>NC_056737.1:1396098100-1396725600 GCF_019279795.1 Protopterus annectens | reverse complement strand
CCTGCCCTTGCTTGCATAATGGTCGGAGGTACAATCATCCTAGCAATTTTTGGGTAGTCCCACCAGGGACTAACCTGTGATTGTTTGTAAAGTAGACTTAGCAGATTGACAATGTTACTCCCACTGGTAGTATCCTGCCTGTGGTGTGAGTAGCAGTGCTTTGCTCACTCCTGCCCAGCTTGATATGACATACGTTGACAGCACTATATAATACTGGAGTTGCTGTTGATTCCCTTCTCATTCCTTTTGTATGCTTTAATGTTACGACATTCATTCTTCATACAGGGTGCTGGCGGAAATTGGGTTACTGCTGGCCGAAGGAGGAGAAGAGGTGGAAGACATGGCCGAAGGCAGGAGGAGAGGAGAAAGGCTAGTACTGTGGTAGTGAGGGTCGGAACTTTGAATGTTGGCAGTATGACTGGTATAGGGAGAGAGCTAGCTGATATGAAGGCTCATCCAGACTCTGCTACACTTTGCTGTGAAGGAAAGGTTAGTTTGCTGTTATTTTTTGTATTTCTGTATTGCCTTTCTATATTTTGAATACTGTAGTTTGTTTTCTTTACCTTGTGTTTTGCTTGCATTCTGTTTAACAGCATATTAAAACTTCAAAAGAGACCACAGCTCTCTCTGTTCTGAGTCAGGCAGAATGTTTTCCCTCCCACCCATTTAAGTTGTCTTGTTAAATACCACTGTCTTTCTAGTTGCCCGCCTCTTATGTTAATCTGACCATATATCTCATTTCTCTCTACTTTCACTGGCTTATGTGAGTAATCACAAAACCATCACTTTTGAAATCCCACCCCTTCAATTATTTAAATTTATTGACCATCCTACAGTATTTCATAGTACCAAAATACAAAAGTAACCACCCCTTTCAGTCCATCTTGCTGTTTTAAAATAGTAACTCTCCACTAAACCTTAACTTTTTAAACAGGCAAAACTCAAGTTACCTACTTTCATATCTAACTTCTCTAGTGCACACTGCTGAGTGCATTCTTTTCAATCTTACCTTTAAGCATCCCTGTTACTAGCACTTTCTCTAATACCTAAAAAGATCATCTCTACTTGACTCCAAGTAGACTTTTCTCTATCTGTTAAACCTAGCACTTGCTCCTACAGTACTTATTACCTTGATACGGCACTCTTATAGATAGCACCCCAAAAGGCAAACCCCCATTTCTCGGTCACCACGTCCCCGGAATCTCTTTTAAAGTTTTTTGTCTAGTCCTTCTAGCATGTCGAGGGATCAGTTGCTAGTGTCCTCTCCTGCTCAGCTGGTGAACCTGGGAATATTGAGGCAATGTTACAATTGCCTCATGTACACAGACAACCCTCTCCTCCTCCCACAAAACACAAATACATGCGAGAGATGCAACTATACGGCCAAACTGGAGGCTGAGCTCTCTCAACATAGGACTGGCAAGACCAGTCAGGAGGAGAAGGTTACCACACACACTATAGACCCAGTCTCACATAGTACCATCACAACCTCAAATCATACACATAAACACACAAAGACATACTCATGGCTCTGATCAAAATCTACCAAAACAGCAGAGGCCACCAAAGCAGACACCCAAACAACCACCACCTCAGAACACAACACCTGCAACACATAGACCTCACAGTCAGAGTGTCAAACAGTCACAGCCCTTAAGGCCAAACACAATGCCAGACACACTAGTCATTGGTGACTCCATAGTCAGACACACTGACGTCCGCTCACCAGACTGAGTAAGGAGAAGGTCACAGTAAGCTGCCTGTCGGGCGCTAGAATCCGCCACATAACGCAAGCACTCAGGTCTCTCAACAGCAGGTACAAATATGACTCAGTCATTGTCCACGCTGGTGTAAACGACCTGAGACGCACCTCCTTGGACTACATGAAAAGAGACATTGAGGAGCTCTCTGATTATGTAGCCCAGGCAGGTATGACCCTGACCTTGAGCAGTATCCTACCTTCACCAAGAATGATGCCACAATACAGAGATAAGATGATCAGCTTTAACAATTGGCTTAAACTCTGGTGTCATTCAAAGGGGATCCAATGTCTGTCTGCCTGGGATGACATGCTGGACAAGCCACGCTGCTTCAAGGGACGGCTTGCACCTGTCACCCTGGGATTCCGGATATTGGCAAAGGCTCTTGCCACCCCCATAGTGCCTTTTTTAGGCAAGGCTCAAATTCTAAACCTACCACCCTAGAACACAAAAAAGGAAAAAACTAAGGGTAATGCTGCTCAATGCCAGAAGTCTAAATCTCAAAATGCACGACTCGAGGCCCTTCTCAGTATGGAGAACATCGATGTCTGTGCAGTGACAGAAACCTGGTTCAAGGCTCCTGAGAGCACCCCAGCACTATCAGGTTTTACCTCTTATCATGCGTTCCGCCCCAAAATCCGGACAATACCAAGAAAGGAGGGGGGGTATCCATATTCATCAAAGACATCCACACCTCAAGACTGGTGGCAACGCATGATGCATCGGAAACCATCCAGGTGCAATTAACCATAGGCAAGACTGCTCTGCAAATTGTAGCATGTTACAGGCCACCCTCACAAACTCAGGAACCTCACATGGCCTTCCTGAAAACACTAGAGGGGATAAATGTATCACCAAACACCATCATACTAGGTGACTTCAATTACCCTAATATAGACTGGGAACACTACTCAAGCCCAAACACCCTAGCCCAAAAGTTCCTGGAATTCATAAACTCAAATGCCATGGAACAACTAGTCACCATCCCCACAAGAGGAGAAAACATACTTGATCTCATCATCACGAACATGGGAGCACAATGTTCAACACCGGAAGTATACCCCTCACTGGTGAGATCAGATCACAAACTAATCACGCTGGAGGTCCTCATCCCACCCCCACCTGAAATAAAAAAGACCACAGTAAAGAACTTCACGAAAGCCGACTTCACACTTCTAAAGACTAGTGTGGTCTCCTTTAAGGCCCCCGAGCCGACGGAAGACAGTACTCAAGCCGCTGAATCACTTACAAATGCCTTCTACCAGCACCTGCAGGACTGCATGGGTAAGGCAATCCCAAGCAAAACAAAGACTCTTTGTACCAAAGGCAAGCGTCCACTCTGGTGGACCCCAGCCATAAACAAACTCTACAACAAAAGGAGGAAGCTACTACAAGATAGAGCAAAATCCTTAAAAGGTAAGACACCCTTGATCACTATAAGTAAAAAACTAAGAGCTCTCATAAAATCATCCAAAGCAAATTTTGAGAGAAAATAGCTAAAGACTCAAAAGACAATCATAAGGCCTTCTTTAGCTATGTTAGAAACATGGGAGGAAACTCCCAGATATGCTCAGAACTAGTTCAAAATGATGTGAAGATTACTGATCCTACAGACATTGCCAACATACTGGCTGACAGGTTCAGTGCAAACTTCTCCCCTCCCCAAAAGGAGAGATATCTATACCAAGCGATTGCAGCCCCCAAACATCTCCAACGCCCAAGTGAGAACTGCTCTCCAAAGCAAAAACACAGCATCCATGGGACCTGATGGTGTCCCCGGCTGTGTGCTCCACGAACTCAATGAGGAATTAAACCCACAGCTAGGACAGCTGTTTAATCATAGTCTTACCTCTGGATACGTACCCAGGAGTGGCGCACTGCAACTGTGGTCCCACTTCACAAAGGCGGTGCCTCCACCGACCCTGGAAATTACCGCCCATTAGCTTGACAAGCCTTATCTGCAAAGCCATGGAGAGGATCATAATGGACCTCATAAATAAAGACATAGGGAATTTGCAGACTTTGGATCCATCCCAGTTTGGCTTTGTCAAAGGCAGATCATGCCTTCTAAACTTGGTTGACTTTTTCAAACAGTCACCAAAGCCATTGATGAGGGAAAGGCAGTCCATACAGCCTACCTCGATCTGGCGAAGGCCTTTGATACAATACCCCACTCGGGTATCATTGAAAAACTCATCAGCTTAAATGTTAACCCATACATCACAAGATGGGTTGCAAACTGGCTGAGTGACAGAACCCACAGGGTCAGAGTTGCTGGCGCCATGTCAGACTCAAAGCCTGTCACAAGTGGTGTACCACAGGGCTCAGTCCTGGGCCCACTCTTGTTTGGCATCTACTTTTCCAAGTACAAGCAAACACAGGAGGGTTATGGCTGACAAAGTTTGCAGATGACTGCAAACTGGGCCATAGTAGAAAACACATCTGATACAGATATCCTTCAGAAGGGGCTCACAGAAACGGATAACTGGTGCCAGAGCCATGGCCTAAAGTTAAATGCCAAAATGCATAGTCATACCCTTCGGGAAAAACAAGGTTACCCCTAGCTACCAAATAGGTGGCAATCCACTGAGTACAGAAGAAGTTATCAGGGACCTGGGGACCCAGGTTGATAGTAGTCTGTCATTCGACACCCATGTAGCTAAAGTAGTTAGGAAGACCTTCTACATTGCCCACCTTATCATGAAGGGATTCTCATCTAGATCAAGGAGGTCATAGTCTCCCTATACTCATCACTCATCAGACCAATGATTGAGTACAATGCCCCATTCGAATGTATCTGACCCGACACTTGCAGCAGCTGGAGAGGCCACAAAGTTCCTCACCAAAAGGATAAAGGGTCTCAAACATCTGTCCTATGCTGCCCGACTGAAAGAACTCCAGCTCTATTCAGTCGCCACCGCTTGCTCAGAGGTGACCTTTGCCTAACATACAAGGCCATGTCAAACCCAGATTTGATGAATATGCTTCACCTCAAAAATCTAGATCCGTCAGAGCCACAAGGGCGGGAGACTTAAACCTCGACACGGCTATTAATAGGACGTGCTGGAGGGATAGATTCATCACCCAAAGACTCCCTATGCTGTGGAATAAAATCCCGGTATATGTGAGGCAGAGCACCTCGCTGGCCTTGTTCAAGAGAAATCTTGACCAATGGATGGGAGATCGCAGATATACCCCAGGGATTACCTCAGTGTCACTGCTCAACAGAGGCACAGCAAAATAATGGGTATAGTTCCCCATACTAAAGGGGTGGCGTAAGCCACAAAACTATGGGCTAGGCTTGTAAATGCCCTCGGGCAGATAGCCTAGTATGAACCTATGAACCTATGAACCTATGAACCTATGATGGACAGAAGGAAGGTTGTTATATTGTGTTTGCAAGAGACCAGATGGAAGGGGAGTAAGGTTAGGTGTATCGGAGGTGGGTTCAAATTGTTTTATCATGGTGTGGATGGGAGGAGAAATGGCGTAGGAGTTATTCTGAAAGAACAGTATGCTGAGAGTGTTTTGGAGGTGAAAATAGTTTCGGATAGAGTGATGTTTATGAAGCTGGAACTTAATGGTGTAATGATGAATCTTGTTAGTGCATATGCTCCACAAGTTGGGTGTGCAATGGATGAGAAAGAAAAATTTTGGAGTGAATTGGATGAAGTAGTGATGACTGTACCCAAGGGTGAGAGAGTGGTGATTGGAGCAGATTTCAATGGGCATGTTGGTGAAAGGAACAGAGGGGATGAGGAAGTGATGGGTAGGTATGGTGTTAAACAAAGGAATGCAGAAGGTCAGATAGTAGTGGATTTTGCGAAAAGGATGGACATGGCTGTGGTGATTACGTATTTTAACAAGAGGGAGGAGCATAGGATGACATACAAGAGTGGAGGAAGATGCACACAGGTGGATTATATCTTATGTAGGAGGGCCAGTTTGTAGGAGATTGGAGACTGTAAAGTGGTGACTGGAGAAAGTGTTGTTAGGCAGCATAGGATAGTGGTTTGTAGGATGACATTGGTTATCAAGAAGAGGAGGAGGAGTGTGAGGGCAGCACCAAGGATCAAGTGGTGAAAATTGAAAAAGGGTAATTGTGAGGTTGAGTTCAGGGATGACTTAAGGCAGGCACTGGGTGGCAGTGAAGAGTTACCAAATAGCTGGGTAACTACAGCAGAGCTAGTAAGGGAGACGGCTAGAAAGGTGCTTGGTATCACATCTGGACAGAGGAAGGATGACAAGGAGACATGGTGGTGGAATGAGGAAGTACAGGAGAGTATACAGAGAAAGAGGTTGGCAAAGAAGAAGTGGGATTGTCAGAGAGATGAAGAAAGTAGACAGGAGTATAAGGAGATGAGGTGCATGGCAAAGAGAGAGATGGAGAAGGCTAAGGATAAGGCATATTAAGAGTTGTATGAAAGGTTGGACACTAAGGAGAGAGAAAAGGACCTGTACCGATTGGCTAGACAGAGGGACCGAGCTAGGAGGTAAAGGTGATAAAGGATAATGAGGGAAACATACTCACAAGCGAGGAGAGTGTGTTGAGGAGATGGAAAGAGTACTTTGAGGGGTTGATGAATGAAGAGAATGAGAGGAAGAGAAGGTTGGATGATGTAGGGATAGTAAATCATGAAATACAATGGATTAGCAAGGAGGAAGTAAGGATAGCTATGAAGAGAATGAAGAATGGAAAGGCTGTTGGCCCAGATGACATACCTGTGGAAGCATGGAGGTGTTTAAGTGAAATGGCAGTGGAGTTTTTAACCAGATTGTTTAATGAAATCTTGGAAAGTGAGAGGATGCCTGAAGAATGGAGAAAAAGTGTTTTGGTACTGATTTTTAAGAATAAGGGTGATGTGCAGAGCTGTAGTAACTACAGAGGGATAAAACTGATCAGTCACAGCATGAAGTTATGGGAAAGAGTAGTGGAAGCAAGGTTAAGAAGGGACGTGATGATTAGTGATCAGCAGTATGGTTTCATGCCAGGAAAGAGCACTACAGATGCGTTCTTTGCTCTGAGAGTGTTGATGGAGAAGTACAGAGAATGTCGGAAAGAGTTGCATTGTGTTTTTATAGACTTAGAGAAAGCATATGACAGGGTGCCTAGAGAGGAGTTGTGGTATTGTATGAGGAAGTCAGGAGTGTCAGAAAAGTATGTAAGGGTGGTACAGGATATGCATGAGGGTAGTGTGACAGCAGTGAGGTCTGCAGTGGGAGTGACGGATGCGTTTAAGGTGGAGGTGGGGTTACATCAAGGATCAGCTCTGAGCCCTTTCTTATTTGCAGTGGTGATGGACAGGCTGACAGACAAGATCAGACAGGAGTCCCCGTGGACTATGATGTTTGCAGATGACATTGTGATCTGTAGTGAGAGTAGGGAACAGGTGGAGGAGACCCTGGAGAGATGGAGATATGCTCTAGAGAGAAGAGGAATGAAGGTCAACAGGACTAAGACAGAATATATGTGTGTGAATGAGAGGGAGGATAGAGGAATGGTGAGGATACAAGGAGTAGAGGTGGCGAAGGTGGATGAGTTTAAATACTTGGGGTCAATAGTTCAGAGTAACGGTGAGTGTGGAAGAGAGGTGAAGAAGAGAGTACAGGCAGGATGGAGTGAGTGGAGAAGAGTGTCAGGAGTGATTTGTGACAGGCGAGTACCTGTAAGAGTGAAAGGGAAGGTCTACAAGAGGTAGTGAGACCAGCTATGTTATATGGGTTGGAGACAGTGGCATTGACAAAAAGGCAGGAGTTTGAGCTGGATGTGGCAGAATTAAAGATGTTAAGATTTGCAATGGGTGTGACGAGGGTGGACAGGATTAGGAATAAGTATATTAGAGGGTCAGCCCAGATTGGAAGGTTTGGAGACAAAGCCAGAGAGGCACAATTACGTTGGTTTAGACATGTGCTGAGGAGGGATGCTGAGTATATTGGGAAACAGATGCTAAGGATGAAGCTACCAGGTAACAGGAAAAGAGGAAGGCCTAAGATAAGGTTTATGGATGTGGTGAGAGAGGACATGCAGGTGGTTGGTGTGACAGAGCAAGATGCAGAGGACAGGAAGAAATGGAAACAGGTGATCTGCTGTGGCGACCCCTAATGGGAACAGCCAAAAGAAGATGATGATATATCTGTACATACACATGCACATACATCTACATACTTATATACATTTCTTATTCTGGGCACTGCTTACACCCACGCAAGCGCACTCAGACTTGCTTACTGGTACTTATATATGTTTACTACTGCTTATTTGTGCTTACACCTGCTAACTAGTGCCTTATTCATTATGACACTACCACTTTGATTGAATGACATTTAGATAAACATTTCATGCGGTACTCCAGTTCACATTTACATGTTATTATGTAGGTTATTCAGCAAAACGACATTCCACATGGAAAATGATATCTGCTATAGTTGGACTTGAACCGTGAATGCCTGTTCGTTAGGCTGATGCTCTAACCACTACACTATTGACATTAACATTGATTCTGCATGTTTTTCTCTATTTGAATGATTTTGATGTGTAAGCTATGCTAAGCAGGGGGCAGCGATGCGCAAACACGCTGCGCTTTGCTTACATTTACGATAGTGAAGCAATACAAATGTAAAATAGGGACACGGGGACTCTACTTGTGAGAGTTCTAGGGTGTTTGTGGACACTCTTGTATGCTTAGCATACTTTTCAGTATCCACGGACACTGAATTACTGGCTTACTATTAGGGGCATGCTCTAATAGTAAGTATAGTAGGTTGTGCAACTGTGGGGGCATGTTTATGCCTCCGTGAAGCACTTAAACATGCCCCATGCACTTGCACATGTTTCCTGTACACATCGAGGGTACAGCAGTGCGCCCTCATAAATATTCATATAGGGCTGCTGCACCATCTGTAATGAGGATGCTCGGCACAAGGCTAAAACTGTCCTTGTGCCATGCTTCATGAATCCCGGGGCTTAACTGTTCTGCCAACTTCCCAACCCAACTCCAACAACTTTAGGGTTGGAGATATAGCACATAATAGTTATGTTATCTTAGCTGTTGAAGGAACACTATGATAAGCAGACTGAAAGGAAGTAGATACAGGGTGAGTGGTGTAGCGTGTCACTGTGCATTTTGTCAGCAAAGCCAGCTTTAAAGCATTGGGCTCTTTTTGGATCTGATGTCATTGGGAAGGACATAATGCTTCTGGAATGGCTGCCTTATGTCTGTTGAGATTTGTGTGCTTAGATCTTGTTGAATCACATAACCCTTGTGTGAACACAGTATCCTGTTCATTTTTCATTTAAATAATTTTATATCTGAAATAGTGTTTCAAGTGGAGCCTGATTTTGGTCAATGGAACAGGAGTAAATACAGTAAACTAATGCTCCTCAAAATGGTCAGAATGTTCCAGCAGCAGCTGTCAGAGTATGCTGCTGATGTAACATTTGACAACTATGCAAAAATGTTGATGAGGTCAAGTGTTCTCCATTATCAGTGATAACAATTTAACTTTAGAAAACTGGAATTTTCTGGATCTCATATAAAATCATTTCTCTTATCATGAGCCTACAAGTGAAGACTGCTCCAGTAAGGACTAACAGAAGCATATTTAACAGTAGTTTACAAAATGTTTTCATGATAAGACAGTTGAACTTATTACAACAAGGTGGTTCTGTGGTGTGGTGGGATGGAGCCATGATTGCAAAACAGAAAACTTGAATTAGATTAGTAGATCCAGGCCCTGAAGGGATGGCTGGGGGGACAATGAGCAGCACATTCCCAATTCATCTATCACAGAGGGTGTAGTTTTCTGGTAAGTCTAATGCTCACAATGGAGACTAAGAGATTTAACGTTATAAAACATATAGCAGACAGCTCATCCATGGACATAGATCTGGTACTGAACAGAGCAGAACAAAGGGTAAGGAATAAACAAAAAAAAACAAATATCTGCTCTCTCTGTGGATGAAATATCACTTGTCCTAACTCTTACTCAAGTTGCTCATGTGGCTTTAGCCAGCCAACTGGGAGAAAATGGGTCAGAAAGATGAAGAGCTTGATGGTCTGGGCCTAGAAGGAAAAAAAAAAACAAGGTAAGAGCAAATGTCTGAATTAACAAAGCTTTGAAATTAACTGTGATATTACAGAGAAGATCCATGCATCTTGAAAAACACAAACAGCCAACATTATGGCATTGATAGATGAATATTGATGATAACCATCAATAGTCACTGAAAATTAACTGAACATAATTTGATTAGGGCAAGTCCCTTTACTCCCATGTAGGGAGTAAGTAATGTATATGTGCATATATATATATATATATATATATATATATATATATATATATATATATATATTATATTATATATATGGGTCGACTTTAGAAGACTGAAATCCCACTTACCCGACTTTCATAACGCCAAGATGGAAACACCAACAACTGTACATCACCGACCTCCCAGAACACTGACATACAACTCCAGGTAAGTAACCACTTGGTCACCACATTAAACTTTGTCTCTTACCCTGCCGTAGTGTGATCTTGGAGTTGGTACATTTAGTTAGGGGGGTTTGGGGGTGCAGCCCCCCACATGGAAGGGTTTCATTTGCTTTGGGTTTAAGTTATTTTTGAGTGTGGCCAAGTGGTTACTTACCTGGAGTTGTAAGTCGGTGTTCCAGGAGGTCAGTGATATCCAGTTGGAGTTTTCATCTCGATGCTATGACAAGTGGATAAGCCAGATTTCAGTCTTCTAAAGTAGACCCATTTATATATATTGAGCCCATTATCATTGTATATGGGGTACAGATAGGGGTGTGTGTGTGTGTGTGTGTGTGTGTGTGTGTGTGTGTGTGTGTGTGTGTGTGTGTGTCTGTCTGTATGTTTATATATAAAATGCATCACTTCATTAATTTGGTTGTTCAGAGTCAAACCCTATACCTTAGGAATAGAAGGCAGGAGTCTTAATCTAATTGCCAGACCACTACTGAATTTGTTTTTTTTCTCCTAAATTACTCTGGATTACATTCAGTAAATGTCAGTTACTAAAGTTTCCCAGTTGTTGTGGTTAAGAAAATACATGTACCTGTTCATCTGCTAACTTTTTAAGTGATTTAGAGTAGTCTGCTATTATCTGTCTCCAGTTTTGCGGAACATCTCTGATTTTGCCTCATATTTATGCCCTGTCCTTCAGCAAGTCACTTAACTAGACAGTCCTCTGGGGCAGCTAGACATTCGGTCTAGGTTCTTCAGTGGGCTCTCGGACTGCAAGCTTGGTAACTATGAACCAGTGTAGTTTTGGTGTAAATGAAGGAAGGCAATTGACTGTAGTAAACAAAAACATCAACATATGAGCCATGTTCTTTGGAATGTGATCCTTGGTTTCCTTAATGCTGACAATGTGTCTGTTATTAAGCTGTGATGGACAGCATGAAATCTGTTAATTTAATGTTAATGTTTTAACTATGAATACATTTTTAATCTAACTTGGTTTTTCCAGACACACAGGTGTGAAATGCACTGGCTGGGCGGCAGAATTTTGTCTTGCACTTAATGTAGATTTGCAAGACTATGAGCTCTTAAAGAGCTGCTTCGTGTTGTGCATGGTTTGATTCCTGCAAACTTCGTTGTTTTTTTATTTGACTCTAAGTTTCTTCACCAGACAGTACTCTTGGGCTACTCCTGAAAAGGGACACTTGTGTCCAATGGGCTGTCCCAGGCTGTTCACAAATGAATTATACATTTGACTTTTGAATTACTGCACCCTTTGTATTGATGCTTAGTACTTCACTATATGCCATTTGAATATGAATCCCAAAATCTCTCTTTTAGTTTAATGGGTTGCCAGATGCATTTTCATTAAATGTGAGTTTCAATGGAAGAGAAGTTTACGGTTTCTCATGCTTAATATGTTTCCGCTATGAATGGTTTGTTTAGAAAATGTCTGCTAGTGTTTTTCTTTTTTGTAAAATTTGAAATAAGTTTTAAATGAAAGCCAAACCTCTTTGACAATTGTAAAAATAAAGAAGAAAATATTATGTGCATGGATGGTTTGAACAGTGCTTATGGTAACTGGGGACAGAAAAACAAGTAATGGGATATAAGCATGGCTAATGGGAACCTCATTTGTTACCCTCCATAAGTTCCTATTTGTCCACAATCCATCAATGTTAATGCTGGCAGCATATTCTGCAACAATACAACACTATTAGCCATTCATGTATGCCAGACTTGTGCTGAGTGATGTCAGAGGGGTTAGCTATTCTTGATGGCAAAGGAGACATAGGGATGTCCTGCCACCAAAGAAAAGTATATTTATACAGTAATATTTCTAATTTTGCATGACTTGTGGGCTGTTGAACAAAAGCTATTGCAGTGCTTATGCTGTGTGTAACTGTTTTGCTTTATGTGTTACACTAAATAATTTATTGATTGATTGATTGTTTGATTGATTGATGGATTGATTGATTGGCATTTAATTACCCTAAAATCTGGCTGGGTAGGAGCCCATTTTCAGTGGAGGCCTAGGGAGAAAAAATCCAAAGTATTACAAAACATTTACAGGACAATAATGTTACATTCTTCAAAAATAATACAAAAAATCTGCAATTTAAATAATTATACTAGATTAGACATATGAAAACATAGGGTAAGAATAGATACAAGCTATATGACAATGGTTTAATGTTTAGAGACATTTTAATTAATTTATTAACAGGCCTAAATTGTATGATATAGTCTAAATATTTAATAATATATTCCCCCGGATTTATGAAGCCCTGCAGAGTGTGCAGGATTAGTCTAAGAGCTATTTTCGGCAATATGGCCGACGTGCGATCCAGGAACGAGCTCCCGGAATGTGCACGTGAACTCTTAGACTAATCCTGCACGGACTGAGCTCCTGTATGCAAATTACCCTCATTTGCAGGTGAAAACCATGCGAATGAGGGTAATTTATGATCCAGGAAGCCAGCAGCTGTCAGTGCAGGACAAGTGGAGTGTGCAGAAATGCACTTGGTTAGTAACCGAGTACATTTCTGCAAACTACAAAACAGAGGTATGACAGCTACAAATAAAGGCTGCATATTATTGAGGAAGCATGCCAATGGCCAAGTAGAAGGCCATTGGCATTGCAAACTGTTTTAAAAAACAAAAACAACTTTTATTTTTTTTCGCAGATCTCGCCTGTGTAAGCATAGGGCAGAGGCTCGCAAACAGGATCAGGGGAAAATAATAAAATAAACCTAAAATAAGCATTCTAACTAAAATCAGTATTCTGCCATGCAAGTCAATGGCAGGCAGAAGACAACTTGACCAGTGAGTAATGGTTGCTAAGGGGGGAGGCTCAGTGTGGGACATGTAACTATGCATTAGCAGGCAATCCTATGCAAATGAGGGAAAGGTTAGTGAATGCCAGATTTCCCCAGGGTGTGAGGCAGGTCCCAAGAGTGTAAGAGTATAAATAGCTGGGTGCAGGACTAGGATATAGGTGACATCATGGGGGTGTGTGTCAGGCATACTGTAAGTGGATTGGAGCCCTGTGGCTCAGGATTGCTCCTAGCTTAGCACAGCTAAGCTAGGGGTGTGTCTAAACCTGCATAGCACTCTTTATAAAGTGTAAGCGGGTGTGCGCAATGCGCACCAGGTTTTACAGGAAGAAAAAGTAAGTTAAACCAGGAAATAGCAGCTCTGTGCACATCTGAGCACTCTGTTTGCATGGCGCACACACAGGCTTAAACAGGGAGGTAATGGGAAGGGAAAACAGCAGTAGGAAGGTAATCAAGGAAAACTAGCTTAGCTGACAGGTGAATTGTATCTTTATCAGCCATTTACATAGGCAGCAGACCAGCCCAGCTCAGCACACCACTATAAACTATGCAAACACCTTTCCCCCTTGTTTCTCCCCAAAACTCTGCACCACCGGTGTATACAGATGGGGAAATTTTACAAAAAGAAAGCAAGAGAAAAAATGTTAGGGGCTGCTTTTGCTATCATAAACCAGCATGTGCAAGAGGCTGAGGGTGGTGAGGATGTGAATGCTGCTGAGCAACCCACATGGAGAAGAGTGTACAGACCCAGAGTAACCTACCAAGGGCTACATGAGCTGGAGATAGTGGAGCGCTATAGGGTGGATAGGGACCTCCTACAGCAAATTGTTGAGCTGTGCCAGCCACACCTCACACACAGAAATAACAGAGGGGGAACCCATCCCAGTGGATATCAAGGTATGTGTAGGTCTAAGAATACTAGCTACAGGTACCTTCCAAAGGCCAGCTGGGGATATGATGGGGATTTCACAGGCATCAGCATCCAGGGTACTCCACCAGTTCCTAGATACCATGTCAGCACATATCGGTGAGCGCATATATTTCCCCATCACCCATGAGGCGTTGCCCAGCAATATGTGTCTCTTCCACCAAATAGCAAAATACCCTGAGGTAGTGGGTGCAATAGACTGCACGCACATATGCATAAAATCACCACCTGGTGAGCGGGGTAGGATCTACATCAACCACAAGGGCTTCCCCTCCATCAACTGCCAGGTCGTGTGTGATGCCCAGGGCATAACAATGAATGTGTGTGCTGGCTGCTCTGGAAGCTATGACAATTCCCACATCTGGCATCTGATGAGGTGTACCAGACATTTGCCAATGGGGACATCCCACATGGTCACCTAGTGGGGGATGCTGGATACGCACTGGAGCCATGGCTGATAACACCCATCAGAAATGCACACACCCCCAAACAAGAACTCCATAATGAGGCACACGCACAAACATGAATCATAATAGAGTGTGCGTTTGGGATGCTCAAGTCATGGTTCTGGTGCCTGGACACATCTGATGGAGCCTTGCAGTATTCTCCAACAACATGTACCCAAATTGTCCTTGTATGTGCCATGCTATACAATATGATCCTGCGGAAACAGCTGCAGCAGGAACAGCATGGGGCAGGGCCGCACAGCCCCCCACCATTGCCAAGGCCTGCACAGGCACAGTGATTCGGAGGAGGAACAACCTCAGCCTGCCCCAGTAGGCAGAAGGACGTGTGCCCAGTATGCCCTGGTCTTGGCAAAGAGGCAACACATAGCACATGCACTGACACAGTAGGGACCCAGGGAATGACACCTCTCTCTGACTCACACATACAGTAAAAGGGATGCCAAACATGACACTACCTGTGCTCAACCATGTATAGGGAGTGTGCATCCAGCATAGGCAACCCTGCTACACCACCCTCAATACTGGGAAACCCACAAGGTAAGTGACTCACACATGCCAGTTGGGGGGTGGTCACATACCCAACAACAGTTACAGCCAGCAGGATAGGTGTAAACAAACACAAACAAATGCTGTACTATGGCCTCTGAATCAGCCCTATGGATAACCCCACCCCCAGGCCTACACAGACAGACTACAGCAGGCCAGGCAGTTGGATGTAAGTTGTGAAGGCTAGGAAGTCAGAAACTAATATGTAGGCAATTAAATCTAAGATCTGTACTACACTGGTATGCCTCTAGCCAGCACGATAGGTAAGACTACAGACTGAAATGGAGTACCCAAAATACCAGTACAGTCCTAGCAAATGTGTACAAGTGTCAGTAGTGCCACCCTATCCTATGTACACTTATAGTAACAGTCAGGTGTGCCCCCCAATCCTGTGTAAAAATGTAGAAACAGTCAGGTGTCCCCCCCCGCTATGCAGAAATGAGTAACAGTCAATGCCAAATGACCGATGGATACCCTACAGACACAGCATGCTACCTGTTGGTGTACAACACAAAGGTCAGCACCACTGTACAAACTACCTGTACTTGATCCACACATGCAATTCAGATGGCCATACTGGGCATGCTCACACACTTAAACATATGAAGGCCTTGTCTGCAAACACCAGTGGACTAGACATATCTGGCAGTCGCAGTTCTTAATGCAGACGCAAGTCAGTATGCACCACTCCTGCTTTGCAAACACAGTAGATAAGAATACAGACATACATGTAAGGACAACACACTATAATAAGCCAAAGGTAGATGGACACAGATGTGTGGAAGCGGGTGACCGTAACAAGGTGCCATCTGAGCCTGTCCCACCTAGCACACAGCCAAAAGGGTCCAAACACATGAAGTGCAGATGTCACTCGCTGCAGATACCAGCCACCAATATCTGTCAGCATGACAGGTTATGTGGTGCACGTGCCATCTGTGCAACATGACTGTACAAGGAAGTAGTCATCTAGTAGCTGTATGCACATACCTGTGACATATGACCCTGTGTGTGCCCACATGTGGCATGTCATCCCCTACATGAATGGGTTATGGCCCATGCACACACCACCCTCCCCATAGCAGTATTATGACAAACCTATTGAGGTCCTCCAATGTGAATTACACCTTTGGGAGAGCTATAGCTCAGTAATCTCCATGGCGCATCCCATATCTGCATACTGCTGTAGTGATAAACTAGTTAGGTAGTCGTTCTAACCCCAGACTTGCCAACTTTGTGTTTGTGTGTGACTCTGTGTGTATGTGCATCTGACTGAGCAGAGAGCAATTCTTTTTAGGCTACTCACACTCCGTACAAATCATATACTCAACTTTGGCAAGGCCGCTGATGTCACTCACCTAGAAATATATCTCTGGGAAAATCGTAGCCCAGTAATCTCCGTATTGTGTCCTGTAACTGTGTACTGTTGTACTGTGATAAAGTAGTTAGATAGGTGTTATAATCTCAGATCAGGCAACTGTGTATGTGTCTGACTGAGTAGAGAGCAATGCATTTTAGGCTACTCACACTCCGTACAATTCATATAATCAACTTTGGCAAGACTGCTAATGTCACTCACCTAGAAATACACCTCTGGGAAAGTCATAGCCCAGTAATCTCTGTAGCATGTCCTGTAACTGCATATTGCTGCAGTGTGATAAAGTCGTTAGGTAGGTGTTCTAACCCTAGACCTGGCAACTGTGTGTGTGTCTGACTGAGTTGAGAGCAATGCTTTTTAGGTTACTCACACTCCTTAGAATTCATATACTCAGCTTTGGCAAGGCTGCTGATGCCACCCACCTAGAAATACACCTCTGGGAAGGTTGTAGCTCAGTAATCTCTGCAGCATGTTCTGTAACTGCGTACTGCTGTAGTGTGATTTGCAACTGTCGTAGGGTTCCATCTCCATTCATGGCAGTTCCGGATGTTTTGTGTGTGTTTCAATGTCTGTGTATGGAGCAATGCATAATAGGCTACTCACTCACAGTACATTTCAAATACAACTTTGGGGAGGAAGTTATTTAGCAATCCCTGTGGTGCAACCTATAACTTATCCATGCTATAGTGTGATATCGGCCTTAGACAGGGGTTCTGTAACCACACATGTCAGTTGTGGATGCTTTGTGTGTGTCTCACTGTCTGTGTAGGGAACAATGGATTTTTAGGCTAGTCACTCGCAGTACAGTTGAAATGCCCTGCTTTGGTAATCCTGCTGATGTCATTCATTGTGAAATACACCTTTGGGGAAGAAGTACTCTAGTAATGTCCCTGTTGTATACTATAACTGCGTAGTGCTGTAGTGTAATAAACTAGATTAGGTAGGGGTTCTACTCCCAGATATGACAGGTGTGTGTGTGTGTGTTTGTAACTCGTATCCTGTGTAGAGGTGGTTGTGAGTGCATGACACCTGTGGGCAATGTAGAGGGGTTTTTGCTTATTTCTTTTATGGTGGCCCTACTATATATCACAATGTCAACCATACAGGGATAACAGATGTAAATTAGCTGAGAGGCTGAGGTGCAAAGCCATACCCATACATGTTACATCAAGGCCAGCCAATCACAGTTAGCAACCCCATTATTACCCGGAGCACACACTCAACCCATGTGTCATATGCACACACATGCCTAGGCAACAGCCAATATGTGGGTAGCACACTGCATATTGGCCACTGATAGTAACTATACAGTGATAGCAGTGGGCTACAGAGGGCATGTCACTCTTCCCATCTGTCCAATATGCACGTACATGCAGACAGTGCACCTCCACCATGTTCCCCAATGGACACCTGCACCACCTGTGGTGCCTTCACATGTGACTCACAATGGACATACCATGCCTGACAACATGCCCTATATGGACAGATGATACTGACATCAGGGAATGCTGTTAACATACTATCAATGTAGGTGCAGGGTAAGCCTGCTGCCCATTACCAGTTCCTGCCACAGGTGGGCAAGACTGGCACATCTGATGATAATCTGTGATCACAACATGGGCCAGACACCCCAGGCACAGTTCCACATGTCACTGTACATACATGTGGGAGGTGTGCACTTCCCAGACACCATCCATGTCATGGACTAAGGAACACATACATGTCATGTAATGTACAGCATTGGCCATACACAATAGTCACCTAGGTGACTGGATGGGGGATGCAATACCCACCTATGTGGGTAAATGCAGAAACTACAGGCCTGAGCCACAATGCAGACCATTGTCATGTGGCCTGATACCAAGGTATACCCATCACCTACCCTTGTACAGCCTGCTGGCACAGTTGACCACCACACACCTGTGCAGACATGCACCCATGCATGTCAGAACTGGCACCCTGTGTGTTTGTGTGTGTGTGGTGTGTGGTTCATATGTCCACATCCACACTCACTACAACCCCCAGGGCATACTGAACCATGCTGTCTGATGTCTGACACCTCTTCATACTCTTTGCCCTTACGACCTCCATATGACCCATGTGGTGCATGTGATACCTGCACATCGATGTGCTGTGGCAGTCCCACTAGTGATGAGTTGCACTCCTGGCTCTGCCAAGTGTGTCAATGTGTGTGTGTCCCTGTGTGAGTAGTCCTGTGTTGACGCTGGCACCTGTTCATGCAGACAGGCTCATGTACGTCACCTACCATATATCTACAGTATCCCTGTTGCAGATGTCACTCACCATCACATATATGTTCTGAGTGCTCCACAGCAGGTAACCCATGTGGCACATCAAATAACTGCAATGAACTGTGATAGCACTACTGTGCTGGTAGGTGTGTGACACAAACATGCTTCAGGTTTACTCTCCTACCCCTCCCTGACATGTATTTGCCTCTGTCTGCCTCCTCCACTCCCTCTCTAGTGGATGTAGAGACCCACACCTGCCTTGCTTAGGCAGCAGCATGTGTATTTTAAGTGATGCTCGTGATCAGTTGATGGTCTCTGCACGAATTACAGCCCTCCCCTAGCTGATTGCATGTGGAACAGCTTTGGTAACATTCCCATAGTCAGTTGTATGGAAACGTACCCCAATACCTAGGAACATCATGGTGGTGTTTGCCCTTTTCAGTCACTGTGAGCAGAAACTAGATCTATTGTTTGGCAAACAGCATCTCAGATGGATTAGGGATTTACCTCTAACAACATACACTGTGGGCAGAGGGCAACAAACAGGAGGGGGATGTGCCTGACCTGACTACAGACTGTAAGTGCTGCTATACTTCATTTGGAATAATGTTGGTTTAACAGTGTTTGTATGGATATGCCTGTCATACATGTTGCAATACCTGCCATGTCAGTCCCATGTATATGAGGAATCCCCATCTGCAGGGTCATCTGCAGACTAGGCAATGTTGTGCCTTTGGTTAGCCACAGTGCATCTATCTGTGGAATGCAGAAGGTAGTGTGAGGATTGCAGTCTGTAGATGGTGAAGGCCGTACACCGTTACTGACTTCATATCCCTCATAGGACATATGTTGGAACATACCCTGTTACAATGGAAAATTTATGAGGTTATCACAGCAACATGTCTATACTGGCCCTGTGTATGTGCTGTCAGGCACACCTCTGTCAACCTTTGTACATATGTCATGCATGAAGTGGTGCATATGTGCTGTACACCATAAATAGTGTCATCATATCTGATAACAAGCCAGTGATATATCAGATTGCTACACATGTCATGTACAGTAGGGGTTATATTTCATGACATAAGCTGGACATTCTGTGGATGTTTGTACAGTACTGAGGTCTGTGTAGTGAGGATGAATGTCGGCAGTGTGTGTATTGTTAATATGTACTTTAGCCTGTGTACAGACTGTGGTAGATGTCATTGTTTTAGCTCCCCTTCTATCAGATGCTACATGCTGCCCCACCGTATGGTACCATTTTGCTGTACATGTTTGTAGGGCCATACACACAGATGTTCCATTCCTCAGACAGCCATCAGACCAAACTGTATAGCAGCCTAGTATATGTAGGGTCATTTTGTGAGTGGCACATATGAGGATGGTATAGAACAGATAGTTCATATACTGTAATATTATGCTAGCTTACCATATGTGGCTGCGCTCTTATTGGTTGTGGTTATGCACTGTCACACAGGTGTATTTTACCCTGTGCTGTGACATGGCTGTTGAGCCTGCTATATATGCAGGTACATATGCAGTCCCCCATACGAGATGTAGACCAGTGCTGACCCAGGCTGCCTGTAGCCTGCACAGTGCATTGTTACATGCCTAGCAGCTTAGTATACTTAACCAGTGAGATGTCATGTGCAGATACTTGCCAGATGTACTGCTGCCTGGCCTCCCTTAAAAGTCATGTATGTCAGAGCAGTGGGATATTGTAAAGATGTATGTCAATATCTAGTGGGTAGTATGTGTCCATGGCACCCCTGTAGCAGCAGTCATTATGTGTCAGGCCAGACAGGAGCGTGTGAATCCAACACCTATGGTGCCAAATGTATACCAGTTGTTATGTGTTATACCAGTCTACATTGCTGTCTTCATCCATATTGTCAGGCCTGGTACACATGTTGTGCACTAATGGATTATGTGTATACCTCTGGACTGTACAAGGTGCATCCAAAGTTCCACATATAATGGCCAATATCTCTGCTGCACTCCACAGGGGCATTACCTGCTAGCGGCGGTACTTCACAATTATTTCCTTAGGATGTCTGTCAGTAGCCAATGGCACACATGTTATAAGCAGATGTCACCTTCCACACACACCATGTCTGTGAAGACAATTCCAATGACAGTAGCAATAGTCTAGTAATATACCTGCTATACATACCTGACATCCCCTTGCACTACGACTTTGGGACTATAGGGGCTGGGGTAGGGCTACACTCCATGTCCAGGACATATGGTGGAAATATATGTACATATACTTATCCAGATAGCCATATATATATATATATATATATAATTACACGTGTACTACTTCCAATTACCACTGTCATGGCAACCACTCACTATAAATCCCTACAGCATGTGGGTGTGGTCCCTTTACATTTCCTGTGTGATGGACATCCTTCCTGTGTGGGCATCAGTGTTACAGACAGCAGGTATCAATACCTCTTACAGGGGAACCTGCACACTCAGAGCAGCCACATATTTGTAGGAGGATCAGGAACTACAGACAGACTCTGAGTAGAGTTGTGTTATGCTTTGCATAGTACTGGTGTTACAGGGTGTGTGTGTGTACATACTAGTGTACCTTGGAATGTAGTCTGTCTGCATAGCTCACTACTGTGGGACTATCCTCTTGCTGGACAGAGGTATGCCTATCATGTGTTGTTCGTCCACCACACAGGTCCTGTGTCAGATGTTACACTGGCAGTGTGTGTGTTGCGTGCTATCAGTACATGGCTACATCCATTTCTATTTCTAACCTCAATTCCCTGACTAAGGGTATATTGTAGACTATCCTGTAACACCAGCACCTTGCTTAGTGTATGGCAACAGTGTTCCACATATGTGCCTGTGTTCCAGCCTCTGTCCTCCATCTACATACCAAGCTTTGTACATATGTCATGCTATTGGGGGTTGTTTTGTAGTTGGCTGTGAGTATATCGCACTGCCATTGCTGCCATTAGTCCACTGCTGTTGTCCACCACACATACAGTGGGGCTAGGGCCATATATGTGTGGTCATCACCTACACAATACATGTGTGCCCTTATGCACTGCAGAGGTCAGACTACTGTATTAGTGTAATTATTTCACAGTTGCAGTACTCTGTTTATATGGTTGTCAGTATCTGAACAGCTATGACATGGCATATAGAACTGTTATAGTACACAATTAAAGATTCCCATTTCTGCAAACCTGAGTGTGTGGTGTCTTTCCTATGACCTTTCTATGGGTATATGTTACAGGCAACGATTGACATTAGTATGGGTGGCCCATACAATGTCTAGTTGTTCAGGTGTTAACTGTAGGCATAGTGGCTGTTCCATATTGTATGCACCTTCTACATATGTATCTTACTGTACATGTATCTGTGTGTGTATGTGTAGTCACATGTGTGTGTATATATGTATATATATATATCTGTATCTGCATATCTGTGTCTGTGTATCTGTATCCTGGGGATATTGATGGCTTCCACGTATTACATGTCCTATGGGAGGCAGACTGTACTTGGTAGTGTATTGCAGGGTGCATGTGTTTGGCTGTGGGGGGGTGCCTATTAGTACAAGAAGTATAGTGTGTGGGGCCTCTCAACCCCATTAATGGTGCCTGTGGACATATGTTTATTTGTTAATCTGCAGTTGCTATCCACAGATGTATGCCATATATACCTATATAGCTATATATATATCTGCTAACATATATATAACTATGTCTGTGTATACCTACATGGATATATATCTGTGTACACATATGTCACGTGTTATGTATATGTAGACATATAGGTGTAGACACATATATGTGTCGATTTAGGCATATGCATGTATATATGGGCATATATAGTGATATATATGTATACAGAGTTAGTAAAACAATATATATATATATATATATATATATATATATATATATATATATATACATATATAGATATGTTGTATCTGTTTAGATTTTAATATAGTTACACACACAGACATCTAGGTGTCGGTATACATTCTCTGTACTGTTGCATAAAGGGAATGGATGATATGTTTCTGAAGACATTGAATCTGAGAGCTGTTTATTTCGTTGCTGAGCAGAACATGGTCCACTGTATACAGAGTCGTTAAGGCACTTTAAAGCAGTTGTAAGCAGGTTTGTGCAGGTTTGCACAGAGCTAAGCATTGCCTACACAGGTTAAACAATTTAGAAGCTGAGTGTATGAAAACGTAACCAGAGATTAGCAGTGCTTACCGTCGCACAAACACGCGCAAACCCATTTACAATTGCTTTAAAGTGCCTTAATCACTCTGTATCCAATGGACTGTGTTCTTCCCAGCAACAAAATAAACAGCTCCTAAAAGGCACGAAACCAAGACCCTGCACACCATAAACAAAGTGATTTACTACTAAGCTATGGCAGATATGCATAAGCATGATGTTTTCACATACATATCATCCAGCCCAGGTATGCAACACTACAGGGAATGTATTCCACCATGTAGATGTATTTGTGAGTGTATATATATATATATATATATATATATATATATATATATATATATATATATATATATACATATATATATATATATATATATATATATATATTCATATTTAAATGGATATGACATATCTATATATGTAGCTATAGCTATAGAAATATATATATATATATATATATATATATATATATATATATATATATACATATATATATATACATATATACATGGTTCTACCTGACATAATCGAAACCACACAACACCGACAACCACATCACCGACACCACATATTCGACAGTCCATAAACACGAAACCACACATAACCGACAACGAAATAACCGACGGTACACAAACACGAAACCCCATACAAAACAAAACACATCCCCATTCCACAACACACACACAACACAAGCACACCAAAATCCTTACAAGCCCACACTAAACCTTACCTAACCCTAAGGTCCCTAACCCTAACTCACTTAACCCGCCTCCCTAACCCTAACTCACTTAACCCGCCCCTATCGCCCTAACCCTAACTCACTTAACCCACCCTCATCGCCCTAACCCTAACTCACTTAACCCACCCCTATCCCCACAGCCCGTCAATCTCCACACTTACCTGCCTCGCACCCTAACGTCCGTCACTACCGCATACTCACACAGCCTTTCCCCATGTCGGCATCCTCGGCGTTGGTGTTGTCATCCGTCGTGTCGGTCTTCTGCATTGTCGATGTTCTGCAACCCGCGATTCGTCGGTCTTCTTCGCTTCGATCTTCTGGAGCTCAGTTTCGATAGTCTTCTCAGCTGTCGACGAAGTCAGGTAGAACCATATACATAGATATGCATACATCTATAGATATATATGTATACATCCATATGTCCACATATATATATATCTATATATATATATATATATATATATATATATATATATATATATATACAGCACTAAAAATGCATATATGTAAGCATATATATGGTTCACCTTTCAAAGGGAAGAAATCATGTCTCAGAATGCTGGAAGGCCGAAAGTATGTTTTCACCATTGCAAAATCTTGCAATAAATGCATTGAATGTGCAATGAGCGAATGTCACTATGCATTTGCTCATTGCAGATTCAGCAATTTTTGTGCGGATGGCACTATAGTGGGGATGGGGAAAGTTTGCCTATCCCCACTGTAGTGCAAACTCAGAGTTAGTATATCACAGTGGGGTGGTTGTGGGGGGTGCAGGGGGCTTGCCCCCCTGCATTACGATATGTATTCCAACTTGCAGTTTGAGAATCAGTGAAGCTGCTTCTAGATTTGCTGTGCTTTGAACTGTGGTGCAATTAGAAATGACGGATTGGTCCTTTCATTTTGCAGAAAGGGCCATTCAAAGAAATGATTGTCTCCCTTTCAAAGGTAAGCACATATATATCTACATAGGTGTATATGGACATACATCTGTAGATGAAATAGGGAACATAACCACAACATATATGTTCACATGCACCACTGATGAGTTTGAGAGACCTAAACAACATACATCTGGCACTGATAGGTATTCCCCCCCCCCCCCACAGCCAAACACGTCTAGCCTGCAATACACTACCAACCTTAGCAGATTCCATAACCAGGACCCTACACAACAAGGGCAGTACATGTTACCAGTACTCCATCCCACCTGTAGGATGTCAGGTTGGCATTACTAACATATCATGCAGTACAGTCAAGTGAAGTGTCATGCTTGGGGGAACCCCCTGGGCAGGCGCAGTAAGTAGCTGGGATCCCTCATACAATCCAGTAGGCTTACACCTGACAATGGATTCACCAATGCTGGGAAGGATGCCCACAAATCCACCATGTCAGCTGGGAACTACCAGCCAGTAGCCTGATGACCCTGGTCTGCAGGGACATGGAAGATATCAACAATGAACCCATGGCCAATGTCACTGGTAATCTTAATGCACGGGACCCCGCTAATGTTGGACTTGTCAAAGGCAGAGAATACAGCCTGAATCTGGTGTACCTCCTTGACGCAATCATGACAGGTGTAGATGGGGGTAGGAGGTGCACAATGCCTATGTAGATCATAGTAGGCTCTTGTACACCCTCCCACATGTAGGAATGGGTGTAGATGTTAAGGGATCTACCTCCGTTCACAGACTATGTTTTTACCAGGACTGCTTGGCAAATGCCAACATTCCACAGGTAAAAAAAACAAAAAAGCAGCAACTAAGAACCCAAAAAGTCAAAGATTTTGAATAAAGAGTTGTATTTAAACATCAATTAAATATTTTAATGATTATCTGATGAAGTCCTGACTTGTGAGGGACGAAAACGCAATTTTGTGTTAAGAGCATTAATGTGGTTTGAAACGTCTTGTATGTGGCTGTTTTACTCTGTACAACATTAAATCGAGTGAAAAATAACTTTTGTAGGTGCTTTCGTTCATTCTGGATATTCTTTGACTTTTTAACATTCCACAGGTGCCATCCCATGGACATACAGTCCTTCACAGGTCATAGATGTGTTAATGCCCCCCTCCACACTGTAGATGTGTGCAGCACTACTGGGGTTTCTATAACTCACTGGGTGTGGCTGTTGTGGACACATCCACTATCATTACAGTTACTGTTGTGTCTATCCCCCCCACATAGCTGTCTGTAATACTGTACAGTGTATGTAATGAGATTGTTAGTTGTTATTTACACCATTCACAGTAGTTGAGCACCTCACACCCTCCTAAGGGTAGGGCTATGCCACCGGCATTGGCACACTCATGTTACTGAGGTGTGGATCACAGTAGAGTGGGGAAAGGGACATACACCCTGCTGTTACCATGTTCAATGGCATCCACATTGCAGACTGCATATATAGCAATGTGTGGTTGTGCCTATCCTGTCCTGGTGGGATTTACATGGGCAACAGATGTGTTACCTGAACACATACCTCCATGTGTACAGTCTTGTACCTGTACTGCATCCAAACCAAAGGCTCTGTGTGTTGTACCCAGCCATGTCATGTGTACCACCCACTACACTTACTGGTGTCCACTGGAGAAGGCCTGCTGACACCACTACACCCATCAGCCATGTGGCTCATGGACAAACACAACACAATCAGAATAGATAATGGTGACAACAATACAAAATTGTTAATTACCGCTATGATGTATCATTGCTGCACAGCTACACCTTCCAATATATTAGCATTTCACTGCTGACAGCATGTTACACAGGATTCCATTGCTACACTGTTGTACAGTTACCCTGTGCATCAGCACCATGTTAGCCTGTCCCTGCATCAATGTTACGGATGTCAGGAAGTGGCACAGGTATTATCATATGCACAGAGTGTGTTGTTGGTTTGTCAGAGGCCTAGGCTGAGCCATACAATTAACATGTGTGTGTGTGAGGGGGGCTGAGTATTGTTATGGGCCAATGGTGATGTCGTGTTTGCAGGTATGTGGTTGCCCTAGGTTTGTTGTTTATGTGTGTGTGTCAGCATGCATACAGTTCCAACATGTGGCTGCCCTATACTGGGATTTGTGAGGCAGCTGCAGACTGTACCTGGCAGGGTTTGCAGTTCACCATCTCCGGCCATAGACATGGGACCTGTGCCTGGTAGGGGTGCTATAGGCAGTATCAGGTACAAAGCCAGATCAGGTACTACCCCTGAGGTTGACAGGCATCCACTGGATCCAGGTCCCTCCCGGGACTGGCCAGGGCCACGTGACGTGGTCTGCTATGACGGTCTGTGGACAACACCCCCCCACATTGCTGGGGCTGGTGCTGCCACTATGGGAGCAGTTGTGACTGGTGGGACATCCATGGCAACCTCCGGCTGCTGGTGTTGCTGGCATACATCCACGTGGCTGTTGCAATCATCCCCCTCTGTCCTGATGCATGGACATGATATTGTGGATGAGATCCAATGTCTCACCCCCACCATCGATCCATGGCCTCGGTGTAGTTACGAATGGCACCTGCTAGGTCACGGATGCTGTCAGTTACAGAGGTGTGATGAGCCCTCTGCATCCTTAGACCCTGTCTGGTGTACCATTCCATTCATGCCTGTACCTCCATGGCAGCCTGGAACATGTGTGTGGTTGATATAGATGTGGCACATCTGCCAGGGGCATGATGACCAGCAGTGCTCCGATGAGCACCCCTGAGCATCTGCCTATGTGATACCCCACCAGACATCTGGCTATGGCTGCTGTGTCCTGACACATGTTCCATAGATACCACACTGTCCTGGCCAATGCCAACCGTAGACTATCCCTCAGCTAAGGCCAACGGTGATGAGGTACGTAGAGGCAGTGTGATGGCATGCGTGGATGGGGTGGATACTTGTGGGATGTCAATTGATGGCCCAGCGGCAGCCCCTGACGACCTTGCCTGTGCCTCAACACACCTATCCTCATGGTCACTGTCTGTATCAATGACATCAGATTCCCTGTGGGAGGGACCCAGCCCCACCTCACCACCTGTGATGGGAAAACAGGGAACAGACTGTAAGACATGTACATCACCACTAAACAGTACACACACGCGCGCACACATGCGCATACACACACACACATGTGCAGACATGGCCACACACACAGACATACACACATGCAGTCAACATACATGGCAACCCATAAACTCCACCAGACAGCACCTACAGACAGCTCTAGCACCCCATAACACACACAATAGCAGGTGATGGTGCAGTACAGTATCACATACAAACCTGTAATTACAAACGTCAGCATGCAGGACATGTGGTGCTCAACAGCATGCAGTTCAACTGTAGCCAATCCCCGTTACTGACATTATACATGGCTGTGATGCATGGCTTCTGTTAGTAGGTGATGGCCCTCCCCCTTGAACACACTGCAGCCATGTCCACAGCATTGCTGTGCATCTGTTCAGCACCCTGGCATGTACTGTGCACCATACCTCACAGGTGTACACACCATTGCAGAATATTTATCTGTGTGTCAGTTATGTTTCCACTGCTGCTCACAGCCTCTGTGTGTTTCTGGATTATATGTGGACATGTGTTTAGTGAATGCCTGTATTCACAGATGTCATCATCAATGGTGCATGTATGAGAGATAGACTATCATTAGACCGACTACAGACACAATGTGCTGTACCTATGGTGAGTGTAGAGACCCTTATTGACCATTATTGAGCCCTGGCTGATGTTGCCTGTGGTACACATAGGTTCATAGGTGAGTATTGGTCTATGGGTCCTGAGGCCTATATAAGCCTAGCCACAGGGGTTCCCAGCCATGCACCACCCAATAATGTTATTCCCCTGTGCCCCTGTCAGGCTATGGCACAGATGTACTACCCAGGGTGAATTCCCCATTTCCCATCCAGTTACCAATTGTTTTTGTAGAGGGGGGCCAATGAGTAGCACTGCCTGACATGAATGGGTAGTCCACTCCAGAGTGCGGGAATTCCCCAGAACAGGGTACTATCCCTCCAGTATGTTCTGTGTAATGTGTTGATGAGGTTTAGGACCCTGGAGAGTGTGTTTGCAGAGGGAGTGGGATTTCTTTCTGTGTAGCATGTTCAACTGCTCTGTGTATGACATAGCTGTGTACGTTAGGCAGATGTCAGCTGTGCCTGGGCAATGTGCACTGGAGTGTAGCCACAGTTGTCTGAGATTGTCTGTGTATTGCATGTGTTTGGGGATGGTAATCCCATTAGTGAAGTGTGTGTTCTGTCAGTGAACATGTACAGCATGCATTATCGGTAGGTGTGTTAGATGTGTACATGGCCTACACCTTAGCTATGACAAGCACAGTGAATTGCCAAGCATAACCTTAAACCATACCTACCGGCATCCAGACGCTGCCTTCCTGGTATCCCAGAGGTACCTACATTGAGATGAGATAGAGTTGATGTCAGTGGTCACAGCTGTGGCATTGCTACAGGGTGGCTGCAATATTAGAGTAAAACAACAGCTGAAGTCCACAGTACTACAGATTATGCATAACTGCTTATCAGTACTACACAGCAACAGACTCCACATCTCACATATGCATGATCTACCTGTACAGATGCATACACAACAGTGGTCTACTGATATGCCCTGGAACCTTACCTGCATGCTCCATGTCTGGTGTGTGGGTAACACACACCTCCATGACTGTATATGTCTGTAGCTCTTGTGGGGGGGGGGTGCTACCAGGCTCATGAGCAGCTCCTCCGCTCTGGTAAGGGGGGATTGATGTTATGGCCCCCCCGTTGCAAGGTGGCCACCCCGCACGCCAGCAGCACGGTGATGTACATGGCGGAGCAGATCACTACAATGATGGCGACCTGCTCATATGTACGGCTGTGCATCCCCACCTCATTCACCCTGTGGACCACATCATTCCACATGGCTGTCCACTCATGCTGGTCCTGGCTTGTCCTTGAGAACAGCAGCTGGTAGTTCTGGAGGATGCTGGTGAGTATTATGTCATCCTCAGTGGCACTCTAGGTGGGATTCCTCGGGTGTGCCATACTCCCTGAAAGACATAAAGATGGAAATATGTCTGAGCAACTCATATGGCACATTTACCATAATACAATTCAGATATCAGTCTCCCGCCACGGTATCAGCTTCAACTTAATGTTCACAATGCAAGTGGTATGTCTCCAGTATATCTACCATTGGGATATATATTGTATTATACAACACTTTTTGCTATGTGTTTATAGACATGCTCCCTGTGGGGACACTAGAGTTGCTGGGCTGTTACAGAGTATTTCACCTGCATGCCATTGTCACTGCAACTATGTTTCCACATATGCATGTGGTATGCTTGCTATGTGAATGGTACACATCTGCCATTCTGTGTTATTGGGGATATCTATGCACGCTGTTGGGCATGTTCTGGGATTATGTGGATTATTACAACCCACATATGTTCCATGACAGTTACACAACAGTATGTGTAGGGGTTATTTGCCAACAGGAACACCACTCCCACCTAATGTGCACATGTTACCAGTCCACATCAAATCTGTGACCCACCATGGAACCTCATTATCTACTGTTCTGGCACTACCTTCATGTGGAACCACCTCAGGGGATGGTGCCCCCCCCATGGAACACACACCGACAAATGTCTGTCACCCACAGTTAGGTCCAGGGTCTGGTGCATAGGGAGCCCCACAGAGACATGGGGTATGTGCTACATCACCTGGAGGCATGCAGTACACATATACAAGGTTTGACATGCATGTGCCTCCTGCTCAGCTCACAGCCCAGGCACCTTTATGACCATGTAGATGCTGTTGTGACTGTCCATGGGTGGGCACCCATGCTCCCTTTGTTCCCATATGGTGGCTCAATGGCCTCCACATTCCAAATGGAATTACTCATCCACAGTGTTTAACCACCATATGTGTCGTATACCAGCCCTGTATGCTGTCTTGTTTGTCACCGAACCAAACCTACATACCAATATGTGCCTAATACCCTTCACCAACATATATATTTCACGTTCTCAAACAATTGCGATGTGTTCCCAACATGGGTTACACACCACACTCCACACTCCATTTTGCAGCCATGTACTGATGTGTAGATATGTTGTGTATTGATGTGTGATGTTTTCTCACAAATGTCATGGCAATGGACATGTATTGACATATATATGTATACACACATATATATATACACATATATATATATGTGTGTATATATGTGTATACCTATACATGTCAGTATTATGTATATGTGTGTATGTGTCTGTTTGTATATATAAATATATATATATATATATATGTACATATATATATATATATATATATATATATATATATATATATATATATATATGGTTCCACTTCATATCATCGAATTATCATTTCATTGAATTGCAAACCATCGAGACCAAATTGTCGAAAACCCATTTCATCGAAAACTCATTTCATCAAATCTCAAATCATTGAAAACTATGAAGCAACTACAAATAACATCCCAGACACTTTGTACTATGTGTATGCAGGGGGGCAAGCCCCTGCACCCCAATGTGGGGGCTCTGCCCACCGTATTAAATATACCAACTCCAAGGTTGCACTACAGTGGGGGAAAAAGGTAATTTCCTAACCCCACTGTAGTGCAACCTTGGAGTTGGTATATTTAATTACGGGGTGGTGTGGGGGGCGGAGCCCCCCACTTGGGGGGTACAGGGGGGCTAGCCCCTCTGCATAAATGTAGTAAAAACATTGTGGAATGTTATTTGTAGTTGCTTCATAGTTTTCAGTGATTTGAGATTCGATGAAATGAGTTTTCGATTAAATGGGTTTTCGACGATTTGGTCTTGATGGTTTGCAATTCAATGAAATGATAATTCGATGATATGAAGTGGAACCATATATATATATATATATATATATATATATATATATATATATATATATATATATATACACACATAAATATATATATATATATATATATATATATATATATATATATATATATATATACACACACACACACATATGTTGTTGTTTGTCTTTTCCCTGTTAGGGGTCACCACAGCGGAAATCCGGTCCGCTAATGACTGGCAGTTGGTTTTTACAGTGTTGAGTTGCCAGCCTGATGCCCAACCTTCAACAAAGGCACGCCCATTCAACGCATGTCTTTCGAACACCCACTCGACCGCGGGGAGGACATGCAGACTCCACACCGAAGGCACTCCCAACCCAAGCCGAGAATCAAACAGGAGAACCTCTTGCTGTGAGGTAACAACGCTACCACTGCACCACCGCTGAATATATATATCTGTCTGAGGTTCTGTAGACATACACAGCTGTGAATATGTATCACACATATATGTATCTATATGTGGGATGCATAAAACATCTGGTCCACACTCTTGTAACTCTCTTTACTTCACAGCTGAACTGTTCTGCCTTGCTGCAACACAGACAGGTGTCACATGTGAACACAGACTAACATTAGGGGGGTATATATGGTGACAGATTTTAGATAAGCATATTATACTGCTATGGCAGTTGGGCATGCTATGCTGCACTTTAACATGACTGTCCTGCAGGTGGTGTGGTCTCACACCTATGTGTCTATCATGGCAGTATTAATACCCTCACCAGCCGTTGGCCACAGTAATGTACAGAACACAGATATCATGGGTCACATCTTTGCCATTTGCTGCTGATCTGCACAGTTAACAGGTATGTCCCACTGCCCACAGGGATTGACACTATTGTCCAGAGCAGTTGTTGAACAGAACATCATTACAGGGACAAGTACTGATGGCACATATAAATTCTTTCACATTATTCATCCTATTATTCTATACCATATACTACATGCAAGTAAATTCATATCTGTTTCACATACCTTTTATGTTTTTTTCCACTGTAACACAACCCTGAGCTTTGTTACTTTTATTAAAATTGTTGTTTTTTTTCTCTATCTCTCTCTCTCTCAGTCTCTCCAGTAGAGTGAATGAGCTGGTTTGAATAGATTGCAGCATGCTTTTGTTGGTATTGCACATGATCAGGTGATGGCCTCTGTACTAGTCAGTGTCTACCAATTGCTAACTGCATGCCACCTGCTGTATAGTACTTCAGATAACCACTGTCATGGCAACCCTGTACTTTAAATTTCTGACTTCTGTGGGTGTTGTCCCTTTACCTTTCCAGTATGGATGACATCCTTCCTGTGTGTGGACATCAGTGTTAAAGACAGCAGGTAGCAATACCTCTTACAGCAGAAACTGCAGACACAGGCCAAATACACATTTGGTTAAGGTTCCAGACCTACAGACAGTGTGAGTAGTGTTGTTGTGTGCATTATATCTTGCTGGTCTTACAGGGTTTCTGTGTACATGGCACTTTTGCATGGAATGTTGTCTGTCTGTATAGCTCTCAACTGTGGGCCTATCCATATGATACCATGGGGATTGGCTGTTAGGTTTTGTCTGTGCACCACAAAGGTATTGTCCCAGATATATCAGAGGCATTCTCTGTCTGTTGAGTGCTATCAGTATATGGCTACATCCATTTGTATTTCAGTGTCGTATTCTTGCATAAGGGTATGCTGCAACAAATCCTGTAACATCAGCAATTTCCAAGGTGTGTAACAGCAATAATGCAAATATGGCCCTATGTTCCTGCCTCTGTCCTCCACATATATGCCAGTCTTTGTTCTGCTGTGATACAGGAAGGGTTGTTAGGTAATGACCTATCATTATTTACCACTAGCATTGCTGCTATCATCCCAGTCATGTCATGGACTCCCACACCAACTGTTGGGCCAAGTCCATATATATGGGGGCAACAGCTGGCGAACATATATGTGCCCTTGTACATTCCAGAGGAAAGTGTGTGGTACACAGTGTTCCTTGCTCTTGTACAGCCTTTTATGGTGGGAGTTCAATGCCATTAACCTAGGCTATGACACCTTTTCAGGGATATAACTGTTAAGACGAGGGTCATTCAGTGTGATAGTGAGATGTTAGGTTAAGCAATGTTATGTACAAGATACTGTGACATTAACACAAATGCTACTTTTCCCCCTAGGGCTTGACTACAGGGTGTACTTGGAAGCTGCTGAATTACATCTGTAATTGTTGATTGTTACATATCTTGAAGGCAAATCCTGTGTCTACTGTTGTACTAATTGAAGGCCTTGGCCTGGACAGCATAGTATGGTATATATCCACATTGCAAGCATCTACTGTTTTGTGTGGGCCTTGCATTCATCACTGATTACATATTACAAACCTTATGTGGTGTCAGTACTGGCATACATTATTGTATAGTACACAAATAAAGGTTATCTGTGTATGCATACCTGTGTGTCATGTCATGTCCTTTGAATTGTGGGTGGGTATATGTTTAATGTCAGTATTCTCATTTGTGGGAATGGTTGCCACACTACACATTTCACAGGTGGCAGTTAAAGGGCTGAGGGATATACGTTGCACCCAGTACTTCCACACTACTTCTACATATGTATGGCTACTAATAACTTTTGTCTGTGTATATGTGTATGTATCTATATATATCTCATATAGCTATATCTATATATATAAAACTATATATATATAAAAAACTATATATATATATATATATATATATATATATATATATATATATAAAACTATATATAACTATATATAACTATATATATATATATATATATATATATATATATATATATATATATATAGATATATATAGTTCCCCTTCAAAAAACTGAATGTTTAAAACATCGAAGTTCAGATCATCGAGACCAGAACATTGAGTTTTAAAACTTCAAAGGTTTGAAGGGGAAGAAAAAGGTAAGTGCAGGTGAGAGAATGTTTACGTTTTTGCAGGGCACCAAGGTGCCCTGCATACTGTGTGTGTCTATGTGCCATCTGTGTGATGGCACTACAGATAGGGTACGGAAAATCTCCTGTTTAGCGCTTCTGCATATAGCGCTAAATGGGATAGTTCCCTTTACTCCACTGTAGTGCGGTCTCGGAGTTGAAATATTAAAGTAGGGGGGGTGTGGGAGGGCGCAGCTTATTTTTCTTTTTTCTTTTGGTTACTCTTGTAACCTTCAATGTTTCGAAATTCGATGTTCTGGTCTCCATGATCAGAAGTTCGATGTTTTGAAATTTCAATGATTAGAAGTGGAACCATATATATATATATATATATATATATATATATATATATATATATATATGTATATAGATATATACCCCGTGCAAATGCACTTAGATATGCTTACTAGTACTTATATATGCTTAGTAACTGCTTATTTGTGCTTAGATCTGCTTACTAGTGCCTTATTCATTATGACACTGACACTTCACATGTGCATTTAATGCAGTACTCCGGTTCACATTTAAATGTTATTTAGTAGGTTATACAGCAAAAAAATGTCAAAAAATATTCATATACAGATTTCACATAGAAAATGGAATGTGCTGCACTGGGACTTGAACCGGGAATGTCGGTTCATTAGGCGGATGCTCTAGCCACTACATTATTGCTGTGCTGCTTCATTTGCATATATATTCCTTGTTATCCTCTTCAGCCTTTTCAGCTGCTTTAACCGTAGCTAAGAATGGGCACACCTGCGCACCTATGGTTAGCTTTTATTGGGGTTTTAAAAAAATAAAGGGGTTTCCTCTTTTTATTTTTATGTCCTGTTGCTGTTGTACACATGGGGGACTGTTTGTGGGGATATTTGGATGCCTATGAGAGGTCTCTGTCATTTATTTACAGTTTCTGCTGTTCTACTTTTAGGGGCATGTTCATTCTGAGAGCTCTTCTCAGACACGCCCCCCTGCACTCGTCCACGCTCCGTGTAGGATTAGGAAGTCGGGCAGTGTGCCTTCATTCATATTCATGGTGCTCTGCCGTCCTCCTCTTAAACTGCCGCTTCCGTGTAGGACTATATTAGTCCTGCACGGAAGATTAGTAAATCTGGGGGATTGTTTGTAGTACCTTCTTGACAGCTTGTAGCAACTGCAAAGGGGTTGACATTTTTCAGGTCTTATAGTCTGCATTATTTTGAGTGATAATCTAATCTGTCTGATCTTCAGAATCCTTTATTAGTTTTTGTTACATATTACTGTGGTACAGTTTTCTCTACAAAACTGGATTATAAAGGATTTATGCATTTAGTGGACTAAAGTGCCAGCTATTAAAGAAGCTGCTTCTTATGGCAAGGGTGCAGTGTTTGAATCTTTCCATCTTCATTTACCTACTGTGCAACATTGAGCAAGTCTATTTGCAGCCACTGGGAATTTAGGCTAGGCTCCTTAATAATCTCAAGGACTGCTTGCCTAGTAACAAAGAACCTGTTTTTGGTGTTTGCCAGCTACTGTCTATTGCACAGTAGATCTACTTCAAGAAATGTTACTGCAATATCACCAGTAAACCCAGAGCTAGATCCAGCACTAGGCAGCTAGGCAGTTGCTTAGGGCCTGCTGGCTGGGAGGGTGCCCACTGGCTGGGGGGAATGCCACAACATTTACTTTTGTAATTAAAGAAAATGACATGTCTTCTTTAAGGGCATTCTTAATACTCTCTGTGTCTGTGCATTGATGCACTGTTTGTGTCTTCTTTCCCCATGCAGAATTAAAATACTAGAAATTGCCTGCTGCCTGAATGATAAATGCACTTGCACAGATGATCTATGAAGAACTGAGCACAGAGTCCATTGTTATTGTGTATGTGTGAGTATGTGTATGTGTGTGTGTGTGTGTGTGTGTGTGTGTGTGTGTGTGTGTGTGTGTGTGTGTGTGTGTGTGTAAAATGCCCTAGTTAGGAAAGGCAGATTAGTTCATTTGCACAGGTTCAAACCCTGTACTTTGGTTACGGGAAAAAAAAAGAAACTGAATCCTCTACACCAAATAAAAACTACTTAACAACGAGTTTCAGTTCATTTTCAATGAATTGCGAGTTTCAGTGCAAGAATAATAACATAGGTTCCACTCTAGATTGGATTCTCATCTCTCTCCCACCCTAATAAAATATCAGAAGCAGGCACTCTTTCAGAAACATTTAGTGACCACCTCCGCGCCTATATCCACCGCCCCCCCCCCCAGCTTACCAAAATCAACACCAGTAAAAACAGATAAGAAACCTAATTGCCTTCATTCCTCAAACTTTCACTGATATCCTGGAAAAGATTAACTGGAATAAATTAAAAGCCCTCCCACTTAACAATGCTGTAGACTATTTCAGTACAACATTCTTGGATGCACTAAACAGCCTTGCACCCCTTTGCGTGAAAAGGCTCAAAACTAACTACGCTCCATTGCTGACCAAACCTACTAAAGCTCTCATGCACCTCAGAAATAAAACATGAAAACAATATCATGTCCACAAAAACCAGGACACCCTGACACATTTTAATTGCCAAAACCAGGTGAAAAAAATAGTGCTAAAAGACAAAAATCATACTATGCAAAAATACAATCTAACTATAAACAACCCCCCCCCCCCACAAAAAAAATAACTCTGGAATTTCATCACATCTCTCCTGAACCCTGGCACTAAAAACAACCCATATCCTCATCCAGACAAATCTTCTCATGAAATAGCCTCTCTCTTTAACTTGTTTTTCATTAACTCTATTGCTGAGATTTCTGCTACTTTTCCACAAGACAGACACAGCTCACATAACACTGCTCCACAAAAATACTCCTTCACTTTTCCTGTCTCTACAAAGACCTCTTTCACTCCTGAACCCAGCTCCCTTTCTACCCCTAGTTTCACAATTAACCCCACCTCAACTATAAAAGAACTACTCCTTAAGTTTAAACCCTGCCCTAATGCACCTGACAATTTACCCCCCATATTTCTTAAGATAGCTGCCATTGCATTCCCTATAAGTATCCTCATTAACAGATACATCCAAGAATTATACACACCCAAATTATGGGAAAAAACCTACATCCTCCCTGTTCACAAAGGCAGCCAAAACAAAGACATATCCAACTTTTGTCCTATTGCTATCCTGTCCCCAATCTCTAAAATCCTGGAAAAATGCATTCACATTCAGCTAATGTACTATCTACTTCAAAACCACCTCTTGTTTTCTACTTAACATAGTTTCAGACCTTGCCATAGCACTACAACTGCCCTCATATTTTTTTTGGATACCGTTAATAGAGCTTGCGATACTGGGAAAATTGTATCTACCATATTCTTAGATCTATCAAAGGCATTTGATACCATTTCTCACCCTTTGCTACTATCTCATCTCACAAATTTTAGGCTTTCTCCTCCCACTCTCAACTGGTTCTCAAGCTATCTAAAAGAGAGGCAACAGGCCATCAAATGGCAAAACTCCATATCTCCATATCTAAATACCTCTACCGGAGTGCCTCAAGCCTCCATACATGATCCCCTACTATTCAATATTTTCATTAATAATTTCCATACATCTATGGCAAATGGGGCCCTTTTCCAATAGGCAGATGAATCAACTATTGTGTGCTCAGCAAAGTCTATCTCTGAACTCCAACTCAAAACTCAATCTGCCTTCTCCACCACTGAATCCTTGATCCTGGATGTTGAACCCAAATAAATCCAAAATAATGTTTTTCACTCCTAAAAGTCAACCCTGCTGGACAAAATCATGTTCAATATCTATTCCCAAAGTAAAGCTAAAATAGAAATTGTCAGCCACACAAAACTTCTAGGAGTAAATATACATGACATCTAAGATTTGATATTCACATGAAATTAAACATCCAAAAAACTCATCAAAAACTTGGCATGCTCTACGGGTACAACCAGTTCCTAAGCCCCTCCACCAAACAAACCCTCACCTCCACTTACCTACTCCCCTTCTTAATGTACAGCACTCCTCTACTTATCATCCTCCAGTACTCTCTAAAAAAACAAACTCAAGACATGTTATAATAAAACTGCAAAATTTACAACAAATTCCAAAAAACTCCTCCCATCACTATATTGCTCTTTACTCACTAAAATGGCTAGAACTACCAAACTACCTAAACTACCTGCAACTTACTGCTATTCACTGACTGATCTTTAAATCTTCTGACTGTCCCACTCTTAGCTCTGTTTTCACCTCTTACCTCCCAAACAGACCCCTGAGATCTGAGAATCAGCACCTTTTTCAATTTCACAAGCCTAACCTGCCTCCAGGCCAACTTCTGTTCTCTTAGTCTTTAGCATGGAATGCTCTACCTTCAACTATTAGAACAACCCCAAATCCTACCCATTTCAAAATCTATCTACATGCATATCAGTCTTCTAGCTGGAATTGTACTTGCGCTCATCCTCCCTGAATGCATAGTTTAACAAATATATTACCTTTCCTACTTTCTATGTCATGAAAAAAAAAATTTTCTTAGCAATCTGCCACTGCTGTTTGCCTGACTACTGAATTGCTAAACATGTTTATAACATTGTTAGCTAATCTGTGTGATGCTGGTTTGAGAACTATATATTGCCAATGTATAGAATTTTGCTTTTAAGTTGTACTGAGGAACTGTTTCCCTGGGCATCCACTGAAAAAGGTCTCTGCATGGCCCAGTGGACTTTCCCAGTTAACAAACTGCAAATAAATAAAGTAAACTAAAATAAAATAAACACATTTTAAGGTATTGTGAGCTTCAGTGCATTTTCAAGGAATTGTGATCTTCAAAGGAAGAAAAGAAAAATTTACTGCTGCTCAACCTAAGTCTGTTTTCAATGTGCAATTGTTTTGTTTAGCAAATGGTCATCACTATTACTGAACTTGAAAGTAGTGTTAGTTGCACAACAAGTAGTATGCTTGCTTTTGATACAGAAGGCTTTGGGTTCTATTCCTACATCGTGTAGACAGATTGCTGATTCTGTTTTGTACTTTAAGGGGGTGCTGTACTTCTCAATGTGTCCTCCACTGAATGAGATGCCTAGTAGCTATGACCCTGTAGCTGGTTTGCCATCCACTCCCCATTGCATTACCAGCTTACCATTTTTTTAAAGTAACATAGGCAATTTATTTTTCAAGGGTGGCAGGCACTGAATTTGTAGATGAATCAGTAAAATATAAAGTGGTTTGCTAGCAGCAACCTCTTCATTGGTTACAGATCTCCTTACTGTGGAATTATTCAGATGACTTTTACTTCTGCAGAGATTGCATATATTGACTAATATTGATGGATTGTAATGACAGAACTTTGAGTGGCCTTTTGTGGTTGAAATGTTCTGAAATGGGAAGTTTTGTCATTATTTGTTCATACTTTTTGTTTCATTGGTTACTGGATACATGTTCAAAACTACAAATTTAAAACACACTCTAACAAGCGGTGCTGTATTATACAAAGAATATAATTTAATTCAATCAGAAAAATGAATCCAAGAACAGATGCATGTATGCATGGTCCTAGAAATGTGTGCAAGGGGCCTAAGGTTTGAAAACAGCCCAGAGATAACTTTATCCACCACTGGGAAGATGCATTTTCTTTGAATGTGTGTTTCAATGCCATTTCATAGAATGTGAGTTTCAAGGGCAAAGACATTTAGTCCTAATTCTAAGTCTGTTTTCATTGTGAGAGTGCATTGTTTTGTTTAGTCTATCAGTGTTTCTGCTATAAAATTTAAAATAAAAGTTTTAAGTTAAATCCAAATATCTGTAATCAATGTAGAAGTAAAGAAGAAAATAGTACATACACAAAGTCTTGAACAGTGTTTATAACTGGAGAGAAATAGCCAAGTAATAGGATACTGGAATGGTTGCAAGGGGAGGACGGCTGCTGCTAGGAAGGGTTGGGCATGCTGCTGTATTTGGGGGAGCCCTGATCCAGTACCCTGCCTAGAAGCACAGTTGACCATGATCTGGCTCCGAGTATACCATTTTTGTAATGCAACATTGTCAATTTAGTCTTCAAAAGCAACAGCCGCTACATTTGTAGATGAAACAATAAAATGCAATTTGATTTCCAGGCACAACATCTGCATTATATTTCTCTTTAATGCGGAAATATTCAGATGCCTTTTACTTCTGCAGGGATTGTGTATATTGACTTAGCATATGTTTTGCCATTCATATTTCTTATGCTGTCACAAGTATTCTTCAATTTAAACTGTGCTACATATGGCTGGATCTTGTGGTATGATGCTAGCAATGTTTATACAGTTTTGCGCAATTCATCCAAAGCTACAAGTAAAGCAAATGCACTTTTTTCTTCATAACAATAAGGGGTGTACACAGTGGAACAAAGTGGCTATAACTGCTGGTGGGGTAAGTGCTCTCTGTGGAGGAACATACCTCATGCTCTTATCATCTGGTCAATTTTAAACAGCTTTTAATCTGACTTTGGAGGACTACTCTGTGTGTGTGTGTGTGTGTGTGTGTGTGTGTGTGTGTGTGTGTGTGTGTGTGTGTGTGTGTGTGTGTGTGTGTGCGTGTGTGCGTGTGTGCGTGTGTGCGTGTGTGTGTGTGTGTGTTTGGCTACTGTGTGTTTGTATGAACCAAATTTGAAATATTTTTATTTATTTATTTGTTTGACATTTGTTGACTGGGATAGTCCAACTAAGCCAAAGCCCTTTTTCAGTGGAGTGAAAAGCTCCTCAGAAGTACACAATACAAGTTACAAAAGTAGCATTAATGACAACAATATTAAAAAAGTAGAGTGAAGTACTCAAGATGGTTGCACAATTGTAAAAGCTAAGGTAAATGCACATGTCTGAGAGAGGAAGAGAGAGGGGAAGTTGTTTAGGGAGGAAAGTTTGAAATGATTTTTTACAGTGACATGTCCAGGCATTTAGCAAGTAGTCTTTTAGAGCTTTTTTAAATTCATGTGCATGAGGTATGTCTCTAATGGGAAAGAGTAGTATGTTCCATTCTAGGGCAGGAGTGTAACTATAATCATTTTGTCTTACTGATCTTTTGGCTTATATATTTCCAAGAGTTGTTGATCTAAGCTGCTAAGGGTTTTGGAGGGTGTATTAAGAGAGATGAATGAGGAGATGGATGGACAAGTGAATGGTTTGTTGAGGATGGAGTAAATGATATGAGGTCGAGAGAGTAGTAGTTGGAGAGGGAATTCAAGCCAGTTTACCAGTTTGAGTGAGTGACAGTGATGTGAGTTAGAGGTTGATTTTGCTATGAACCTAGCTACTTTGTTGTAAGTTGTTTTAAGTTTAGTTAGAAGGGAGAATTGTAGGTTGGTTAAAATTTGTGATCTGTAGAGCAGGCTAGGGAGAAGGTAAGCATAGGTGAGAGAGAGTCTGGAGTCTTTTGAGAGAAATCTTTTTATATCTTTAGAGAAGGACATGTTTTTGGTGTGTTTTTTTTAAGCAGTGGTGGACATGTAGGTCAAATTTAAGTTGATCGTTGATGGTGATTAAAAGAAGTTGGGTGTGAGTTTCCACATTTATGACAGTATTGTTAAGTGAGGTAATGGAGAAGTTAGGTTTTAGATGTGTGAGAGATTTGGGGAGGAAAGACTTTGATCATTATTACTGGTATTATTCTTTTAACACAGACTTCTGAGAAGGATGCAGTCAACAATGTAGCTATAATTGCCGGGTTTGGGGGATATCTATGGATAAGAATGACTTACCCTTTTGAACTGATAAAATTAAAAAATCATTAGTCTGTTTTTGCATGACCAATGCACATTCTTGGAAAGCAAGCTGAAATATATTACCATGGACATTTTTATCACTATCAAACATGTGATGTGTACATAGTTGATAAAGTGGTTGTAACAGCGGAGTACAGATATCAATAGATTATAATGACAGTAATAGCGGAGTACAGATATCGATAGATTATAATGACAGTAATAGCGGAGTACAGATATCGATAGATTATAATGACAGTAATAGCGGAGTACAGATATTGATAGATTATAATGACAGTAGCCTGTGTGGCCTTTTATGGTTGAAAAGCTTCTGAAATGAGTACTTTTGTCCTTATTCGTTCATATCCTTTGTTTTGTTGCTTACTGGAAAAAAATGTTCAAAACTGCAAACTCTAATAAATGTTGATATATTAAAAAGGAATATAATTTAAAACAAACAAGAAATATAAAACGACCAAGAAGGTGAAACACAGAACACATGCATTTATGCATAGTCCTAAAAATGAATGCAGGGGTCTATGGTTTTAAAACAGCCCAATCCCAAAGGAGCACTTAATTTGCCACTGCCAAGATGAATTTTCAATGAATGTGAGTTTCAAGGGGAAAAGAAGGTTTCTGTTCCTCGTACTAAGTCTGATTTCAATGTGCGACTTTTGTTTTGTTTAGCAAATGGCCATCAGTGTTTCTGCAATAAAATTTGAAATAAAAGTTTTTTAAGTTGTGCAAATTTTTGCAATCATTGTAAAAGTAAAGAAGAAAATAGTATGCAAACTGATAGGTTGGAACAGTGTTTAATGTAAATGGGGAGAGACAGCCAAATAATGAGACACTGGATTGGTTGCAGGGGGGGGGGTCTGGCCCATTACCCTGCCTAGGCCCCATTTGACCATGATCCAGCTCTGCTTGCAACAGTTATTGAGTTGCATTGGCAGGCACCTACAGAATAGTTTTCACATGAAGGTGTGTGTGAATGCTGAATGAACTCTGACCTTTGCATTCATTCAACAGTAAGGTGACTATTGTATAAAAAAATTCTGTTAAGGACCATTAGCTCTGTAGTGTGATAAAAATCCGGGTACCCATCATCCAGCTTATAAGTCAGAAGAAATAGACACAGTTGTTTACATTAGGGCATACCACTGCAGTTTGGTCAAGTGTCAGCAGTGCCTGCTTGATTGATATCCTGATGGGGCTGTCAGTCAAAGGTGGTGTCTGGGTAGTTTGTAAATGTAATTATTATTCTGTTAAGAACATAATAATATATAATGTCATTTATCCACTGCATTTATAATCTCAAGCTAATGCTGATATTCAATTTGCATATAATATATGTATCTACTGCATTTTTTCATTCACTCTGCACATAATGTCAGTTGTCTGTTCTGTTTACCCATAGATAGGACTGAAATAGGTCCAATTGGATCTCATTTTATTTGTTCATTGGGATTTTGGCTGTGTATTGATTTACAGTGCACTAGAACTGGTCAGTATTATTGGTTGATTAGAGAGTGAACAGTCATATGTATTCATCTACATCTTGTTTTATTTCCATGTTGGGATTTTGGCTGTGTCTTGATTTACAGTGCAGGAAAACTGGTCGATATTATTGGCTGGTGATTAGAAAGTGACTGGTCATATGTATTTATCTGCTGGATTGTTTGTGGGTCAGTGCTCTACCCTGGTTAACAAATTCAAAACAAACATAAAATAAGAATGTAATAAAAGATTATTAGCATTTTTTAAATAATTCCCACTTTTTGAATGTTTCAAATGTTTGAAACTTCAATATATAGCATTACTGACTTACTGTCAATGAGAGACAACTAACCAGATCCAGCAAAGGGAGCAGCTGGCTCTCTGCACCCCCTTCTATAGACAATGTTGGGAGTATGCAGGTGGGGACAGAAGCCCCAGATTAGCATTACCCTTTCTGTCTTTAGCAAAGCCAGGAACTCTTGAGAATTTTATTTCTAATAAAAAAAAAAAAAAATTGTGAATTAACTGTCATTTAAGTGGGCATTCTTGCAGCTTCATCTCACAAGGTGTTGCTATTATCATTTTGTATCCTAATGTAAACAATTACAGAAATGGATATGTTATGGTCATTTGATAGATGTCCTGATCACCTGAAGTCAACAAGGGGGAAACAAAACTTTCAAATAATTAAACAAAATCACAAACTAGCCACAAAATGAATGCTACGCATACCTGAATAAGCTTGACTTTACTATTATTCACAAAAGAAAGCCCATTTTTAACTCCAAAATGAAAACTAAAGATGGTACTCTCCCTCCACTATATAGCTCGGTCTCAGTCATCTTAAGTTAATGAATTCCTTCACCTGGGTCTGTAGAACATAAAAAGTAATGCAGAAAGTCATGTAGCACAAACTGTCCTTGTCCAAAAGTAATAACAGTAAGGAAATTATTTATCATCTTAAGGGTGGCAGCGAAACACAATAACTTTTTTCTATGTGATTTTAGCAATAAAATTCATGGCTTTCATACTGTATATATATATCTGCTTATTCAGTATACAAGAAAATGTTATTAAAATGTTCCTTCAAGGAACTGCTTTTTCTTGTTTAGATTTCATTTGAAGGTTCTGTTTGACAGTAAGACCTATGTTTAGGTAAAGTAAGAAAATATCGAGCTCTTTCAGCTGCCATAACTGCCAAGTCACTCTTTTATCCTGTCAGATTGTTGCAGTTTGAATAGATGTGATTCCATCCCACACTTCCAACTTCAAATTCAAATCACGTACTTATGTCATCTTATGTAATACATGCTTCCTTGAGGAAGGATTATTATACCTTGCAGTGAAGTAGTGGAAATTTTTTTTTACACATTCTCTTCTTAGATGTAGGATTTGGGAAAGACACATCATTCTGAAATGCATAAAAACATATCTGCTTGTACTAACTGGCGATGACAGACAATAGTAAAAGACTATATCAATGCAGCTGCCACTGTACCACAGCTTCAGGTACTATAAGCCTCCCACCCTCCACAGAAACAGCAAAAAGCCAAGCTCAGTCCTGTGCTCCCATCCTCAGAAGGAAATACTGAGAAGTTGGTCCTCTGTAATTTTTTTTTGTCAGGTAGTCTAACAAGAAAGGGCAAGTCATTCAGGGTGCAGGTATATTTTGTCTTTTAAAGCCATCATCCAGACAGCACAGTATATCACTTAAAGGCTGCTTGGCTGATTATAATGGTAATAGTTTATTTAGCTTTATCAAGACAGTGTCTCACCAGGCCATGTTTTTTTTTTTATTTCTGCTTGTTAGCCCTTCAGTTTAATTTTTTGAATTATTTTTTTTTAACTTAAACCTGTAATTGTTACAATTAATATAACTTACAACTAAAGTGTTGAGATCACCAAAAACATCACATTTTGTTTATTTCTGTTAAAGTCATAAAATTTAACAAAAACAAAAGACTGAATAAAAAAAAAGAGTTAACATTGTGAACCAGCAAAAGTATAAACAAATAATTATGGAAATACCTTTGTCAAATGAAAGAAAGGTCTTAAAGAATCTCCCGAATAGCTCCAAAGAAGGCTACAATTTCAAACAGTATGGTAGTGAATTCTACAGATAATAAACTTGATTGGCAAATGAATTTAACCCAGAGTGGTCCAAAGAAGACTTATAAGTATCAGTTCTATCACATATAGAGGTACATGTGAACCATTACTTATTAAGGCATCTATGTGTTTAAGGCAGATAGTGCTACTAGGACTGGTATGTCATGTGATCCTGCAAGCTGACCCAATATGAGATAAAGCCTCTTCGCATTAACATTTGTATCTATGTCTGCCCTTCATCTTGGCGATGTATGCACATTATATATAAGTCTACATACATTATTTGGTCTCAGAATTAAACTTAGTTGAGTTCAAAAGGTGCATGCTTGCTCTTGTTTCTATTTTAGGAAGTTCAGGATGTTTCTGCCTTTTTGCATTTCACCAAGGAAACTTCTGCAGTATTGCATCCAAATGTAATGAAAGAACATTTCTTGAGGTCTTCGTTTATGAATATAAGAATATAATCCCATTGTTTACATTTGCATAATTGTAATGTGAAATTATTTTATATCCAGGGTAAACTATCTTTAATTTTACTTTTACAAATATTGTTACATTTTTACATGCTCAGAAACCAGTTGATCTTCATCTGTATTTCTTCAGTTTTGGTTTGAAATGTCTCTACTACAACCACCAAAGGCTTTAAATCTGCATTGAGTCTGGTCAGGAAATTAGGAGTTTGGATTCAAAGATTTAAGCTCTGTTTCTCTGTGAGTGGGCTTTCTGAAAAACTGGAAACATACAGTGTTCAGTGTCTCTTCAAGTCACAGGTAAAGAAGTAATTAAAATATTTAGTGTTTTAATCTTGGGAAGGAGGTCATGAGGCAGGATGTCTGGCTCTCAGTATGTTTTTTCAAGTCAGAAGTCTTGCCTCTGTATTACATTATATGTTTTCCAGGTTTTTAGAAATCCCACAGTTGCAATAATTTTGCAAAACTCTGTTAAAATGTCACAGCATTTTACACAAAATACCATGTGGTAATAATCAGTGCTACCCTGTTCACATTGCCAACAGTAAGCATCTCCAAACTTTAAATTTTGTTTACAAAAAGGGGGTGGGGTTAGATGTCATATTTACATACACTTAAACATGGCAAATTTTGCCATGGGGATGTAGATCTGTGATTGCACAGCTATCATGCTTTTTACCACTGGGCATCTAAAAATGATACAGACTGTTATCAGTTCCCATTTATTAACAAGAGCCATTACAGTTGGTTCTTTAACATAGTTTAATAGGTATACCTGCATTGCAGTTAGATCTACCCTGTGTCATTAGTTTAATGTCTTGGTTATTCATTGTACCACAAAATAATTACTAAAGGGGGTAGACATCAGACAAGATCTAACCTGGTTGACATCCCAAACAGAATGTAATCTTTAAACTAGACAGATTCTCCATAACAAAGAGGATTATGAGTTGTTTCATTGCTAACCTTGTTATTATGAGTTAGAGTCCTGGATGCCAAAGAATTTACCTTGAAAGCAAAGTTTGAGAGGTAAATATTAGCATCCATGTTTTGAACACTTAATACTAGGTTATCATCAGCTAACCACTCATAATTCTATGTAAGTGCTTGGAGCTGTATCTGCTCCATGTACTACACATTACAGTAAAAAATGCTAAGTGTTTTTACAGTTTTCAAAGCAATAAAACACTTACTGAGCACTTTCAGGAAGGTAATGTAACATAGTCCCTTATGTTAACACTTACCTTCCATGCTTCTCACCTGTCCAGATTTTCACAGAATGCCCAGATTTTTGCCTTATATGTTGGGCATATTCCTCATGAAGTCCACGGTTTTTAGACACATTAATGAGGACTGAAGATATTAAATAATGGCATACATTTAATTTCAGACGTCATATCCTTAGTAAGTGAGGCGGTAGCTTTGTTACCTCACAGCAAGAGGTTCTCCCATTCAATTCCCGGCTTGGCTTGGGAATGCCTTCTGTGTGGAGTCTGCATGTCCTCCCCACGGTTGGGTAGCGTTCGAAAGACATGCGTGTGTAAATGGGTGTGCCTTCGTTGAAGGTTGGGCGTTGAGCTGGCACCTCGGCGTTTCGTAAAAATCTACTGCCAATCATTAGCGGACCGGAGTTCCGCTGTGGTGACCCCTTACTGGGAAAAAGCTGAAAGACAAACAACAACATATCCTTAGTAAATCAGGTGAACACACATCCTGTTATTCTAGCAACTTTCTAGGTTTTGAACAAAAAGTCAGGAACATGTCATTGATGGATAACAGGCAGAAACAAATTTTTATTCTGCCATAGTCATTTGTACTAACAAATTTTACTGTCTAGTGTGGGACCTGACCTTAACAACTTAAGCAGGGGATGCTTAACAATACATGCAAAGTATGTTCCATAATGTCTGATAATGTCTGTGTGCATGTCCTTCTAGGTAGAGTGTCTCCAGTCATTCACTCCCACATGGGACACCACTAGGTCATAGTCATATTTGTCTAGCTTTAGGGGCCCTTAGGATCTTTGTAACATTACAGATTATGGCCCTGGACAAGCAGCTTGCAGTCACACTGATTTTGTCCAGTCTAGTGAGTGTAGAGTCTGTATGCCTAACTATAGAGTCACCTATGACTTAGACATTTCCCTTTGTGAAGGTAGACTTAGTGGGCCTTATGGGCTTAGGCCTGTGCTCCTAATGACTCTTGGGATTTTTTCAATTGTACTAAAAGGGACTTATTACCACAGCCTGTATTCTTATAGAATTGCTTCATCTCTGCAATGTCATATTCTAGCTCCTTCATGTACATCTATTATTGAGGATGGTGAGACTTTTGCATTTGTAAACATAATTGGGAAATGTCCACTTCAATTCCCTGTTTTCCTCATCAGATGTTTCAAGACTTGTAATCCATTTATGTGACCTGAGAAACATATTTTTATCATTAATCCAAATAAGTCCAAATTTCCAGCTGAGCAATCACTGCTGTGTGAATATTTGTCCCATGGTCATTCCTGACAATGAATGATCTAAAATTGGAGTTGGTATTCTGTGCATATCTACCACATTAGGAATAAGTATTTTAGAGATAAAAATCATATCAGTTCTACTGACACTATTTGTTCTATTACTTAGATGCATGCATTCATTCACTTGTAAATTAAGTAATCTCTAGATGTCTATTTGGGCTACATCATGCATTGCTTCCAATAATATCTTAGTCGATACTGGGGAGTAATTTACCCTGTAGGAATCCTATCAATCAAGAGGTCTAAAATTGCATTGAAATCCTCTCCTTATATTATTAATGCATTAGTATTATGACATGTCATTAATTCCACAGCTAGGCCTTGCATTTTGACAGGGAGTTCACATCTGGACCATAATAAGTGACTATAAGTGGTTTACCAAATTGTGTTACAACAAGTGCATATACTCTCCACCCACAAAATCCTTTTTTTTATATTCTGTATTGTCCATTTGAGAGATTTATGTAAGAGTATGCTAATACCCCATTTTATTGATCTGGCATAACAATGAATAACAGCTCCCTTCCAGTGTCAATGTAAATGGTAGCAGTGATTGCTTCAATTTAGTATATTGTAAAAAAAACTATATTAGAACTTTTTGTAATAACATTTGACATGTACGCTTTATCTTAGGATACACATTCAGACCTCTCTTATTCAATTTAACAACTTCAAGCATATATAGGCTTTCCTTTGTCATTCTAGGTGGCCTTAATTAAGTATAAAATTATCTTGATTAAAGCAGAGAAGTTCTCCCTAGACATATGTATAAAACTAGAATTTAAGACTGTTATTATTCATTATTCCTGGGAGGTGAGCACCCAGCAGTGGATAGTCTACTAATATTTTTTAAACATTTTTAGCTTCTATGTAATACCCCAGGGTACTGATTGTAAGCCAAGTTGTTACCTACATTCCTACATTACTACCGCTCCATCAGATGACAAATGCATAAAGCACTGAGCATATTTAAAATAGGAGACTGAGAAAAAAATGACACAATGAATAAAGTCATTATTGTCACATCAGTAAACATAAAGGAAAACCAGATCTGTTATTCTTATGGTCAGGTTACACACCGGGGGTCTCTATAACAACAAAAGAAAAAAATTATGTCAAAATATATCAAGTCACATAAAGCTGTCAAACAAAACTTAACATGCCATCTCACTGACTGGGAATATTGTCCCAGTTCCATTGGCATTCTTCACAGCAACTAGTTCCATCCATTAGTAGTTTCTAATAACATTATCAGAACTATTATAGAATAGATTGGTTATACATGAGTACCATTAGCAGAAAAATTTCAGTTTAAAGCAAGTCAATTCAGTTTACTCTAAAGTCTTTCCTTTAGTACCCATTTCTTTTGTTTCGCTTGCAATGGGTAGCAGCCAAGAAGCTTCAGTCTCCTGGATATCCTCAGGTGAAATTTCAAAGTCTTGGGACCCTGCAGGTAAAGAAGGCTCACCATCTATATCAGTGGAGCATGTCCTAGACAGCAAAAAGTGGATAGTAGAGCAATCTTGGGAAAATATTTTTTTGTCTAGGACCCCCTGGTTTGCAGGTTTGACACTAATTGTCTGTGTCATTTTACACTTCTTGTCCAGAGGTAATTCACCGGTAGAAGAGGAAAATAATCTGCCTCATTTTTTTTTTAAATATTTTTATTAGTTTTAAAACTTTTACAAAAAAGAAATGAAAATAACTATAAGATAAGGAACTTGTAAGGTACATCAAACCAAGAAAAAGAAAGTAAAGTGCATTCTAAATTAATACAAGCAGTTAACAACAAGTTTTGATTTATAGACAAGCGATTATTGTAACAAGTACCTTACTCCCGAGTGGGTAAAACATTCACTAGGGTGCCCCAGAAAAACATAATACAAATAGAAATTATCTTTTTATACTAAGATTATTAACAATAAGATCATGAAAAATAAGAATTTTGTTTTTTAGAAGAGGCAAAAACTTAATGTTAAATTCACCAACAGGTGTGAGAAAGGGGATAGCTTGAGGATTAATTTTGAATGAATGTATATTTTTACACCAGATCTTGATCCATATTGGAGACCAAGATTTGTCATACGGATCATAACTTGCTATTTTTATTAACCGACTTGAGGTAATTATTTGATAATAAAGACTGAAATCTGGAAGACTTAATCCACCCTTAGCTTTTGGGATAGTTAATTTCCTATATGCTATTCTGGTTGATTTAGGGAACCATAAGAATTTAGAAACTGTCTTCTCCATTTTACAAGAGTTATGGAACAAGATATTCAATTAACACAATCAGTCATCAATTCACTCTCCCTAAAAAACAAAATGATCTCACATACTTATAAACTTGTGTCATCCATTATACATAGTCATTCACTTTTATTTTCCAAATACTGGGATTCAATGTAGGATGAAATCTCTAGCGAATCTAAGTATGAAGCAATCAGAAATACACTAAACTTGACCCCCTTCAAAAATCTAATTTACACACAGCTAATGATAAATAATAACTCTTACTGCAGCCAAGTTGTTTTACAAAAATTTGGATGTAATAAAAACTTAACATGTCCTTTCTGCACTCTCCCTCATGTTGACATAATACACATGTTCTGGAGTTGTAATCTGCCTCATTTTTTATGATCTGTGGGTATAAATAATTTGGCCTTGACTATGTCTGTATGCAACCATTAACAAGAAGCATCCCAATCTTGTAAAAAAGTATCACATATCCATAGGCATTTGGAAAGAGAATTGCTGGGTCCCTGCTTTCAATATTAATGTAGCAGGGTTGTATAATGCCACATTAAATCCTAATTATCTTCCCAACCTTAGATAGGGAGCTGTAGCTTTATGTTTGGCAAGTAAGGCTGCAATATAGCCTGGCACAGTTTTCACTGGGTGGCCTGCCAGTGTTAAGTTTGCAACTTGTTCTTGTGTTATTTTTATTATTCTTTTTCTATTATTATAATCTAAGGAGTGAATATGAGATGTCTAGGTGTGCAGATTGCTCATTTGTTTTGTTACCACCCTATGTGCACTTTCAATAATTGGTTGGGGAGGGACTCCCACAGAAAGAAAAAAAACAAAGTTATTTTTCTAAAAAATCCAAAGGGTTAATTCCTTATACTCTTTGTTGCAACTCTAGCACTCTAAGATTATTTATACAGATGTAATTCTCTTTGTCATCTATTTCACCTTTATTCATACAGTATGAGCTTGTAAATCGGAAATGTACCTTGTATTTGTAGTTATTGCCTCATAAAGCTGAGTCATGTTGCTCTGATGTTCCTCTAGTTGATCAGATAGCTGTTATAGCTTCCCATCATGCTTTACAACTACATCCTTAACTTGGCATATGCCGGTTGCTGTATTCTGTATTAGGGTCATCAGCTTATCCAAAGATTATTTAATGGTCTTAATATTATCAGACACCTCCGTAGGAACCATCACCATCTTTTAAACATAGTTATTTCAAATATAGGATTTAAACTAAATGACTTGCATATTGCCAAACAGAAATTAGCATGCTTAGTAATATTACATCCTCTTCTGATGAACTACAAGATTTTTAATAAAAATCTTAGTTTCCATAAAATTTTATAAATTTCACAAAGTGGCTGACTGGAATGGGCACTGTTACTCAAAGCATCTGCCAAATGTACATGCTCAGGTGTGTTTCTCAAGGTTTTTTTTTTTGCTCTTCAACTTTGAGTGGAAGGGGGCTCAAGTCTGGGGTTCTGCACAAGGTGCCAGATGGGCTAGCTACTGTTCTGCTTGTGAAACAGTTAGTTTGATTGAAAGAATTAATTCTGCACAGTTAGTGGGTGATTTTCTATCTAGTACAGATACAAAGCCAATGCTCAGAACATAGAATCTGATCATGCTGAAGAGGCCCAGAGTTGGAACATGTGCAATGTCAGAAAGTATAGCTGCAGAGACATCTCATATGTTTATGCAGCTCCACAGTAAGTCCTTCATGAACAGAGCTTGTTATCTGCTTTATCAGGTGCTAAAGAATATGGTGTCAGAAGAAAGCCATATGGTATTAAAATAAGAATGTCCATGTGACTATAAAATGCAGTAAAATAGATTCTCTAAGTATTTCAATAAAAGTTTATAAGCACTGAATGTGTATTACAAGGTGGTAAGCCATGTGTGTAGAAATATTCTGATTTATTTCAAGGCTTCAGCTGTCCTAGTGAGAATATCATATTAAAATTTCATCTGGAGCAATGACGTCTCATTTCAGTTGAATTCAGAGGTAGCTTCTTCCCTAATGTCATCAGGCTGCTGAACTCTAATAACCACTACACTCCTTGATGTCCAACTGGGTCAGTAGAAACTGTCTCAAATTATGCAAGAACCTGGTTACCAGTCTCACCTAATACTTAATGCAATATTCACCATGACTGTAACTTATAAGGCATCTAGGGCAGTAGCAATGCAGTAAAATATATTTTCTTTCAGTGCAATACATGCAAATTCATACATTAACCATAGTGCAATACATTAAGGTCCATAGTGCAATACTCTAATGTTTCTTTCTGTGCAAGGATCAATGCAATGTCTTAACCAAGTACTTGTGCAATACTAAAGTCTCGTGCAAGTAAGTGTTCAGTTCAAAAAGTGTTAAAATGTGTTTCTAATTATGTGCAATATTAGTCTGGCTGCCTACATGTCTGTGATGTAATAGCTAGGGGTTACATGTGTAAATGTCTGTGAAAATACTATGTATGTTTGCATATTGAGTTCGGAGACACGGAATTTCATTCAGTTTTTGCACTTGTGTGATTTCTGAATAACAATAAAGTTTACTTTGACTTTGAATTAAACAAAAAAAGGTGAATGAGCAGCATTAACAGTCATGAAGTAGAACAATACGAAAGTGTTTTAAAATTTTCAAACAAATATGAGGATATAAAAAGAAATATTATCGACTTCAGACAGCTGCTAAATATGTTGCAATAATGTCTAATTTCTTAGTTCTTTACTTGTTCTTAATTCCAACTAAGTGCTGTAACACATTAAACTACATAACACTAGTTCCAAGTTGTGCACATTTATTCACCCCTAAGTAGATCCAGATTTCTAAGATTACTGTTTGGAATATCCTCAGCTCCAAAGAGCTGTAGCTTAAAGTATTGAAGTGCTAGATACTGTAGTCAATATAACTGATGATCTAGTCTGGGAAGCAACCTAGCAGGAACCTGACTTTTGTCTGGTGCACAGCTAGACAGACTAAGGCAAAAAAGCTTGAAACTGAACAAAGTTAAGTGTCAGATCTTTGTAACATCTGTCAAGACATGGGGCATATATATATATATATATATATATATATATATATATATATATATATATATATATATATATATATATATATACTGATTTCAGAAGCACTTAAACTTGATTCTGACAGTCATAACACCCACCCAAACTCAATTTCTATGACTTTATTACAATCACTATGGGTAGATCCCAGTCAGAAAGGTCTTCAGAGCATTTCCATGAAATCTATTTTCAAGGCACCCTCAAGACTTTGAAAGATGCAATTGTCTTTGCAAAAAATATGATCTACAAGTTCAGTACATATATGACAAATTAGTACATATTGCTGATACCCAAAGTTAGGCATAGGTGATTGAGTGCAAAGATTTATTTAAGAAATGTCTGTAAATCCTGTTGTTTCTCAATTGTCAATGTGTGCATACATGTCAAATGAATGCATATAGCTGATACCCTAAGTGAAGCTTATCTGCACAATGTAAAGAAGGCTTATTTGAGAAAGATTTGGAATTCATGTTGATTGTTTCTTAATCACCCATGACCACTAAGAAGCTGGAGAAGCTTAAAGCATTTACAAAGGAAGACTGAACTTCAGTCACTGAATGGTGTAATCATAATAGGATAGTCAGATAAAGGTAGGTGATATCATCCAATCATTTACATTTTTTGTCCATATCAGGATGAACTTTGTTGCATTTGAGGCTTACACTTCAAAGGTGACTGAGTAATTTTCCTATTCAGGGTGCAAGATGCAAGAAGCCATTTTAAGTAAAATGCATGAGTCACACTTAGCCATGAGCACACATAAAGAAAGACTTGTTTATTTATTTTATTTATTTATTTATTTTACATTTGTTGACTGGGTATGTCCGACTGAGCTAATGCCCTTTTTCAGCGGAGGCCCGGGGAGAAAAGCTCCAAGTAATGCAATCAGTTTAAGATAGCATAGAAATATTAAGATAATTTTAAATCAGTTACAGTAGTTACAAAAGGTTTTAAAATAAAAACGAAAAGGCAAGATAACAGCATTAGCATAGTAATTAATAAATCTAAAAGCAGAATTATTGATAACAACAAGGCTAAGGAAATTACATCAAAAGCATAGGGAGTCAGATTTTTATCCTATTTATCACGTTTTTAAATAAACAGTTATGTTCTTTATCAGTCTAATGTATCTGAACAGAAAGAAAATTGTGCAGAACTATGTAGTCTGTAACATGTTCAGAATTCAGAATTAAAATAAGATGACAACTCCTATTACTCTGCCTGTACCTTGGATGAAGGTGCTGACTTGTTTCAATACAGATATGCATATTGCCTCCTATGTGGAGACTAGTACTTGAGGTTTCCAAAAGTTGTGTGATTACATGAAACAACAAGTCAAAGTGCTGTTGCAGCACTGAAATCTATATTTGGCAGATACAAAACTCATGAAAACATATCAGATAATGGTCTTGAATTTGTGAGCCAAAGCTTCATAACGTTCTGAATCATTTGGAGTTGAAACACACTAGCCTGAGTTCTAGGTATTATCAAATCAACAAGTAAATGAAACAAGTAGTCTACATAGTAAAACATTTCATCAAACCGTGTAACAATCAAGAGTCCTTGGATTGTTATTTGTCATTTATTGAATACAGAAATATGCCAATACAATTTGCAGGTTTTTCTCCAGAACAGTTATTGAGTGGGGATCTTACTTCTAAGCTATCAATCTCTTTTTCCTTGTTAGGACTTGAGAGTAAACAAATAGCTGATGAGATGCTGCAGGAAAAGTAACACAGACACCTTGCTATGCCAGATCATTCAAACTGTTTTTCAATTTAAGCTGCATCCAGACTTCCTTCTAGTTACAAGGAAAATGCATACAGTCTCAAGGGGAAACAAGTGAAGTAACTGAGTATCATCAGCATAAGATAGATACCTTAATCCTCTCCTTTCAATAACAACATCAGATGGAAGTATATATACCACCCTGATCAGCACGGGGCCCATTCTATAAACTAGGAGAACAGAACACTAGAGGTAGCAGCTCATAGAGAAATCAATTTCCAAAAATAACCTCCGCTTGCATTCTGAGAGGTTCCTAGTAAGGAAAGGACACTGGGGTAGAATCAGTGAGCGCAGTGCCATCCTCAGTAAACCATGGAAGATAAACCACAACAGGTCACAGTGTAAGATGCAGCAGAGAGCATGTGGATGACAAACACTGAAACACAATACTGATCTCTTGCAATATGTAGATCCCTGACATCTTTAATGAGGGCAATTTCTGTTCTGTGCCACTTCCTGAAGCTGGACTGAAATGGTTATAAGAGATCGATGGAAGTTAAATAAGAGGTAAGCTGCTCTGCATCTACTTTATTGGTAACCTTTCCTACATGAAACTGTTGACACACTGGGAAATCATCCTCATCGTTGTTCAAGGAATACATAATCCAGTTGTTTAGCTTTTTTTTTAATTTAGCAACAATTTAAATTTAATTAAAATTAAGGCTTCTTTCTGGTTACATGGAATGACACCCAATTTTTTATTAGGAGTGAACAATCCAGGGAATAACTGTGCCAAAAATATTTAAGCAAAAGGTTGTAATCCTAGATAGAAAAGGGTCCAAATGACGAGTTCCATATAACTGAAATCATCTCTATTGCTTCATAATGTTTGTTGTTTGTCTTTCGACTTTTTCCCGGTAAGGGGTCGCCGCAGCGGAACTCCGGTCCGCTAATGACTGGCAGTAGATTTTTACAAAATGCCAAGGTGCCAGCTCGACGCCCAACCTTCAACGAAGGCACGCCCATTTATGCATGCATGTCTTTCGAATGCTACCCAACTGTGGGGAGTACATGCAGACTCCACACAGAAGGCACTCCCACGCCACGCCGAGAATCAAATGGGCGAACCTCTTGCTGTGAGGTAACAATGCTACTGCCGTACCACCGTGGCATTTTCTATTGCTTTATAATAATCAACACATATAATTTCATACCACTGACAATCCAAGGGTAATCATGATCAGGTAGAACAAGATTGTTTGAAAATGCTGAGGAGAGTTTTATTCCTAATGGTTTCAACCTTATGTGCATAAAAGAGGCTAAAAATGCATTTCAGTTGATAAGATTGGTTAGACTGCACAGCATGTCCACCATTTAAAAGTGCTTTTCTGGTTCGTCTGCTGAAGAAATATCCCTGGATAAGAACATTGCTGTTTATGGGAGATTTCTGCATAATAAACAAAATAATGTCCATCAGGCTTAAGTATGTCTTCTAAAAGACTTTCACTGTAAAATAGTAATTAATTAACCATGAGGAACTAATTGCAGGCAGTTACCCTGTCACCCTGGGTTGATTCTGTCAGTCACCAATAGGGAACTGTATGGTTCTGATCAAGTCAGTAAACCTGACGGTGTTTCCAAATTGCTAATGAAAACAGTCACTTGTGTGCAATGGGCATCTGTGATTAACAAAATAAATTAAAAATATGTAAATTATCTAATACCTTCTGGATACCACTGACCCCTTTGTTTCCATCAATCTACAACTCTGCTGTATCCCACATCGTCCCAATGGAGGAGTGCTCCCTTTCCTAGGGGGATTTGCTTTTTCCATGCTTTACCTTATGTGCCATCAGTGGTGGTAAAATTCAGTAATGAGACAGCTGTTATTAAGAAGGGGTTCAGGCTTTTCTTGAATTGTAATACTTATACTTGTGGACAGGACTGGAGTACAGACTACATGCAACATTGTCTTTTAGCCTCCATTAGCAGCTGTTTACAGGCTTTTTTGTGCCACATGTGCATAATGGTTAATGTCTTCACCTACTATGCACAAGGTTTGATCTTGACTTCTAACCAATGCCTGTCTGGAGATTGCATGCTCCCCCTGAGTCTCTGTGGGGTTCCTCACACCTCTAAAAAAACCTGCTGAGTGTTTACATCTGAAATTCACCTAAAATGGAGCTGTTGGCAGCAGCACAGATTCTAGATGGTGCTCTATAGGGAGTTATATAGACTAATCCCTTTGATCATATTCTGTGGTGTGTAGTATCCTCAAGATAGGAGAACATGGATCACAGACTGTGCACCATGGCAAAGCTATCCACTTGATGGTGTGATAATATGGCTCTAGGTGATGGTGTGAAAATATGGCTCTAGGTGATTTTGTTATGTTGACTAATGTCACCACATGGGCATGGATATTTGCTGGTGATAAGTGGGTTGAAGACCTGGCCTACCTCGACTTATGCCAGGGACCCATACTGAAAGTGGGAGGGGTCTATGTGCCCCTGCTGGCCAGTGTGTGCCTGTCATAAAGCCCAGCAGCCCTGGATCAATAAGCAACTGGCTGGCCGGTGTTCACTGCCCAGCTTGGGCTACCTGGGATAGCTCTGTTGAGCAAAAGCTGGACATAAACCCCAATCAACCTGCCAAACATGAACTAAAAATTGCACACTCAATGTAGATTCACTGACAGGAAGAGGCTTGGAAGTGGATGACATGACAATAAGGAGGAGGCTGAATATTCTATGTATCCAGGAGACAAAGTGGATGGGCAGTGCAGCAAAGCCACTTGGCTTGGGATCCAGCATCTACTACTTAGGAGGAAGACAGGCAAGAAATGGTGTGGGAATTATGGTGAGGGAGAGGCTTCAGAAGACAGTGAGGCATGTCATCAGAATTAGTGATGGACTCATGGCAATCAGATTCCAGTATAATGACAGAGCAATATTCATGACCTCAGCCTATGCCCCATAGCAGGGTTGCGATAGTGAGGAAAAGAGAGCATTCAGACAGCAGTTACAGGACCTATCAGATATAGAAAGACAACAGGAATTGATGTTGATAATTGGGTAACCTGAATGCACATGTTAGGACAGACAGAACAGGATACGAAGACTACCTTAGACAACATGGGTCGGGAAACATAAATAGAGAAGGATAGGCCATTCTAGACTTCTGTCTGGAAAATGGCTTGATGGTAGTCAACACATGGCTCTGAAAGAGAGAGTCAGTCACAAGATCACATACAAAAGTGGCCAAAATGCAACTCAGGTGGACTTTCTCCTAGTAAGGAAATGACCCTGGGGTAGAATCAGTGAGTGCAATGCCATCCTCAGTAAAACAGTCAGCCCACAGCATAAACCACTGCTTGCAACAATCAGCTGCAAGCAGTGGTCAGAGAAGGCTCAACCAAGACCAGGCTGAAGACCTGGAAGTTGACCGGAGTGAAAGCACAACAGCTGAAGGAATTACTCAGGGCTCTAGCACCTCAAAAAGAAGAGAAAATAGGTGAAGTTGATGAAGAATAGTAGTGCCTCAAAACAGCATATGTAAGGTCTACAGAAGAGATATGCAGTCACTCCTAGTATACAGATAGGGTACATAAGAAAAACCGGTAGTGATGGAATGCAGAAGTCCGGCAAGGCATCAAAAGAAACAGGAGTGTAGCAAAAAGTGGGAGATGGAAAAGACAGACCAGGCTAGGAAGGAATACTGTTTGGCTAACAAAAAGGCTAAGAGAGGAGTTGCAATAACAAAGAACAAGGCATCAGAGGTACACTAACAGCTTCTGGAAAGTAAAGCAGTAGATGGCACAAAGAAGCTCTATCAGGTTGCAAGGCAAAGACAGAAAGATAAAGAAGATAGAAATCTTTCTTCAGGGATGCCAGCAACAACCTGCTCAGCAGTCCACAGGACATCAAAAACAGATGGAAGGAGTACTTCCAACAGCTTCTGAATGAAAAAAGAAAAAAAAAAAACAGAGGCTCTACTGCCCCAAACACAGCCTATGATGAGAGAAGAAGAGGAACCCATCATAGAAGAAGAAAGAAGAAGACTACAGTAAGGAAAATGAAGTCAAGAAAAGCAGCAGGCTCAGATGGAGCCACATAAGGTATGATGAAGATGTTTGGTGAGATAGGGAAGAAATGGCTCCTAAGGGTACTCATAGAAGTATGTAGAGAAAGACATATCCCAGATGACCGGAAAGTAAGCATACTAGTGCCAGAGTTCAAGAACAGTGGGGGCATTCACAACTGTGGACAGTATAGAATATCAAACTTTTGTCACACTGCAGGAAAGTTCTGGACAGGGTGATTGATAAAGGAATACACAGAGTAGTAGAAAGTAAGATGGGAAATACACAGTCTGGATTCAGATCAGGATGTAGCACAACCAACCTGATGTTTGCAATGAGACAGATACTTGAGAAAAACTTAAAATTTATTTATTTATTTATTTATTTGACATTTGTTAACTGGGATAGTCCGACTAAGCTTGCACCCTTTTTCAGTGGCGGCCCAGAGAAAAAAGCTCCACAGTACAGATTATACAGGTAAAAAGAATTTACACTACAAATTATGCAAGTGAAAAAAAAATGAAATGAGGGAAGAGTCCTACTAAGCATTCCTAGAATTGGAGAAAGCATATGACAAGGTCCCACAAAAACTGACTAGGGAAGTCCTGTGGTGGTCTGAAGTCCCAGAAACATTAGTAGAATTAGTGCAAGCTATGCACAAGGACATAATGACTCAAGTACAAACCATTTCATTCTTACAGATGGGTTCCCAAGTGGGATTGGGTGTGCATCAGGGTTCAGGTCTTAAACCACTTCTGTTTATACTTATAATAGGCTACATTATCAAACAGGTCAGAGGGGACAGATCAACAAAGTTGCTGTACACAGATGATGTGGTATTACAGGCCGAATCTGAGCAAGAATTTCAGCAAAGAATAGGGGAATGGAATGCAAAACAGAAGATACATGGGATGAAACTCAGTACAGATAAGACAGTTGTAATAGTACCAAATGGGATAAATCAGAAGAAGCTGAACATTTAGATAGAAGGGAAAATAGTAGAACAAGTTAACAGCTTCAAGTATCTGGGAGGGGTGATTGAGGAGATGGGAAGTCTGAATGAGGAGGTCAAAGCTAGAATCAGCGGAGCTGCATCCATCTGGCACAGAATGTCAGGGGTAGTGTATGACAGATGAATGCTAAAGAAGCTGAAAACAACATGTACAAAGCACTGGTGTGACAAATACTACTGTATGGTACAGAAACCTGGGCAGTAAAGGCAGAGCAGTTGATGAGGCTAGAGATGATGGAGACAAAGTGCTTGAGATGGGTGGTATGGTGCACACTGTGGGTCAGTTGAAGGAATGAGGGCAAAGAGCAGAAGCCAATTACAGAAAAGGTCAAAGAGAACAGATTACAGTGGTTCTGGCATATGTATAGAAAAGCAGTAAACAATCTGGTGAAGAAGGTTTGAGACAGTGAGGAAGATGACAATAGGAAACAAGGACATCCAGCAAAGAGGTGGATGGATTGTGTGAGAGAAAACCTGTGACAGTCAAGTATGACTGCCAAAGAAGGTAGGAGTGTGGTATTGAATAGTGAGAGATGGCAATAAGTGAAACAGCACCCTGACTCCTGCAGAAAATGGGTAAAGGGGGGATGATGATGATGATGATGATGATGATGATGATGATGACGATGATACTGTGCACTAAGGACTTCCTGTCATTTGACCAGAGGAGGCTGCTATATAAGGAATATCTAACACCTTAACTCAGAGAAGAAGAACAGACCATTGGCTTTTCATTATTGCATTCCATGACAGTCCTCTCAGGCAAAAGATCAACTATTCAAACTTAGACTACTTGCTCAGAAATTATTAAAGTATTAAAATGTCTGCTGCAGTGGAATCATTTCCATTTAGCTGCAGGCTTGTTTGTGAGTCTGGATAATTCAAAAACTATAAAGTCTTCAACTGATCTCTTGCAACCATTTGAGTCTAGCTTCAGGAAATGGAACAGAAATTGCACTCATTACAGTTGCCTGGGGATCTGCTACCTTGAACCACCTGCCTACTGATATTAGAAATCTAGAAAACATTAAAATCTTCAAAGATGCATTTGAACATCTCTTTGCCGAATCTACCTGCAACTGCTACTATGACACTAATTAGGTAACTTACCATCTCATATCATGAATAGGTTCATAGGTTCATAGGTGTGTACTAGGGTAATGGCCCTGGAACCTTTACAAGCCTAGCACATTGGATTACCCTGGCATCGTGCCACCCAACCTTAGTTCCCAGTGCCTCTGTCGAGTAGAGCCACTGGCGTGTTCCCCGGGGTGAATTTTCTATTTCCAATCCACTCATCAAGATTTCTCTTGAAGAAGACCAGTGAGGTGCTCTGTTTGACATGTATGGGAAGTCTATTCCATAGCATGGGCAGTCTCTCTGTTATGAACCTGTCCCTCCAGCACATTTTGTTGATTGTGGTAATAAGGTTGAGGTCTCTGGAGCATGTAGTGTGGAGGGATTGGGATTTCTTTAGCTGTAGCATTTCTAACAGAGTGTCTATATCATATAATCGAACTGCGATAACTCTGAATACCACAATATTGAACTGCAAACTCTGAAATGTAATTACTCTGAAAACTCACAACTTCAAAAAAACGGAACTCCGAAAAGCAATGGTCGGCCAGCTTTACACCCGTACTATAAAATAACAACACACAAACACTTCACACAGTTACTAATGTGGAGGGCTTCACCTCCCACACACCCCCTACTTAAATATACCAACTCCGAGATCACACCACAGTGGAGACTTCATGCATATGTCAGTGAGTAGAAAAGGGCCAACCATAACCATTCGGAGTTCGATCTTCGAAGTTTTGAGTTTTTGAACTCATGACACTTCAGAGTTTTCAGTTCGATATTGTGGTATTCAGAGTTATCATAGTTTGACATTATGATATAAACCCCTAACAGAGCTGGGTCATTCATGGCTTTGTAAGTCAAGCAGAGATTGCCTGTAAGCAGGCGATATGAGACAGAGAATAGTTGGAGTTTTTTGAGTCTTTCCATGTAGGACAAGTGTTTAAGGCCTAGGATCCTGTTTGTGAGGTACTTTTGTGGCCTCTCCAGATGTTTCAAGTGTCTAGTGTGGTACATGCCAAATGGGGCATTGTACTCGATGATTGGCCTAATGAAGGAAGAGTAGAGGGAGACAATGACCTCTTTCTTCCTGGATGCAAAACCCTTAGTAATGAGATGTGCCACATGTTAAAATGGTACTACACTATTCAGGTAGTCTGTACCTTTACTCAATGAAGACACTGAGACAGTTCTGCTGTTACAACATTAATTTACTGCACATGATGTCTACATCTAGCTTAACAATGAAAGGTATATACATCAAAATGTACTTCAGCTTAGAATAATCAAAGTCTCTGATACAAAAGAAAAAGTCCCAATTTTTATAGTGTCTGTTCTGCCTGCATCAGCAGTTTTGAGAATTTGCCAGAATAATAAGTCTTTCCTCTCAAGCTGGTCTGCTGACAGTTTGTTTTCCATATATTAAGCATTCTGTTCCTGAAGAATAACTCTTTTTGTCCTTGGCCTAACTTGCGTATCATATTGACGAGACACAGCTGCATACAAGAGTTCATCTTGAGCTGCTTGTAGATAATACATTTCACAAGCTGCATAGTTTATAAGAGATAAAATATTTTACTTCTAATTCTTATTAACAATGAATGCCAAGCTACATGTTTTTGCCAAGTTAGTTAACTACATGCACTGTACACAATGAAATGCAAAACACTTATTTTACATTTTCAGAAAAAATCCACTCAAGTCCATTTTAACCAGTTATTTACTTTCACACCACATAGAAGGACTTTCTGACCACAGTGGCAATGAGAGGTTGCTGTCAACCTGTGTTTACAGATCTCTAATAATGCCTTCTGTGTTTGGTGGACTTCCATCAATGTGGTAATTCATGGGAAATGGGTTTTTCCCAAAGAGGATGATAACACATTTTTGGCATTGAGCTTAAGGCCATGGTTCTGACACCAGTCGTTGGTCTCGGTGAGGCCTTTCTGTAGGATGTCAACATCACTTGGGAAGTTAATAATAGCTCCCAACTTGCAATCATCTGTAAACTTTGTCAGCCAGAGTCCCTTCATGTTGGCCTGGACTTAAGAGAAGTAGATACCAAACAGGAGAGGGCCCAGGACTGAACCCCGTGGGACTCCACTCGTGACTGGTTGGCAGTCTGACTTGGGAGTCAGCTACTTTCAAACTGTGGGTTCTATCTGTGAGCCAATCTGCAACCCACCTAGTGATATAGGGGTTGATGCCTAGCTTAGTGAGTTTTTCTATGATTCCTGAGTGGGGAATAGTATCAAAGGCCTTGGCCAGATCAAGGTAGGCTGTATGAACCACCTTGCCTTCATCCACAACTCTGGTGACTGACTCAAAGAAGTGGACCAGGTTGAGCAGGCATGATCTCCCCTTCACAAACTAAACTATGTGGGATCCAGAGTTTGGAGATTCCCTATATCCTTATTTATTAGGTCCATGATGATGCGTTCCATAGCTTTACATATCAGACTCACCAGACTAATGGGGTGATAGTTCCCAGGGTCTGTAGTTACTCCTCCTTTACGGAGAGGGATGTCTATAGCAGTGCACCATTTGGTAGGAAAAAAGACTGAGGTGAGGCTGTGATTTAACTAGGCACACAGGTGAGGTGCCAGTTCACTCTGTAGTTCATGCAGAACACAGCCAGGGATTCTGTCAGGTCCCACAGAAGCTGTATTCTTGGCCTTGGACAGTGCTGTTTTAACCTGTGCAGCAGTAATACTGGGTGGCTGGCAATCTACTGGTATTGTGATTGGTCCTTCAGTGGGGAGAGAGGGGTAAAGTTGGCACTGAGTCTGTCGACCAGTATATTGGCAATATCTGAATACTAAATACATTTAATAAACTTTTCTCAGCTTCTTATTATATGCAGATATTTCACATGTATATAGGAGTTTATGCATTGCATGTATGATTGCAGTGCATTTTATGTACATTTTAGCTTGCATTTTGTATATGGGGGGAATTTAATAAAGTCTACACAGACTTATTTTCCATGCAGACATACAGGCACATTGCTTGCATGAAAGTAAGCAGGTTTGCGATCCAGTAAACAGAGCTGAGGGGTGTGCACAAGCATGCCAAAATGGAAGTGTCTGTGGCATGCAAATCACCTCATAAACAGGTGAATTGCATGCAAATGAGGGTGGTAGAGTGGAAGTCCAGCAGACCCCATGTTGGTGTCTGACATGTAAATGGAAAAATTCCGTGTACAGGATAGTAAACAGAGAACAGGGGCTGTAAAAGTGCAGTAAGAAGGACAGAAATAGCATAGCATAGCAGACACAGATATGTGCAAAACTATCCACTGTGTGTCCAAAACTTAATGGAAAATAATTTAAAATAATATATATATTTTTAATAATCAGATTATGTTTGTGTGGCATGCCACAGTGCCCAAACTTGCTGTTAAGAATAAAAAAATTTAAAAAGTGTAAAAACAAAAATTAGTAGTACGTGACAGTTATGCATTATAGGACCCTGCATGGAGTATGTACAATGGTAGATTGCTGTGGCTGCTAATGAGGCAGGACCTGGAACTGTATAGTTTCCAGGTTCTGTGTACAGATCCCTATGCAAATAAGCTGGGGTTACTGAATAGCACAAATGGTTATCTGTGTCCGCAGATCCCATCCGTGTAGGCAGAGAACCATGTTGTTGCCCACATAAGAGTTTGCTGACATCAAAATGGGGTGTGTCCACATTTTTTTAAGCTCATTGGTACACAGTGGCACCTGTTTGTGTGGAACATTGTTCTGATGAGCAGGGGGTGGTGTACAGTGTCTGGTAAGCTTTGTTTATCTTTGGGATGAGTGTTTCAGTAGGTTTGAGCATGTTTGCATGGCGTGTCACAGTGCTGAGTGCGATCTTTCATGGAGGTGTGTACAAGGGTCTATATTATGTAAGCAAACGCACTGAATTGTGAACACTAAATAATTGACCAACAATCCCAGAAAACCCAAAATGTCAAACACATAGATCAGCAATTTTTTTCCCAGGGGGGAAAAAAAAACGCTGATTCGTAAAAAAAAAACAAAAAAAAAACAAAACAAATCAAAACACAAAATAAAGTGTGGGGCTTCGACCTCCACATCCCCCGATGAGGGAGGCTGTGCCCCCCACCCCCTTTCTTAATTATACCAACTCTGGGATTACACCACAGTGGAGGAAATGGCAAAGTCACAAAAATGGCCCAGTGATTTTTCCCTAGGAAAAAAATTACTGTTCCGTGCTTTCGGTATTTTGTCATTTCACGTAATGATGTTCAACTAAACAGCACTTGCAATTCATTGCATTCGCTAAAATAATAGGGACCCATGTACAATGACTGCTGAGCATTGTTTACCATTGCAGCATGCCACAGTGCAGACCAAGGAAGGCCGTTAAAAAAAAAATTGGCTGAGAAAGGAGGCAATGCTATCTTAATTACTTATGACCCCTGTTCCACTTGTACTAGGACCATTAACAGTCCATAATGATATAACTGGCAGGTGGAATGTTTCATAGGTAGCCAATCACAAAGGCTGCATCAACAGCAGAGCACTGTAAAGGTTTCAGAAACTTTACAATCTGATTTTTCCCCCATACTCTGCACCATTGGAGTATAGACTTAGGAATTTTAACTAACAGAATGCTAGGGGCTGCTGCAGGTCTGCTACTTATGTATGTGCTAGATGCTGAGGTTAATGTTGCTCCAGCTGCTGCTGACCATAGGCCTAGACTGAGAAGGAGAAGAGTGTTTAGGCCCAGGGTAACCTTCCAGGAGCTACAAGAGCTGGAGATTGTAGAGCGCTACAGGGTGCACAGGGACTACAAGAATTCATTGAGCTCTGCTGATCTCAACTCAGACCCAGAGCTAACAGAGGGGAACCCATCCCAGTGGAAACAAAGGTATGTGTAGCTCTTAGGATACTAGCTATGGGTACATTCCAAAAACCAACTGGGGACATGATGGGAGTCTCACAGGCATCAGCTTCCAGGATACGCCACCAGTTCCTGGAAGCCATGATACCACATGCCAGTGAGCACATTTATTTTCCCCTCACCGCTGAGGTGAGGACCAGCAGTATTCGACTCATCTACCATGTAGCACACTACACTGAGGTACTGGCTGTCAGAGACTGCACTCATGTACACATCAAGGCACCACCCAGTGAGGAGCGTAGAATCTACGTTAACTGCAAGGGGTACCACTCCATCAACTGCTAGGTCGTGCGCAATTCCCAGGGCATTATCATGAATATGTGTGCTGGCAGCCCTGGCAGTTATCACGACACACATATCTGGCATGCATCACAGCTGTACCAGATGTTTGCTAGGGGGGACATCCCTCACAACTATTTACTGGGGGATACTGGTTATGCACTGGAACCATGGATGATGACACCCATCAGAAATGCACACACATTCACAGAAGAATGCCATAATGAGGCACTCGCATAAACTACGAACATCATAAAGAGTGTGTTTTGGCTGCTGAAGTCACAGTTCCCGCTCCTCGATATATCTGGTGGAGCCTTGCTGTTTTCTGCAGCCACATATGCACACATGTTCACAGTATGTGCCATGCTACACAATATGATCCTGTGGAAACAGCTTCAGCAGGATAAGCAAAGGGAAGGGATACACAGCCCCCACCAGTGCCTAGGTCACCACAGCCACACCCACAGGGGGACTCGGAGGAGGAACCCCTTAAGGTTGCCCCTGTAGGCAGATGTAGGTGTGCCCAGTATGCCCTGGTCTTAGCCAAGTGACAAGGCATAGCACAACCACTGACAACCTAGGGCCCTAGGGACCGAGGTCTTACTCCGACCCGCATACATATTAGTAAAAATGATGCCAGCCAGCCCACTCAACCAGTACCTCACCATGTATTGACTGTGGACTGCTTGCATCAGACAGAGGCAGCCCCAAACTACAAGTGTGTCAACTGCTGCATTAGCAAGGGAAATCACACAGCTATTCACCAGTCGTAAGGGGTACTAGAATATGGTAGCATATATATGGACGAATATGCATATGCATGTATGCAAGAGAACATAGTGGGCTACTGGGATAAAGGCAGAGATCTAACATCCACTTGGGACAATAGGTACAATAGTATGTGCCCCATAATATTCATTAGGCCACATGGCTGGAAACCCCACTACATTATTCAAGGGAGATGCAAAGCAGTGGGGTCACAGAACAGTCACAAGACTGTGTATGCCAGCAGAGCATGGGCTGGTCATTTTCCACCCTCAACACATCAGTGTTCCCATACAATTGCTGTAACAGTACATCTGCAATGATATATCAGCAGACTAGGCAATTCCAGGGCTGTGACATAGAACTTGGCCACATTTATTTCCCGCATAACACAGGGGTGACAATGTATGTCTGTATGCTGTTGAAAGTGTGAGGAATGAAACCTCTGTCTCATGGCTGGTGTGGCTCACTGGGCTAGGGACATTAGCATGGGTGATAGCGCTGATGGTTTGAATCAGGCAGCATCTACATCTTTTGAATGTGAGGTACTTGCATGGTGGAATTCCCACAGACTGTCATAACACGTCAATCTGTTACTGCAAGAAAGCTGAACAAAGTCAGAAAGAATGAGGGGGGGGCAAAGGGCCAAAACTACAGACAGGCATTACATGTGCTCTGAGTAACCTAGAAGGTGGCTAGTATAACAGCAGGTTACAACAGGTCAGATTAGCAGCAGGATGTAAAGGCCATCACTTAAATGTGTCAGTAATTACAACAATTCAGTGGCTGCATTGTACAATATATTACCAGAAAGCCACAACTGTATGAGGAACAGAGCAGAAATATGCGGTGGAATACTGGACATTCTACAAAAGCATGTACAGTAACGGGTATGCAGACTATCACCCTGTGTCTGGTGTTACAACTTGTACCCCAGTTTATTTTATTTATTTATTTTACATTTGTTTACCGGGGGTGTCTAACTGAGCCTAAAAGGCTCTTTTTCAGCAGAGACCTGGGGAGAAAAGCTCCACAAAGAAAAATTACAGACACATTTAGCTATTTAAACATGATCAGTATACACACAAATTACAAGAGACATGTTTTTAAAGTGGTATGCGGCACATAAACAGTTACAGTGGAGAGAACAAATAAAAAAAATATTAATTTTAAAAATAAAGGTAATTAATAGATTTGTGGTGTACAGCCGAAATTTGGAACATAGGTAGAATACATACATAGTACATGGGTACAGTACATACATTGTAGATTAGCCAGTGTTTGTGAGTAAGATTGAAAACTATTATCAAGTGCTCTAGATTTAGTATGCATATCATACCTCTTAACCTCTTTGAGCAAGATATCTGGACAAAGCCATGAATAAAAGTGAGAAAAAGGCCCCGAAAATAGGGACATGTTTTAAATATTGTTCTTACAAATGTAGACAGTTGATAGAATAACAGGTCTTGCATTAACATGAATCTCTTGATGTGTATGGAGTCTGAAACTCAAATGTCTCTTGTCATTATATTTTAACTTAAATTTTTAATGATGTGCTACTAATATGCCTGAAAATCACAATGTTATGTAAAATGGACCAAAAATATGAGGCAAAAATCAGGACATTCTGTGAATATCTGTATAGTTGAGAGGTATCAGTCACATATTAAGTACTGCAAACAGCTGGGGAATGCCTTAGACAATATCAGGGAAGTGCTGTACTGTGGAAACAGGGGTAGCAACCAATGGTCTGCAGCACACATAATCCCAGACTGGAGTACAGGTAGCTCTGGCCTGGAGTCACCTTGTAAGTACTGACAGTCACACTGGATATGCTCCTACACTTAGATAACCTGAGCCCGAGTCTGTTGCCTCTTCCTCCCAAAGACCTGCTATGTGAAACATGTCTGCACATACATACAGCTATGTATACATATCTGTCTCTCACTATCCCCCTCACTTATAATTAGTGTATCTATCAGTATGTGGCATATATATATATATATATATATATATATATATATATATATGGATTCCATACATTTGGTCGAATTACACTTAGTCAAAAATTATACCAGGCATTGCACTTCACTGAAAGCTCACTTGACTGAAAGCTCCCTTGGTTGAAGTTCATTTGGTCGAAAATGGAATATAGCCCCTGCCCCACTGCAGTGCAACCCTGGAGTGAGAATATTAAATAAGGGGGTGGGGGCACAGCCCCCCACAATGGGGGGCATAGCCCCCCACATAATTTTAATGTATTCACTATTATAAGAAGGTATATCCATTAGAAATGCATTGATATATATATCTTTAGTAAAAATTATTGGCATAATGTGGAGGGCTGTGCCCCTCACACCGCCCTTATTTAATATTCTCACTCCAGCATTGTACTGCAGTGGGGCAGAGGCTATATTCCATTTTTGACCAAATAAACTTCGACCAAGTGAGCTTTCAGTCAAGTGAGCTTTCAGTGAAGTGAAATGCCTGGAATCATTTTCGACTAAGTGTAATTCGAACAAATGTATGGAATCCATATATATATATATATATATATATATATATATATATATATATATATATATATATATATATATATATATATATATATATATATATATATATATATATATATATATATATATATATAATAGTAAACAAAATATGTCAATTCACCCAAGAAAACTCAGCAAAAACACCCAAAAAAAAAAATTATTCAGGAAGGCAACAGGATATTCAGGCATTCAGTATGGAACCAGGAACAAATTTCTGATGTTCATCGACAGGTTAACAACAATAGAGACAAAGAGGGGCGTATGCAACAGAGAGACCCATTGCCTCTACCTCTTGATGCTTTAGACAAACCAAGAGAGACAATCAATTCAAATAATGAAGCTGACCTGCTATTGGTTCAGCAAGCAGAAGGAGAGGCTACAACACCCACACTGGTTAAATCTGTATATTCTACACCTATGGAGCCTTCTACGGGGGAAGCCTCTAAGAAATCTATACCTGATGGAACCTCTACAGAAGATTCAGTGCGATGGAAGATATACCATGACAATAGGGACAATATTCGCATGCAGGGTTTTCCTACTCTACCTCTTCCAATTCGGCTAGAACAGAGAGTTTCAGTAGAGCGGGAGAATTATTGAGGACACAAACAGAAAGAGGCACCGGCCCAACAACACACACATGTGGGGCGAGGAAACATAATTTGGAACACTTCCTGCTATGAACTCTCTGAACATGAGGTATCATTACTTAATAAAGGTTTAACCTTTATACCTACTACTTCGATTGATGTTAGTGAAGCTGTTATTGCTATTCGCTTATTTACTCATAATTTAGCATTAAAAATTATGTATAATGATGAATTACCGCATACTATCGAAGGAGGTAATGTTTTTAGAAAAAAAAGTGTTTATGTTCCACCTCTGCCGTTTAATGTTGAAACTTTTTTGAAAGCATGTGAGAATAATATTTATAACGATAATATTCTTTATACCAATCACCATGAATATAACATAACTAGATATGAAAAAATAGCACTCGACCAACTTAAAACTAATAATGAAATTGTTATTAGGCCTTTAGACAAAGGGGGTCCTATTGTAGTTATGGATGCTCAGTATTATTTTACTACGATGGTTGAGATGTTACAACAAGATAGTATTTACCAGGAAACTTCAGTGGATATTGTTTACAACATGCAACAAAGTATCTTTAATGCCCTAGATGAGTGTTTACGCATGGGACTAATAACTAAGGAATTCTTTAAGTACTGTATCGTTGAATTCCCTCTTATACCTAGGTTGCAAGGTTTACCCAAAATTCATAAAGATCCTATGCACCCTAAATTTAGACCTATAGTTGCTGGATCAAACTGACTGACAGAACCTATTTCTGTTTATTTAGATACAGAACTAAAAAAGTTCTCTCCAACTTTAGTTATGTACTAAAAGACACAGAGCAATTTTTAACAAGTTTATTTGAAACCACCAATAGGCTAAATAATCTAAATAATATATTGTTACCTTAGTTGTGGTTCTCTTTTTACATCTATCCCGAATGCTAAAGAAATAGATATGGTGAAAACACTCAAGGTAGATCAAGGATTAGTTGATAGAAATAGAGCAGATTTATTATGTATGCTGTTAGAAATTGTATTAGAAAACAACATCTTTTTGTTTCAGAATACTTGTTACAAACAACAGGCACTAGTTGCACCAATACCTACGCTAATTTAGTGATGGTATCCTGGGAATTGGAACATCTTTTACCAACATCACAGATTATATATTATAAGAGATTTGTGGATGATCTTTTTATCCTTTGGCAGGATGATGAAAGATCACTTCTACAATTTTATGATAGGATTAATAACAGCAGTGATTTTTTAAAATTCACTTTAAAAATATTCACGAGACAACATAGATTATTTGGACATTAGTATTCATATAAAACAAGGGATATGCAGCACTACAGTATACAGGAAACCTTGCTATAAGCCTACCTTTTTACATAGAGACAGCATGCACAGCCCCAGAATATTTCATAACATAGTTAAAGGGCAAACAATGAGACTATGTAGATTATGTTGCAACAAAGAGGTGTACAGCAATAAACTAGATACACTGAAAGCTAGTTTTTTAGGGAGAGAGTATGAAGAGCATGAGATTAATCGAATATACAATCAAGTGAAATTAGAGAGAGAAGGTCGAGCCAGACCTTATTTCTTGCATAGATCCATGCATTCACAGACTACAACTTCCACAACAGCACCAACAAAGTTGCCAGTTATTTTACCTTATGCTATGACTATAAGTAAAATAGAAGAAACTATAGCTCAAAACTGGCATATTTTGTTAACAGATGACCTGACAAGAAATATTGTAGGGGATTATCCTACATATATTTATAAAAATAAGAAATATTTAAAACATCAGTTATGTTATCCACCCTCTAATAATGTGACAAGCACAACTGACACAATATGGCTGGGAATGAAAAGATGTGGGAGATGTGTAGAATGCCCTTCTGTCGATCAGTCAAGATTTTTTAGGCATCTTGATACAGGTTACCTATGGGAGTTGAGAATTTCTAGCACCTGCACTGCAAAACATTTAGTTTATATAGCGTCCTGCACCGAATGTTATTCATTCTATGTAGGTAAAACTAATTGCACTTTGTGGGAACGCATTAGGGATCATGTGTATTGCACTACTAAAGGTTTTATTTACAGTGCCTTAGCTAAGCACACATTACAATTTGGAGAAAAACATAAATTCCGCTTCCAGGTATTGCAGGTACAAGATGTAAATGTTAGGTTAGGTGATATAGTTAATATTACAGAAACCTTAGAAATTAAATGGATTTTAAGACTAGGTGCACATAGGGGGAGAGGACTTAATGATGCTGTTCCCCTCAAACCTTTACTGAAATCCAGAAGGATTAAATAATTTATTATTTAGGTTTTATTGTATTGCTTATATATATATTTTTATATTCATATGTATTAAGAAATGTTTATGTCTGTAATGTTAAATATATAAGTTTTATTTTATCAACTGCCATTGAATTATTATATATTGTGAGGTTTCCTTGAACTGAATATATATGAACTTACTTGTTCATTAATTGATTGATTTATTTATTTTAATCATTGGTTGTTTGTTTGGGTTTTAACGTATTTAAGAGAGCTTAGTGCACTTTAGAATGTACGTCTGAAGAAGCGGATTGTAACACCATGAAAGCGCTTACGTTTTATTCTGTTCTATTAAACTATTATATACATTTTATGCATTTGGATATCCTGTTGTCTTCCTGAATAATTATCTTTTTTCGGTGTTTTTGCTGATATATATATATATATATATATATATATATATATATATATATATATATATATGTATATATATATAATAACAAGGGGTCCCCTACAGATGATTGAACTTTTAAAGGTTCGACTTTCATATGGCCGAGACTGTATGATCAAACTTTTTTAAAGTTCAATCGGTCCATACAGCACAGAACTGGAAGATTTCCCTTTTCCTCACTGTAGTGCAATTTCAGAGTTGCTATATTTAAATAGCAGGGGGTGTGGCCAAGTGGGGTGTGCAGGGGTGCTTGCTTCTCTGCTAAAAACGTTCAGGGTAATTTTTTTGTTTTTTGTTTCCTTTTTTTATCAGGTATTCGAACTTTTAAAAGTTTTATCATATGGCTTGGCCATATGGCCATATGAAAGTTGAACTTTAAAAGTTTGATCATCTGTAGTAGCCCCGATAACAAGATATATATATATATATATATATATATATATATATATATATATATATATATATATATATCTAGTTTTATATATATATATATATATATATATATATATATATATATATATATATATATATAGTTATATAAAGTACAATAATACATAGACTCTTCACATATATCTACATAGGATCATAAGAGGCTACTTGGCTATTTGCCCTGAGACCCTTATAAGTCTAGCCACGAGTTTAGCCCATGTTTAGACAAATCAGCACACAATGCCCCTGTCCAGCAGGGACACGGGTGAAATCTCAGGGGTATATTTTCTGTTTCATGTCCAGACATCCAGGTTGCACTTAAAAAGAGGTAAAGGAGTATTCTGCCTCATGTGGAGAGGGAGTCTATTCCATAGATGGAGGAGTCTCTGGGACACAAATCTGTCCTGCCAACAAATCTTGTTGCTGTCACAGACCAGGTTGAAGCTACGCATGTGGTTTACTTGAGTGGAGCTTGACTTGCGAATATGCAACAGTCCCATCAAGGTGGATCCCATGATCACCTTGTATGCCAGACAGAGATCATATATGAGGAATCTATATGAAACTGAGAAGAGGGATAGGGCTTTTAGCCTATCTGTGTATAGTAGATGCTTGAGGCCCTGGATTCTCCTGGTGAGGAACCTTTGTGGTCTCTGCAGCTGCTGCATGTGCTTTGCAAGCTACATGCTGAAAGAGGCATTGTACTCAATACTGGGCCTTATAAGGGAAGAATACAGAGATGTTATGACCTTCTTGTCCCTGGATAAGATACCCTTACTTATGAGGTTGGCCATGTAGAAGGCTTTCCGGACAACAGAAGCAACATGGTGGACAAAGGTTAGGTTGCTATCAACCTGGATACTCAAATCCCTCACGACTGATTGCTTGCTTAGGACAATGTTATTAAAGGGGATGATAATGCATTGTTAGTATTCAGCTTGAGGCCATGTTTCTGGCACCAGTCATTTGAGTGAGACCCTCTTGGAGGATGTCCATATAACTAGGGGAATTGATGACAGCACCCAGCTTGCAGTCATCTGCAAATTTGGTCAGCTATAGCCCACTGGCTTTGGCCTGTACCTTTGAAAAGTATATCCCAAATAACAGAGACCCAAAGACCGAACCCTGGGGTACGCCACTTGTTATGGATCTACTGCTTGAGGTGGCTTCTCCTATTTTGACTATGTAGGTTCTTTCAATTAACCAGTTTACTACCCATCTGGTAAGATATGGATTGATGCCTAATTAAGAGAGTTTATCTATCATGCCCGAGTGGGGAATAGTGTCAAAGGCTTTGGCCAGGTCAAGGTAGGTGGTGTGCACCATCTTCCCCTCATCCATGGCTTTGGAGACTGTCTCAAAGAAGTTGACCATATTTACCAGGCATAACCTTCCCTTGACAAAGCCAGACTGTGTGGGATCAAGTGTTTGGAGGTTGCCCATGCCCTTGTTAATGAGGTCAATGATAATCTGTTCCATAGCCTTGAAGAGCAGGCTAGTTAGGCTGATGGGTCTATAATTTCGCAGATCAGTGTACACTCCACCTTTGTGTAAAGGGATGACAATGGCTGTCCTCCACTCAGCTGGGATGAAGCCAGTCCTCAGGCTTTGGTTGAATAGAGTGACTAATGGTACTGCAAGTTCCTGTCTGAGTTCATGTAGGATGCAGCCTGGGATGTTATCAGGTCCCATGGAGGCTGTATTTTTTGCCTTTGAGAGAACAGTGATGACCTGTTCCCTAGATATAAGGTTAAGGGGGCAGGTACTGGGGATGTCCCTGATTTACTGATGGGGGGAAAAAGGGGTAAAGTTTTCACTGAATCTGCCAGCCAGCAAGTTTGCTATATCTACAGCATTTGTATATGTGGTGTCTTTGACCACAGTTCTGAACAGATCTGGGTGCTTCCTTTGAGGTTGTGGACATATGTGAAAAAGACCATGTGACACCCCTGCACTGGCCCAGTAATCAAGGAGCCTCAATCCTCACCACTAACACCAGTGAGGAACATGCAGATTGGGAGGATGACAAGTACACACACAGTAAAATACAATTTCCCTTAAGAGCACACAGAGATCACAGTCAGTCTGGGGGCTGGTTTCTGCCTCTCTCTCCAGATCCCTAATAAGACCCCCCCCCCTCACTGGCACAGCTATAGGGTTAAGATCTCAGCTGAGTGGTCAAGCAAAAACTTCCAGGACTTTCTCTAACCAACCAGTACCTTGTGTCCCTGCCCAAGTAGCTGACACACACACTTTGAGATTTGATTTATATACAAACACACAGACAGTTCTGGGGAAGGCTGGCACAGGCTCACTAGCTATACCTCCTTCTGCCCAGACTATAAGGTAATAATCACTGCCACCACCCAGCTCTTTATCAGTTACTATAAGGCCCTTCCCAAAGGGTGACCAATTCTACTGTGCAATGTTACTATTATCCAAATGGTAAGTGTGACCAAGCTATGGCTATTAAACAGTGGCCTGCATGATGTCACCAAATACATATGCAAGTACTCTCAGAGCTTAAATATCTCTAAACAAACTAGACACAATTAAAAGGTTTAAACATATTTAATAATAAATGATAAAAGAACAGGACAATATTCAATAACTCAACACAGTGACAAGAGAGCTCAGAATCACAGGAAATACTTTAAAACAACATTGCAGGACAGAATCACATGAATACAGAAAACATCTAGACTGATCTTACTATATTCCTATCTATCTCTAAGAGAAATACTAATAGTAGATAGGTAGGGACTCTACTCTCACATCATCCGACGTGCGTGTGTGTGTGTGTGTGTGTGTGTGTGTGTGTGTGTGTGTGTGTGTGCGTGTAAATATATCTGCTTATAGCATTATGGACATGCCCATATGGGCTATCTCCGTGCAATGGTTATGCATTTTATGGGCATGTGACTAGCTGCTGGCCTCTAAATTGTCCTCCTCCACATAAGCATAACTGATGTCCTCCCCCTTCTAGATTTGTATGTTCAGAAAACCCAGGTGACAAGTATTGAGGGCAGCAGACCTTGTCAAAAAGTATGAATGCATGATTACGCTAACTGCTCCCATTGTTCCTGATACATTGTTATACACATATGCACCTACGGAGCCATGCCTTACCTTGTGACATCATATTTCTGCTGTGCTGCCATGCCATCCTGTTCCACTGTATTGCCACCATGTGTCCATTGCTTAACCCCTCAGACTTCTGGAACTGACACATACACAGGACTGTGACACACCTGTCATTCTGTAACACTACCACCAGTCTAACATTATGTAACAAAGATACACATTTGATGTGTAGTCATGACACATGCCAGCATACAATACCTGTAGTGGCCCACAACAGGTGCTGTGGCAAAACACTACTGCATTACACAAGTACATGTAAAGTAATATAGTCACCCTGTGCATCAAACACATATTTGCATTTCCCTGCATCAATGGCACGGATGGCAGGGATGTAGCACAAGTAGCATCACATGCACAGGGTGTGGTGTAGGGGTGCCAGAGGCCTTGGCTGTGCCAAACAGGTGCCAGCATGTGTATGATTAAGGAAGGGGTGTGGGTTAGATGGGCCATGGAGAGGTGCTGTATGTGTCTGTTGTTGATCTGCATGTGACAGTGGTGTTTGAGTGTGTGTGTGTGTGTGTGTGTACATAGTCAAATCCAGTGCTAGCCCTACACGTGTGTATGTTGGACAGTTGTGGACCATACATGGTAGAGTGGACAGTTCACTGTCTCCAGCCATGAACACGCAAACTGGCTTTGCCAGGAGTAGCACTGGCACCACCATGGCCAAGGTCAGTTGCAGTGCTAGTATTTGATGGTGACTGCAAAATGCTGGGGTTGGGTCCCCCACAGGACTGCCCAGGACAATGTGCCCATGGCCTGCCACATCATGGTATGGACAGCACACTTGCTTCTGTAGCGCTGGAGGTACTGCTGCTATGGGAGCTTGACTATGCATGATCATGTGGACTCCCAGCAGATGGTGTTGCTGACCTTCGTCCACGTGTCCCACATGCAACTCCAACTAGATGTTCCAGCACAGACAATTTGCGGTCACAGACAGACATTGTCTCAGCCCACCATGGTGCCCCCAATGTGATGGATGCATTCATGGATGTCAGACTGTGTTGCATCCATAACCCTAAGCATCCATCTGGTGTTGCATTCAGAATGTGCCTGTGTCTCCATGATGGCCTGAAACATGCAACGAGTGACCCATGATGTGACACCTGCAATAGGTGGTGGATGGACTGCAGTCCTCCTATGAGCACCCCTGTCAATCCACCTGTGTGGGACCTTGCCAGGTCTCTGGCTATGGCCAATGTCTACACTCACTGATGCCATAGTTGCCACACTGCCCTGTTCAATGTTGCCACCCTCTGACTGTCCAATATTTCTGGCCTTTGGGAACTGGAGATGTGTGGGCATACTGACTGTGTGGAGTGACAATGGGGGCAGAGGAGGGATGCCAACCTCTGGGACAGATTCAACCACCGACAACCCCACCTGTGCCTCACTATGACCACCATCAGCAGCAGCAACCGATGAGACACTGACATCAGGTTGTGAGAGGGACAGACTCCAACCCCCCTGGTCACCTGTGAGAAGCAAAACAGCAGCAGTATATTACTACCTGCACTATTATGTATGGTAATCCTCACAGACTCATACAGATAAGGATCCACAACTACATTACAAGTCCCACATCTTCACATCTCTGCTCCCATGCACAACAGATAAACTCACAACATACACAGATTAATCAGGCCCATTATAACATGTACTTTAGCTGCATCCAGTTAACGTTGCCAGTACAATACACCTGTAAGGTATGCAATATGACAGTGTATGTGATAGAACTAAACATAATATTGAGAATGATATGCCAGTAGTACTATCACTGCCTCAGGTATGTACCATCTCCCTGTTGTGTTTGAAGAGGCATCTTACAGTACTTGCCTCATGTATAGCAGGCTGGGTAGTCACTAATAACTATAAGTGCAAATGTGTTAATGTGTGTACAACTACACACCTGTGATTGCCCACTCTATGCACTGTAGCTAACTGTTCCAGAATGTAACATACAAATATCCTACTGTGGCTATTTAACAAAAATGACAGCCCTTAACTTTCTTAGGGTATATATGATCCTTAACCCAACAGTATCACACTTGGCAGGTACAGGACCATGAACTTGGCACACACCTGACAGACCTATGAAAAGGTGAGGGAGAGGTATTGTCAGCACCATCAGCTGCTGCAGGACTACAAGGTAATTTGTGCAAATATCCACATGTACAGTATCTACTGTGATAATGGTTATATTGCTGACATTCTGAGTATGTGTGGACAACTGAGCATAAATCCCAACTCCCCTCATGCAGATAGACCTGACACCCATGTACTGGTATGTACAGCCTGCCACAATGACTGATACAGTATTACACTGGTGAACACAATAAGCTTACTTGGATGCTCCTCTTCTGTGGATGCTGAGGCACCCACCTCCATGATGTATGGTGTGATGGATGCCTGGGAGCTGTTGGTTGTTCCTAGGTTCACCAGGAATTCCTGTGTGGCTGAGAGTGGTTGTTCCATTGCAGCCCCTCCGTTGATGGCAGCATGATCCCTGGCAACAGCAGCTGCCCCTTTGTCTTGTAGTATTCACCATATCTGTGGCCCAGTGTCGGACCTGCTCATAGGTCCTGTCATGTTGGCTAATCTGACTGACAACCCACACAAGGTCTGCCTACAATGCTGCCCACTATTCCAAATTGTGCCTACCCCTGGACAGCAAGATCTGATAGTGGTGTCTCAGTCCATCCAGTATAATGTCATTCTCCACAGTTGCAAAGGGTGAATGTCTCCTGCAATACATGGTTCCTGAAAGACAGCAAGGGGGAAACACATTACAGGACCAGATACATAGACATCCACTATGTACAAATCCCACACACCCATAATGGCCTGCAATATCCACTGCTCCCTCACAAGTCATACCCCACAGTCTGGCAACACACCTCATGTGTGGTTATCACCAAGATAGTAGAAATACTAGCTTATGCCCCTGTGTGCCGTGACTGATTCTGCTGTATGTTCCTAAACACATCACTGCAGTCTACTGTGGTATGTCTCCTACGGGCAAACTCTTACTAATATGTCATGCAGCTGCTGTCAGACAACTAGCAGTATGCTATTACAAAGACTATATGGGGACAGTCCAGCAACACCAGTGTGCCACAATGATAGACAGCAATGTAGACCTGCTGTAGTATATGTTCTCTGTAGGCATTATACCTCTCAAATATACAGATGTTTGCAGACTGTCAAGATGTTTGCTCCATAGTCTTGGTCATTTTTACACAAACTTGCGGATTTCTGCCAAATGGTCAGCCAATCATTTATGGCTGATGTTAGAAAATAAAGATAGACATCTGAGCTTCACACGTCATACCCTTCAGAACACAGTTGTGCTACAGTAATATCAGTTTAGTCTATTTACGTTCTTACTTTGTACGAGCAATACATAAACGCTGTCGCTGAGTTTGTGTCTTTGTCCCCCTATTAATTATGGATTTGTCCTGAGTTTTTGCTGTAGGAGCTTAACAAGTATGCTAGGCATAGCTCTCAATCAAACAGGAACAAATGTTAACAGAAACAGGGACTTAGCCAGAGTACATTAGGGACATTCAGGGACAGTTTTACAATGTTAAAACTAATTATGTGAGACATGGGCAGAATGAAAGGAGGTGAATTACAGTACATCATTTGACATTACAGGGGTGTACACCCTCCCTTATTGTCGCTATGTACTATGTGTAATCCACTAACTTTCATACTACAGCCAACCATTGTAGGTGGGATTGAGAGGGACAGAGCTGAGATGTGATTGAAATCAGGAACAGTTGAGAGGCATGTCTGTAGGTGTAGGACAGCAGAGTATCAATGACATGTCAGTACCATAGATCTGCCTGTAGGTGTAGGACAGCAGAGTATCAATGACATGTCAGTACCATAGATCTGCCTGTAGGGTAGGACAGAAGAGTATCAATGACATGTCAATACCATAGATCTGCCTGTAGGTGTAGGACAGCAGAGTATCAATGACATGTCAGTACCATAGATCTGCCTGTAGGTGTAGGACAGTAGAGTATCAATGACATGTCAGTACCATAGATCTAAAACAGGCTTACTGCTGTAATCCCTATTCCCCATACCTCCATCCTCACATATGCATCCTGTTATGGGGGAAATCTATTACATACTTGGTGGAGTGTTGTACTCCTTTGTTGAACTTGGCTTCCAGTAATCTTTTGATAATACACTCTCTGTGTGTGTTAAATCTCATACAGACCAGTTCCCCATATCCTGCTGCTTGCCTTTTTAAGGTACTGCTCATTAGCAGGTAATTACCTCTGCACCAGTCTGTGGCTCAGAATTGCTACTTACAGCCAAAACAGCTGTATTGCACTATCATTAGCCAATGATATGCCACCACAGTGCAATATATAAGGTCTTCATGTAGGCCCTGGTTCGTTTCTTATTTTTTAAGATGGACATTACTGAGGCATGGATACTACAGCATCACAGAGGGTAGGTATAAACACCGTCCACTGTAGAGATTTAAGAAGTATGTCCACAGTTTTGCCTCATATGCGTGGTCAGTGTCCCATGGCATTGTGGTCATCTGGCAGTGCACTGGCAATCACTGTGGACTGAGGTTAGTAAGGGAAGAGACATGTGTGTGTCACACTTTATACCTGTCAATATGTGGATGATACTGCAATAGCTGTTATTCTATCAACTTACTATCTTTGTGGGACAAACTGTTAAACATGTCACTATGTCTGGACCTTTGCCCCCCATTAAGTATGGCTGTGTCCAGTTCCCTTCTTGTAGGGATTTGGAGGTATGGTAGGTCTGTAGCAGCTACCTTTACATACAACTGGACAGAGAAAACAGGTGCTGACTTTGTGGGAACATAGGTGAAATTTTTGGCTGGGCTTTTAAGGGCCTGAGCTGTGCATGCTACAGGCTGCAGCTGCTGCAGCCTACAACACATAAGGGTGTGTGTAAACATTTTGGTGGACAGCAAGCTGTACGTGTCACTTTGTCAACTATGTCAGGCCTGTCATTACAACAGAGCCAGGGTAATGGTATTCTATACAGTGCAATTGGGTCCTGTGCTTAAGGTACATCTATTATGCAACAGTGGGAGTAATATAGTAGTAGGCAACATATAGTTAGGCTATATGGATATGTGTATTGTGTCTGTGCCTGCATGCCTTTGTCTTGCAAAACTGGGTAGCAGTTAATTAAGTAGCAGTAACCTGTGGGGAGTAAGACTGCATGACTCACTCATTACTTGCTGTGTTCACAATAATGTAATTGAAGTGCGGCACAACACTGTATTCGAACCAAGGATTGTGTGTAGCAAAACGTACTACATGCAAGGCATTTAACAGACTCAACTACTGAGACACTGCAAAAGTAAGTGTATTTGCAAGATATATGTTTACATATACATGCTGTAAGAAACATTACTATATCCGTGAGTATATGGGTGACTTTATTTTGTTTATTTTATAAATAAAAATAAAAATAAAAATACAAAAATAAAAATGTATTATTGCACCAGAGTCCAGGGTACAGTTCCAGTTTTCACATTAGTTTTTTATTTGGTTACATGCATACTGACTGTAAGTAGCAAGCAGTATGTTTTGCTGGTAACACCTATTAAACCTAAAGCCTGTGTAGCTTGGTGGGTTAATTCAGCATGCTATAGCTGAGAGGGGCCTGGGTTCGACACTTGGCAGATGTGTTTATTTTCTGCACATGAGTAACAATGTAATAGACACATATAGTAATTTAAGCTGAGCTAAGCAAAGCTGTGGGCTTCACCACTCCCTAAAATTTGTACAAACCCACGCTAAAAATATATAAATAAAAGAAAAATGGGATGATAGGAAAGTGGTGAAATGGGGGCAAGTGGGGGGGGGGGACAATGTGAAATGCAGGTAGGGACGTGCAGGGTGGGTGTAGGAAAGAACCATACCAATCCATTTCTTGTACAGCAACCGCTGTGCAGTTTGACAGGTTTTGTAGATGAATTTGGACTCTCAAACCCCAGAGAGAGGGGTGAGGGCAACATAAATGTGTTGTCAAGCCAACTGGACCAAATTAGTTGTGTCCGGTGGACATGTGTGTGAACTGGAGAGCTATGTATGGGGTGATTTTTTTTTTTGTGGCACAGGTGCCATTTTTGTTTTTTAAGGAGATAGTGAAATGTTGGGGAAGGGACATAGGTACATGTGAGGAGGTAAGTTGGGTAGCAGAGGATGCGATAGCAGACGGACAAGACAGGCAAGACAGCAGACAGGGGTGGTGTGTGACACATGGGGGGGTAAACACTTTGGATGGGGAGGGTGCTGTGGAATCTATGTCGCATGTGCCTCCAGATGGCAGCAGCATGACTGACATCCCCACACATGGGCAGTCGACACTGCTCCTTCACTACCCTGAAGGTGGGTGTGCTGGAGGCTGGATGCCAGGGCCAGCCTGCTCCACCAAGTTGGCCAGTGTGCCCTCAATCTGGTGCAGGTGACGTTCATAGGTCCAATGAACGAGCCTGTGCACCATGACTGACAGATACTCTTGGGTGACTGCAGCCCCTCCACCACCACTCTTAGGGGGATGCCTGGCCCCGTCCCCTGAGGTGGTTCCACCTGATGCCATTGGTGGTGCAGAGGCAGTGGAGGGGGCACCACTGACCTGGGTCTCAGATGTGCTAGGACCCGGTGACATGGCCAGTTGAGGCAAGGTAGGCAGATCACCAGGAACAGGCCTACCCTGATGTGCTGTGGTGATGGAGATATGGCAATAAATATTGGTTAGTTATGAACAAAACACTGTAAGTAATAAAAGCATACCAGAATAGTGGAAATAATCCAATTACATATCAATGCATATTATGTGAAACATGACAATAAATGACAAACCAGTCAGTATGTTAACAGCATGACAGTAACAGTTACAGTATAAGGCCAACAAAATAGGTAATTTAACAAGATATGTTAATATGCAACCATTATAATACATAACAATAATAATACACATGCCCCAAAATACAGTTAATTTAACAACATATGTTAATAGTAAACCATAACCCATGGATAATAATAATAAATAAATAAAGATAAGGGGTGGGGAGAGAGAGAAAAACAGTTCATTATTACCATTATAGGTTACTTACTTGACAACAGTACTAGTATCCATTCTATGAGTCTGTCCTTTCTTTATGTATACAGGTCCCCTGCAGCTGCTGTAGCATGTACATACTTCTCAAGCTATTCACATGGGACAGTATGGGCCAAGCAGTAACAACTATGGGCACAGGTCTATATTACATAATCAAACTTTTAAAAGTTCGACTCTCATATGGTCAACACCATATGATCAAACTTTCAAAAGTTCAAAAATGTAATGAAAAAAAAATAAACCAAAGGGAAAAAACCTACCTGAATGGCTTAATCAGGGGGGCAAGCCCCCTCTGTACCCTCCACACCCCCGCTCTTTAAACATACCAACTCCAAGATTGCACTACATTGCAGAAAAGGGAAATCTTCCCATTCCGCACTGTACGGAGATCTCCGTTGAAACGTTCAAACTTTTAAAAGTTCGATCATATGGTGTCGACCATATGACGTTTGAACTTTTAAGAGTTCAACAATGCGATATAGACCCGGGTACACAACTACACAGAACACTTGCAAATCAATAATCGAACAGCAAAGGCCTCCAATGGTCAATAAAGACTGGAAAGTGAAAAACGTTAGCGTATAAAAGACTTTATTCAATACTTTCGTCTAAAACAAGACTTCTTCAGAAAAACAGTTAACCCACTAATATTCAACTTAAAAACATTTCAAAAAACTCATTGAAGCCAATTAATTAATACAAAATTGATCCCAATTAAAATACCAGAAAATTAAAGAGAATATGTCTTTAATTTGCTGATATTTTAATTGGGATACATTTTGTATTAATTAATTGGCTTCAATGAGTTTTTTGAAAAGTATTTTAGTTGAATATCAGTGGTTTAACTGTTTTTCTGAAGAAGTCTTGTTTTTAGAAGAAAGCATTGAATAAAGTTTTTTATACGCTAAAGTTTTTCACTTTCCAGTCTTTACTGACCTTTGGAAGCCTTTGCTGTTCGATTATTGGTGTGAAATTGGCTTTCGGTTTTTCTAACACTTGCACATTAGTTGGACCTATATACCTACCAAGGTGTACCGTGGGCTGATGTAGTGATACTTTGAAATTTAGGTAATCGTTCCAATGGTAATCCTGTGACAGATGGATTACGCACTACTAATTACATTACATGACAGTGTGACACTTGAGAGACATGTATGTGTACAGAAACTAAACAACTATCATGCCTTGCTTGGCAGGCATAGGGATAGAACCCAGTAGTAGTGACTGCAGAGGACAGGTGCATGGAATGTATGAACTGGCTACAGCAACTTTGAACAGACACTCCAGACATACAGCTATACCAAGATTACACATTTTATTTATTTAACTTTATTTTATTATTATTATATTTATTTCCTTTATATTATGCTGCACTTTCACATTCTTGCTAATGATTTAACAGTCTATAACATCTAAACACACAATTATTTACTCATATTATGGGCTACCTCACCCATTTACCTGTAGTTCATGTGGAATCTGTACACATTACGTGATTGATAGTGTAATATTTACTGCTACATAGCACTGGATTCGAACCCTGGCCTTGTGTGGCAAAATGCAAAACAGACAAAGCATTTTAAAAACTGAGCTACTGAATCATTGGTAATTACTGACTGATTGATATTTGCTTAGAGCTTACCTGGAACCAATATATGACCTGGTAGTAATAATGCTGTTGTATACTAGACTGCAGTGACAGTAGAATACACATGCATGAAATACAAGCATGACAGAGATAGTAGGTAATCTATACATTAGTATATAGAATGCAGGTGTACACAATATATTGCTATTGGTTTGAAATATCTGTAAAGTCAACAAACAATATCAAATCATGGAGTGGGCTACCTCACCCATATACCTTGCTTACCTGCTGTTTATGGATAATGGAACATTATGTGAACAATATTGGCTATAAACAGCATTGAACAGTACTGTATTCATTAAATAAGACATTTGGCAGCCATTATATTTGCATTCTACAGCTATTACAGTGTTATACTTGACTGCAGCACTTTACCTTACAGCCTGAATGCAAACAGTTGTAGTGCAGTGGTTAAATCAAGACAATCCTGATGTACACAATTTACCTTGGTGTTATTGGTATTGGTTCATGTGTTATTGCAGAACAGTTGGCATTATTCATTTCTTAAAAAATAGCTCTAATTACACACTTATTGCACTACAGACTTTATTGTATGTACCTTAATGCAGTTTTTGGTACAGTTTTGAGTTTTTATTGGGCAACAGATGTCATTATTTAGGTCTTGCGATATAGCTCTACTTCCTCAGTTATTGCACTACAGTTGGCATTATTCATTTATTGCACTACAGCTCTAAGTCCACATTTATTGCAATACAAACTTTACTGTACATACTTTATTGCAATTAATGCTTTACTCTTTCTTGATTATTTCACTAAAGTTAGCATAATATATCCATACTCACTACACTCATGGCACAACCTGGCCAAGTGCTGACATGCACCTCGAGGTTGCTAGCTCTTTCTTCTGCAGCTGTTGGGAGAGAAGCACACCATTATGCATATCAGTTTAGCAGACATTCAGATAAGATATTGGTGGTACAGAGGTAAAAGTACTTACATACATATGGGACATCCCCTGCCTGAAATTCTTGGACCCAGGTGTCCAAGAGATCCCCCTTTCATCTCTTCAGGTCATCATTGTGGTGATGACACTGCTCACCTGTGCTGGGGATACCAGTTGCATTAGTGAGTTCCATTGCCAGCCGGTCCCAGGGCTCTGTTTTGCACTTTGAGCCCTGGTAACTTCCCTGCAGAAGCCAGTGGTCATGGTCTTTTACTAGGAGTCCAACCATGACCCTGGACTCCAGAATGCTCCAATGCTGCACCCGAAAGCACGAACTCTCACTAACGCCTGTCATAGTATCCTTCAGTGACAGAACACCAACAGCTTATGCTGTATTTCCACCTATTGGTCTTAATATTGCCTGTTTACCCACCCTTACACACCATTGGGCAACATTTAAAAAATGTGGAGTGTCACTTAGCAGCCCGCAAACCAGCACAGCTGAGCTGTGCAGTGAGAAAACTCGAGGACCCATATACTTAGCAGTGCATGGCAGTGCACAAAACAGCCAAGCAGAGCCAAGCAGTGCATAAATATTTTCAGTCGTTATTGTGTTTATGCGGTGCTTAACAGGTCTTATCAGGTTTTAGCAGAGCTTAGCGGAGAGCAGTAGGCCAGAATTTAAAAATAATTGATATAATTTGTATTTCAAAAATAAATGCTTATTTTCCCTGCCATGTATTTAAACCCTGCACCTATTACTCATGAGGCTGCACCTCTACCCATTTAGCTATGAGGATATGTGGAATGTTGCTATGTCTTTACATATACCTCTGAGGTACCTATAAACACTGCTGAGAACCATGTTGCACTACGCAAACCTGCTCAGCTATGCTTAAACATGACATTTAAATAAATAATTAATTACATCCATTTTCTATTTTTAGATGTTTGGCAGGTGTCTTGGCACTGCTTAGCATTGTGCCATGCAAACATGCTTTTTTTAAAAAAACAAGAAAACACTTAATATAATAAACATTGACATACTACAGTTGGACAGTGCAGGGAGTGACTTACTCATCTGCGGACACAGTTGGCACTACACCCCCTACACTGATTCAATAACCACGTTCCATGGCTCTCCCTCGGCAATGCACCATGATTAATATGTATGGCATGTTGCCAAGGGGGAACCATGTACACGGACATGGTAACATTCCATGTAGGATCTACACTGTGTCTACACAGATTTTATTAAATCCTGGGGTATATCTATTTTTCTCAATGCTCTCTGCCTGGATCGTTTAATGTTATTGCATTTAGTCTCACTTTGCTTTGAATTTTGACTCATTTCATATATGATATTGTTGATTGAAAGACTGTGATATATTTTCTGCTCTTTGAGCTCTGGTTGTGGCTGAAAAGAGTCAATAACCCAGTTCACTTACCTGGTGAACAAATAGTAAGTAAGTACATAGATAAATAAATAACATGACAAGCTTCTGAGAGAAATACCACTTATAAAAAAGATAGAAGCTGAATTTTATGCAGCCTGTAAAACCAGAAATGTTGTGTATTTTAGTTTCTGTCAGACTTGTGTTTTTTATACAGGGAAGAAAAATCATTCCTTTATGGAATGCATTTTAGAACTCATTACAGACATTAGGAATAGTAAAGATAGTAGTGCCTTGGCACAACATGTGAAAAAGAAAGGGTTACAACATGAATTTAGATTTTTTGTGCTAGAAGTGATAGAGGAAGAGATTAGAGGTGGTGACCTGAGAAACATAACAGAAACAGCAGAGCAAAAGTGGATTTTACATCTTAATGCAGATAGACCACCGGTGATTAATGATATAGTATCACTAAAACCTTTCTACGTGCACGGCCACTTTGACACTGATGTTTTTATACCATCTATGTGAATACAGAAATGTATTTCCTATATTTTGATCATTTTTGTTTGTATTAATAATTCTTTGGATTTTATATTTATTTTGCTATTTAGGAAAAATAAATATGCATGAAGTTAACTGTATATATAGGTTTAATCGTGAAAAATGTTTTATAAGTTTTATATATTTTTTTTATACTAGATTAATTTTATGAAGTGAAGTAAGTATGAATGATGCTATTGGTTGATGTGGAAAATGTCTAAGATGATCAACTATGCCTGATTATGGAGAAGTTAGAGGAAACACTGGTAGACATCTGTAGTGGTCCCGACATACAAATCGGTCATCCAGCCTGGGTATGTGGGCGAAAGACTAATCAAACCATCCAGTAGCTGATTCCCTCTGAAGTTTCCCTCAGGACAGTTGGCAGTCAGCAGAGATATCTGGCAGAGAATGATTAGAGGTCCTGGGGCTGAAATGATCTCAGCCTATTCTCAAAATTTAAAAGGATTAGAGCCTGACTCAGTAGCTTGGAGCTGGATGTGGAATGTGAGTGCCTAGTGGACCACTTTTGTTAAACAGAACTGGCATTGTAGGATGAACTCTGGGTTAAGCCACCAGATGCAGAATTCATCAGAACCCAGAAAAGGTGTTTTTTGATATGGACAGCAGGACGGTGACCATGAAAGCTGGAATTTGCTAAGGAGTGTATAACAAGTCACCTGTCAAAACAACTAGCCCTAAAAGTGGATGGCACTGGACCATTGGGCTCATACCTGATAGTTGCTATTGCTGGGAGCCAAGGAGGCTATACCAGGAATAGTAGGAGGGCCACTGCAGTGGCACTGAAGTACAGGGCACTGGCCCAGCTGGAGTTGCGACAGATGCAGATTTTGGTGTTGGTAGTAAATATTCAAGCAAGAGCTTCAAAGGCTGAAGTGGAGAAATATTCCACATGAACAGAAGTTGAATATGGGTCAGTCAGTCCTGAGAGATGGACAAGTGCTACTCTGAAGAAAGGAGTGATGACCTCCATCACTCTCAGCCAGTTCAAAGGGAGTCTGGTTCAGATCCCTGAATCTGGAGTGGCAGAGACAGGCACCTCACAGTGTCCCATGAAGTGATGCAAATGATCCTGGAAAAGCCAGTGAAGGACAGGGCTCCCTGGAATGGGTTCATGCTGAGAGAGGGGCCTGTGCCATGGAAAATGTCACATTCCAACAGCATCGGATAACTCTCACTGACCCTTAAAAATCTGGGGAAATAGGTATAAGTCTCATGCTGGGTCATATCCATATCTGCAGCAGGTCTTCAAAGTGAGTATGGTCTGACTTGTAAGAATAATGTAGGTAAGGGAAGTAAGCAAGCCAGAACCATAACTTCAGCATAAGGATTGTCTCTGAGGGTTAGGTCAGTTGAGCTTTGGTTTGAAGCAAGGCTCAGCACATGCATCTGCTGGAGGGCCAGAGTACATCAGTAGATGCCAGGCCCTTCCTTTTGATCACCCTGGCTGTGGCAAGTACAATTTCTACAGGTGTCACACATTGTCCAGCAGCTAGCAGCTGACTTAGAACTGGTGCTCGACAGGGAAAGTTGACTATTTAACTAAAACAAAATATTGTGAAGGCCCAAGGTGGGTATTGACACAATGTAATTTCTGCCCAGTGATCTGAATGTCAAAGTGAAGAAATTCAGAAAAGCCTGGGCAAACGGCAGGAGTAGCTAAGACTCTCTTAAGGTAGCCAAATGCCTGGTCAGCTAATTAATGATGCACAAGAATGGATGAACCAGATTCCCACTGTTATTACCTATTATCTGGTAAAACCATAGCCATGGGAATGGACCTGGCAGAAGAATGGGGGGGGGGGGGCTGTTGAGATTGTTTCTAGTCTGGCACTGCTTCTATAAGGCTTTCTGAAGGGTTTGTTAAAACTACATAGCTGAGCAGTGGAGAACTTTATTAGAAATTACTACTTCTGGTGGAAAGCTTGATGTCAAATGTCAAGGCACTACAAATGCAAGCACAAGCAAACCAGTAGAAAGTCCTAGTGTTGTGGTTATGGAGCAGAGGTGTAATTAGCTACTCAAATAACACTCTGGCGCCTCGGCACAGCCTTCCTGGAGTTACAAAATATGCCACACCATACATCCATATATATATATATATATATATACACACATATATTCACTTAAATACAATTAATTAAACAATCATCTAATTAGTCAACCATCAATTAAAATAATCATATATACATTTTAAAGAAACACTCTCCAGTTACATTCACTAGTTAGACCTGCTGGTGATAGTGTATTAAATTTTAAAATATATAAAGTTTCTTTGTGCAATAATTTCTTTTTCATTAACACTTCATCTGTTTCTGAAATATTTTCCAAAATACAAGCTTTTAACAGTGAAAAGTCACTACTATGACAAGTAAAAAAAATGTAAAGCTATAGGGCTCATAGCATTATTATTTTTTATATAATAAAAATTCTTAGACCTCTCCAAGGCCTTTGATATGGTGAACCACATTCAACTCCTCCATACATTAAAAAAACTATCACTCAGCAATTCCACGCTGAAATGGTTCCAATCCTACCTGTCCAATAGGCAACAGGCTGTTCTATGGCAGGACAAATTATCTACATGCCTACCTGTTACACTTGGAGTTCCCCAAGGATCTATTCTTGGCCCTCTTCTCTTCACCATCTTTGTTAATGACCTGCCCACAATCACCCCCCATGCCACATGCATTCAATATGCAGATGATTCGACTATCATCAGCACTGCCTCCAACCTGGCAGACCTCACTGCTTCAACCCAAGACACCTTCAACCTAATAGAAAATGGTTCTCAAGTCGACAACTAGTTCTCAACCCCAACAAAACAAAACTACTTACTTTCTCACCCACTAACAAGACTCTTCCCACCTTCTCTATTACATCCTCCAATGGAATCACTATATCACCAGAAGCTCACACAAAGCTATTAGGTGTTACCATTGATAACTCCCTTAAATTTGACACCCATTTCAATCTTACCATCAAAACCGTCAATAAAAAGCTTGGCTCTCTCTATAAAGTAAAACACTTTCTCACTCCTCACGCTAAAATTACAATTGCCAGCACACACCTACTATCAACTCTTTTCTATGCCTCCCCTCTTTACAAACCTAAACAAGACAACCCTTAACAAACTTGCTTCTTGTTACAATCACATAGCTAGATTTGCCACAAATTCCACCTTTAGAACGCACCACTGCACTAACTTGAAGCAACTAGGGTGGTTAGAGTTTTCCAGCCAACTCCATTTCAACCAACTCAAAACGGCTCACCAGATACTGTATCACCCAGAGAAAACACCAGCTCTGAAAAACATCATTAACCCCTATATTAACCTGCAATCTTTACGCTCCTCCAATAAGATCTTAGCTCAAACTACCAAAGCCAATAATTCTGCTGGGGATTCTCTATTCTCAAACTTTGTAGGTAAAATGTGGAACTCCCTACCGACCATGCTCACCTCAGAACCCTCACTCCTACAATTTAAAAACAAGCTTAAACCCCATCTCAATACTCTCTGGCAATGTCCCTGTTCCAAACCTGATTAACCACTATCATTTACCCTTCTCTTACCTCACTATCCTTAACCGCTTTTTAACAAGGCGCCTCGCCTTTGTAACTGACCTATGTTTTTTTTTATATGCTGCTGTTGTTTTTTTTTTCCCCAAGATGTGATGTATCTTTATATTGTATTTAGAACTCAACTATCTTCCTTTTTTTGCATTAACAATGTTCATATGTCTGTTATGTACTTGGAGCTTTTCTCCCCGGGCCTCCGCTGAAAATGGACATGTATCCAGTCGGACTCTCCCGGTTAACAAATGTAAAATAATAAATAAATAAATAAATATATCTCTAATATGTTCTTGCAACTGTAGCTTGAATATTCTTTTAGTCTCACCTATATAAAACAAGTTACAGGGCAAGACAGAGCATATACCACTGATTTAATTATACATGAAAAAGCAGAAGTGGAACAGAATTTTACACCATTTATTTTTTCAAAACATTTGGTAATGTTGGGGCAAACTGAACACCTTCAACAAGGGAAGGTGCCACATTCACCAACCTGTAGGTTTAATTTTTCACCAGATGAAACAAATCCATTATGTACCACAATGTCTTTAATATTTCTACTTCTCTTAAAAGAGATATTTACAGGTCTACAAAGATTTTTTACAAGTTTTAAGTTACAAAGAGACATTAGAGACTATGACTCTGGTGGGTCTATATTATATCATCGAATGCTTAAAAAAGCGAACGCTGATTGATCAACCTAGATCAGTGATTTTTTTTCCCAGGGGAAAAAAAACACTGATCCAAAACACATACACACAACACAAGCACACCAAACAAACAGAAATCCACACACATACACCTAAAATCTGATACCTAACCCTACACTAAACTATACACACACCACTAACTACCCACTTACCTTAACCCAAACCCTAACCCTAAGGTCCGTCACTATTGCACACTCACCTCACCTGCTCCCTAACCCTAACTCAGTTAAATCTGCCCTAACCCTCATGTCCACTCAATCGCACACACATCTAACCCGAGCCCTAACCCTAACTCACCTAAATCACCCTAACACTCACATCCACACAATCGCACACTTACCTGAATCTGACCGGTAACTTTCCACCATAACGCTGAAAATACCGAAGCAACAGAAACGGACAACTGAATTTTTCCCTAGGAAAATATTCGAGTTTCTGCTGCTTCGATATTTTACAGTTTCGCGAAAATAAGTTCGATCAATCAGCGTTCGCTTTTTTAAGTGTTCGAGGATATAATATAGACCCAACTCTGGTTTGGCTTTTAAGAAGGTAGCCAATCAGAATGGTACTAAAGGCTTTAAAAATGCTTCTGGAGATCTAAGAAACACCAAAATGTCTCCTTTGTCTCTATAGATGGAACTAATACTTCTGTAGGCTTTGATAATGAAAATACAGACTATCCACCTTTGCCTGCTCCACAACAACCTAATTACATAAATAATACATTTTGGGGCCAAGGGAAACAACAGGGAAGACAGCAGAATGGCTACAATCAAGAAAACAGCTTTAAACAACAGTATGAAGGTAACATAAATTTTCAACACTTCAAACCACAAAATAAAAGTACTAAATATTGATTTTAAACATGTTTGCCCAGTAGTTAGCAGCATAACAAAATGTGATTTGAATAATCGTATTGTGAATTTATCTAGGGTTGATTTAAATGAAACTAAATATCTGTTTTGAAGTATGGTTTAAAGTTTATACCAACAGCTCTACCCAGAGCACATTTTGTTAAAGAAGTGTTTAAGTTAATACGAAAACTGCATTTGTTTAATTATTTTAAATGTAATGATGAAAGTATGTCAGTTATTGAAGACAGTGTTAATGCATATTGCACTTTAAATACTGAAATGGTTACTTATACTAGCAGTTTTATACCTGCATTTAACAACCAGGTGATTTTGCAATTTTCTAAGATGCTTAATTTTGCATTAGAGAAAGTTCTGAAAGGTTTTTTTTCTGAGAAGAAATACATTTTGTATAACATGAGTAAGAATGAATGATTGTCTTTATTAAATGTATATAAAAGATCAGACATAATTATAAGACCCTCAGATAAAGATAAGAAACTTGTTATGCACTGGAAACAATACCTGAAAATGTGTATGGACCATTTATATGATGGCCAAGTATATAGAGCAGTACATATTTATGTTTTTTATCAAACTATAATGAATTTTAAAGAACTAGTAGCTAAAGGCTTAAAACTGGGCTATTTTACAAGAAAAGATGCCCTAAATAAATTTAATGTAGAAGGAAGCTCAATGGCTAAGTTCTATTGTCTGCCAAAGACACATAAAATTGTGAGGCCCCCCCCCCCCCCCCCCAGGTAGACCCATAGTAGCAGCACAGAATTATTTTCTCCATAATATGGGACTTTTTTATATTCCTATCTTTTGAACTATGTAGTTAAGTTAAATTCTTATATTAAAGACATTTTCCATTTTCTGGATAAAATAAAGAATGTTAAATGTGATGAAGAATATTACTGGATAGTTATAGATGTAAAAAAGTCTCTGTAGTATTACCCATGAGTTAGGTATGGAAGCTGTTAGATTTTTTTCTAGGTGATAACCCTGTTAGTATTTATGTGATGGAATTATTATATTTTTGTTTGAGGAATAATTTTTTTGAGTTTAATAAGCTCATTTACAATCAAGTACAAGGTACTTTGTACTGCCATGGGTGCATCTTTTGAACCCATGTATGCTAACCTGTTCATGGGCCTTTTTGAAGTTGAGTTTTTGTATAGATTGAATTTTTTTAATAGTTATGTTATTTTATATTGTAGATATATAGATGATTTGATTTTTTTATGTAAGGGGGCGCTGAAATAGTTCCCCAGTTTATAAATGATTTCGATGCAAATCATTTTCAGATAAAATTTGATGGCTTACAGATAGGAAAACAGTTAACTATCTAGATGTCACTTTGACTATTAAGAACAATAATATAGTAACTAATATACACAGAAAGGGAATTGGAGATTATAATATTTTGGATAGTAGTAGTTGCCATCCACCACATAGTTTGAAGGTGGTACCTTATAATGAATTATTGAGAGTTAGCAGGCTATGTAATGATGAAATGGGCCTAGAAAAGGAAATAATAAAAACATGTATAAACTTCAAGCAAAGGAGGTATGATGAAAATGTTATTTTAGATGCCCTTCATAAAATAATAGATACCAGCTTACTTCATAATAGGCCTTTAGTAAATAAAATAAATAATAATAGAGAATTTAATACTGTGCAGGAGTATAGAAAAGTTTTTGTTACTGTATATACCATTCTAAGTTAGAAAACTATTGATGTCATTAGATATTATTGGCCCAATTTAATTAATATGGAAGGGGTAAAAAATCTTTGTAGAACTATAAATATCTCTTTGAAGAGAAGTAGAAATATTAAAGACATGGGGTGGCCACGGTGGTACAGTGGTTAGCGTTGTCACCTCACAGCAATAGGTTTTCCAGCTCTATCCTCAGCTGGGGTGCCTTCTGTGCAGAGTCTGCATGGCCTCCTTGTGGTCATGTGGGTTTGCTCCGGTTTCCTCCCACATCCCAAAGACATGCTGTAGTTGGATTGGACACTCTAAATTGGCCCTAGGTGTGATTGTGTGCATGTGTGTGCCTTCTGTGGATGGTTGAGTGCCGGGCTGGCAACTCAACACTGTAAAACTCCACTGCCAATCATGAGCAGACAGGTGATCCACTGTGGTGATCCTTAACCAGGAAAAGCCAAAAGAAGAAGAAGAAGAAATATTAAAGACATGGTGATGCATAATGGATTTGTTTCACCTGGTGAAAAATTAAACCTACAGGTTGGTGAATGTGACACCTTCCCTTGTGGAAGGTGTTCGATTTGCCCCAACATTACCAAATATTTTGAAAAAATAAATGGTGTAAAATTCTGTTCCACTTCTACTTTTTCATGTATAACTAAATCAGTGGTATATGCTTTGTCTTGCCCCTGCAATTTGTTTTATATAGAGGAGACTAAAAGAATATTCAAGCTGCAGTTGCAAGAACATATTAGAGATATAAAAATAATAATGCTATGAGCCCTATAGCTTTACATTTTTTTACTTGTCATAGTCGTGACTTTTCACTGTTAAAAGCTTGTATTTTGGAATATATTTCAGAAACAGATGACGTGTTAATGAAAAATAAATTATTGTACAAAGAAACTTTATATATTTTAAAATTTAATACACTATCTCCAGCAGGTCTAAATAGTGAATGTAACTGGAGAGTGTTTCTTTAAAATATATATATGATTATTTTAACTGATGGCTGACTAATTAGATGATTGTTTAATTAATTGTATTTAAGTGAATATATGTGTGTATATGTATGGATGTATGGTGTGGCATATTTTGTAACTCCAGGAAGGCTGTGCTGGGGCACTAGTGTTATTCAATGTGAATAAACTATATAATAAAAGATTGGTGGCATCATTTTCGCTGGCTTTGTAGTCTGGTGTGTTTTAACACTTACTTGGTGTTGTTTTATGTATAATTAGCTACTATAGGGTCTGGTCCATCCCATCTTTAAGTTGAGGAACAAAAAAACAGCTCTTTTCTCTTTCTATAGCAAGCTTTCTCTCACAGATAGAGCTGGAGTACTGCAACTCTTCATTCCTGACTGCAAATGCAATACTCACATTCATTTCTGAATACTGGTAATGTACTGAAGACTGATGGGGATCGTCCAACTACACCTCCTAACACTTTGCACTCAGGGCAGCAGCTTCCTTTGTCCTGTTTTGTTGGAAAAGTAGTAGAGAATGAGGGCATACAGATGTAAAAGAAATCAAGCTGATGAAGTCATTGCTTGCACTGACTTCAACTTCAACATCATTCATAGTCAAACAGCACTAAAGCAAACATCAGAAGAAGCCAACAGTATAATACCATGTGAAAAAACATTTAAAATGTTACAATAATGAAATGTCATTAATACATAAAAATTCCAAGTACTGAATTACTCAATACATATTTAAACAATGTTTCAAATAATATGTCAAGGCAATCAGAAAATGCAATCCAAATGTTCATAACATCTAAAATGTGATAACCTACTTATGAAATAATTTAGATGAAAAAAGGCTATACATTATTACCACTGCAACCATAATAAGACTGATTGTCTTTCAGTGAAGGTTCACTATTTTGTGTGTGAAAGGTTCCTGCTTAATTTTTTTCTGGAAAACTCTTGTGAAACTTCATGGAAGCGGTTTATTTATTTATTTATTTAACAGTTGTTTACCAGGATAGTCCGACTGGACAACAGGTGTCCGTTTCCAGCAGATTCCTGGGGAGAAAAGCTCTACAAAGTAGTTTAGTAAAAAATAATTAACAATAGTTTAGAAAAGTGATTAAGTATAGCTTAAAAAAGTAATTTACAATAGTTAAAGAAGTGATTAATCAATAGTTAAGAAAACATCCTTGAGTAAGGGTAACAGTGATTAACAATAGTTAAGAAAACATCTTCGAGTAAGGTTAACAGTTGAGCAAAACGGAAGGTTGTAGAAGCATATGATCACAGCACATTTTGTATATTCAGTTGACTTCATAGAAATAAAAACTTACTAGTTATTTACACTATGTACAAATCTGCCTCGGTAGATTGTGATCAGTGGAATAGTGTTCTTCACATCTAGCAGATGTGCTGTTGTTTTGGGGTATATGCATACGTGCATGTCTGTGTGTGACATGGCTGTGGAATGCAGTTAGTTTCCTGGATTACAAGGTTGCTACAATGGGGGGACTGTCGCCATCTTCTGATATGCCGTAAACTAAGAGATGATTATATTTGGTACTGGTGTTCAGACAATGAAGATCCCTGTAAGGGGAGGTGCTAGACTTTTATTAGATAAAACATGGATATTGGGCTGTAATTGTATGTCTTACTTAAATAAATGTTATTCTTCCGCACTGGTTGTTTCTTAGATTCACTCAATAACATCTTCGCTCTTTAGGTTTTAGGTGGTTTGGTGTGACTTTCCTGATTTACAGTGTTATGTTAAGGAGCCATAGGGAATGTCTGCTGAGGTAATACAGCACCAAGAGATCCTTGTTAATAAGCAACAGAGGCAAAGATGCTGAAAATACACTGTCTCACACAAATTTTAGGTTTGTAGGCATGCCAGGCAGTACAGAAGGCTGCACTGTTGCAGAACTTCTGAAGACTGAACTGAAACACTGAATGTCTTTGCCAGAAAAGATTGTTAGTTAGGTAACACAGATTGTTAGGTTCTAGAAGAGAACATGTACATAAATGGTGAATGAGTCACCTGGTTGGTAACAATGTAAGATAAATGTGATGTGCTAGCAAAGTGCAGTTATAAAACACTTTATTTTTGCTTCCAGTAGAAAAAAATGTGCACATGGTAGATGAGTAAATGGCTTTATTATAGGTGATGCTTTGTACAGATCTTTTTCTATCTGATTGTCAAGAAATTAAAATGGAAGACAGTCAGTACTATAAATGAAAAGGATGCAAAAAGATATTTCTAATTGGTAGCACACTGACAGAGTTTGCGGTGTGGAAGAAAATATAACATGGAATGTTGTGTTCATGATCAGGTAATGATCGTATGATACACCTAGTGTCTTCAATATCTCAGTTACTAATCAGAGTCCTTGCTTCCTAACCCTAGATCAGCAGCCCTCCTACCTAAGCCTAAAACCCTTGATCACTCCCTAAACCTAAATTCCTTCATCACTTTCTGAACTTAAATTCCCCTCTCACTCTATAAACATAAAACTCCTCTGCTGCTTCCTATTCCTACAACTCCCTTTATGCTCACTGAGCCTAAAACTCCTCTGCTGTTCCCTAAACCTAAATAATCTTCCTGATTGCTACCCTAATCTACACTCCCAGCCCCCTCTCCCACAACTGCTACACTTTCTTCACTTGAACTCGAATAATGTTTTAAGGTAAGGTGCGGCAGCTGCAGCCTGTATGAGCTACAAAATACTCCAGCCCCTGTCTTTGTGACACTGGCCTATGAGTGCTGAGGAGTGAGGCACTTGTAGTAGAACCCTTAAGAACACACCACCAGACCAGCTGTGCAATAAAATAATTTTACAGTTCAGAAGCAGGAAAAAATGTTATTAACTGTATAAACCCTGTTTGTTGTGCTAAATTAAACAAGTGTAGTGGGAGCAGATAAGGACAGATAAAAGCCCAGAAAACGATGAAGTGGAGCAGATGAATAAATATTAATTTGGCAACAAGGTAGATCCACTAGACACAGTCCCTTTTTAGGAGTAATGTCTGGTTAAGTGACTTGCTCAAGGCGCTAGAGTAGACAAATAAGAGCTGTGGGAATCAAATCTGGACTACAGAAACTAGAGCTCATAACCTAAACCCTCTGAACCAACTGGCAGAGTCCTAATAATGTGCTTCACCTAGTGTAGTATGGACAAGCTGTCACTCCTTGCTAATCGGTATTCTACCTTATCCTGTCCCAGCACAAGAATTGCCTTCCGTGTCTCCTACATGTCTCTCAGTTCAGTTACTGCTTTTAATTTCACAGCTTATCTAGAAAGGCTGGACTTTCATCAGTTAACCTCTCAAGCATCCTCATTCGGTGTCTAAATGGTGCTGCATGGATTGAGGTCATAGGGCTACTCTTCAGCCATTTTTATATCTACTGAAGAAGCATCAGTTCCTGGTTGGCCTTCATCAAGTACCCTGTTTTCCATTTTTTTAAATCAAGGAAAAATCCTTGAAGTTGGGCTGAGTGTTGGTGAAAACATTGAAAATAATGGAATCCTACATTTTACACCAGAGCAATCATTCATAATAGCTTTTATTTCTTCTTGAATATCTTGAATATGCAATAGCTGAGATTTATAGTCAAAAGCTGTTAATTGGGAGTTCACTCATCAGTTTCTCACAGCTAATCAGATACATATTAGACAGTGAAGAGTGTGAGCATAACAAGCAAAGCAATATATAGGAGATTAAAGGAAAGATCAGTGCCAATGGAGCAAACAGATCTAGGCTGTTGTTCTATGGCAAGACCAAGACCAGTGCTATAGAAAGATGCATGACTTCTGTGACAGGCATCGCGACTATGGCAGGATAGCACATCTGAGACAATGCATGTTCATATCATTTGGCACAAGGGGGGCAGCATAGTGGCCAACAGATAAACCAATATGGTTGTGCACAGGAAAGTGTCAACCTTGTTTATCATATTAATGGAGGACAAAATGAGGGTGATAGGAAAGTAGGAAAAGGGTCAGAACAACAAATAATGGGAAACCCACAAAGGTAAACATATGGAATGAAAGTCAGGTAAAAAGAATAGTAATTGTTTTTTTTTAAATGGGAAGAATCCTTTTCTAAAATTTACAAAATAAGATTAGGTGGGAAAGATAGACACTGATGGGTGAGGATGGAATAGAAAAGAATAGGTAGCAATGACAAGCAAACAGACAAAAATAATTAACACTCTCAGACAGTTTAGTATACACAAAAAATGTGTGTGCTACAATGGATTGACATGGAAATAAAGAGGATGGAAAAGTGGAGCTTGGGTGAGTTGAACAATGAACAAGGAATAGGGAATGACATATAAGGGGGCAACACCAGGATGGAGGTAGGGTCCTAGTATGATTGGATGCCTACCTGGCTGAGAAGACAGCAAATTCAGGCATCATTCATCTTGGTGGCTGATATTATGGAACAGTTGCTGTTCTGGTGGTCTAACTAGGGTATCTGCCAATCATATAAATCCAACTTAAGAGAAAGACATAGGTGTTGCATCACCACCATGACCTCAGTTCTGCCCATGGAAGGGTTACTACACTCCAGATTAACCAGCAGGTATGCAGGTCAGTGATCAAGGTACAGATGACTGCTACCCCCAGCACTGTAGAGATGCCAAGTGTGCTTTGTGGCTTGCAGAGTGATGTGCACCAACTGTGCAGGCACATAGAGTATAAGAACAGGGATAAAGCAATGCTACCGAGATCACTAGTGGCAAATATAACTTATATAGGTCTCCCATGAGACAAACTACAACTGCCCTCAGGTCTGACTCTATAAGTCATGTAGTCCATGGTCATAGAAGGGTCAAGATGTGAGGTGGTTGGACACAGACTGTCCCAACTCAACCTGCACAGACCATTGTTAAGGTAGCATGATTGTTGACTGTGGCTACATGGCCTGACACCCCTGGTTGTGGGCATCCTCCAGGGCATGGGTTTTGCCACTACTCTGGCTAAACACCAACTGTTAATGCATTAAACATTCTCTTTTGGAGAATCCAGTGATCAGTTGGGGTGTTTGACAGCTCCCAGTTTGCAGTCCACCTCAGGTGCTTCTTGTCTGCTTTGATGTCAGTAAAGTAGATACCAAAGAGGTGTGGTCTCAGTGCAGATGGTATATTACTGGATGACAGTATGCCTCCAAACACTAACAGACTGGTGACTGAATGAGCAGGGAACATATGGGTCTGCATTTAGTTTGATTAGCTCATCAATGATGCTAGAATGTAAAATTGTATCAAAGGCTTTGGCCAAGTCCAAGTATGCATTATGTAAACTGACTTTCCTCAGCTACTTGTCCAAAAACATCCTCGATGTTTAAGTGCCAGGTCTGCATTTAACACATGGTTTGGGTCCTGGGTTTAAAGACTTCCTATGTTTTTGTTAATGAGTTCCATAAAATGCAACCATTGCCTTACAGATTAGGCTGGTGAGACTTATGAATCAAGAGTTTTCTGGGGGAGGGATAGCCTGAATGGCTAACTCAAGGCAGCATTTTTTGGAGCTCCATAAACTAGTATTAAAACCAGGAAATTATATTATTTATTTCTAACAAAAATACTACAAATAATTAGTTAATAGTCTAACGTAACTAAATACAACTTTTAGTGGATTTTTACAAGAAATTTCCTGTCAAATTATTCAGGAGTCTATATACAGTAATTGTAGAGATGAGTAACCTGAAGAATTCTCATTCTGATCTGACACTAAAAAAGGAACTACAACTGGTGACTACCACATTACAAGAATTATCAATGAAAATGGATGATTTCAAGATTCAGAATCTAAAAGAGAACTCTCAGAAATAGAGGTCTTCAAAGAAATACTTCAGCAACATCAGTCAAAGATAACAACCATTGAAACTTCTTTGTCTGACATTGATGGAAGGCTTAAAGAAGAGGAAAAACAAACAGAGTTTCTCCTGAAGCAAAATACCTGTCTCTCCAATAAAGTAGATGACCTCGAAAATAGGGAAAGAAGGTCAAATATCAGGAGGGGACATTATATCCTTCTTAAATTCATGGATTCCAGAGATTCTAGATCTTAAAGAAGACTTTTCATTTGCTATAGAAAGGGCACATTGTGCTTTGGAAAATATAACTTCAGCATCAACCTCATCATCATCTTCTGTGCAACCAAGATCAATTATAATAACATTTTTATCTTTCATGGACAAAGAACTGGTATTAAAAACCACGTGGAGGAAATGTCCTATTAAATATAATCAGAATCTAATAAGATTAGATAATGACTACTCCACTAAAGTGCTGGACCAGAGAAAAAAGGTATGGCCGCTAATAAAAATTCTAAAACAGAACAATATTAAAACTCAAATAGCCTTCCCTGCAAAAATAAAAAATACTGCACCTAAGTGAGATGAGAACCTTCAAAACACTGGAAGAAGCTATACAATTCATCAGAAACAATAACATCATAACTGTCTCAGAAGATATGGAATGGGCATCCCCGTCCTTGAAGAGAACCACTGATAAAAATGGCTGGACTGATGTTAAAAAGAAGCAGAAAACTGAATGTAAATTACCATCTGTAAAATCTCTCAAAGTATCAACTGCAACCTAATTATTAAAAACTTTTTAAGTGGATTTAATATGTTACAAAATTTCTAATCTCATGCATATATATATATATATATATATATATATATATATATATATATATATATATATATATATATACCACATATATACAGGAAAATGTATGTTTCCTATATCTCTTCATACATGATTTACTAATTTAGATATATGTATTAGTTCTGAACCATTTCTTTCTAACATGTCCTTCCCTTTCCCCTTTGCCTCATGTCTATTTTGTTTTTTTTTCTTTCCTTCTTCTAAGTTTGTTAAAAATTAAGTATTTGATATGGTTACTCATACAATCCAGTGATATCAAAGTTAAAGAATTCTGTTTTATAACCCTGTAATACTCAGTTTGTTGGTCCCATGCTTATTTATTTAGTTAATTACTTTTTTTTATTAAATTGTTTATTGATATTTCCTTTTGGATGAACTGAACCCTAGTCGCTAGATGAAATATCCCTTTGAATGCAATAGGACTGTATAGTGGCTCCCCAATGGTTTTTCAGGCTGTATTACTGATGAGTATCTGTTAACTGTGAATGATTTCCATTTTAACTTAAGGAATGTAACTGGGGAGTGACAGTTAATATTGAAGTAACGTGTGTTGGATTTGTTCGTAGCTGGCGTGAATGAAGTTGTTTGGAAGGGGGCTCGTTTTGAGTCCCAGTCATATCACGGTGAAGCTTTGCTTAAAATGTAGTCCTGATGCTAGTTTTGGCTACCGTCAGGAGCTGTCTGACCATGCCTGAATGAATGGGCTTTATACGTGGCACTGATGATGCAAGGTATAATCAGATTTGGCTGGAGGAGAAGATGAATAGGTGAGTGCAGAATGCAGTAAATGTGTAATTTACATTGTAGTATGATGTGATGAGGGTTGCCGACTGCTTTGGATGGCAGAGATGTAGATGAATGACAGAATTCCAGCGCACTTATGGAAAGACATGAGATGTAATAGGCAAACGGAAATAATGATACTTTAATGATATGCTTTAAAATATGCCATGGCTTGCTTTTTTGAATTGCAGGACTGTTTGTGTCTTGGATTGGGGAAGGGATGTTAACTTGTTCCGCAGTATATACAGAACCTAGCACAATGGCTCTTTAATAATGAATGTCTTAAGCTCACTATAAAGAGGAAGGAAAGAGAGAGGGGAAAAACTGTATAATGGTCTGTTTTGTCATAGTGACGTATTTGAGCGGGGAAATGAGAGCTTGTGAATTTTAAAATAAAGATTTCAAAGACTGCAGGTCACACGAGCTATACAATCAGTTATCAGCTTTCTTTATAGCTGTTGAGTTTGTTTAATGCTGTCATAGCAACAAGTAGGAAAGGAGTTGATTGGCTATTGGCTTACTCATAGTTTATAGAAGCATGAACATATTTCACTCATGGAAACAAATTAGAAATCCTTTAATTAGTTATATCTCATAAATGGGAATATAAAGCTAAAAACAGTTTGATGTTTGAAGCATATTTTAACAAAATATAACATTAAAGTAAACTAAACATCTAGAATACTGCCAACATCTGATAGTCATATATACTGAACTGTTATGCTTTACATCACTTTGTAAATATAACTACATATGCTTCCTTTGAAAGTCTTTCTATAACATAACTATAAATGTCTGCTAAAGCATAATAAGATTAATGGTTATATTTATGTTATTAAATAATTTATACATTCTCTTTTAGCTTTAATGAACAGTATTTGAAAGTGTATGCTTGTCTGCTACAGGAAGTGATAATCATCAAAATATATGTTATTTGTTGCAAGCTTCTGTGATTAAGGCTTTAAATAACTTGTGTGTTTCAAACAAGTGATTATTATATCCAATATGGAAAGATATGTTGATACAAACAAATTGAATAAGTTTAATGATCAGTATAATACAATTATATATGTTTATATGTATAGATGGTAATGATATAGTTAATTTATATAAAATAATTCCTTCTGCAACTGAATGTTTGTTTTAAAATCACAATAATTGTTTTAATAGACTCCTTTAATATTTAAAAATGTATATATGGAACTCAAGTGAATGGAAACAGGAAGTTAAGAGTGATAGTTCATCAGATGTACCTATCTGTTGGACTAGGAATGCATTCCATTCCATGGTGGGTAGGGATTAATGATCAAACTAGTTTAATTTTAGTATTTACTTTAGTTTTTAGGATTTTAATTAGTTTCACCAATCCTGACTTACACTTGTTGATTACTTTAGTGATAACATGCTTCACTGGAATAGATGAATGTTTACAAATTAATAATATTTTAATATTAAAAGAACCAAACGACAGTCCACAAACATAGTAGTAAATGAAGGCAAATTCTGTGAACGCAAAATGACTCCAGAAGTATATAAAAAACTTTATATGAAAAAATACGACAAATTCACTGAGAACAATGCAAAAAGACAGAATTAAGCGCTTTCATCAGGTAAATGACTGAATTCTTATGAAGTCATTTACCTGATGAAAGCGCTTAATTCTGTCATTTTGCATTGTTCTCAGTGAATTTGTCGTATTTTTTCATATAAAGTTTTTTATATACTTCTGGAGTCGTTTTGTGTTCACAATATTTTAATATTAGAGAAGGGGATGGTTCCAGGTAAATACAATGGCACTTCAAATGATTCTTCAAAATAATTTGATATGGATCTTTCTTTATTATCTTTAAACATTAATGGCCTAAATAGTCCAAGTAAAATATCTAACTTATTAAGATATCTAAAGTTAAACAGAGCTCAAATATTTATTTTACAGGAAACTCACTTCAAAAACAATGATACTTTCATATGGAACCCAAGTAATTATATGACCTTAGCATGCTCCAAATTTAAATCTAAGAAGACAGGAGTAATAATTTTATGGAGAAAGAATTCCTTAACCCTGAAATAATATACAAATATGTAAATAAAGAGGGTCTTATAGCTATAGTCATCTTGAAGTTTAATTATAGATTGTGGACACTAGTAAACTTATACTGGTTTCCTGGTATTGGGATGGGAGCAGTTAAAAACATCTAGATCAAATTATAAATGTATCTAAAGGCAATTTAATAATGGGGGGGTTAATTGTATTACTTATACTTCTGAAACTACTAATAAAAAATCTCCATGTTTAACAGCTACTGCAAAACTATTAAAAAGATGGACCGAGTCTTTAAAATTGAAAGATACCTTTAATGCTATAGATAGCAACTCATTGTTATTTTCTCACCAAGATTATAGATTTGGTACTCAAACCAAAACAGATAAACTATACATTTCTCAGGATCTTCAAAGAAAAATTAATTATTTCTCAATAATCCCATGAACTGTATTAGATCACAATTCACTAGTCTTGAAAATGCAAATAGATTTTAAACCACTAACATTAATTTCTAGATTTCCCTCGTACATTACAAAAATCAAAGAATTTAAGCAATGGTAGTGAACAAACAATTTATTTTTAGATATAAAGTACAACTCAGAAGTGAACATAGTAATGGTTTGGGATTCACTAAAATCTTATATTTATGGAAAAGCGATTGGTTGGTATAAAAATAGACTCAAGGAATGGGAATCAGAACTACAAAGAAAACTCACATTATATAAATCCAAAAAGTCTTTTAATTCGATTGAGAATAAGAAGACAATAAAAGGCTTAAATAAAAGATATAACAGAATATTAAATCATAAAACTAATTTAGCCATGGAGAGGTTAAAAATAAATTCTTATGCTACTTCGCCAAAACACTTACATAATTTATCTGTCAAAGTTAAAATGCAATCTAAAGCTAATTCTATTGTTAATATCTTACCTGAAGAAAAAGATAAGAAATTTTCGGAAATAGGAGATATACTAGATGCTTTCAAGTGTCATTACAGAAATCATTATAAAAGTAAGAATGCTACAACAGATCATTTCAATTTAGGAAATATTATCTCTAATATTAAATCAATCCCTGAAAGCTTACAAAGGGAATTACAAAAACCCATTACACACACAGAAGTTACTGATAAAATCAAAGAAAGTAAAACTGGTAAATCTCCTGGAATGGATGGTTTAATCACAGAAATTTACAAATTGTTTCCCAAAAATACAACCTCATTGTTACATAAAACACTAATTGAAATTCAAACACATGCAATAATTCCCCCTTCATGGAGATACTCTTTAATCATACGCATTTTAAAAGAAAATAAGGATGATTGACTTCAATTGGCTAAGCTTCTGGTGTCATTCTAAGGGGATCCAGTATCTGTCTGCCTGGGATGACATGATCGACAAACCACAATGCTTTGCCAGAGATGTCCTGCACCTGTCGCCCTTGGGATTCTGGATACTGGCTAAGGCTCTTGCCACTCCTATAGTGCCTTTTTTAGGCAAGATTCAAATGACAGATTTACCACCGTAACAGGTACAAGCAATCAAAATCTGAGGGTAATGCTATTTAATGATAGAAGTCTAAACCTCAAAATGCACTCACTTGAGGCACTCCTTAAAATGGAGAACATTGCTATCTGTGCAGTGACAGAGACCTGGTTTAAGGCTCCAGAGAGCACCCCTGCATTACCAGGCTATAATTCATACCACACCTTTCGGCCACCTAACCTGGACCAAAGCACTAAAGGTGGAGGCATGTCCATATTCATTAAGGATCTCCACACCTCCAGGCTAGTTGCTCAGCATAATGCATCCAAGATTATCCAAGTGCAACTAACTCTGGGATAGACTGCAATCCAAATTGTAGCTTGCTACAGGTCCCCCACCATGCCCCAGGATTCTTACTCCTCATTTATTGATATACTGGAAATATTAGGGTACAACCTAACACCCTAATAACAGGCGATTTCAACTTCCCCACCATTAACTGGGAAAACTACTCATGTACCAACTCTTGTGCTCAACGTTTTCTGGAAATCATAAATTTCAATGCCTTGGATCAACTTATCCACACCCCCACCAGGGGCAGCAATATCCTAGACCTGGTCATTACCAACATGGTCAACTGGTGTTCCACACCAGAGGACAATTCCTCATTGGTCAGATCAGACCACCAGCAAATCACCCTAGACATCCACAGCCCACCCCCAGCCCCATTAGGGAAACCACCGTAAAAAATTTCTCCAAAGCCAACTTCACGCTTCTTAAGACAGAAGTGGCAAACTTCACGACTACCATGCTGACGGGCAATAGAGGTATGAATGCTGAATCCTATACATTTGCACTTTATAAGCACTTACATGAGTGCATGGATTGTGCAATCTCGAACAGAACCAAGATGCTATCCTCCAAAAAAAGGAAGCCAATCTGGTGGCCCCCTGCTATAAACAAACTCTACAACAGAAGAAAGAAACTGTTGCAAAAAAGAGTAAAATCTCATGATTGGAGTTACTCCGTGGTCAGCCTCAGTAAGAGGCTGAGATCCCTCATAAAATCCTCCAAAGCTAGTTACGAAAACAAAATCGCCAGTGATTCTAAAGACAACCACAAAGCATTCTATAGCTATGTCAAACATCTCAATGGCAACACTCAGATCTGCTCTGAGTTACAGCACAATGGCATTAAATATACAGAACCAACTGATATTGCCAACATCCTGGCAGATAGGTTCAGTGATAACTTTACCCCTCTCTCATCCCCTAAAGGGCCCATCTCTATACTGGAAGAATGCAAAGTTCCTGTAATCATGGCTGCACAGGTAAAAAACACACTCTCCAAAGCCAAGAACACAGCATCCATGGGACCTGACAACATCCCAGGCTGCGTTCTACATGAACTACAGAATGAACTGGCACCCCACTTAAGTACCATGTTCAATCATAGCCTCGCCTCAGGCTTTGTGCCCACTGAATGGCACACAGCAATGGTTATCCTAATCCACAAAGGGGGAGCCACCACGGACCATGGGAACTACCGCCACATTAGCCTGACAAGCCTGGTCTGCAAGGCTATGAAATGTATCATCATAGAACTTATAAACAGTGACATTGGTAATCTTCAAACTCTACACCCTACCCAGTTAAGGTTTGTAAAAGGCAGATCATGTCTGCTAAACCTGATAGACTTCTTTGAAGTGGTTACCAAAGCCATAGATGAGGGTAAGATGGTTCACACAGCCTATGTAGATCTTACCAAGGCTTTCAACACCACCCCCCACTCTGGAAATATAGATAAACTCACCAAACTAGGTATAAATCCCTATGTCACAAGATGGGTTGCCAACTGGCTCACTGACAGAACCCACAATGTGAAAGTAGCAGACTCTAAATCCAACTTCAGACCAGTGACACGTGGAGTACCACAGGGTTCAGTCCTAGGTCCTCTCATGTTTGGTATCTACTTCTCTGAAGTACAGGCTAACACAGAAGGTCTTTGGCTAACAATGTTTGCAGATGACTGCAAACTAGGAGCCATAATCAAAACTCATAACGATGTGGACATACTACAAAAGGGCCTCATGGAGGCAGATGCCTGGTGTCAAAGCCATGGCCTCAAGCTCAATGTCAAAAAGTGCATTGCCATCCCTTTTGGTAAAAACTCTTTACCCATGAACTACCACATAGGCGGCCATCTACTTAACACTGAAAGTGTGATAAGAGACCTTGGGACACAGGTGGACAGTAGTCTCTCCTTTGATAATCACATTGCCACAGTAGTCAGGAAATCCTTCTACATGGCACACCTCATCACAAAAGGTTTCTCATCCAGGAAAAAAGTGGTCATTGTTCCCCTCTACTCATTAGACCCATTATAGAGTACAACACCCTTTTTGGTATGTTCCTCACAAGACATCTACAACAACTGGAAAGGTCACAGAAATACCTCACACAGAGGATTACCATCCTCAAACAGATGCCCTTTGCAGACCGTCTCAAAAAACTCCAGCTTTACACTGTCGCATATCACCTACTCAAAGGTGATCTCTGTCTAACATACAAAGCTATGTCAAACCCAGCACTGTTGGACATGCTCCACATAAAGAAATCCCAATCCCTCCAAGCTTCATGCTCTAGGGACCTAAACCTTGTCACCACAATAAACAGAACATGCTGGAGGGATAGATTCCTGTCCCAGAAACTTCCCATACTCTGGAACAAACTACCTGTCTATATCAAACAAAGCTCCTCATTAGCACTCTTTAAGAAAAATCTTGATGACTGGATGGAAGATAGGAAATTCACCCCGGGGATCACTTCTGTGGCTATGCTTGACAGGGGCACAGGAAAATTATTTTCTTGGGTGGGAAAAGCCAGCATACCATTTGGCTATGCTTATATAGACCCTAGGGCCAATAGCCTAGTACCTACCTATGAACCTATGCTAGCCATTGTAGTTCATATAGGCCAATTTCATTATTAAATAATTATAAAATATTTGTGTCTATCCTGGTAAATAGAATAAAAAATCAAATGTATGAAATAATCAACAACGACCAAACTGGGTTTATTCAAAATAGACATGCACACGACAACAATAAAAGAATATTGACATTAATTGATTATTTAAATAAAGAAAATATAGAAGCCTTGATAATCGGACTGGATATTGAAAAAAACATTTGTTTCCTTAAATTGGAATTATGTAATTAAAATTCTAGAAGCATATGCTTTTCCTCTCTCCTTTATTACATTTATTAAAAAGGTTTATGAAAACAACTTAGCTTATGTTAAAATAAGACCCTTTACTTCAGAGGCTATACAAATTACGAGAGGTACTAAACAGGGATGCCCTACGTCACCCATTTTATTTGCATTGGCTATAGAGTTATTGGCTATATTAATATGAAATAATCCAAAGATAAAAGGTATAAATATATTTGGACAATATAATTCTAAGATCATGCTCTTTGCTGACGATGTAATACTTACACTTTTGAATTCAAATGAAGCTTTAGATGAACTAGATATTCAGATAGAGAAATTTCATAAGCTCTCAGGACTCCATTTTAATAACCAAAAATCTAAATATTTATTATTAAATAAAAAGAATGAAATACAAATAGACAAGAATCATATCATAGGAACAAGTCGCAACAGTAAAATACATGGGTATAGACCTGTGTGAGAATATACAAGATATATTGAATATTAGTTATAGAAGTGTCATGGATACAATAGATTCTCTAGTGTACAAATATAATAACTTATTCAGAGTTTTTGGAGATAGACTACAGCTGATTAAAATGTTTCTTCTTCCTAAAATGTTTTATGTAGTACAAGCCATTGTTAATTCCTGAGAAAACCTATCTTAAGAAAATAACATCAGTACTGCTAAGATTCTTATGGTATCCTAAAAGAAACAAAATTGCATATACCCACCATACCAGACAATGGGATCAGGGAGGAATACATTTTCCAGACATTGAATCCTATATAAGAGCTACTCTACTTAAAACTGTGATTGAATGGATTAATCCTAGTTATACATCCAGCTAGAAATTGTTACATACAACTATAATAATGAAAACAAATTACTCAAAAATACTATTACTATAGATAAGGATAAGGATAATATATTATGGTACTCATTGAGTTTAAATTTACAATACAATATAACTAAACTAACTATGTCAAATTTAATAAATCATTTATTTTATCACTTTAGGAAATTTATAAATATGAATATGGATTTAAAGCTTTGGCTCACAACAGTAATTCCCTTCAGCATTACTAAAGACTTTCCAGATAGAATTCGCAGGGACATATTCATCTTTTGAGAACAGAAAAAACTAATTTGCTGGCTGCATTGTATAAAAAAATCAACAAGATTTGGATATACAATATATGATGTTAACATATAAATTAAATTCTCATGAATGGTTATTATTTCCAAATATATTGACATACTCCAAGGATCTATGTAGGATAATAAATAATTCTTCTTTCTCAAGTCCACCTAAATTTATAATCAGACTGGTTGAAATTATATATAATAATGAGAATATGCAAAATGGAACTTCATACTTATATAATCTAATAAAAAAACTACAAAACCTTACTCAAACCAGCATATTGACAGTTTATTACTAAAGGATATTCATTTCAATTAATCCCAGAAAATAAATCAAACCTACTATTCTCAGTAAAATTGACTTCTTGTCCTCATTATTGGAGAATATTTAGCTGGAAATTCCTCCATAGATCCGTCTTAACTCCTGATAAAGTTTCAAAAATCAGTCCTCCTAGTAATGGGTTATGCTGGAGATGTCAACAGATCAATAAAGCTGATTGGTCTCATATTTTCTAAAAATGTATAAAAATTAAACCCTTTTGAGAAAATATTAATAATTTTATGCAGGCGATTTATACAGATAATATTGTCATGACCAAAGCTTTAATATTACTGAATATAACTGAAGGGCTTTTTTTCAAATAAAACTAACCTCTATGTACTTTGGAAAATACTAGCTATAGCTAGGAAATGCATAACAAAGAGATGGAATTCTACCACAGTACCCAGCAGAAAAGATTTTATGTGTTTATTGAAAAAGATAGCCTTAAATGAAGTTAAAACCAAATACTTAAGAATGTTTCTTATGCCATTAACCAATAATCCTTGGAAAAAAGTTTTGACATTGATTGACACTTTACAAATGGATCTAACCTCCTCTTGAAACAATTACTTCTTAAGTTAAGTTTAACTACTTCTGTATAACTTCTCATTTAATTTACACATGTCAGGCTGAATGTAAATTTGTATATAGTTAATTTATTAAGTAATATGATTGTAAATTGTAATAAGTATTCATTTATTGTTTGTTTCATATTCAAAATAAAAATTATCTGAGTAAAAAAAAGAGTTTTCCAGATCAGTAATAGGTTCCCCTTTGTGGAGTGGTGTGAGTGGTATTACTACAGCCATTCTCTATACCTCTGGCATAAATCCAGTGGAGAGGTTGAGACTGAACAGGCTCAATAACACATCATCCAGACAATGTTTGGTGCTGACAAGAAGACAGCCTGGCACATTATCCAGGCCCATGGGGTTAAGTGTTCTTAGCCTTAGAGAGACCACTTAGAACTTGCTCAGAGTTTATCAGGGAGTGTGAGTGGTATAGGCCTACTAATGTACTGCTGATAATTAGTGGAGATAGTGAAGTAAAGTTTGAACTGCATGTGTCCAGTAATATGTTGTCTATGTCCTCAGAAGATGAGTATGGGGTGTTATTTTCTATTAATTAAGAACGTTATTGAGTATTACTTCTAAAGTTTTTGTCATAGATAAAAAGTTTTTGTGGTTACTGCCAATCCATTTGGATGATTTAATTCTGTTTCTATGTTCTTTGTTAATCTTTTTGAGTTCTTCTCCTCTAGCTGCTGGATGTGTTGATTTTGTTTTTGCAGGCTATGAGTTTCTTATCATTGTTATATAGTTTATTAATACTGACGTTTTACCAAATAGGTTTGTTCTTATCAAAGTCAGCACAGTATTTATGCCTTATGGGGACCAAGGCCTCAATTTAAGCTTCTGTAAATGGGCGTATAACTTATCTATGAAAAAGGCCAAGTGTACTGTGTGTTCTTTGGGTGTGGAGATGGTATTGGAATTTCATCAGGCCATCAGTTAGTTGGAGTAGATTTGCCTTGGAGTATTCTCTGAAGATGGTGAGGTGATGGGCTAACTTGTGTCTTGCTCATAAGGTAAGTGGGACTGCATGAAGGTCATATCTCACCAGTGGATTGGTAACAATGGTTGTGGAACAGTGGCCTTTTGTTGAGGTTTTGACTAATTGGTCTACGTAGCTGACATTAATGAAGTCCAGGAATCTTTGTGCATACTATTTGTGGTATTATAGATTTCACAATTTATGGAGGGGTAGTTGAAGTCTGTTCGTTGGAAGGCCTGATACTAAAACTAAAGCTCATATACTTTGGGCCTATAATGAGAAGACAGGATTTGCTAGAGAAAACACTTATGTTAGTACAGATCAAAGGTAAAAGAAGGATGGTCAGAGAACATGGGGTCCAGATAACATTAATAAACTAATGAAAATGAATTTGGATGGACTTAGAAGCTATTCTTAACAAACAGATCTGGGTTACTAAAGTCCTTGAGATTTGAAGAGCCTGCTTTCAATTAAATGACTAAACATCAGCAACTCATCTTTAAACAAGTTATGTAAGATGTAGGTGGCACACATTAATATGAACAGATGCAGAAAAGTTCTAGCCTCAGTAAGCCATAATATTTCTGAGAAATATTGAGAAAAACTCAGTAGAGTGCAAAGTGTATGCCTAGCTACACCATTGATTACAGAATATAAAGGTATGCAGACAGAGGCAGATAAAAATATAAATCCTGGCAATGTTTTGTCCTCTGCTTTAACTGTTTTCTTTTTTCTTAATTGGTTTTATTAAAGGTTTTAACAACAAAACAGCAATGTATAACATTAGAATTATAAAAAATGACATGATTAAAAGGACAGCAATTAAAAATATATTAAAAAACAACAAAAACAACTATTTACAAAGGTGTCTACTATACAACAGAAATTCAAAAAAATCAAATACTGACATTAATTGTTTAACTATTAAATACTATTTATCCAGCAGGTCTTTAAATTTCAACCAAACATTGTAGGAAGAAGTGACTCTAGTTTTTTTTGTTTGTGATAAGTTCAAGCTGACATACTTCAATTGCAATGTTTGTGAATACTTTCATAGTTGGAGTTGACCCATTCTTCCAATTTTTGGTAATAACTTTTCTTGGTATTGTTAAGATACTCCATCAAAGGGAGTATTTTATTCTCATAACACATGCAGAAATTGGTACATAAAATGAGAGATTTAGTTAAAATAAATGTACAGTTAAAATAAATTTATCATTGAATACAACCTGCAAAAGCAAATTTATATTATCCCAAAATGTTTTGAGCACTACACAGTCAAAAACATGTTACCAATCAGCTTTAATTTTTAACTTACATCTCCAATATCCTATATCTTTATATACATTAATTCAACTCTATGTGGTGTAATGAAAATTCTGTGTGTGAATTTCCAAGAGAATAATCTCCAATTGGATGAGGAAGTAGTTTGTTTTGATGATATAAGCATTAATTCATCTTTACTTGGAGAGTTATTGTTAATAAGTCTGAAATAATCCCAATAACTTTCTCTATAATATTTTGTTGAACTTTTAACCAGTTTATATATTTTAGATAGAAATCCTTTCCCTGTTGTACTCTGGTGCATCAAAATAGTTAAAAGCTCAATAAACTTAGGGATTGAGTTTCTCACTGCTGGTGGCATTAAATTAATCTTATATTCAGCTGATTGTCTATAAATGTTAATGTTTAGACACATTTCTTTGTTTAAATAAAACATATTTATAATACAATCTATAATTTGTAGTTTCACACTATCCAACACCTGATACCAATATAGCAAAAGTTTTATGTTTAAATGTAATCATTGTTGGTAGGTTGAATGTACTAATAGCATTTTGAGTGTAAGCTATAAGAAATAGTAAAAACATCCATACTTTAAAAATTATTTATAAGTGCCCAGAATATAAAGGTGAATAACATTATAGAACTATACCAAATAAAGAAAGAAAAGGCCGTCAATAACCAAAACCAAGTCCTCAGCACTCTGATGGTAAACCAAGTAGGCACTAAGCAGGCAAACTCTTTTTGGAATGATTTATTGCAACAATAAATGCTCTCCAATACACCATTAATGAAAACAAGTTCCACAATAAGTTTTTGTCTCTAACTTCTTCAGATAAAAAGCTTCAAAACATCAATCCTCATTTATACCCACACCCATTTCAAATCCACCAATAAAAACACATTATATAATTTAAAATTCTATACTATAATAATATACAATTTAATATAAATTTCCTTAATGTTATATAATATGAACTTCTCTAATTTGATTAATGCACTATAAACATTTCTCTATAACAATCAATACTACTAGTAAAATATATATTAAAATTTATAAAATCAATATATGTGAATAAAACAACATATCATTCTCTACTTAATAGAGCTCTCTCTGGTGGTAATATTAATAACTTATCTTTAAAAGCAATATAATGTTAACTAATGAACTAAAATAGGGTATATATTAGAACACCGAACTTTCAAAATTTCGAGTGTTCTAATATCAACCCATTTTCAGCAAACGCTGAAAATATCGAAGAAACAGAAAACCAAATTTTTTCCTAGGGAAAGAATTTGGTTGTCCGTTTCTGTTGCTTCGGTATTTTCAGCACTGTGGTGGAAAGTTATGGGTCGGGTTCAGGTAAGTGTGCGATCGTGTGGACGTGAGGGTTAGGGCAGGGTAGGTGAGTTAGGGTTAGGGAGCGGGTCAGGTAAGTGTGCGATTGTGTGGACATGAGGGTTAGGGTGGGGTAGGTGAGTCAGGGTGCAGGTGAGGTAACTGTTCGATAGTGATGAACCTTAGGGTTAGGGTTTGGGTTAAGGTAAGTGGATAGTTAGTGGTGTATGTATAGTTTAGTGTAGGGTTAGGTGTAAGAGTTTAGGTGTGTGTGTGGATTGCTGTTTGTTTGGTGTGCTCGTGTTGTGTGCATGTGTTTTGGAACAGCAAATTGTTTCCCTAGGAAAAAATTCACTGTTCTGTATGTTCGCTGTTTTAAATTTTTGATTAATAGGGTTCGATATTAGAACACTCGAAATTTTGAAAGTTCGGTGTTCTAATATAGACCCCTAAAATACTATTATAACATATTATATTAAATTGGAAAACATATTGTTTATAAATTTTAGTTACAGCCTAGCTGCCCTTAATTTAAGAACTGGAGCTAGGGAAGCTGTCTCATTTAATCCAGGGAATCTACTGGCCTCTAAATAAATTTGCATTATAGTTCCCTGTATTTGATTTTTGTTTCCCACATTCTGCTCCTCACATCTTTAGGAATTTCTTCAAGTACAAAAAACTTATAATTCACAATATCACATTGTGTACTGTGTTTATATAAGGTGTTATTAATGTTCTGTGTATGTATAGCATTTAAATGTTTGTATATTCTTCTCTTTAATTTTTTCTCTGTTTTACCTATGTAAAATGCTTGACATGAACATAAAGCTAAATATATTATGCCCATACTTTCACAGTTACTATATTGTTTTGCTGTGATAATCTTATTTCTAGAGGTTAAATTAATGGAGTCTTTATTATATATGTAGGGACACTGGATACATCTGCCACACATAAAAGTTCCCATTCCACATTTATTTGTGGTTCTTTTATTTTGATATTGACTTTCTAATATAGCTTTTATATTAAACCCTCTCCTATAAACACATTTAAAGGGTGTATCAAATTTCAGTTTTAAATTTGTCAATTTACTAAACTTGATCCATTCCTGCTCAATGACTTTGCAAATAGTTTGAGTCACCACTATAATCAGTGATGAATGCTGAACAGAATGTATCTTCACCCTTTTCTCCTCCTTTTTTGTCATTGGGTGTAACCCCCAAGTTAATTTCTTTGACACCTAAAATGGGTACAAATCTATTCTTTCCGTCATGTGTAACTTCATTCATGATTTGTATAATCAAGGGACCCGGGTAACCTCGGTCAGTGAACATGTTACTTAAATTATTACATTATTTCAGGAATTTTTCCTTATTTGAGGTCATTCTGCTTAGTCTTACAAATTGGCCCTTGATTATACCTTTCTTCTGATGATGGGGTGAGCACTAACAAAATGCAATATAGAATTGGAGTAGGTTTTATTTCTAAACATTTTCGAATTGTATCTGTCATCCTTCTTATATATAGTGACATCTAAATAATCTATCCCCTATGCTGTATGTGAATCTCAAAAATTCAGTAGATTCAGTTATGTATTGGTAAAACTCCAGGAACAACTGAAATGTTCCTTTCCAAAAAATAAGAATATCGTCTAAAAATGTTTATATAACATCCAACATTCTCGATATTTACTATTTAAAATGTATTTCTTTTCCCACATTAATAACACCAAGTTAGCATACATTGGGGCGCACCTGGTGCCCATAGCTACTCTACTTGTCTGTTGGTAAAATTCTCCTTGAAAATAAATAAAATAGTTTTCTAATACTATTTCCATAAGTACGAAGCAAATATTCATTTCATCATTACTCAAGTAGGCATCTTCCCTCAGATATTCCTCCATCCATTCTATTCCTATTTTATGGGGGATAGATCCAAACAAATCTACTATATCTATAGTTATGAATATTACATCTTCATTATATATTTCTTGGGTAATATTTCTCAGAAAATCCCAAGAATCTTTTAAAATGGTGTCATTTTTCAAAACTAGGTCTTTTAATTTTGTATCTAGATATTTAGCTATAAAGGCATTAGCTGAACCTTCAGCAGCTACTATAGGTCAGAGGGGTGGATCGTGAATATTCTTATGAATTTTCAGTATCCCGAAAATTGACGGAACCCTTGGCTGAGGGTTGTATAAAAATTCAAACATTTTTTGGTCGATAAAACCTTCTAACAATAAGTCATTTAATGCCATGTATATCTTCCTATAGGCTATATTAATGTGATTCTGGGATACCTCTCTGTATTTAGTGTCATCTTGCAGGTTTTCCAACATCTTAGCCTCATACATAATATTATTAATGACAACTATCCCTCCTCCCTTGTCTGGCCTCATAACCCTCAATCATTTGTTCTCTTTTAATTCGTATAAAGTGTCTCTCTCACTGTGTGTTAAATTTGGGGGGAACCTGTTCTTACTCAGATTGTTCCTTAGTTCGTGTTCAATATTAATCTCCAGATTTCTTAACTGTGGATGTAAGTCTTCTATAAGAAACACAGGCAGCACCACCACCTTCAAACAAATTATGAAAAATCATCTCAACTCTTCCTGGCTATGTTCCTGCTCTATAACCTAACCTCTTCACTCTCCTTATATGATTACTAAACTCCTATGTCTTTTGCTACTAGTGACTGATGATATTTTCTCCATATTTATTTTTATCTTCACTTGTTGATTCTGGTACAATAATACTAATCTCTGTTTATACCAATCTGATTGAATTAATTGAATTCTGCTTTAATGTATATTTTCTGTATATATTGCTGTAATCAAACAAACTAGGTTCCTGCTTTTATGTATATATTCTGTATATGTTACTATATTTACTATCTGTAACACTGTTTCTGCTTCTGTACTAATTAATGTTTATATTTTTTCTGTATCTCGTTGGAGCTTTTCTCCCCGGGCCTCCACTGAAAATGGGCTCTTTTAGGCCCAGTGGACTTACCCCGGTAAATAAATGCAATAAATAAATAAATAAATAAATAAATAAAGGTGGATTAAAGACACTTGTAAGCTCATACATTTATTTGTTCCTATATCTTTCCCATCAAATGCCAACTGAAAATTTATTTTCCTTAAATTCATTTTTAAATCAATCGTCTTACTAATGTCACATTTTTTGGATGGAATAAATGTTAAGCCTTTAGATAATAAAATGAAATTATTTTTGTTTATTTCAATTTCATGAAAATTAAAAATATTAAACTCTTGATATGTATACTTGAAACCATCCTGTATAATATTTTCTTTTTCCAATGGTAAATCATTCAAAATCTGATTCCACCCTTCCCCCTGCTTTGATTCCACTGATGATTGGTTCCGAATTCTTTCGGACCTCTGGAGGGGGGGATACTCTAAAGGGTCTTGCAGAGAAGGTAAATTACTCTGGATGTTTCTCTCATCATTTTAAACCTCATTATTGTAACAAAATCTGGGACCTCTCTTGTTCGGTATATACTTCTCTGAGGTCCAGGCTAACACGGGGGGATTATGGCTGACAAAGTTCACAGATGACTGCAAACTAGGGGCCATAATCAAATCTCCAGCTGACACAAGCATCCTCCAAAAGGGTCTCACAGAGATGGATGCTTGGTGCCAGAGCCACAGCCTCAAGCTAAATGCTAAAAAGTGCATAGTCATCCCCTTTGGGAAAAACAAGGTGCCCACAAATTACCACATAGGTGGTAATCCATTAAGTACGGAAGAAGTAATTAGAGATTTGGGGACCAACGTAGATACTAATCTCTCCTTTGATAATCACGTTGCCAAAGTGGTTAGAAAGACCTTCTATATAGCCCACCTTATCACAAAAGGGTTCGCATCTAGATCAAGAGAGGTCATTGTGCCCCTCTACTCATCACTCATCAGGCCCATAATTGAATACAATGCCCCTTTTGGGATGTACCTTACCCGACACCTGCAGCAACTGGAGAGACCCCAAAAGTACCTCACCAAGAGGATCATGGGCTACAAACAGATGTCCTATGCAGCTCAACTAAAGAAACTCCAGCTCTACTCAGTTGCTTACTGCCTACTCAGAGGCGATCTATGCCTGACGTACAAAGCCATGTCAAACCCAGAATTAATGGACATGCTCCACCTCATAAAATCCAAGTCCCTTAGAGCTACATGCTCCAAGGACGTAAACCTCAGCACAAAAATAAATAGGACATGCTGGAGGGACAGATTCATTTCCCAAAGGCTCCCCTCAATATGGAATAGAATCCCATTTCATGTTAGACGTAGCCCCTCTCTGACCCTCTTCAAGCGAAATTTGGACGCGTGGATGGGAAATCGCAAATTCACACCTGGGATCTCTCCTGTGTCCCTGCTAGACAGAGGCACAGTAAACTAATCTTAAAAGGGTACCTTCTGTGACCTACTTTACAGAGGCACAGTAGGCTAATCTAATAGGGAGGCGGAAGCCAAATACACTCTGGCTAGGCTTATAAATGCCCTAGGGCAGATAGCCTAGTATCTATCTACCTATGAACCTAAGTCTGTTCATCTCTATTTCTTACTTGAGGGTCTGTATTTTCCCTATTAAAATGATGGTTGACCTGTCTAGGTCGGGGGTAATGTGATTTATATAAATATTCCTGTCTATCCCTATCAATTTTCTTTTTCTTTTTTACTATAATCTGTTGACATTTAATGTCTATTTGTTCCCTAACTAAGAAGTATTTTTTCTTATGTGCATCTACTGAAAACATTAAATCTTGAATAATATATTCATTGACTTTGTTTATATTTTCCATGAGCAACACCATATTTTTTTTCATTGTTTTTTATGATAGTCCTCATTAAATCCATACCCCATTTATTGAACAAATCTAATAACTCACAGTGAAAATCTGAATGCTGTTCAGAAACTCCCAGATATGCTCAGAACTAGTTCAAAATGATGTGAAGATTACTGATCCTACAGACATTGCCAACATACTGGCTGACAGGTTCAGTGCAAACTTCTCCCCCCCTCCCCCCCAAAAGGAGAGATATCTATACCAAACGATTGCAGCCCCCCAAACATCTCCAGCGCCCAAGTGAGAACTGCTCTCTCCAAAGCAAAAAACACAGCATCCATGGGACCTGATGGTGTCCCCGGCTGTGTGCTCCACGAACTCAATGAGGAATTAAACCTACAGCTAGGACAGCTGTTTAATCAAAGTCTTACCTCTGGATACGTACCCAGGGAGTGGCGCACTGCAACTGTGGTCCCACTTCACAAAGGCGGTGCCTCCACCGACCCTGGAAATTACCGGCCCATTAGCTTGACAAGCCTTATCTGCAAAGCCAGGAGAGGATCATAATGGACCTCATAAATAAAGACATAGGGAATTTGCAGACTTTGGATCCAACCCAGTTTGGCTTTGTCAAAGGCAGATCATGCCTTTTAAACTTGGTTGACTTTTTCGAAACAGTCACCAAAGCCATTGATGAGGGAAAGGCAGTCCATACAGCCTACCTCGATCTGGCTAAGGCCTTCGATACAATACCCCACTCGGGTATCATTGAAAAACTCATCAGCTTAAATGTTAACCCATACATCACAAGATGGGTTGCAAACTGGCTGAGTGACAGAACCCACAGGGTCAGAGTTGCTGGCGCCATGTCAGACTCAAAGCCTGTCACAAGTGGTGTCCCACAGGGCTCAGTCCTGGGCCCACTCTTGTTTGGCATCTACTTTTCCAGTACAAGCAAACACAGGAGGGTTATGGCTGACAAAGTTTGCAGATGACTGCAAACTGGCGCCATAGTAGAAAACACATCTGACACAGATATCCTTCAGAAGGGTCTCACAGAACGGATAACTGGTGCCAGAGCCACGGCCTAAAGTTAAATGCCAAAAATGCATAGTCATACCCTTCGGGAAAAACAAGGTTACCCCTAGCTACCAAATAGGTGGCAATCCACTGAGCACAGAAGAAGTTATCAGGGACCTGGGGACCCAGGTTGATAGTAGTCTGTCATTCGATACCCATGTAGCTAAAGTAGTTAGGAAGACCTTCTACATTGCCCACCTTATCATGAAGGGATTCTCATCTAGATCAAAGGAGGTCATAGTCTCCCTTTACTCATCACTCATCAGACCAATGATTGAGTACAATGCCCCATTCGGAATGTATCTGACCCGACACTTGCAGCAGCTGGAGAGGCCACAAAAGTTCCTCACCAAAAGGATAAAGGGTCTCAAAAATCTGTCCTATGCTGCCCGACTGAAAGAACTCCAGCTCTATTCAGTCGCCTTACTGCTCAGAGGTGACCTTTGCCTAACATACAAGGCCATGTCAAACCCAGATTTGATGAATATGCTTCACCTCAAAAAATCTAGATCCATCAGAGCCACAAGGGCAGGAGACTTAAACCTCGACACTGCTATTAATAGGACGTGCTGGAGGGATAGATTCATCACCCAAAGACTCCCTATGCTGTGGAACAAAATCCCGGTACATGTGAGGCAGAGCACCTCGCTGGCCTTGTTCAAGAGAAATCTTGACCAATGGATGGGAGATCGCAGATATACCCCAGGGATTACCTCAGTGTCACTGCTCGACAGAGGCACATCAAAATAATGGGTATAGTTCCCCATACTAAAGGGGTGGCGTAAGCCACAAAACGATGGGCTAGGCTTGTAAATGCCCTCGGGCAGATAGCCTAGTATGAACCTATGAACCTATTGTTTGGAAATTTCCAAACTCTTAATCCTTTTGGTACTATGCCCGTACCAATACATTCCTTAAGATATATATTATCTAAATCTAGGCTTCTATATTTATACAACAAATCATTTGACATGTTAATATTGTCATTATACGAATATCCATATGTTCTATTATCTACCTCTGTAGAATTAAAATTCAATTTGTGTCCTAGCCAAGCATTTAAAGACATTTGGTTGTATCTATTGTTAAAATTGCAGTCACCTCTGTTTGGAGATGCAGGAGTCTGTTCAAAACCATGAGCTTGTGTTTGCTTGTTTCCTCCGTTGTTGTTTGAATCTAAAAATAACCTTGGTAGACCGCTACATCCATTCTGGCTACTTTTTTCTTTTGAATTACCATGGGTAGAAGAAAAAAACCCGTTCCATCCTCCAAAACAGCTCTCCTTGTTGAGCGGGGCTTGTACACTTCCTGATTCCCCAGAACAGTACGGGATTGCATCACTAACGATTAACATAATGGAGTTAACACACCCACCAGCTGGGTAAGCTGGCCGATAAGCTTGGAGAATTCGCTGCAATCAAAAGTATTCAATTCGGAAATCCCTGCAGTGCATACGATTCCATCCATCCTTGCAAAGCCAAAATACACCTACTTGGTTTACCATCAGAGTGCTGAGGACTTGGTGATCATAGAAATATAATAAGAATTGTTTTGTTTTTTTCTTTCTGAGAAATAGTCTTTTAATAGCCAGTGAAAATTATTAGTTATTTTAGAATGTTGTGATTTTATCAGATGATTAGATTTTAACCAAACGTTTTCTTGAATCTCTTTCCACATGGCATTATAATTATTATATAACTATGAATTTATTGTCTAATAATTGATGATACACAATATATTTCTAAATCTGAAAAAGAATATACCACCCAATGACCAACCTCTAATGTGATGATTTAAAGCCAATCTAGGTTTATTGGGAAACAAAGAAATCTTAAGATCAAAGAATTAATCTTTTGCATACAATCTTTAGGGGGAGGAAGAGATAAAGACTGTATTACATTATATATAAAATTTTTGGAAGAACAATCTCTTTCATAGCAAAAAAGAAGTTATTCCATTTATTAAGAAGATGCTTTATAGAATTTAAATTATTATGGGATCATAGGATCATAGGAGAATACTAGGCTATTGACCAGAGGTCATTTTAAGGCTAACTATTTCAACCCAATATAATACCATAGAGGTACTAGTCAATACCCAAGACTGCATTTAGTGATGACTGCCCATGTCCAGGAGGGTTGTGGGTGCTATCGCTGATAAAAATTTACTGTGCCCCTCTAGTCATCCAGGCTACTCTTGAACAGTGTCATAGAGGTGGTCTGTTTCACATGAATTGGTAGCCTGTTCCATCGACATGGCAGTCACTGGGGGATAAATCTGTCCCTCCAGCATGTCCTATTTAAGTTGCAGGCCATATTTAAGTCTAAGGAATGGGTAGCCCTAGACCCATTTGGTTTACAGTTATGCAGTAGGTTCTTTAGGTTTGGGTTGCTCTATAGGCTAGGCATAAGTCTCCTCTACGAAGTCTATACAATACAGAGTATAGTGACAGGGATATTAGTCAGTCCATGTAAGACACATGCTGGAGGCCCTTGATCTTCTTTGTTAGAAACATCTGAGGTCTCTCTAATCACTATAGATGCTTAGTACAGTGCATACCGAATGGGGCATTATACTCAATTATGGTCTGGATAAATACAAAGTATAGGGGGTTATAACTTCTTTTGCTCTCAGGGCAATGCCTTTACTAATTAAATGAGCTATACAGAAAGATTTTCTTACAACAGTAGACACATGGTGGTCAAAGTTATGGTCACAGTCAACCTGTGATCCCAGGTCCCTTACCACTTCATGGGTACTTAGGATATTGTTATTGATTTGATAGTGTAAAGGAGCATTGTTTGTGTCAAAGGGAATGATGATGAATTTCTTTGCATTCAGTTTGAGACTGTGACTAATACACCAGTCACGGGGCTGTGTGAGATCATCCTGGAGTATACTGACATCACCTGGGGATTCAATGATTGCATCTAGTTTGCAGTTGTCTGCAAACTTAATCAGCCATAACCCTTTAATTTTGACCTGAACTTCTGAGAAGTATATACCAAACAGTAGGGGGCCCAGCACTGACCTCTGCAGCATCCTGTTGTTAACAGGTCTGCTGGTTGATGTGGAGACACCCACTTTGATAATGTGTGTCTGGTTTGTGAGCCAGTTGGCAACCCATCTTACAATGAAGGGGTTTACATTAAATTTGCTAAGTTTATCGGTATTGCCTGAATGTGGGATTGTGTCAAAAGCCTTTGCCAAGTTGAGGTATGCTGTGCGCACAGATTTTCCCTCATCAATGGCCTTGGTCACACTTTCAAAGAAATCCACTAGATTTAAGAGGCAGGATCTGCCCTTCATGAAGCAGAACTGGGTAGGGTCCAGGGTTTGAAGGTCACTTTGTCTTTATTTATAAGATCCATAATGGTACGTTCCATGGCCTTACATATGAGGCTCGTCAGGCTTATGGGTCTGTAATTCCTCAGGTCTGCTGCTTAGCCACCTTTATGGAGGGAAATAACTGCAGCTTTTCTCCATTCTGCAGGAACAAATCCTGTGGTTAATATATGATTGAAAAGGGTACTTAGTGGTGATGCTAGTTCATATTTTACCCTGTTTAGAAGACAGCCTGGGATGTCATCTGTTCCCATAGAGATCATGTTCTTTGCCTTGGACAGGGCTTTGCAGACCTGCTCTTCAGATATGTAAGGTTGGGGGAGTTTAGAGGAGGGTTTCTTGTAAGGTAGGAGGGTAAGGTAGGAGGGGATAAGGGAGTGAAATTTTTGCCAAACCTATCCACTAGCAGGTTCACTATCTCTGTGGGGTCAGTGTGTGATACCATTGGCCACCAGTTCTGCACATGCTTGGGTCCTACCTTTTAGATTACATAAGTGGCTGTAAAAGACCTTATGGTTATCCTTGACAGTACTTGCTAGGTTTGTCTCGAAGGAGCTCTTGGATGATTTGACAAGTTGTCTTATTCGCCTTTTCTGAGAAGGATGCTTTTCCATTGTCAGGTCCTTGTCTTTGTTTTCTTGGACAGCAACTTTCTGTGTTTATTGTAGAGTTTGTTAATGCTGGAAGTCCACCAAGACAGCTTGATTTTACTTGGAGCTCTGACTTTGATTCTATCTGGTACAGCTGAGTTTATACACTGATGCAAGTTATTGTACAGAGCTTTAGTGTAAGCTTCAGTGTAGTTACCACTTTCAGCTTGGGGTGGGGCTATTATATTTTAATATTATCTGTTAAAGTCATTCTTAAATAATTATCTTCTACAATGTTTTTAGAGAATTTCTTGTCCATTTTATAAGTATTACAATTTATAGGTACAATTTTCATTTTATTTTCATTAAAACTAAGCCATGATTTCTTATGAAAGGTTTCTATTACATTACATACAACAATAAGAGAAGAATTACAATCATTCAGAGTCAGTAGGATATCATCTGCAAACAACTGTATTCTGGTGTTTAAATTATTATTTATTTGTATGCCTTTGCTATCCATATTTTCTGTTATATAGTTTGTGAATGATTCCATAATTATAGTAAAAAGTAATGGCAACAGAGGACAACCTTGTTTAGTACCTTTAGAGCTCATAACTGAATCAGAAATATATGAGCTTGTTTTGATGTAAGCAAAAGAATTTTTGTAGAGAACTTTAATAAGTTGTAAGAAATTATTCAAAAAATTCCTTTCCTCCAACACTGATAATAGGAACTCACAATTAACTGAGTCAAGTGCACTATTCATATATAAATTTACTAAAGTTAGCTTAACTTTTATGTTAACATAATCTATTATTGTTAATACTCTTTTAATATTACCATAAGACTTCCTATTTATTATAAAACCAGTTTGGGCATTGTTTACCAGTATAGGAAGAAATTGTTTAATATGTAAGCATAAATAGCCATGAATATTTTATAATGTATATTTAATAGTGAGATTGGCCTATATGAAGAGCATTTTATTGGATCCATGTCATCTTTTAAAATTGGAGATATAAGAGTGTATTTCCAGGATGGTGGAACCTTTGCTAGAACTTTAACTATTGAAAATGCTTCCAGCAAAACACTTAAAGCATCTATTGACATTAGTTTATATAGTTCAGGTATTACACCATTATTTCCAGGAGCTTTATTAGGTTTTAATTTATTAATTTGAGTTGTGAGTTCAGACATTGAAATGGCCTTATCAATTAATTGCATCTGATGTTCTGATAATTTATTTTTAATATGATTTTTATAAATGTTTAATTACATCTTGTGAATCCATTGTTGGATTATATTGATAAATTTTATTAAAATGAGTCCTGAGTACACCTAGACTATCTTCTAATTTGGTAACCTTTTTTTTACTACTAGGAGAATATAACACTTTAATATGATTAGATTTAATGATCACTTTCATTCTAGTAGCTAATGTATGCATGTGCTTAGGGTTTAAAGAATAATTATTTATTTTAATCTTTTCTAGCATAATTAGTTTTGTGTTGTAAAATTTCTAGGTACTTATTATTTAATCTATTAATTTCTCCTGATAAGTTACTATTCCCTTTTTGACTATCTAATTTAACTTACTGATTGTCTTTGTAAATCTACCAGTTCCTTGATCCATTAATTTTTCTTTAGAACATACCAACTCATAATTTTACCAAATAAATATGATTTCAAATAATCCCATATAAATATCTCTGAGGTATTATCTATATGATTAATTTCAGTAAAAGTCTGAATTTCTTTATTAAAGAATTCCTTAAATCGTTTCATATTGGTTATATAGGCAGGTGTCCTTTTAATTGAGATATTATTAAAATTCAACATAACTTTGAATGTTACCACATTATGGTCTGATAATGGACAGGAGATTATTTTAACCTTACCTAGTCTAGTAGTTATATCATTTGAAACATATACACTATTCTAGATTGCGTTCCACGTCTATGTGAAAAATGTATAAAGAAAAGTGAGTCTGACACTGAAAATTCATTAATATGTTTACTATTAAACAAATCCATAAATTCTAGTAATGCTTTTGCTGAAGCAGGTTTCCTCCATTTACTACTATTATTAGAATCTTTATCATGTAATAGACAATTAAAATCTCATGCAAGAGTAATACTTCCTCTTGAAATTTGAATTCTTTCTTCCAATTGATGTTTAACAGCTTTTACTCCTATTCTAGATGTTCAATAAAAATTAATAAAAATATAATTGGTACAGAATTCTTCCATAATATAGCCACCCCTTTTTTTCTGTTTATAATGAGAACTAGTCAAAACAGAGAAATACTTTGTCTATGTCTTTTTGTATTAAGTGTGTTTTCTGTAAAAATTAAATAAATAAATAATCTGGGAATTGAATACCTTTAGGAATTTGCTTAAGCTATCCCTCTTACAACTATTACTCAATCCATTAACGTTAATGGATATGCACTTTAAGTAAGTCATGTTATAAATAAAAACAAAATAAAATAATAGTCTCAAAATTTTATAGATATAATATTGCCACTGAACCACTTCCATGAGTTCTGAACTGCTTATATATAAATACAGATCTAACAGCTTTGAAATTATTAACCACTTACATGCTATAATAGTAGACACCAATAAAAGAAGAAATATGTTGTAAAATACTAAACGTATGTTTTTGTTTTTCCTCTCTCTCTCTCCTCATGGAGTTTAATACTCCTGGTTTGAATAGCAATCCTACCCAAACACTCCCACCAATCAATAAGTATAAGTCAAGCTGCATCTACTACTATTTGAAAAATAAGATACATGAAAAGTCTTAATCATTGAAAAACATAAGAAAAAGTCAGGTTGTACATTATTATTATTATATTTTAAATTGTAAGTATTAATTTACTAATTATAATAAATATAACACACAGTGTAATCAGTTGATTACATTCTAACTTGGACAGATCCAATAATATAATATTCAAATCATATATTTCAATTTAAAAAGAAAATATGGATGTATATGTAAAAGTAAGAAACATTGCAAGCAACATCATTGTTACCCATTATCATATGTTTCTAATATGGAACTATATACTGTTAATGATGTAAAAAAAGAACTGACAATATAAAATAAATTCTGACCACAAGACTATCTATATTATAATACTATGGTAAATATAAAGCATCTTTCAGAATAATATCACCTAGAACAGAAATAAGATAATTTAACAATCAAATTTATCACTGAAACATGTCTCCCTTTAAACATAGTTAATCTATGACTATGGAAGTAAAGCACTCAGATTCCTATGTAAAAAAAAACATAAGAAATACTAACTAATAAAACACTCTCAAGTACAGACGCCAAACAGAACTGACATATTAAATTCAATACTTAAAACTGCTTGTTCATGTAATAAAAATGTATAATGAAATTAGAAAACATTGTCATAATAATCTTTCTCTTTAGTTGATTAATTTATATTAGTATTATGGTTACATACTTTTTTACTCTATTTTTTAAAATAAAATATTACAAAAGTCAAATTCTACTCATATTAAACAAATGTCTATATGTCACATACAGTTCAAAACTACAGAATTAACATAATCCAACAAAATTTCCTTTCCCACATATCATGCTAGATACAATTTGGTTTTATGTGTTGTTTATTCCAGCCTGTTACACAGAAAATAACCAACCCTCACAAGGAATTATTTACTAAAACATAGATCATTATGAATACCAACAGTGAAGAAATACATTTGAAAACAAAAATAAAGTAAGCTTGAAAAATATGTCTCTGCTAAGCTAAGACTTAACTTGCTTTATTACCAAGCTTTCTCTATGTGCTTTATTCCATGAATAAATACTATTAGGAAATACTTTATGTGAAAATATCTCAGGGAACTTTTATAAAACCATATGACAACTTCCGTCATCAAATAACAACCTTTGAAATGCCTTATATTGCTATTAAAATGAATCTGTACCTAATGCTCCCTCTTGCTGAGGAACTTCTTAACTTTAAAATAATTTATGCAAATCTGGTAAACAAGAACATATTCTATTAATTAGACTAATATTTCCTTTAAGCCTCTGAACATCAAAATAACTGAAACTCAGTTACCAAAAGAATTTGGCTTTATATTAATTTAAATCATAGATTATAGGTATCCACAAAGAAAAATAATTCATTCTAATAAAAGCAAATGAGTGTAAAAAAATAATTGAATAATGTAGCTATCCCTTCCTTAACAGTGAAAACAGGATTCCCATTTTCAAAATAATACCATAAGATCATTTTCCAGGCAATAAATATATACTAAAAGTTAACTAACAAGTCATGTTTTGACTAATCATATAAGGTTCCACAGATAAGTTTATATTTCATCAAGGAAGGAACCTTTAAACATTCATGTTTTTTATGTCCTTTGACCTCTCATGCAGAGCAACATCCATCTCTTTATAAAATACGAAGCAAGTCAAATGAATTTGGTGGGAAACTACACCAAGCCCCAGCTGCTATGAAAAGGAAACAGACAAATAAAGAGCAGCATCAGTAAGTGCACAAGCTTATATAACATAAAATCAACACAGCTGTTATTTGCAGCTCCGTTTAAGTCAGTGAACTGCTGCTTCCTTACAATAGGTAGCAACCAAGTTAAAAGCAAACTCATCAGCACTCTGCGCCCCGCTCTCATCCAATGCATCACCGAAACCACACAATAGAGGCTAAATATAAGAGAAAAGGCATCTTGTATAAAGAAAATATCCAGCAGAAATCTCTCCACAAGAGCAAAAAAAACACACGCATACAAAATGACAATCAGAGACACCAGATAATACATCTAATACATCTGACACCCGCATACAAAATGCACCATCATAAACAAGCATCACAATCAACCATTACATACATGACAAATGCACAAGAATCAGCCAATGAGTACACAAGACCCACATTCAACATTCACAAACCTTAGTCAAATCACCAACAAACAAAAAGCAGCTCATACAGATCTAGGAATGACACAGCAGAGTCCAGGTCTTCAAAAGATTTGATTTCATCAGAAAGGAATATTTTGACTTTAGCAGGGAATAGCAAGTAATCTGTCTTTTCTTGAGTTTTTTTATCAATGGTAAAAAAACTTTTTCTTTTAGTCATAACAACAGAAAAATAGTCATTGTCAAACCTTATTATGCTGTCTCTATCTTGATAGGAGATTTGGACCAAGCTGGTTTAAGAATTAGTTCCTTGTCTTGACATGAAAAGAATCTAACAATAGTTGATCTTGGTGGAGGATTATTTTTCAGTGAAGAAGCAACCAAAGATGTATGTGTCCTTTCAATACCATATAATATAGCTTCAGGTAAATTGAAAGTCTTAGGGAGCCAGGATATAAGAAAGTTTACCATGTTTTCTCCTATTTTTTTTCAAGTAAACCAAAAATAATAATATTAGTTCTCCTAGATCTATTTTCCAGATTATCAATTTTATTTAATATAAGGTATTTTGTCTCAGTAAGAATTCTATATTATTTTCATCATCGAATATCATTCCCTCCATGTTATTTAGAGCATCTTCTATTCCAGATATCTAGGATTTCTGCTGTTTTAAAGTCTCATGTATTTGTTCCATCTGTTTTGAACATTTTTTTTAAAGTTGCCCAAATTTGTTATCCATTTGTCCATTTTTAATGAAAGTTTTGTATATTAGTAAGAACAGACAGAAGTTGTTTTTAGAGACAAGTCCTGTGAGTCAACCTTTAAATGACTTGTTTCAGGTTTTACAAATGAAAAACGTTTCTAATAAATAATTGACAGGAAAAAAATAAAATATATGAATTTTTTCAGATAGAATCTTTCAAAGTTGTGTTAAGTACAAATTCCACTCAAAAAAGTATTTAGGATATCTTAGAAATATAATTTCCTGTTAAAATAAAAATAAAGCAACAGAGCAGGAATGTTTTGCTGCTAACCTGTCACCACCTTGGCCACACCCACTGTTCATAGGTAGGTACTAGGCTATTGGCCCTGGGGCCTTTATAAGTCTAGCCAAAAAATTCCCCTGGCTTTTGCCGCCCAAGAAAGTTATTTTCCAGTACCCCTGTCTAGAAGAGCAACAGAAGTGATCCCCAGGGTGAATTTCCTATTTCTTATCCAATTGCCGAGATTTTTCTTAAAGAGGGCTAATGAGGAGCTTTGCTTGACATGAATGGGTAGTCTGTTCCAGAGCATGGGAAGTCTCTGGGACAGGAATCTATCCATCCAGCATGTTCTGTTTATTGTGGTGACAAGGTTTAGGTCCCTGGAGTGTGTGGCTGAGGGATTGGGGTTTCTTTAAGTGTAGCATGTCCAACAGATCTGGGTTTGACATGGCTTTGTATGTTAGGCAGAGGTCACCTCTGAGTAGGTGATAAGCAATGGAGTAGATCTGGAGTTTTTTTTAGATGGTCTGCATATAGCATCTGTTTGAGGCTGGTAATCCTCTTAGTGAGGTATTTCTGTGGCTTTTCTAGTTGTTGTAGATGTCTTGTGAGGTACATGCCAAATGGGGCATTGTACTCTATAATGGGTCTGATGAGGGATGTGTAGGGAGGAACAATGACCTCTTTTTTTCTGGAGGTGAACCCCTTTGTAATGAGGTGTGCCACATAGAAGGATTTCCTGGCTATTGTGGTGATGTGATTATCAAAGGAGAGACTACTGTGCACCTGTGTCCCAAGGTCTCTTATCACATTTTTAGAGTTTAGTAGGCTACTGCCTATGTGGTAGTTCATGGGTACAGTGTTTTCCCAAAGGGGAAGACAATGCACTTCTTGGCATTGAGCTTGAGGCCATGACTTTGACACCAAGTATCGGTCACAGTGAGGCCCCTTTGTAGAATGTCCACATCATTAGGCGATTCTATTATGGCACCTAATTTGCAGTCATCTGCAAACTTCATTAGCCAAAGACCTGCCATATTAGCCTGGACTTTTGAAAAGTAGATGCCAAACAGGAGAGAACCCAGGGACTGTACCCTGTGGTACTCCACTTGCCACTGGTTTGAAGTTGATTTTGGAGTAAGCTACTTTCACTGTGTGGGTTCTGTCAGTGAGCCAGTTGGCCACCCATCTTGTAACATAGGGATTTATGCCCAGTATAGTGAGTTTATCTATAATTCTAGAGTGATGGATGGTGTTGAAAGCCTTGGTGAGGTCAAGATAGGCTGTTTGCACCACATTACCCTTGTCCACGGCATTGTTGACTGCTTCAAAGAAGCCAATCAGGTTTAGAAGACATGACCTACCTTTTACAAGTGCAAACTGAGTGGGGTCCAGAGTTTTGAGATTACCTATGTCCTAGTTCATAAGCTCCAAGATGATACATTCCATGGCCTTGCAGACCAGGCTCGTCAGGCTAATGGGGAGGTAGTTCCCAGGGTCCATGGAGGCACCCCCTTTGTGGAGTGGGATAGCCATCACTGTGCACCAATCACCAGGCACAAAGCCTGAAGTGAGGCTATGACTGAACATGGTACTTAGGTGGGGTGCCAGTTCATTCTGTAGTTCATTAACTGCCTTCAGATGATGTTCTGTACAGCACACAAAAATGGTTCTACAGCTCTATAAACTCAAGCACATGCTTTGAATTAAGTTGTCACTGTAGTCAGGGCCAAATCTATCACACTGTGGTCTAGGCAGCTGCCTAGGGCCTAGTGCTGTCTGGGGAGCCTGGCCATGCAACATTTAGTTAAAATAGTCCATTTTTAATGTAGAATAACTCAATAAAAAGCCCATTTTTTAACTTAAAAACATTTTTTTTCTTTTTAAGTTGAGCAGGTAGACTGCTATGCATGACATGCATGAAATTCTTGCTATGTGTGCATGTCATGCAGAGCAGGTTTACTGCTCAGCATACAATGTGATTGGAGTGCAACGTACATGTGAAATTCAAGTCAGGCACTGAAAACCACATTTTGATAAGAATCCCAGCAGAAGCTAACACTCTGTGTGTGTGTGTGTGTGTGTGTGTGTGTGTGTGTGTGTGTGTGTGTGTGTGTGTGTGTGTGTGTGAGAGAGAGAGAGAGATGACCCAGTTAAGAGGCACTGTGTAGTTAAATAACTACTCAAGGTCAAACCCGTAGCCTTAGCTATGGGGAGCAAGAGTCTTAATCCCCTACACCATCTGTCAGACCTCCTTCAATGTCATTCTTTTTTTGTTTTGTTCTGGTAGAGCACTAAGGATCACATCATGGTTTATAAAATACATGTAAAAGCCTGTTGTTGTGTTATCTTTTTAATTGATTTAAAGTAGTCTAATCATATTTCTCTCCAGTTTTACAGACTCTCTCTGATGTTGCCTCATATTAATGTTCTGCCTTGTCTTTGAGCATGTCACTTAACAAGACAGTGCTTTGAGGCAACTGAAAATTTGGACTACTCTCCTTGATAGTCCCCTGGACTGCAAATATAGTAACTACCCATTAGTTAAAAATTTTAATTGAAAAGAAATCTAGGGCACTACTGAAGTGCATGCAGCTGAGTACATCTTTTGTTATTAAATACCCATATATATATATATATATATATTTTTAAACTCTGACGTGTGTGTGTGTGTGTGTGTGTGTGTGTGTGTGTGTGTGTGTGAGTGTGTGTGTGTGTGTGTGTGTGTGTGTGTGTGTGTGTGTGTGTGTGTGTGTGTGTGTGTGTGTGTGTGTGTATGTGTGTGTGTTTGTGTGTGTGTGTGTGTGTGTGTGTGTGTGTGTGTGTGTATTGAGGTGGAATACTTTGGCTAATGTGTGTTTGTGAATTTGGTAATTATTCCTGCTATTATTTTTGACACAGACATCTAAGAAGAATGTAGCTAAGAATTTAACTATAATTGCTGGGTTTAGGGGATATCTGTAGATAAAAATGTACACACACTCTGCCAGTTGGCAGATGCAGTTTCAATGGATGTGGGTTTCAAGGGAAAAGAAGGTTACTGCTGCTCATGCTAATTCTGTTTTCGATGTGATACTGTTTTTTTAGCGTCAGAGATGACTTATTGTTAAGGGGGTTATCTCTCAGTACAATGTACAGAGTATGATTCTGGTTATTTGGTGCAGACTGACTGCCTGGTGTTTACCTATGAACATTCTTCTGGGGATGAGCTTGGCATAATGATTAAGGTCTTTACCTCACAGATACAAGGTATAGGGTTTGATTAGGCTTTGTATAGGTATAGGGTTGTTGGCTAGGCTTGTAAAAGTTTGTAGACTGATAGCCTATTACTTACCTATGTGTAAATGTTTTTTGAAGTTGGGGGTTGGCATAATGGTTAAAGTGTTTATATTACAGGCATAAGATATGGGATTTGACTCTCTCTTTGAGAAGTTGAGATAAGCTTAACCCCCCCCCCCCCCAAGCCATTAGCCTAATAATCATCCATGAAATGGCCACATTGGGGCTGGATTAGTGGTTAAAGGGTTTACCTTAGAAAACAAGGTACAGAGCTTGATTCTTTCCTTTGGTAACTGTCTGGTTATTGGGTAGGTGTGTAATAGTCTTCAGACTGATTGCCTAGAATTTACCTATGAACATTATTATGGGGAAGGACTTGGTATAATGGTTAAGGTCTTTACCTCGAAGATACAAGGTATGTGGTTTGATTATGGTTTCTGGTTGTTAGCTAGGCTTGTAATAATCTGTAATAATGCAGTGTGATTGGAGTGCAATATGAGGGGGTACTGAAAAGTGCTAAGCCCAACCAACTTTCTAAATTCTGAGCATTATTTTGCCTCTGTAGGTGAATATAGGGTTACTTCATCTTGTAACGTGCCAATTGGCAGAATCATGACACTATGTTTTGACATTATTTCAGATCATTGATTGAATCATATCAATGAAAAATGTGGAATTTTTAAGTGTGGAACTCTGAGCCATCATGAAGTTCCTATTCCAGCAGAAGAAAACTCCAAAGGAAATCCATGAATGCATAATGCAAACACTGAGTGCCAAGTGGCCTTCTTACTGAACTGTGAAGAGGTGGTGTGCAAACTTTCAGCATGGAGATTTCAAGACTGAAGACGCAGCAAGGTCTGGGAGGCCTCAAACAGTGTCAACTCCTGAAATTGCTGACCGTGTCCATGACCTGATTTTTGGCAGATCATCAAATATCAGCTAAAACAATTGCTGAGACCTACAGATATCTAGGGAATGCGCTGGGTTTATAATGCATGAGCTGCTTGCTATGCAGAAGCTGTCAGGCAAGTGGGTGCCCCCATGTTTGAATGCCAACAAGAAAAGACATCAAGTGGGCACTTCTAAGCTGATTTTGCAGCATTTTTGTCGAGCTAGTGCTAACCTTTTGGAACAACTAGTTACTGTTGATGAAACACGGTTACACCACTATGATCCTGAGATAAAACAACAGGCTGTGCAATGGCAGCATTCAGTTTCACCAAGGCCAAAGAAGTTCAAGACCCAAAAGTCAGCAGGAAAGGTCATGGCTACAGTGTTTTGGGATCAGTAAGGTGGCGGAATGACTGACTATCTTCCAAGAGACCAAACAGTTAATGCAGAATATTACTGTAACTCGCTGTGCCAATTAAAGGGCATTGGAAGAAAAAAGGAAAGGAGTTCTCTGTTTGCAAGACAATGTACCTGTTCACAAGAAGGCTGGCAAAACAATGCATGTTTTGACAAAACTGATTACATGCATAAACCATCCACCCTACTCACCAGATCTTGCTCCATCTGACTATTTTGAAAAGGTGGCAATTCTTGAGTGATTCGGAGGTGATTGCAGCAGCCGAATGGTATTTCAGTAACCAGACCAGACTTTTTTTGGCAGGGATACAGAAACTTCAGATGAGATGTGCCAGATATGTTGATCTTCAGGGTGAATCTGTTAAATAACTTGTAAGTTTCATGGCTGCACATCATTCCCTTCTAGGTCAGGCTTAGTTAGAACTTTTCAGCACCCCCCTCATACCTATGAGTTAATGTTTTTTGTATTTCGGGGTTGGCATAATGGTTAAGGTAGGTACTTAAGACATAAGATACAGAGTTTAATTCTCAATCTGGGAAGCAAAGCTAAGCTTAAAAAGGCCCTGCCTGGGATCAGTCTAGCAATCACCAATAAAATAGCCATCAATGTTTGAGCTATACATTTCAAAATAAAGATTTTAGATCAAATTGCTGTAATGATTGTAAAAGTAAAGAAGTAAACATGCATTGACTCAATAGATGGTAAGAATAAAGCTTTGATACTTCAATCATTTAATCAAACTTCAGGTTTATACTGGAAAGTTTTTATGTGGAAATATATACACAAAATGTGTGTTACTTCATATAAATCTTTAAGTTTAGTAAAATTACTTTTAAGTTTGCTGGAGATGTAGTAAATATGTAAAAGCTGATAAGACACATGTTTATGGATTGTGAAAAATTAAATGTACATTGGGAAAGGATAAGTATGTTTTTAAGGTTTTATAGTCTGATAATGGTTCTTTAACTGGATCCGTAATACTAATGAATGTACCAATTCCTGTATCTGTAAAATTTGGCTCTCTTGGTAGTTGCCAGAAAAGTTATTACAAAAAACTGGAAATCAAACTTAGTTCCTATGTTCAAAGAATTTTTAAATTTAGCAGCAATACTATATAAAACTGAAAAAGAAGTGATCTGAATTAGATCTATAAATTATAGTAAGACGTTTAGTTGTTGGACTAACTTTGAAATGTTGCTATTGAAATAACAACATTCTTAATGCCTCAATTGTATAATATTACCTTGGCAATTCAATGTATTCATATCATTGTATAACAATATGTGAAGTAGAATTCCTTCCTTTCTTTGTATACATTGTAAATATGTTAAATTAATAAAACTTTTCTTGAAAACAGGAAAATAGCATGCACACTGGCAGGTTTGAACAGTGTTTACAGAAACTGGGGAGACACAGCCATGTAATGGGACACTGAAATGGCTGGAGGGCTGGTACACCACCTTGCCTAGGACCCCATCTGACAACGATCCAGCTCTGACTGCACCTGTGAACTATGGTTTAGAATTAGAAGTTATGTTACCATGCCCCTCAAGGGGTCTATATTATAAGACCGAAGACGCATTCTTTCAAATGCGTCTTGGTCAAACATAAAAGGCTGAAAACGCAAAATATTGAAGCGGCTGTTAAGCGAATTCTTTCCCTGGGAAAGAATTTGCTTGGCCGCTTCGGTACTTTGCCATTTTTGGCACTGTAGTGCAGTCTCAGAGTTGGTATATTTAAGTAGGTGGGATGTGGGGGGGGGGGGAAGCCCCCCACTTAATGTAATGCTTGAATTGTTTATTTATTTATTTTTTGTTGGAACAGCGATTTTTTTTCCCCTTGGAAAAAAAATCGCTGTTCTGACACTTTGACATTGTAAGCTTTCACTTACATAGGGTTGATTAATCACCATTGGCTTTTTTAAGCATTTGGTGATCTAATATAGACCCCCCCCCCCCCCCAAGCATACCTCATTAGGCTAGGTGGACTGTTCCTTATTTTGAGCCTTTAAAAGTCCATATTCTACATTATTCCTCATTGAAAAGATCTATCACACATTTTTAATAATTTTAAACTGATAACCATGATAAATAATACTGACAATTAATTCATCAAAAACTTTTTATAACAAGTTACATGTTTTAACCATGGTGAGAACTTCCTTGCTGAAGTTGTTAGTATGTGTTCTACATTTTCTCCATTTGTTCCACAGAAGAGTAGTGTTCCATATTTTGGAACTGAAAGGTTGAGAGCTGTGCCACAGAATAAGGACAGCTTCCTAAAATGCAAGCATGTCCCAAATGGAATATGCACCTACACGTCTGTAGACTTGGAAGCTACTTTACTTGCTAAATCTATGCTTTGTCACCACCTACTGTCTGGTCTTAAAACTACACTATTGAAGAAAGCAAGTCTGTACTTGGGTACATTTCTTTCTGATTCAGCATGTTCTGTCAAATGTTGTTTTGTCTTCATGCTAAGCTTTTCTTAACTCCATGCACTGAATATGAAACCAGTAAACATAATTCAAATGTAGTCAGTTCTATGAATATCCAGATACAGACCTATGAAAGTAAATTTAATAGTATTCTTACACAGACTTTGAGTTTGCCTTATTAAAAATGCTCATTTCGGAGCAAGACATTTCTAGTTGCAAAGATAGATTTTTGCGGGGAAAAACCCACCAGTGAAAAGCATTTATTTTTGCTGTGTTACCAAAGTAACTGCTCGATGTGGTAGAGCTGTTTGCTTCTGTTTTTGATGTTTTGTGTCATATCAACATGTTTCAGATAAATTACCAGAGTTTTCTGTATTTTCTGGAAAGTTATAAAATAACTTTGTCTTAAAAATGTAAGCCTTTTTTTTTTATTTTTACAATTTTCTCCCTTCAAAGGGTACAAATGCCCAAATTAGACAGTCCTGCAAGTAGAACAGCATGTTACAGCCCTAAATCCAGACCTGGGGCGTGTCTAGAAATGTATACTTTTTGTACAAATACCCAATTTTGATTGCCTCTTATCATATCTATCTATCTATCTATCTATCTATCTATCTATCTATCTATCTATATCTATCTATCTATCTATCTATCTATCTATCTATCTATCTATCTCTATGTGTTTATGTGTGTGTGCGTGGACTCAACCCTCACAAAGTTGCCTCTCTCCACATTGCAAAGGGACACACAATTTTCATCTGCTGCCACCCATTAACCATTGGCATGCATTAGATCTATAGCGTAAAGCTGTAAACATTAGATTGAGCTGTTTCAGATATTCCAGGTTATCTGAGCAATAACAGTAATAACATTTCCAAGAGATTTCTGATGTAGCCTGGGGTCTGTGGAAGCAAAGTAGAGAAGTAGATTGAATATATTTCAAACAACTACATAACCAAGTCACAAAACAGCTTATCAAACATAAACAATTATATTACATTCACTTACAGCAGGAACACAAAGCTAATCCAAAAAAATGTTGGTCTTCAGTCTCAACCCCGTTTCACCTAGGGACTAAAAAAGCTCACAGTATTTCAATCAATGGCCCTCCTTCTCAAATTGCTGAAAACTTTAACATCCACTTTAAAAAATCCATAGCTGATCTGATCATTAAAAGCCCCAACACCAGCCCCTCTTCCTCTCAAGCTACCCTTAATGATGTTCCTTCATCTGGCCTAGATCCTCTTTACCTTCAAGACACAAAACCCCTTTCTGAGAACAGTGCAACTTTCTACAACCAATACCTACGTGCCTCATAATAAGATTACTGCACAAACTTAAACTCTGCTCTACCTCTGTGGATAAACTACCTCCTTCTTACCTAAAATTAGCTGCTGAATCCATAGCATACCCAGTCAGCATCTTGCTCAGTTGATCTATAACTGAATCTATAGTACCTATCATCTGGAAAAAGTCCCTTATTATCCCCATTCACAAAGGAGGTAACTCCACTGAACCTGCAAACTTCTGACCCATAGCCATACTTCTCCCATCTTCAAAATACTTGAAAAATGTATTCATCTACAACTTATGAAATATTTATTGCAAAACAACCTTCTTACAAAGACACAACATGGTTTCCATCCAGGCCACAGCACACCAACAGCCCTCTAAGCCTTTACTGAATCTGTAAACAGAGCTAGAGATACAGGTTATTCATTTATTTATTTCCAGTTTGATAACCACTGGGCTCAGGGAGCCCATTTTCAGTGGAGGCCCGGGGAGAAAAGCACCGCATTACATAGTTTAGTTACATATACAATCATAGTAAAGAAGACACAATTACAATTTCATTTCATGCTAGAGAGCAGGAATACATTCTTTGGTTACATAGTATCTAAATATTTAGGATGGTGGTGGTAACTTAATTGAGATGGAGAATAAACACTTAGAAGGAAAAGAGAGAAAAAAAGGTGAGATGGGTTATTTATAATACGTACATAGGTTCACAGGTTGGTACTAGACTATACAAGCCTAGCCAAACAATGCCCTGGATATTTCTTCCCACAATATTTACTTCCCTGGACCCCTGTCTAGCAGAGTGACTGACATGATCCCTGGGGTGAATTTCCTATCTCCCGTCCAATTGTCAAGGTTCCTTCTGAAAAGGGCCAAGGAGGAGCTCTGCTTGACATGTATGGGCAGTCTATTCCAGAGTATGGTGAGTCTCTGGGTCAGGAACATATCCCTCCAGCATGTTTTATTCATTGTGATGACAAGGTTTAGATCCCTGGAATGTGTGGCTCTGAGGGATTGGGATTTCTTTAAGTGGAGCATGTCCAACAGCTCAGGGTTTGACATGGCCTTGTATGTTAAGCAGTGATCGCCTCTGAGTAGACAATATACCACAGAGTATAGCTGGAGTTTTTTTAGACAGTCAGTATAGGGCATCTGCTTTAGGCCTGTGATTCTTTTAGTGAGGTATTTCTGTGGCCTTTCCAGCTGTTGCAGATGTCTTGTGAAGTATATACCAAACAGGGCGTTGTACTCTATAATGGGTCTAATGAGGGATGAGTGCAGTGGGACAGTGACCTCCTTTTTTCTGCTGTTTGTGATGAGGTGTGACACATAGAAGGATTTTCTGACTGTTGTGGCGATGTGGTTATCGAAGGTGAGACCACTGTCCACCTGTGTCTCTAAGTACAATTATGTTATTTACAATATGTACATTTATGTTAGGTTAGTATGTACTCAGAGTTAGTCAGCAGTTTAAGGGGTGGATTGATTATTAGGCTAGGTTACTTTATATATGCTTTATTTCTTGACCTGCCTAAAGCATTTGACACCGTCTCACATTCATTACTACTAAATAGTCTCTCTGACTTTGGGCTTACCCCTACCACCCTAAAATGGTTTCAGAGTTACTTATATGATCAAAAACAAGCAGCAAAATGGTCAAATGTTATCTCCCACTTTCTACTTAACCCCACTGGGGTCCCACAAGGATCTGTTTTAGGATCTCTACTTTTCAATATATTTACAGATGACCTATATACTGCCAATGCTAGTGGAACACTCATACAATATGCAGACAACTCCACAATAATCCACACTTCTCCCACACTACCCCAGCTTATCACCATTACACAACAAACTTTTTCTGCCATTGAATCCTGGCTCATTAACTGTCAGTCATTCCTTAACCATAAAAAAACCAAACTGCTTCTTTTCCAACCAAATATCTGCTCTACTGACCTAAATTATTTCAAAATTCACTCTGCTGACAATACCACTATTGAAATAGTCCACCACACAACTGCTCAGTGTTGTCATAGATGATCACTTAAAGTTTGATCTCCATGTTCAACAAAATATAAAGAAAACCCACATAAAAGTATACTCTACAGAAACAAACACTCCCTAAACTTATATACCAGAATTACCCTTGCCAAAACTTTCCTTCTATCCTCCCTGCATTATGGCACATCTATACTTACCAACTTATAGATCTCCACTAAAACCCCAAATGGAGCACTGCTACAATGAAGTGGCTAAATTTGCCACAAACTCAAACACTAGAACACACCACTGTATATAATTACAAAAACTAAACTGGCTAGAATTCTCCAATCACCTACTTACTATACCCAGCTCTTAACACTCCACAACATGGTCTACAACCCACTAGCTTGTCCAGCTCTGAATAACATAATCAAATCTTACAACCCAAACAGAACCCTTAGAGAAAAAGTTTCTTATCTTCAGACCTATCTCCAAACCCTGTAAAACATCCTGACAAAGCCTATACTCTCACTATTTTGCTAAAGCATATAACTGACTCCCACTACCTATAGGAATTATTTCTAACCTAATAGCCTTCAAAACTTAGCTAAAACAGCACATGAGCAACACTTGACCGTGCGCATGCACTGATTTTGGCTAATCTCTCTTTGACTCTCACTATCCCTCTCCCATCTAACTGCCTCCGCAATTTTATAACCCTACCTAGAAAAAAAATGTCTAAATAATATGTATGTTTACCTTCTATTACATAAATATGATAATCATCGGCATATTTAATGTACATCTCCTATGTAAAAATGTTTAGTCTTCTGCCTTATCACAATGTATCTATTATTTATATTTCACTGTTACTGCTGATTTAATATTGCACTTCACTGCTTCTCATATTTGTACATTACAGTCAGTAACTAACGCTTTTCTCTCCGGGCCTCCGCTGAAAACGAGTTCTTTTCTGACCCTGCCCCGGTAAACAAATGTCAACTAAATAAATAAATGCTCAGAAAAAAATGTACTATTTTTTGTAAACTGAGTATGCCTCACTTAAGTATACCATACTTGTAACTTAGTCACCGGCAGAAACTTCGACAGGAAACTCATAAAATGGGGAAATATATAAAAAAAACTACGGCAGTTTGTTAGTAATTTAATTGAAAAGAAATCTAAGACACTACTGCAGTGCATGTAGCCGTGTATAGTTTTTTTGTTGTTGTTAAATAAACGTCTATTTTTTTCTTTAAAATCTGACGTGTGTGGCGCGAAAATCAACTATCTTTTCTGTAAAGGCAAACATCTGTATAGCGTAATATAGGACTGTTATGCGGTGTGACGTAATGTTTTATAAAATGAAGGCATGAATGTTGCGTGTAGGTTTGAATCTTTATCTGCTGGTGAAGTACATACAACGCCTAGCAACACAGTCAATACGCCTCAAGTGGCGAAGCACTTCAAGGTTATTAAATGTTTATATATTGACTAAGTAAAGTATTTAGGGTGGTATCCAGACCTCGTCTTTGCAAATCTATTTTGAGTTATTGTAGAAAAAAAATCTAGCGAGTCAGTTTCCTTCTCTACAGTCTGATTTTTAAAGTGCCATTGCAAAACACGAATAAAAAATAAAATAAATAAAAAATGCCCAAACACAAGTAAAATGTATAATTTGTTTAATTTAAAGTTAGTAAACTTTAAAGTGGGCTTAATCCTCGGTTTTGAAAATAAGGCCTTTGGCCTGAGGGTACAAAATAAGACATACTTTCTTCTTACATTTTACTGGTTAGACGTCTGCTCTACTCTTGGTCCTCTGCCCTCGCAGTTTGGCGAGATTACAGGAGAGATAGAGAGAGAGAGACTGACAGCCAGAGAGAGAGAGAGAGAGAGAGAGAAAATACAAGGGAATCTGTTTTCCTACTTGCTTCTTGCAAAAGGAAGGGTTCGTCCAGCAAAGTCACTAATACCTGTTAAAAGGCGACCGTTTACTAGATTTGATTTTAATTAGTACGCTGCTGTTGATGCTTGTTTTCTAGTTAACATCTTTGTGTGTGGAAGAACCAGCTGCAGTGTGCTTGCGTTGATTTTCCCTGCTGTTCTCACCCTCCCTCGCTCTGTCACAAGTGGTGTCGATTTTGAACTCCTCACGCCAGTGCCAAATTCAACAGGATTTTATTAGTAAGATTCTACAGGATGGATAACTCAGCCCATGATCTGTTCAGCGCCCCGGATCCTACGGTTGTGGTCCCCACCAGCAACGGACAGCATCCTCAGCCGAACCCAAACCCGCAGCCCCTCAACCCCACCGTGGCGGATACTCTTAAAGGACCTGCTTTCAGCACCATGGACAGGGATAACCAACTGAAAATGAGTGAAAGTGCCCAGTTTAATGACATGGTGGATAACCGAGGTGAGATTTTGGATACTTTGTTGCTTTTCCGCGTGTTACATTGTATAACTATGTTCCCTTTCCTTGGGCTGGCAGAAACAACTGTGCGCTACCCCGAGCATATCATAGTTAATAGGAGAGTAGAGTGCAATGGAATGTTCAGCTCTCCATCTCACCTCTTGTAAGGGGTCAGATGAGAGGTACTTGGACTACTAAAGATAGTTCCATTATTTTGAGAGAAGTACTATGCATTATGTTGCTTTGTTGAAACAGACGAATTGTTGCAGTGGAAATGTTCAGTATGTGTTTGCCCAAAGTGCATCGTTTATTTCTCATTTCTTAAAAGTACTACGCATTTCAATTGTTTTAGACAGAGTCAGATAACACTGGATCTTTAGTGTTGTTTCCAAGGTTTAATCTATTTATTTATCTGGCTGATCCTATGGTAATGATACACCACAGCAGGAAATAATTAGCTGTGTGCACAAGAATTTTGAAAAGATGTATGCAGTTTGAATAAAGTTGTTCAGATAAAAATGCGTCTGCTATTATTTAATAATGCGAGTACTTGTTACTTGATTTTGATAAAACGCTCAAACCACTGTTGACAGACAGTTACATAACCCATTATTTTGTTGCGCGCGGGGTAGTCGGGGTGGGGGGGGGGGGGGCGGATTACATCATGTAATTTACATCCATGTAATTTACGTGCAAAGAGCGCTAGTAACAACATAATTGTTGCGACGGGTTGGGGCAAAAGCAAAACTGAATGCTTTTGTTACATCAGTTGTTATGATATGATAATGTTTTAAAATATTAAACAGTACCTCTTTTAATGAATATGCTCTCACTATAACATATGAAGTCCATCAGACCATATTTTGACAACTAAACGGTGATGTAAAATCATAACTAAAATGGATTAGTACATTTTCTTATGACGAAAGTGACTGTTCTGCAGTTAAAATCAATGCAGCATATTTTTGGAAATTGTCTTAATCCTTTATATCTGTCAGGTTACTAATTATTGTGTTGTGAAAATATTCTATTTGTAGACAGTACATTTTTATATGGGTGTTCTTTCTATATAGTATTTCCTCAGTTTTTCGCTTTGTTTGAAAGTATTATGAGCCAAAGACAGTATTATTCATCCCTTACTCGTGCTGTATTTTACATTTTTGAGATATAATATATTTACCATAAAATGTTTGTCATAGGAATAAAGAAATTTAATATTCAGCCAGCTGTTCTTTGTCATCTTTAATAGTTCTAGTCTTATAACATGCTGTAGGCATCACAAATAATATCGCAGAACTTTAGATTAAACTAATTATCATGATAGCGGAAGAGATTTACCTGATAAATAGGCAAAATATAAGGTAGGATTTGTGAATGCCTTATGCTAAGTGCAAGCACCGGTTTGCTTTCTATTATTCAGTCTTGCCTACATGCCAATATGAAATAAATATGCGATTGTTTTAAAAAAGTCAATAAAATGGCTTTTCTGCACTCAGTATGTGTTGTAGTGGCATCTCATTGGAATAATTGTACAAACCTTTAAATACTTGACACCAGATTTGCACTGCATTTTATCACAATGCCTTAAGACTTAAGCTTCGTATTTATATGGCAGGCCTTAGAGAGGCTTCAAAATGCACCACAGTGAATACTGTAAGCAGGTATGCATAGTGTCAGTATATATAGCTGTGTTTAAACAGTTTCTTCAGCCTGTTCCCATCTGTACAAATAATACAAAGTAAAACAACATAGTTTTCATCATAGTTTTTGTTATATTTTTTGCTGCTGTATCTGAATTATATTTCCCTAGTTTTGCATGAACTTAACTGCCTGTAGCAGTAAAAGTACATCTGCATCATTGGTGGAATAGGTCCACTGAAACATTTTTAATTTATTCATTTATTTGTTCAAAGTCTGCAAAAGGTGTATTGATAAATACAGAACACAGCAAGTCATGAATTTCCCTCAGCCTTCTTCTGCTTTAGCTACAACGTAAGTATACAACTGAACTGGAAGTATATGATTCATAGGTGTCTCTGCGTGTGGAAGATGGTTTGCCAGAGTGCTCAGCTCATGTGCCAACCCTTTGCCAATAGAAGGTCCTTCAGCAGTATACATCTCACCTACTTGCTTTGCTCCCTAAACAGGAAACATGTAATAATAGCATGGAGACATGTAGCCTGGCCTTGTGATGATCATGCTTACTCCCACTCTGTCATTCAGCTGAGACTGCTAACTGTTTCTGTGATTGGAGTACTTAACCAGTCTCACTTAAAGAAGCCTGCCAACACTTCTTATTTCTGCCCCTTGCTCTTTGGTACCAGTTCATGTTCCCTATTAGTCACTGTCTCTCACCAGTAATGAATCAGAGCTTGGTAAATACTAGCCGTTAGTTAGTGTTTGTTGAAACACACTACCCCTACACACTGAGTACTGACCGGAATTACCTTTTCAACTACAGCTATGCCCAGTGCATATCAGCATCCTATCCAGCAGCTCAGTTCCTTAAACTTGTTGGTGACCTTAGCCTTCTGCTACATGTCTGCAGTGATCGACACCTGCTTATCATCAACAGTGTGCAGATGAGGTGCCTAATGATTTTTGTACATCACTGGCATAATGTAAGGTGGCAGGTTCTGCAAACCATTGTGGACAACTTTTACTGTGTCAGGGGGTCTTTCACCCTTCCTTCCTGATCATAGACCACCATTCAGTGTCATGGATACAATGAATGGAGGCATGATTTGTCACACTGCAAACATGTTCTTTAATTACAGCCATAATAATGCTATTTCATTGCCAGTAAGGATATTTTAATAACAAAGTCTTTAGTCAATATTATATTTATTTATTTACTTTTAAAATGATACAGTAATACAAGGTAATATATAACTGACCAATTCAGTTTATTATTGAAAGTGTTTTGGGGAAGTCTAATTAAAAGTTTTTACAGTATGAAGGTATCATCCAAGCATGTGATGGAAAACCAGTTGCAGTTTCAGAAGGATTGAAAGAGAGAAAAAAAATCAATTTCAACAGGACTGCTATACTGACTCTTTAACCAGATTAAATACAAAGATGAAAGTCATGTTTGGAGTGTTAACTAGCAGTCGCTTGATAATTTCTGAAGAATTAAAGTTATTGATGTTATTATGCATTGTAACAGAAATACATATAATTTTGCCATAGCCGGCCTTAGGCGTAGGCCAACTAGGCAGCTGCCTAGGGCGCCGCTGTTGCAGGGGTGCTTTTCCAGTATTTATTTGGTGTAGGTAGACCAGGATGGGGGTACCTGGGTGATGTGGGGGGGGGCTGTGGAGCCCTTTTGCCTAAAGCACCAGCTGACCCAAGGCTGCTGCTGATATTTTGCTACAATACGTAGGCTTAATATCAATTACAAACAGTTATGCTGATAAAAGAAAGGAGCACACATTTTTCTTAATTATTTTGCTGTAAAATGCATGCTTTTTAAATGCAAGGAAATTGCATTCCAGTAGGTAGTGCTGTTTGAGCACTGTGATTTATAGTTACAGGCTTGCCGTGCAAACACCATATAGTTTACCGTAGTGAAATTTCTGTTGTTCCTATAATTATTAGCTTTGGTTTCATTGCTTAAGTACAGAACATTCCTTAAAAGCTGTTACATTTCATTGATCAGTAGACAATTATAAATAATTCAGCAATGCTGAAAATTTTGTCTGACAAAGTTTTATGCTTTCATATTTCATTAATAAGGATTTTTGCTGAAAATTATAAGAGAAAAGAGAGCTTTACATTTTATTTGAGAGTTATATATTTAGTCAATAATGAATGCTGAATGTTTGATATGCTGTTTCTGATTTCAGTTTTGTAATGAACATTTACTCTTGATTTAAAGTACAGGCAGTATTTTATTAATGAAAAATGGTTGACTTTTGTTTTGCTTTGACCACCAAATATATATCATGCAAACATGTGATAGATCTTAATAGGTGTGAGTAAATAACAAAATACTGACAACAGTCCCACAACGTCTGTGACATGATCAACCTGCACTGAACTCTACGTCTGGCTTTGGCATGAAAAATAGTCTCAGAACAGCTGTGAAGTATCCTTTTTGCTTTCTTTATATATTTGAGTATGCTAATGCTAATTTAAAATTCCCGGTTTGCATTTTTAATTTTGCATCTGAAACTGGTCTAGCTCTCCCTTCACAGTGATATGTTACTATACTGTACTGAGCTGTACTGGGTTGCACCATATTTACATATACTGAGTAGCACAGCATTGCACAGTATCATCTTGTACTGAATTGGGTTACTTGACTGCAATGGTGAGACCACCAGGATTGTTTATAGTAGCCTAGATGTGATTGTACTAATTGTTTACATAAACAATGCACCATTTCCTCTTTTTGTACCAGTGATGGTTCTCCGTAGTTCAAAAGCTGTCCTTCAGCTTTTCTTTTGTCTTCTCACTGACGTCAGACATTCAGATCATTTAATACATTTATTTCAATATTCATTTCTATTTGTTTTATTGTTAGCTTTGCACCTCCCATTGATGAGTCTCCCATTCACTTTCTCTTTCTTTTTACCCCCCCCCCCCCGCAGGAACTTCTTTGTAGTGAATGTAAGAAGTCTTGCAATAGTCAGGTATGATATAATGCATAAAACTAGTCAAAGTAAATAATAATACTTAATACAAATCTTTTCTTTCTACCTATTTCACATGATGCAGCCAACTAAAGATAAAGATAGTTAAAAATGCTTATGTAATGTTGTACTAAGATTAAAAGTAAAAGTTTCTGCTGGTTCTTCTATAGTGACAGTCTGGGGGATAATAATATGGTTTGATTCAACTCTTTAAAAAAAAAATGAATGTGCAAATCCTACTTCCAGAAAAAAATCAAATCAGGTTTCAAGCAATAATTAAAAAATGCATTTCGTTGGTGGTGAAGCTCTCCGTCTCGACCGCCGAAACACACAACTTCAGTTCTGGAGATTATAACTCTTGGTTAGTATTACAGCTTGAAGCTTGTTTCACCTTGTGGTAAGGCGATCCCCCCTCCCTGCATTCTTTTTATCTGATGATTTCACAGTTCAAGCATTTATTCACTATGGCACAGACGAGCATCATGTTTTACTTTGCCTCCTTTATGACAATGCTGATTGGGTTAACTGGAGAAAGGCTAATACAGATTACTAGCATATGCAATTTTCCAAAGAAAAAATGATTTTTCAAAGAAAAAGTTTTTCTTGGGAGAGGGAAATAAATGCTGCTGTTCTACACACACAAAAGACTACAGCCCTGTTACCCTTACAAACTAAATGACTCTAAGATTTTGAAAGATTAGAATGAAAACAGAGCCAGGTGCAAAAACGTGTGCTGCAAATCTGTGGAGAGTTTTATCAAGCTGCAACTGTAAGGGTGACTCATTATGCTGTTATAATTATCTATTAATTACCTCTGCTATTGATATTAATTCTTAAATGTATATTAAACCACCATTATGTAATTCCTAGGATAACAGCTATCACTAGGATTTCTCCTTATCAGCAGTAACTAACATAAATGATGTGGTAGTTGTTTTGTAGCAGAAAGTGTGCAGCTGTCTCTGTACACATATAGTATTTTCTTTGCATATCCTTGCCATAGTATATTGACCAATCGGGTTATATACAGTTCTGTATGTGTGCTTATTTTTGAGCACATATATATATATATATATATATATATATATATATATATATATATATATATATATATATATATATATAGCATACTGTCAAGTGTTACTAGTTTGAATAGTTTGACTTTACCATCAGCTTGTATTGTAAGATCAAGCATTTGTATGTAAATGCCTTGGTGATTTTACCTATTTATCTATTTACCTTACAATTTTGCATGCTCAGAAATCTTGCTTAGTGGTATTAATATGCTAGAAATCATATAAACCTTTACCTGTAGAGATATGCAGCGACAAAAAATGCAAAAAAAATTCATAAGAACTAACATGACACTTCTGTCTGTATACAATAAATCTAAAATTATAAGAACAAGGGTTTGCACCACCTTGTTAGGTAGCCTGATTTTTTTCATCAGAAAACAGTAAATAGTTCAGCAGCTAGTGCTGCTCACTGGTATCGATTTGTGAATATTCAGATATTAAGGTACAGTCTAGCTGTACAAAAATGAGTAATTACTGTTTAAATATCAATATGTTTCTAAACTGTACTTCTCTGCACATATACTAAATTAATTCTGTTTTCCACTTTGAAATGATTTATCCATCAGAATATAAGCAGAAGCTTATTTGCCAAAGAACAGTTCTGAACTCTGTTGTGTTACTGTAAAAGTGCATTTCCAGAGCTGATGATTTATGAAAAGGGTTTTCTTGTTGTATATTCCTTTGGCTGTTTCTGTAGGAGATTGATTGGAGAATTTTGAGACAAGGAGATGAATTCAGAAAGGTTACTGCAAGAGGTAAGCCTATCTTCCACCTTGTGGTAACCATTTCCAATTCAGATACTGCCCAACCATTGGTAAAGCACTTTGGTCTCTGTGACTTAAAGTAGATCCTAATGAGGCATTACAAGGGTGTGCCCCCCCCCCCCCGAAATGTCTGCAGTAAGACATTTATGCAGCTGACTGATTCAGAGACTAGCTTGGCTGCAAAAATTTCCTTCATTGGCAGTGTCAATAAACACAGCCAAAAGCTTACATTCACTACAGAAACTCATTGCTAAAGGCCATTGAGATAATTTGCACTATTATGTCTTTGTACAAAGCAGCACACTTTGAAAATAAATTAGTTTGCACCAAGTTTGGTTCCAATGCCAGATGACCATACAGAGAATAAGGCTGCTTTTACAATATGCCTTTCCTAGAAATTAAAAAAAAAAGTGAATTCAGTGTAAAAAGAAAAAAAATGTAGATGTGTTCTCAGACAGAAACAGAAATACACACACACGTGCACACACACACACACACACACACACACACACACACACACACACACACACACACACACATACACCAAGAGGTTCTCTGGTTTATTTCTTGGCCGTGATGCTTCCTGTGCAAAGTCTGCATGTCCTCTGCATTAAAGGGATTTTATCCACATATTCTGATTTTCTCCCATCTCTGAAAGACAAGTAGCAGCTTCAGTAGTGGCTATACATTTTCCTAGTTGTGTGTGTGTGTGTGTCTCTGTGTGTCTGTGTGTGTGTGAGTGAGATATTGAAGAAAGGCCTGGCAATCTACTTCTGTTCCTTACTTGCCTACTAAATTCTGTGGTTATTCATGGGGGTACTACGGTAGTCAGATATAATTAATCAGCATGGACACGCACAAACACACACACACACACACACACACACACACACACACACACACACATGCACCAAATCATGGTATTAGAAGTTCTTGATAATTATATATGTATTTGAGTTGGTTAATTTTTCATTTGTTAACTCCTGTCACTGCTGATCTGTACTTTCTTTAGAATACAGTTTTTCTATTTATCATTTAAATTGAAATAATGTTGTGATTTATATGCTTCTGTTTGTTCTATGTATTTTATATTTTACTTTCAAAATCTGCCTGGGTTTTGGCTTATAAGGGCCCTGTACTGACCTATCAAGTTGGTTAACAAACTTCAAAGAAAGAAAAAAAAAGATCTGTGATGCAGACAGAGATGTGGTGCAGTACAGTCTCAAACGAATGGCATTTATTCTCAGATACTGCTAAAAGTAGACCTGCAGACAGCCTGTTTAAACATGCTTCTACCACAGCTGGTACTTGAAGAAGAATCTAAATCCCAGCAATAGGTAGCATATAGATCTCATCAACAAAATAGCCAGTATTCCAAATCATTTACCCATTCAATGAATTGCTGGACAACACTACTAAAGCTAGGATTTTACATGCTTGTAGGGAGGGCCTTTGATAGAACAGAAACATTTATTTTCATGCAGATACTCTCTGGTTTAATTCTAGTTTATATACGTATGATCAAGTGTTTGTAAGGACTGGAGGAGGAAGCCATTCGATTACTGTTGTTCAGATGGGTACCAGTCACAGATGCCCTTTCTCCTTCAAAATCTCTCTTTATGCAGTCATTGGCTCAGGCCATAAGAATGAATGAACAATTATCATACATTGTTTATTTGAATAACTCCTATAAAATGTGACCATTTGCTTACAGTGCTTTTCAATATCTTGCCCACACTCTGGTCTCACTGGCTATGTTCATTGTTGCACTACTGGGCTATCACAATTTATTTATTTATGAAATACATGTTCACAGCAGTTATTAATTGCATATATTCTCAGCAAACAAAGAATCTGCTATCCAGTCCACTGAGAGGTACCTTCACTTCACTTACAAATTAGTATGACAACATTTGGTGGGTCATGTACAAAGTTTCACTGGCTAGAATACAGCTGTATTGGTAGTTTAGTAACATAAGAATCCGGTGTTTGAATATTAGCCTTCTCTTTACATTTGTATACACTTTTGTCCCTCCAACCTTCCAGTATAAAGAAACTACTAACCAGTATAAACAGACTTCTATTGGTTCATTATATTTGTACTGATTTATTGTCATATTTCCTTAGTATGTTGTTTCTAGAATAAAAATATTATTTTCAAAACAAAAGAATTTAGTAAAATTTGCACATGAAGTCAGGCAAAATGGTATATAATGTTTTGATGGAGAGGTCATAGAAGGTAAAGACTGCATTTCCATGCTACCCTGTCCATATGGCATATAAGGAGTGATGTTTTGTAGTGGAGTAGCACTTTAAAAGTTATTACAAGACCTGGGAGTGGATATTAGACCTTGAGTGCAAGCAAGGAGAAAACACAGGCTCTTCCTAGCAGTGGAGTTGTTAAACATGACAATCTGAGGAAACTACAGAATAGAACACTTCAGACATATTTCATTTTGAGCAACATTAGGACAGTGGTTCTTGAACTGTAACTTGGTAGGGATACAGCAGACAAGATAAACATATTAGTCTTTGGCATGGAGTCAACAGGTTGTATGGATTGTATACGTTTATGTATCATTCCTGGATCAATCATAGAGATAAAAACCTTGTTTTCAATAGCTTGTAGTGCTGTTAGACTGACAGAGAACAAACTGCCATTGGTAAGCCAAATTTATATTTAGATACGAGAATGACTTTAAAAATTTCATACAGTGTTCCATAACTGAGGAAATGAAAAATCAGACTTCTTAAATAATTTTACTGTTGATGAGTTCCAGGGTGACATGAATGATAGAAAAGAAATTAACTTTAACCAAAGCCAGTACATTTGCATAACACTGTTGTTATGTGTATGACATTGTCTAGGTACAGTAAACAGCAAGGCTTATATATAACACCTGCAATTGGGAGGGGTCTTGCCAACAACAGAGATTTGGGATTTGGAGTAATGAGGACAATGATAATTCTGCTGAATTCGTTATTTTGGTTAATTTGTTTTGCAGTAGATCCTTAATATGTTTGTAGGAGGCATTTGTGGAAAGGGGGCATTAAGGCATCAATATATATTAATGCTTTCATGTCAAGGAAGTTAATTGAAAATGAAATGATGGATAAAATATTGTGGTTGTGGGTATACAGTATTTCCATCTTTAACCTGAAATATCTGTCAGGGCGATCATTTTTTTTTAATTTTTAAACCATCATATAGGACTGTCAACAAACTGCAACAACAAAAAGCTAGCAAGTACGGCTGATGCAAGGCAACCAAACTAGTGTCCATCAAAATAAAGTGCCAGCACCCAAGATGAGCCGAAATGAATAAATTTATTATAGAAACAAGTGAACTAGACCGGTTTCAGCATATAGCTTTCTTCAGTAGTATAAAAGGAAACCCTGGCAGGAGCCAGTAATTTATACACAAGTTTCAATAAAGAATATGACATAATTTCCTGTCTTAGGAAAAAATTAAATAGTTACCATAAATCCATACAAAATAATTGTTAACAAAAGATGAAGTATAATTAATCAGAACCTAATTGATGATGGTGTCTAATAGCACAAACAAGCTGAAAATGAAGTGCAAATAAATATGATTAATAGAATAGAAAACTTACAATTTATCATTTAGTCCTGGGGAAAAAAGGCCCCCCAATTTAATAATCCATTTTCTTTCCTTGTTATTGAGTATGTCGTGCCAACCTGTTTTGAATGACCGATTGCCAATAATATGATCAATAATAATAAATGAGAATTTGGCTGTAGGCTGGTTAATAGTATGTCTGTACAAAGCATTTGTAATGCATGCATTTCTAATATCCCCTAAATGTTCCGACACTCTAATCCTGAACTGTCTGGAAGTCTGACCCACATAGAAGGCTTGGCAAGTACATGTAGCTAGGTAGACAACCCAGTCCGTGCTACAGTTGCCAAATTCATATATGTTGTATAATTGTCCAGTGTTCCTACTGGTGAATGTTTTAGTTTTAAACATATAGTTACAGAAGCTGCAGTGCCCACATGGATATGATCCTATTACTTTGTCCCCCGTTAAAGTTCGTTGATGAGTAACTGCTTCCCTAAATTTTGTTTTCTTAAAGTAAGAAAAATGTGATCCCAATGTCTTTCCCTTTTTGTATGAAAATGAACATCTGTTGCCCAAAACGTCATCCAAGTCATTGTGAGATTTTAATATATTCCAATGCTTGTTAACTATCTCTGAGAGTTGAGCGGTGTTTCTCCCATATGTGGTAACAAATCTCAAGATGTCCTGTTGATTTTTGCTGGAATGCTGTTGATATTGCAGTAGAATGTCTCTTGACTGGTTTTGTGTCCAAAGCATAGCTGAACTGACGATGTTTTTAGTGTACCCCTTTGCCAAAAATCTGTTGGCCAAGTCCTCATGGTGCTGCGATAATTCTGGTTGCGAGGAGTATATCCGTTTGAGGCATAAAAATTGAGATTTTGGAATATTATTAATAGTATGTCTTGGATGAAGACTGTTGGCATGTAGCAAAGAGTTATACTGAGGGAATTTGCTGTATACAGATGATTTAAGGGTGTTGTCTTCCTGAAGATTTAAAGATACATCTAAAAAATGCATCTCACTCAGATGATAATTCACAGTAAATTCCACTCCCCAAATATTACCGTTGAGATGTTCCACAAACTCATGTAGATATTCACTACCTCCTTTCCAAATAAGCCAACAGTCATCCAAATATCTTCCCCAAATGTTGATATCTGAAATGTATAGATTATGAAGCTCATCATAAATGATATGTTCCTCCACATACCCCATAAAAAAGTCCGCATAAATGGGTGCAAAAGAAGCGCCCATTGCTGTACCCTGTATTTGCCAATAGCAGTCCTGTTTAAAATAAAAAACATTTTTGGACAAAACATGTTCAGCCATACAGATGAGCAATGTATTGGTACCAGAAGGGTAAATGTCAGCTTTGTTCAACCAGTATCCAAGTGCAGTTAGTCCAGCCCAGTGTGGAATATTCGTATATAATGATTTGACATCAAGAGTGCACATTAACCAGTGTGGTTCTAACTGGGAGTCCGATACTATTTGTAAAAATTCCATAGTATCCTTGAGTCTTGCTCTAACTAGTTGTAGCAATGGTTTAAGTTTCTCAGTAAGGAATGCTGACAAGGGTTCCGTGAGTGATCCTATCCCTGAAACTATAGGTCTACCTGGTGGTTTGTCAATAGATTTGTGTATTTTGGGTAACAAGTACAAATATTGTTTGGCAGGATCCGAAACGGTCAGATGAGATAAAGTGTTGGCTGTGATAATCCCTTGATCAACCACCTCTTGTAGAAATTGAATTGAAAATGAAATGATGGATAAAATATTGTGGTTGTGGGTATACAGTATTTCCATCTTTAACCTGAAATATCTGTCAGGGAGATCATTTTTTTTTTAATTTTTAAACCATCATATAGGACTGTCAACAAACCCAATATTTTGTAAAATAGATATGAAAAGTGTTTGGCTGACCTCTCCAAAGGCTTCTGAGAAGTCCAAGAAAACTATGCAGGTGAGAAGGCTTTGGCACATGTTGTTAAGTATGCCAATAGTGAGCACTCCATAACTGTTTTAGTACCTGCCCATTTGCTGAATTATTGAATCCATACTAAATGTCATTTAAAAGGATGCATTTTTATAATAAATTTGTTTTTGGCATAAGCTGACCTTTTTTGAAAAGCTTAGTGATGCAAGGCAAATATGTGTCTAAAATATTGAGTGATAAGATAAAGAGATTTCATGAAGATGGACAGCAATGGAGGCTGTCTTAATGGCTAAGGTGTTTACCTCATAGGCATGAGGTACAGTGTTTGATACTCATTTTCAGCTGCTGTGAGGTTATTGGCAAGGCATGCTATATTCTGCTGACTCATTACCTAGTATTTACCTATGAATAATCTATGTGGTATTGTATGAGGAAGTCGAGAGTGTCAGAGAAGTATGTAAGAGTGGTATAGGATATGTACAAGGGTAGTGTGACAGCTGTGGTCTGCGATGGGAGTGATGGATGTGTTTAAGGTGGAGGTGGGATTACATCAAGGATCAGCTCTGAGCGCTTTCTTATTTGCAATGGCGATAGACAGGTTGACAGACAAGATCAGACAGGAGTCCCCGTGGACTATGATGTTTGCAGATGACATTGTGATCTGTAATGAGCATAGGGAACAGGTGGAGGAGACCCTGGAGAGATGGATATATGCTCTAGAGAGAAGAGGAATGAAGGTCAGCAGGACAAAGACAGAATATATGTGTGTGAATGAGAGGGAGGATAGAGGAATGGTGAGGATGCAAGGAGTAGAGGTGATGAAGGTGGATGAGTTTAAATACTTGGGATCAATAGTTCAGAGTAATGGTGAGTGTGGAAGAGAGGTGAAGAAGAGAGTACAGGTAGGGTGGAGTTGGGTGGAGAAGAGTGTCAGGAGTGATTTGTGACAGACAAGTACTAGTAAGAGTGAAAGGGTAGGTCTACAAGAGGGTAGTGAGACCAGCTATGTTATATGTATTGGAGACAGTGGCATTGACAAAAAGGCAGGAGTTAGAGCTGGATGTGGCAGAGTTAAAGATGTTACGATTTACACTGGGTGTGACGAGGGTGGACAGGATTAGGAATAAGTATATTAGAGGGTCAGCCCAGGTTGGAAGGTTTGGAGACAAAACCAGAGAGGCAAGATTATGTTGGTTTGGACATGTGCTGAGGAGGGATGCTGAGTATATTGGGAAAAAGATGCTAAGGATGAAGCTACCAGGTAACAGGAAAAGAGGAAGGCCTAAGATAAGGTTTATAGATGCGGTGAGAGGGACATGCAAGTGGCTGCTGTGGCAGAGCAAGATGCAGAGGACAGGAAGAAATGGAAACAGTTGATCTGCTGTGGTGAACCCTAATGAGAACAGCCGAAAGAAGATGATGCATCTATTTTTACAATGATACATTTTTAGCCACTCTATAGCTTTTTGAATCTAAGTTAGCAAAATATATATTCATTGGACAGTTGGAGAATCAAAGTTTGTAAGCAGGTAGTTTCAGAGCATATTTGTTCTTGGCATAAGCTGACCTTTTTTTGAAAAGCTCGATGATGAAAGGCAAATATTTATTGTAATGCTTGAGAAGTTATAATGGCAGATAAAGGATATGATTGTTTATGATTTTAAAATGCATGGGACAGACCAAGAAATTTTTGGGTTAGTCAACGTATTTCAATTACCACCATTTAAGTAATTATTCATTGTGCTTTTAAGAGCTCTGCTACAAATTTTATTAATGATATGAGAAGCCTCTGTTTTCAAATTTACCTCAAACTATTCCTACATTCCTTTTGCACAAATGAATTCAATACCACCATTTCACTTTAAAGCTATTACCAAATCACATGTGCAAAAACATTTTAAATTACATTACATTTTCCCATCATCTATTTTTCCATAGCATTCATCCTGACATTCTGAGACTTGTTAGTAAAATATTTCTAAGCATCTTAACTATCTGTTTAACTTAACCCTCACAACAAAAATACTACCATGCACTAGTGATTTCTCTGACCAAAACTCCCACCCCCTCATCAACAAATGACTTTTGTCCATTAGTAGCCTTGGACCTCTAACCAATGTTCTTGAAAAGACCAGTTATAATCAAACTCTTGAATGCATTGTAAACTAATTACAGCACTATTACAGCCATCTAGTCACTGCATGACCATACGCACTGCAATACAGAACCAGGAGACAGATCAACAAATTTTCTGTATGCAGATGATGTGGCATTACAGGCCCACTCTGAGCAAGAACTTCAGCAAAAGATAGGGGAATGGAATGCAACACTGAAGGCACATGGAATGAAACTAAAACCGATAATACAGTGGTAATGGCAGCTAAATGGGGAAATCAGAAGAAGATGAGAATTGAGAGAGAAGAGAGTTCAGTGGAGCAGGTTAATAGCTTCATTTATCTGTGAAGAGTGGTTGAGAAGAAGGGTAGTTTGAATGAAGAGGTCAAAGCTAGAATCGGAGGGGCTGCAGCCAATTGGCATAGAGTCTCAGGTGTTGTCTATGACAGAAGAATGCCAAAGAAGCTGAAAATTAAGATGTACAAGACAGTGGTGTGACCAGTACTACTGTATGGTACAGAAACCTGGGCAGTAAAGACAGAGCACATAAAAAAGCTAGAAGTGATGGAAATGAAGTGCCTGAAAAGGGTGGCAGGATGTACACTGTGGGATAGATGAAGAAATGAGGATGTAAGAGCAGAAGCCAAAGTAGCTCCCATTGCAGAAAAGATCAAAGAGAACAGATTAAGGTGGTCTGCATGTGCAGAAAAGCAAAAGACAATCTGGTGAGGAAGATTTGGGACAGACAGGAAGAAGGTAAGAGGAAACAAGGACATCCAGCAAAGAGGTGGGTGTATTTTTTGAGACAGGATCTGTGACAGTCAGGCATGAGTGTTGAAGAAGGCAAGAGAGTGACATTCAATAGAGGGAGATGGCGACCATTAACACAACACCCCAACCCCATGTAGAAAAATGGGAACAAGCGAGTTGATGATGATGACGATGGAACCAGGCAGATTACATTGAATTATCTTTTTATACCCAAGAAATCAGTCAGTATTTTTGATCACTCCCTGTTACTTCATAAACTTTGTCAATCTGGTTTTGCTGCTGATTTTATTCAATGGTTTAAAAGTTTTCTCTTCAACCAAACCTTCATACTACTTGGCCTAATAATTCCTATATGTCTTAATCGACCTGTAATGGTGTACCTTCATGATCTGTTTTTGACCATCTTTTCTTTTCTCTTTTCATCAAAGACTTTTCCTGGCATCCCCCTCAAATAAGTTGCATTCTCTGTGCTGGTGATACTCATCAATCATCATCATCAATCCCCCTTTTCCCATTTTCTACATGGGGTCAGGGTGTCATATCAGCTGCCACCATCTCTCTTGATCAAGAGCCACTCTACTACCTTTGTAAACAGACATGCATGAGTGTTGAAGCTCTTTCCCCACACAGTCTAGCCACCACTTTGTTGGATACTCTTGTTTACTTTTACTTCTTCTTGTCTGTCCTAAATCTTCAACCGATGACTGTCTTCTGCTTTTCTGCACATGTGCCTGAACCACCATAACCTATTCTCTTTAACCTTCTTTGTAATTGCGGTTACTTTTACTTCTGCTTTAATGTCCTCATTTCTTCATCTGTTCTGCAGAAAGCATCCACCCACTCATCTCAGGCACTTCATCTCCATCACCTTCAGCTTCCTCAACTGCTCTGCCTTTACTGCCCAGGTTTCTGCACCATACAGTAGTACTGGTCACAGCACTGTTTTGTAAACTTTACTGTTCAGCTTCTTTGGCATTCTGCTGTCATAGACTACCCCTAATACTCTGTGCCAGTTGGTTACAGTCTGTTTGATTCAGCTTTGACCTCTTCATTCAGACTCCCCTTCATCTCAACCACCCTTTTCAGGTACTTGAAGCTGTTAACCTGTTTCACTATTTTCCCACTATTGTCCTTTCTATCTTAACTATACCTTGTTGAACTTCCTCAGCAAAAAAACTAGGTAGTGAAATTTGAGGTTAAAGTATTTTACATTTAAAAGTATCCTATTTACTTGCCCTTTAATTTTTTATTTGCTCCTTCTTTGACAGTCCATCCATTTTTTTGTTGCATTCTTCTTCAGATTTTGTGTAGACCAATCTGTATATTATATATCAGTTCATATGTTTTTCTTTTGAATAAAATCCATGGCTTCTAGTAGGGAGCTGAAGATCTTCACACCATCTGGTAGAAATATTTTTATCCTGGCAGGAAAAAGTGTTTGAGCTTTGATGTTGGACTTTTTGAGAGACTTTATTAAGGGAACACAATCTTTAGTTCTAGAGATGACAGAAGAGGTGTATTCATTGTCAAAACAAATGCTTTTTTTATTTATTTTAATAGGAGAGTTTATTTGTACAGATTTCAGTACCAAATCTTTATCTTGGGAAGACAAAAATCTGACCATGATGGATCTAGGATTAGAGGATCTGGCAGCTGAAGTTGTTTTTTTAAAGACCTGAATCTCTTTCAATTCCAAATAAGAGAGATTCAGGCAAATTTAATGTTTTAGGTAACCATTTGTTCAGGAATTGTATCATATTATTGCCTTCTTCTTTTTCAGGTACTCCATAAATTCTGATATTATTTCTCCTTGACCTACTCTCTAGGTCTTCCAATTTTTCTAGTAGTTTTATATTCTGTTTTAGAAGAAAATCATTATGACTCTCACACTCAATCTGCCATCCATGTCACTTACAGCTTCTTCAATAGAAGATATTTGTTCTGAATGATTTTTTGATTACCTCATTTAGAAGGTCCAACTGCTTACTACAATTCTGTTTTAGGTGGTCAGTTTTATTTTCCAGTTTATCCATTATGAGAGAAAGTTCTTGGATATTTTTTATTATAGCTTGTAACTCATTTTTCACCATACTCCTGATGTGAATTCTTCAAGTTATTCATATCTGAATCCCTTGTAGAAAAACTTCTGACAGGGAAAAATAATAAAACTTTCTATTTTAGTACTAATTTTCGAAAAATAATAAAGGTCTTACAATTATGTATCTTCTTGTATATATTTGAGTAGTTTTCTTAAAAAATTAACTAGAATTTCCTGTCAGAATAATATATTGTCGGCAGAGCTAAAATTCTGTGCTGTTAGCAGTCTGGCATCTTGGCCACACCCCTTATCCTTTCTATCTTGATTCTCAACTACTTCTGATTTTCCCCATTTGCTGCCATTACAACTGTCTTATCTGTATTCAGTTTCATCCTGTGTGCCTTCAGTTTTGTATTCCATTCCCCTATCCTTTATTGAAGTTCTAGCTCAGAGTCTGCCAGCAATGCCACACTGTCTGCATACAGCAACTTTGTTGATTTGCCCCCTCCAGCCTGTTTTCTAATGTTGTCTATCATCAGTATGAACAGCAGTGGGCTTGGGGTTGAACCCTGATACACTTGAGATGTACTTGACATTGGGTCCTTGTACATAGCCTGCACTAAGTCTTCCAGTGTTTATGGGATTTTGAACTACTGCAGGACTTCCCAAATCAGCTTTCTTGGAACCTTGTAATATGTGTTTTCCAAGTCTAGGAATGTCCACTTGGATTCTTTCCTCATCTCTGTCTTCTCAGATATCTGTTTCACTGTAAATATTGGATCAGCTGTGCTGCATCCTGATCTGAATCTGAACTGCTCATCTCCCATCTTACTTTCTACTATTCTGCATATTCATTTATCAGTCACTGTCTCCAGAACCTTCATGTAGTGTGCCAGGAGTTTGATACTTTTGGTAATGGAAACCAGCTGGAAAAATGGTTAAGGTCTTCAACTACCATGCACAAGGTACAATGTTTGATTCTGACTTCCAGCCAATGCCTATAAGGAGTTTGCATGTTCTCCCTGTGTCTCTGTTGGGTTCTTCTCAAATAAACATGCCGAGTGTTTCTACCTCAAATTCACCCAAGAATGGAGTTGTGGGCAGTAGCACAGACTATATATGGTACCTGTAGGGGAAGAGTTGAATAAACCAATTGCTTTGGACATCAAGGGTAGTGTGCAGTTTCCTCAAGACAGGAGAAAAAGGATCACATATTGCTTGCTGTGTCATGTCTAGCCTCTCAAAATATGGCTCAAGGTGATTTGGAGGTGATACTGTCCTCATACAAGGGCGAAAACAAACCATATTGGTGTCAAAATTACCTTTATCATGATTTTTTCTGCCATATGAAACTGGCTCCATACTAACAAGTTTACTCTCTGTACTTAACAAAATAAAAAAAAAACAGAAAAAAAAAACAAATGATGAAACAATTAAAAAAAAATAATAACCATCACTAGTATTGTTTGCATGCCCCCCCTCCCAAAATGAAAGCTCCAAACTGTCACTAAGACTGTTCCTTCAGATACTTCTCTCCAATGTACAAAGCAACAAAGGTATCTGGTCTTTGTCTGACTAACATCTCATCTTCACCAAAAATGCAGATTCCCAAACAAATAAAGTGTTAACACAACTCATCATATCCTATAAATTATCCAACTTATTAATAACTGGAGCCAGACAATCCATCGTTATAAACGTATTGCTCCCCAGATTAATATGGCTTGCCAGTTATGCTTCTTTGATCCACAAATAATACTCCTTTCCTACAAACTGCAGGAAAGAAATTACTTACATTTTCTCACCCTTCTAATACAAATTAAAACTATTGCACAACTCTTAGCAAAGGTAAATGGATGCCTGTTAGCACTAGGGCCTGTCCTTTCCTTAATACACTTGCACACAAACTTCTACACGAATAGTACTGTACCCCACCATTGAACACGTTGATAAAAAACTTCTTACTCCTTTCATAAAGCAGTCTCCTTAAAATTGCAAAAGCCATGCTACACTCTTGCTACCTGTGAGAGATACTTCTCCAAAATTACCCCTGCAAGTTGGAAATCAGTCCCTCAAAGTACTAGCTCATTCAACAAGTTTAAACTATTTAGAAGAACTCAGTGAATATATCTGGTCAAATAAAACAAACACAGCTGTGCCAGAGATTCAGGTTGACTCCTTGCCCTGTCTTTACCTCCTATCATTAATTCTCTACAGAAAAAGCTCTTGTAAACATTCCGTTAATAATACTTTTGTACATCTAATAAGACATTTATAATGGCATAGTTTGTATATAAATACACCTTCAAGTGTCAGTTCATCTCAGAACTCACTTTTTAAACATTCTGTATTTTTAAATTGTTCTATCTACTCATTTTCCATGTAAGCCAATGCAAAACATTGCGAATATGTATGTTCTATGCTTCTATTTCTTTGCAATGTATAAATATGTATTTATGTGTGTGTGTGTGTGTTTATATATATATATATATATATATATATATATATATATATAATATATATATATATATATATATATATATATATACACACACACACACACACATATATATATATATATATATATATATATATATATATATATATATATATATATACACACACACACACATATATATATATATATATATATATATATATATATATATATATATATATATATATACACACACATATATATATATATATATACATATATATATATATATATATATATATATATATATATATATATATATGAGTGTGTGTGTGTGTGTGTGTGCATGGGTCCCTATCAGATTATCAAAGTTTCAAAACGTCATATGATTGGCACCATATGATCAAAGTTTTGAAACCTTGAACGTTTTGAATGGAGATTGTTGTACAGCGAGAAACAGGAAATTTACCCTTTTCCACAATGCAGTGCAATCTCAAGAGTTTATATATTTAATTAGCAGGTAGTGTGTGGGGGGGTGCCCCCCTGCAAAGAGGTTAAAAATATAATTATTATTATTTTTTTTTTTAATGTTTGTAGTTCCAAAACTTTGGTCATATGGTCTCAGCCACGTATGTGTATATATATATATATATATATATATATATATATATATATATATAATTTGTGTGTGTTTGCAAATTTGTGTATACATATATATATATATGTATATATATATATATATATATATATATGTACATGTATGTATATATACACACACATATATATGTGTATATGTATATAAATATATGCATATGTAATGTATATATGAGTTTCTGCAATAAATAATGTTAATTAAATAAAAGTATTAGTGGTTAAAATATTAACATTAAACTCATAGACATCATGTTGTCCAGTTTAAAACAAAAAATGCAGCTTGTTAGCCAAATAAAATACTAAAACCAAAAACAAGGCTGACACAGTGAGCCACACGAGCCAAACAGGACAAGTCAAGCAGAATATTTTATTATCCTAGTTTAGCACTTTTGTCCAGATTAGGACTTCATTAGAACCGGGGACTAAATAAAATCAGTAGTTAAATAATCATTTAAATCAGTCATGTGACAACTTATGTCCAGTCACAGAACAACAATTACAAATGATGTTTAATCCAATAGAATGCTATTTTAAAAATATATATAAGAAAATATAAATAAAAGTTATATAGTAAAGAGTGATAAATACATCATGAAGTTAAAAAATGATCTAATAGTCATTGAACTACAGTTTAGCAGCACAGAGTTTCAAAATATTGTTTAGAAAGAGAGCTTCATTCAAGCCTAGATGTTCACATGTGTTCAACATTATTTGGCAAAATAATTCATGATATTCTAATGTATATTTCCAGGGACCACCTCTGGGGTTCTGACTAATCTGTTAGAGTATAAAAAAGTGAAATATTTTTTTGCTGCTGCAAACTAACTTGTGCCTGAAGAGGTCATTTGATTCTTTCTTTGCTTTAATGTCATAATAGTGCTCCTGTATTCTTTTTCTAAACTGATGTTCGGTTTTACCTATGTAAAAGGAAAGACAAGAGTCACAAAAAGCAAGGTTAACAATCCTTTGCTACTACAGTCAAAATGGAAAATGAACTTCAATTTATGTTTGATACTTTTCAAAAAGTACTCATTCTCTTTGAAAATGTATTTACATTGCACACAGGCTCTACATTTTCTGGTGGCTATTGTTAAGGATTTGTTTTTACTTATAAAGGAGGTGATACCCTTCTCAAGAGTCTCTTTGATATTAGTGTCTGAAAAAAAGTGAATCAGGGTCTAGCACCCAATTTTTCACACAAAATATATGGTGAACTATTACATTCCAATGTTTGTATATAAGTAGCAACACAGCTCAACTTTTCCTGCTGTATTTAATACACATACTATTATCCTAACCTAAGCAGTCATTATTTTATACATCATAGATCAGATGCTATTAATTAATTGACCTTGCTAGCTAATAACAACCATGCAACTACCATTCAGTTAAAGCAATAGTCATGATTTAGACCCCATTTTGGCAGGAACCATCAATAGGTTGTTACAATAAATAGTTCTATTTATTTTTCTATATGTATGATATTAGCCATTATAAATATGCTAACATGTAAACTGAATTTAAATCATGAATGGAAGTGTTCATACATGCACCAACAAATCTAGTTACAAATATGACATATTTTACTTTGAATGATGTGCATAATGAATAGTAAAACACCCTGAAAAAATTCCAGATGTTAGCAGGAAGATATAATTTGTATCATCATATCCAACACTTTTCTTGAGGTTCTTAGAGAGCCTGTACAAATAATCTAGGGATCAGAGGTTTGACAACCCACTTACCCAGTTAACAAATCAGGCAAAATGACTACATAAATAAATGCATACATAAATAATTAAATTAATGAAGTAAGTTTGGCCAACAACTTCAGATGGAGAAGTTCTTACACACCTTACTTGTAACTGTACAGCACCTGATATCTGGATAATTAGCGATATAAGTTCTCTTTTTATTTTTAAAGACATTATATTTCTGGAGAAGGTGATTTGTATAGATACAAGGGTTTGTGATGCAGAGTTCTGAGATTTAAGTGGAATAGGATGACTTCAGTTCAGATTTTATACGCAACATAAGCAAGTTGTTGACTTCTTACTCTTTAATGGATTATGTCAGAATTTTTTTAAATTGTGTTTTGGTAATCTGTGTTGCTGTGGCCTGTGGCCTATGGTCACAGCATATTTTTCTTTTTAATATACTTGTCATGTTTGTTATCCTGACTGCATTATCATCTAGCATATTTAGAAGTCTCACTAGAGTTTGTTTATAGGAATTAATTAAAGGTGATTTTCTTATATCACAAAGTTTTTTTTTCATTCCCTTTAATCAAAACCCAAGAGTATACATTTAAAGAAAATATAATTTAAGTAGAGCTTTTACTAATTTCTACCTGAAACGAATCTGATTTTTTTTATTTTTTGAAAGTTCACACTGTTTATTTTTAGAAGTTGTGACATTGTCTGTGACTTCATGTAAGATAAAAGGGATACCTCCAACTTTTCCCAGTCTAATGAAATAAAGTAGACAGGTTACTGATTTTAACTACAGGATTAATAAATGTTGTAAAGATAAATACATTTCTGGGTGTGCTATCAGTCAACAGACCCAATCTTTAAGACTTCATGTCTTGGAACTGCGCATTACTGCATATTACAGTTTTAAGAAAAATGCTGAGTACGATTTTCTTATCTTCTTTTCCATTTCCTGTGCTTCCTGGCTATCTAGCCACTGGTGTATCCATACTCATTCACTCCTGCCACCCATGCAAGAGCCATTCATGGTCTGGGCATCATCCACAAGGGTTTTTTAGTTTATTGCCCTAACCTCTGTCCTTGTGGATGATATGTATGCTCACATACCTGAGAGCCTGGCACCTGCTATACCTACCCTTATAAGTGTGCACATTTCCACAAACGCCTCATAAAGGGTACATTGCAAGTACATATCCCAAGCACATATAATGCACGCTCTATACTTTTCACTCCAAAAGGTGCTGGCATTGCACTATCTCAGTCTGCCTTCCTTACACAAGACAAGTGGACCAGCTTCAGTAATTCATTTTCACCCCCCCCCATCATCAGCACCTCCAGCTCCCAGGTAGCTAGTCAATCCCAGGTAGTTTAGGTCACTGTCAAAGATTCTTTCTTCTGAGCTACAAAGATGACAATAAGCTACTGTTTTCAGATTAACTTTAAAATGTGACATAAAATGATGTGCTAGTATAAAAACAAAATTTGTCATTGAAAAAGACAAACTGACGCTTTGGTTAGAGACAATAGAAAAAGTTGTCATCCAGGCAACTTCATAGAAATTTATGGGAGAGATGTTACCACAGTAATTATTTTTCTCAACACAGTGCACTCTGTTTATTCACAAACATACATCAGAGGTAAAAGAATATTTTTTAATATATGTTTTGATTTAAATTCCTGTTGTCTACTAATCAACAGCTCTACCTTGACCCAGCCAGCCAATTTGCTTCTCTTTAGGTTAGAGCTTTTTAAGGGAGAAAGTCATCCAGACACCATCAGAGGTTTCTGTTTAGCTATAATCCCCAGGCCTCTGTGGCAGTGTGATGGTTGTACCCCACAATATGCACATGTGAATGAGTTCTATAGCATGTAAAGCCATTTGAGAAGGTTTACATTGCATGTATATAGCATTAATGGTGTTTTCTGTGTCTTAATTTATCCCCAGGAAGGCTAAAACAGCATTAGCCTCAGCCTTCCCAGTCATTTTCTCCAGTGCCTGCATCACTAATTGAGACCTGCTCATCTGGGACACAGTCATAACTTTATTACTCTATGCCATGGAGTTGACAAATAGGAAATGGAATATTTGACTGTAAAACAAAATCTCTCAGCATGGCTGTCCCCATCACACCAACTGAAAGTTTTAAGAATTTAAAAAAATACTAACTGCTTAAAGTTATATGGGAACATTAATACTACGGATGAGATCAAGATATGATGAAAAAAGTACAGTTGTGTAAGTAAAGGTACCATAACAGTAGCTGTTCTAATAGATCACTGTCTTTCTCCGCAGACAGCAGTCTTATCAGACCAAAGGTACTGTCTGCCAACAAATAAGAAATAAAAAGAACAACTTTATTTCCACCCTAAAAAGTTGTAATTGGACACCACTAAAACATCTTGACATAGATGAAGCTGTTAAACACTTCAGTACTACCTTTCTAAACATTTTCAACCTACATGCCCCCCCCCACAGAGCTATCCGAATTAAAGCTAACCCCTCACCACGGCTAGGTAATAACACTAGATCCCTCCTAAAAGCCAAAAACAAAGCCTGGGACCGCTGGCACAAAATTAGGTCCCAAGATACTAAGCAAACTTACCAAGAGCTCCCAAATAAATGTAAGAAACTAGTTAAATTTTATAAAATTAATTACTACTACAACCTACAAACAAAACATCATCACAATCCACAAAAGTTCTGGGCTACCATCAACAAAATTCTTCTACCTGGAAAAAGTAGTACACCCTCACCTACCCTAGTAGACACATCAGAGAGCATAGCTACTCAATTCAACAAATTCTTTACTGAAACAATTATTGCCCTGTCTAACCAGCAAAATAATGAATACAATCCCCTCCTCCACAGAACCCTGTGACTCACCCAGCAACACCACCACATTTCACTTCCATTCTGTCCCTACAGGGATTCTCTTCAGAATCTCGAAATTCCAAAACATTGAATTTCATATGACCAAGACCATATGATCGATGTTTCGGAATATCAAAATTCTGAAACAACCCCCCCCCAAAAAAAAACATCTATTTAAACGTTTCTGAAGGGGGGCACACCCCCCCACACCCCCACTACTTAATTATTCCAACTCCAAGATCACACTACAGCGAGGAAAAGGGAAATCTTCCATTCTGAGCTGTATGCAGATCTCCGTTCATAATGTCGGGATTCTGAAAGTTCGATCATATGGTCTCGGCCATATGAAATTCGATCTTTCAGGATTTCGGCATTATGAAGAGTTCCCCCATACGGGCATGATAAGATGATACCTTAAGAAACTTAAGCCCACAACACTAGCATCTGACAAATTACCTGCTGAATTTCTAAAAATAGCTGCCGACACCATTGCGTACCCAATATCCATACTTATTAATAGATTTTTATCTGAAGTCCATGTTCCTAAAACCTGGAAAATATTCCATATCATCCCCCTCTTCATAAAGGCAGTAATTCTACAGAACTAACAAACTACTGACCAATAGCTATTCTATCCCCTATAGCCAAAATTATGGAAAGATGTATTCATACCAAAATTATGGATTACTTACAATGCCACAAACTCCTCTCTAACTCTCAACATGGATTTTGCCCATTTCACAGTACCACCACTGCCCTAATGTCCTTCACCAATACAGTTAGCTTCTATAGAAACAACAGCAAATATGTATCAACTACCTTGCAAGACCTGTCTAAGGCCTTTGATATGGTTAGCCATAATATTCTTAGGTTCATAGGTTGGTACTTGGCTATCAGCCCTAGGGCCTATACAAGCCTAGCCATAACAATTCCCTGGATATTTCTTCCCACAGTATTTACTTCCCTGGAACCCTGTCTAGCAGGGCAACTGACATGATCCCCAGGGTGAATTTCCTATCTCCCATCAAGATCCTCCTACATATCAAGATCCTTACTGACCTGGGACTTAGTCAATCCTCCATAACCTGGTTCCAAACCTATTTAACTGGCCTCCAGCAAGCAGTTCTGTGGTAGCATGAACTTTCACCTCTTCTTCAAGTCACTCTTGGAGTATCCCAAGGGTCAGTACTTGGCCCATTACTTTTCTCTCTCTCTCTCTCTCTATATATATATATATATATATATATATATATATATATATATATATATACAATCTTCATACTTCTACTCCCCATGCAACTGTCATACAATATGCAGATGACTCCACATTAATATGTGCAGCTTCCTCTTTACATCAGCTCCACACTCTTACTCAAGAATCCTTTCTCTCTGTTGAAACATAGCTTACCAAGTTTCAACTTATTCCTAACCTTTCTAAAACTAATCTTCTCTTTAAATCTACTCAGTCCGGCTATGCAGACCCCACCTTTAACATCACATCTATCAATAACACTATTATTTCTCCCACTGAACACACCAAACTTCTTTTATTTATTTTTTATTTATTTAACATTTGTTTACTGGGAAAGTCCGACTTGGAACAAAGCCAATTTTTAGTGGAGGCCCATGGAGAAATGCTCCAGATGCATGTCTTTGTGATGTGGGAGGAAACCAGAGAACCCGGAGAAAACCCACATGAATGCAGGGAGGACATGCAGACTCCACAGAAGGAACCCAAGCTGACTATCGGACCAGAGAACCTCTTGCTGTGAGGCAACAATGCTACCACTTCACCACTGCGCTGTCTGGAGTCAAGATTGATAATAAATGGAGATTCGACATACATATTACCCAGACCATTAAGAAAGTACATGAAAGCTGGCACCCTTTACAGAAACAGGCAGTATTTTACCAAACACACAAAATCCACCATAACACACAATCAGTTGATCTCCACACTTCTCTATGCTTCCCCTATTCTTACTAACCTCAGAAAGACAAATCTAGCCAAACTAGACTCCTGTTATAACAAAATAGCTAGGTTTGCCTCAGATGCCCCATAAAGATCACACCACTGCACATCTCTAATGCAACTGGCTAGAGTTTCCCTAACTTTTACACTTCAATCAACTTACTTTTGCTCATAAAATCCTTTACCAACCAGATAAAACTGCTTCACTGCAACATATACTTCATTCCTACTCTAGTAATAGAACCCTTCACTCCAGTAATAAATCCTTCTTAAAGTAACTAACGTCAGTAACACAGCAGGAGAATCACTCTTCTCTAACAGCATTTCTAAAATATGGAACTTCCTACCAACAAATATATCTTCCATCTCTTCACTAACTCAGTTTAAGAAAGCATTAGGAACTCACCTCCATGCTACCTGGCTATGCTCCTGCACATGCTCTGGCTAGTTCTGCTATTCCTATATTATAGTCTCTTATCACCTATTTGAACATTTACTACTAGTAAGTTAATGTATCTATTGCTATCACCTATGACATTTACCTTGTAAATTAGATTATACTGTTTGCCAGTGTACTTGCTGTCTCATTTGTATGTGTATCTCTTTGTAAATTGTCTTTTGTCTTATTTTTCTAATATTTTATTATCTATCTTTGATTTATAATCAACTTGTATAATGTGATACACCAGAGATTCTCAATTATATCTCAAATGTTTTGTTATTTCTGGAGCTTTTCTCCCCGGGCCTCCACTGAAAAAGGTCTTGTGTCTAGTGGACTTTCCCGGTTATCAAATGTAAAATAAATAAATAAATAAATAAAGTCACTGTTGAAATAGCCTAAGCTATTTGGGTTATATCCTGCCCAGGATATGACCACCAGCCAACTTTCAAAGCTACAGGATACTTTCTACAAGGCCTAACTACCAGGAGCTCAAAGAGAGCCGTATACAAGTACACTGGCCGTATAAAAAGTAATTCTGAACACCAAAAGCTTTACAGTTGTCTTGCCTCAAGAAATGAGGTTATATCCCTGAAAGAAAAATGCTAGAAAAGGAAAAGCAATAGTAAAACATATGTAACTATATACACAAGGTTATATACAGCCACACCCTGGCAATATATCAAAAACTAATCAAGGGGGTGAAGGGGAGGGACAGCTACTGTATAAATGATTCATTGGAACATCTACTGTTATGGTAAGTTTACTAATACATCTATACTATGTTTAAAATTAGATCACCATTGGAGTAGCCTAAACTATTTAGTTATATTACTATTGCTTAGGAACATATAGGGAGGAGGAAAGAGGTCAAGAATCCAGGAGCCCCTGGAGAAAGATTGTAGTAAAGCTTGTCCTGGACTTGAAAGAAGAAGATCTAGTCTGTAATACTTTGAGAAGGTATATACAGAAGACCAAGCTGCTGCTTCTAGAATGCTTATAGATTCCACTCCTTTCGGAAAAGCCACAGACGAATCCAATGTCCTGATAGACTGGGCCCTATTCCAGCCTGGAAGTGCTTGTTATGTCAAGAAAAGCAAAAAGCAACAGCATGTGACAACCATCTAGAAACTATCTGCTTTGACACTGGTTGTCCCTCTTTCTTACCTTCATAAATACAAATAGTTGATTGTCTTTCCTGAAGAATTTAGATCTGACCAAGTAGCATTTGAGCTGACTGTGAACATCCAGAGTATCCAGGATTGTTTCTCCCTTATTGTTAGCATCTGGAAAGAATACAAGGAGATTGAATGATTGTCTTGAGTTAAACTCTGAAACCACTTTAGGCATAAAAGAAGGATTTCTTCTCAAAGAAACCTGGCCCATCAAGAAAATGAGGTATAGCTGACACACTATAAGAGCTTGTAACTCAGATAATCTGCTTGCAAAAGTCAGAAAAATGAATAATGCAGTTTTCCATGTAAAGAACCTCTACTCAGACTGATGAGCTGTTTCAAACAGAATTGTTAATTTTTAAAGCACAGCGTTAAGAAGATCCCAAAGAGGAGCCTCCTGTTTTCTAGGTGGACTGATATATAAAACTAATTTCAAAAAGTGCTTGACTTGAAGACTAGTAGAATGGGAGGGTCTAATGGCAGACAAGCAGAAATGGCCAAAGGATGAATCTTGATAGTTGAGTAAGACAGGCCAGGGGATAATAGCAAACACAAATTATCTAGAATAAGAGCTATCCATGCCTTAAATAGGTCTGGGTTGTTAGAATGGCACTAACTAGAATTTTTTTTCCCACTCATACATACATGAATGTTAGCAGTAGTTTTTTAAACTCCTTTAGAACTTGCTGTATGTCCTTAGAAAAAAGGTACCTAAAGGGTATTAAAACTCTATCATCCAGGCAAGCAACTGAAGTGATTTCTGGCTGGGGTGTATCAACCAACCTTTATCTTGTATAAGTAAATTCAGTTTGCATTGAAGCTTATGATAATTGCCTTTGGCCAGTTTCAAAGAAGGGAAAAACTTTGTTGCTTAGTCACCACCACTATCTTTGGAAAGTCCTTCTGGATCTTTAGAAGAACCCTTGTTATTAGTGGAGGGGTGGAAAAGCATACAGGAACATTACCATCCATGATAATGAAAAGACATCTGTTTTCCAAGTCTGCTTGCAAGGAATCATGGAGCAGAATTTCTTTAAATGTCTGTTTTGAAAGAAGGCAACGTATCTGTTTGAGGAATTCCCACAATTGGATCAATTTATGGAAGACCGCTGGGTGCAATTTCATTTATGGGGCCTGCCCTTAATTGCTGCAGTATTTTTCTTTGAATGAAAGTATATGGCCTGAAAAGACAAATTGAGCTGAGTTGCCACCTCCCAGACCATCATTGGAAGCCTACAAAATGGGTAAGATCTGTTACCCCTTGTTTATATGCCACATCAGTGTGATGCTGTCTGTAATAACTTGAAAAGGTCCTGGGGACCAGAGATAATTTAAGACTTGATCACTGCCAGCACCTCTTTGACACTGATGTGCTTTAGCTTGTCCTGCTTGTTCCACAGACCTTGCAGTTTCACCCCTTCCACTTCAGGGCACCAAGCAAAGTCTGACATGACTGTTGTATGAGACCAATGAAATGGTGGAAAGGAAAAGGGGAGACATGGTTTGAGTGAGAACAGGTCCACCCCCCACAATACCTCAAACCTCAACATAGAATCTGCAAAAATAAAGTCTGTTGATGGTGAGACCAGACTGAAGTACCACTGAAGTTTTTTCATGTGAGGTCTAGGTAAGGGAATCATGGTCATTACAGAAGCCTAGAAACCCAGAAACATGATAAATTCTTTGGCAGATACCAGGGACTGGCTGGAAAAGCTCAAGAAGATTTCTTCATTCAGCTCTACTTTGTCTGCATAAAGAAAGGCTCTTAGTATGGGAAGTATTCAGAAGACACACCCCAAGAAAAAATATTGTGTGTGAAGGGATGAGAGAAGATTTTTGTAAGTTCACTCGAAACCCCAGAATGAGCAGGAGTTTCATAACATTTGTCAAAAAATCTAGACAGCTAGAAAAAGAGTCTGCAAATATAAGACAATCAACCAAATAAGTGCGCAGTGAGCAGTTACTGGAACCAGACACTTTGTAAGTAACCTATTTATTTGAAATAATCTGATGCCACTTAAGAAGATGAAGACCTAGACTGAGGGATGGATTGCCAAGATGGGAAGGGGGGACCTGAAGAGGGAAGCAGTCATTCTGATATTTTGGGCTGTCCTTGCTTCTGGGATACTTTTCCTTTCCTTTTAGAGCCTCCTTGACATTGATTTTTTAAAATGTTTGTTAACTCCTTGCTGCTTAAATTGCTGTTTGGAAAAGGGTGCTAACTTAGAGAGAGTTTCTTTTATTTAACTTTAAAAAGGAGGGTTGAAGAATTTAGGTCACCCTTGAATTAATTTCTTCCTTTCATCAAATATTTTAAGAACCTCAACAGCTGAAGGATCAATCAGAATATCCAGGTCAAGTAGAAAATTGAAAAATCTCAGTTTTAACATCTTCTGTTAAGTGCCCAAAACATAACCAAGCAAATCTTCTCAAAGCTGATCCTATAGCAGTAGCTCTGGAGACAGTATTAGCAAAATCATAAGCATACAGAGTATTTGGTTACATGGAAGGAAATTAAATTAATACATTCCGTGAATTCTTTGCCTCAGAAGAGTGGAGGTTGACAGTTAAGTTTTTTCATATTCTCAAGAGAAGCCAGTAAAAAAATTTAAAGTTAGCCCTGCAGTTCAAAATCCAGAAAGTTAAGGTAGCAGAAGAGTAAACTTACTTTCTGAATCTATGAAAAGCTTTCCCATCCTTGTCTGTGTGAATGGGATTAGCATTAACAATCTATATAGCAGCAAACATTTTAGTTAAGGAAAAGGTTAGAAAACAAATATTTATGAATCTGAGGTACTTTGTATAAACTATCAGATTTTTAGATGTTACATCTAATGATGTTAATGTATATTTATACTTACTTCAAAATATTACTGTATTTGTTCCTTTTATTTTATTGGCTATGTAAGTACTGTTTTTTATGGACATTTTCTCCCCGGGCCTCCACTAAAAATGGGCTCACACCCAGATGAACTATCCCGGTTAACAAATGCAAAATAAAATAAATAACATAAATTTAGGAGCAGAAGATGAACTGCCAGGTAAACTAAAACAAAAGGGAGAGCTGCTGGATATGGAACATACAATAGCAAGAAATTATAATACTTTTGCTGAGAAATAACAGACACACACACACACAATTCCTGTTTTATTGATTCAGTACAAGTGTCAAACTGTAAGGGTACTATTTTTTTCTCCTGCTTAAAATATGACAAGAAACAGAATTTGAAACATTAAAATCAGAAATTAATTCCATAGGAAATCCCAGCTAGTCTTCCTGTTCATAGTAATAGAAATAGTAGAAGTAACATTCTTATTTTTTGCTTTCTTTTCATGAGAGACTACCTGGAAAAAGACTGACTCATGGAGAGTAGGTTTATAAGTAAATAAATATTAGGCTATCAGTTTTCAGACTATTACAAGCCTAGTCAATATCCTGAGACTAGAATCATAGTCTCCATTTTATCTGTGAAGTTAAGACATTAACCATTATGCCAGATCTTTCAGGGCCATTATCCAGGATATCAGGCATCCTAACTCACCTATGTGGTAGACCATCAGTCAGTCCTACATGGTTCTCCCTGACCTGGTGCTTAGAACCCTAGAGGCACAGAAGATGTGTCTAACTCCTTGTCCTAAATGGCATCCCAGGCAGCTACACTAGAGGAACCGAGAAACTTTGATGAGCAGTGCAGCAAACCAAGTGCAGTCACAACAGTGTCATCCATTGACATCTGAGGCAGTGAAGGAGGTAGTCTGACACCCAACGACTCCAAAGAAGTGGTCTTGAAGAACCAAGGAGGCCATTAACTGCTCCATGGTCCATCCACAAAGCTCCATGGTCCATCCACAAAAGAAGCCTGATAAATGGCAGGCAAAGCCTGTGAAAGTTGGTAAACCTCATGACAGGAAAGTAAGGATTTTGAGGTAAAAAAAAGAAATGAAAGTATGCAAAAACATAATTTCCTGCCCTTAATACATGAATGCTACAAAAATATGTAGAAAACCAGATTTTTACTCAGTTTTCTTCACACAAACATTCACATAAAAAACGCCCCTGCAAGGCATGACAGTCCATAAAAATACATTTCCTAGCACAAAATAAGTATATACACAGAAAAATAAAAACAAGTTTTCCTCAGAAAAATAAAACTGTGGAAGACTTTCCCCAGCCTGTTACTTATTTGCCCATCCTTGAATGATCACTAGCCAACCATCAGTTCCACAAAGCTTGCAGTGGGATTATACTTCAGTGGCAGGAAAGTTCTGAAGCTTTTGGTGATCAGACTCTATTTTTATGTAGCTCTTCTCCAGTCCATGGCAGTTGGTTATGTTGAAGGTGCCCTGAAGCTTTGAAAGCTGGGTGCCATGGCAGATGGCTGTGTCGAAGGTGCTTTGAAAGCTGGGTGGTGATCATATCCTGAGCAGGATAAAACCCAAATAACTTAGGTTACTGCAACAGTGCTCTAGTGTTATACATTATATTTTTTTTTAATTTTTGGGTGAAGAGGTTATTTTGATCATGTAGCAAGACTGGTATTTGTATTATTTAACAGTGCCAGCAGTTAGATGACCAAATAAAAACAATAATTTTAGTTGGGGAATGTCATCTCAAATAAAGCTGAAGTACATGGTAGAACTTAACTCTTCTCTGAATATAAACAAGAATCCTATGAAGGTCTCATTAGTATACATCTTAATTTTAGACTAGTAAGAAGCTACTGTTACAAAAGCAATGCTTTTCTCTCCTTAAATGGCATCATAGTTATGGAATTGTGGTGTTCTGTTTCCATATTTTGTGGATGAGGAGATTACAGCCAGATATTTTTATACATATTTTCAAAGACTGTTCCAAGCTCATGTATTCTCTCAGCTGTATTTCCTCATTTTATCCCATTTGCACAGTGCTGTGTTTTGCTACATAATTAAGTAGTGAATTGTGCACTGCTCATGAGCATACAGTGAGCACCATCACAGATGTTAACCTTTCAACTCATTTATTGGGACAGCTTTGAGATTTGTATTTGCTAAGCCTTTTGGAGTTTGCTCTGACAGATGACATGCAGTCAGGATCTAGAATTAAATACTTGTCTGGACAAACAGCTATAGTCTTCCACAAAAATTAGAATATGTAACTTATTTCATATCATCAATGGCTGTCATGGTTAGAATTCGGATGTCACTTAATGATAATTGAAATCCTACTGGGAAAATAATCTATCTCATTAATAAAATAAATCAAAGCATGTTATTTCAACAGGATTTTTGTTGCATACCATTTATTTAGCTATTACATGGCATCAGCACAAATCTGCACACTATAACATAATTCAAAGACATACACACACACACACACACACACACACACACACACACACACACACACACACACACACACACACACACACAGGGAGAACAGGAGGGAACTATATGTCTGAAATACAGAAAACAGATGCATTTGACATGAAATCACGAGCTGCTTATGTTTTAAGCAAGCTGGAATGGTACATATGGTCTGTCATGCAGTTAACCAACCTGAAAACAAAGAAGACAAAAGGCGTGTTTCATCTTTCTTGCATCTTTAGTTTGCGGCTCATCTGTGCTTTAGCTCATGGGAATTGGGATCAAGCTTGGGAAATTCTAATGATCTAGGGTAGAGAAAACCAAATGTACGAAAGCTGTCTAAAAGAAGAAAGGACCACAATGGGACAGCATTGATGCACATGTAATTATGTGCAGACAAAGGAAAAGCAGTTGTTCTTTAGGGATTTATGCAGTAATGTGCTGTACACATGTAATACATCACAAATTTGTCAGCAGACAGGCAAATCTCTAAAAAAAAGCCAGACTATGAACACCTTAAACTGAGCTAAATTGCACTTGACAAATGAAGTCAGAGTTCATCGTCACCTTTTTCAGCCGTTGTTAGTATGTAAGGCATTGCAATGTTCTTGCTGATCTGTAAATGAGATCCAGAGACAAAATATATATTGTTGAACCAATAAGACATTTGCTATGTACCACCACAGGACTGCTTCCCCTCTACTTGGCTAAAAGCACATTGAAATATTCATGACCCCTGAAACAGACATATTGCTTGTCTGAAATCTGTCTTTTGAATATGTACAGGTAGAGTGAGGATCATGGTGGTATATTCTGAAATATGAAACTATTCAGTCCAAACAAGCAACCAAATTTGGTTGCTTGTTTGGACTGAATAGATTCGTAGTTCTTTTTGGTTTTTGCCATTTGGTGTCTTTACTGATATTCTGAAATATAGCGGTTTTACTTTATTTTGTTTTATTTTATTTAAGTAGGTAAGAGGGCTGGGGTCATGGAAAACAGTTTTCCGACACAACTTAGTTGCAGAAGTCAAAATGGAACATAGACAAAGCTGTAGTCTATACACAAATGTGCTAGGTAACCACCACATTACTAATGTTTTAAGATAAAATAGACTAAAACACTTAAACTCAAACATTGCACGCCACAGAAATTTCTATGTGGATGACTGGCACATTTGACATGATTCTAAAATAAATTAAAAGAATACAAATAATACAGTAACATCGAATCCAAGTACCAGATTCTGAGACTGTTAATAGAGAATGCTATGTTGCCAAGTATACAGAGTGCAAAGGGCAGATGATAGGAAATGAGACAGCATAGTGGATCTAACATGTCTCCTTAAAGAGTTAAAAGAAAGAACACATTAGAGATAGGACACTGCCACAGAAACAAGTTTATAGACTGATGTGCACATTAAAAGAGGAGAATGCTGTCCTGTGAGCAGCCATCTTGTCTTTGATACATCAGTGTTCTTCCCAAGGGGAATTTTTCAAAAAGCTGTCACTTTTTCCATGGTGTGTATGGAATGAGTATTGCTAGGAGAAATTTGTAGTTAGTAGGATGTGTAGAATGCTGTAGAATTGGGGATAACACCCTTTGTCTAGTGCAAGCTTGAAACTACTGCTCTAAAACTGGGAATAACACCATCTGTCTATTGTAAGCTTGGAACCACTGGTCTAGAACTGAGAGTAACACCCTTTGTCTAGTGCAAGCTTGGAACCACTGCTCTAGAACTGGGAGTAACACCCTTTGTCTAGTGCAAGCTTGGAACCACTGCTCTAGAACTGGGAGTAACACCCTTTGTCTAGTGCAAGCTTGGAACCACTGGTCTAGAAGTGGGAGTAACACCCTTTGTCTAGTGCAAGCTTTAAGGCACTTCTTTAGAATTGGGAATAATACCCTTTGTCCTTGGATCTACTGCTCATAAGATGAAGATGGTAAATGTTGTGGCTACATAAGGATGGGCAGACATTTTATGGTAGTTTTCTTCTATGGTTGTTGAAGAATGACAACTAACAGCCCATCTATACTGTAATACCACACAGTTTTTATTGCATTCATGGAGGATGAGGATATTTTCCATTTTTTTGTAACGTTGCTAAGTTTGTTAGGTTACCATAAGCACTGATTTGAGGTTTGATAGCATTATTCTGAAGTTTTGTTGTGATCAGATAGTCATAAATGAAAGAAAGGATTTTTTTTCAAACAGAAGTGTCATTACTATTCTGAAATTTCTTTGTGGTCGAATAATCATAAATGAGAGAAATATATTTATTAAGACAGGAAGTTGTCAGTAAATAGGAGTAAAAACCACACATAACCAACTTAGATCTATATAAAAGGAGGCATGCAGCAGAAGGGGAATATTAACATATATATTGTATAATACAAGACCATGGCAGGAGTTCAAGTCTGCTAGTGGATAAGGAAATGGAAGAGGTACAATCAGCATGTGCTCTCACAGACTTAACAGTTTTGTGGTTAGTTACCTAGTTGTCAGCAGAGGTAGTAGGGGCCACTTTGATTAGTTTGCCATTATATAAAGGGTAGGATACTGAATGGGTGGCTCAGTGGTGTAGCAGTTAGCATTATCACCTTACAGCAAGAGGTTCTCCAGCTCAGTTCTCAGCTAGAGTGCCTGCTGTGCAAAGTCTGCATGTCCTCACTACATTCTTGAGGGTATCCACTGTGTGCTCCAGTTTCCTCCTACATTCCAAAAACATGCAGTAGGTGGATTGGGCATGCTAAATTGGGCCTAGGTGTGAGTGAGTGCATGTGAATGTGTGTGGTGCACCCCCCAAGGAGGGTTGGGCCTTGGGCTAGTAATCTTAGCCCATAAAACCTGCAACTGCTACAGAAACAATGAGCACTGAAAGGTGCTCGTTGCTTGATGTACCACATGGTGCATAAATGAAAGCGAGAGAGTCTACTGAATCAAAACCTTTGACTAGATCAACAAACAATAATGTTAGCCTTCCATTGTCTATAGTTTTATAAATTACGTATAGTGTATAGAGAAGAGAAAACCAGCTACTATAAATCCTGCATAACCATCATGTACATAATGTTGTAAAGAGTTACGGTAGATGCATTCCTTTATTTGATCTGTGTCTGTAGCTTAAAGAAGTTTCCCAAAGAGGGTAGAGTAACAAAACTGGTATCTAATGAAGACTTGGCACCACCTTTGGGTATGAGCATAATTGCAAGTTTGGGGATGGACTTTTTTGTAATTTTGATATAGGTATAACTGTAACTTTGGGTATGAACCTCACTGTAATTCTGGGTATGAGTATAATTGTAATTTTGCATATGGACTGCACTCACTGTAATTTTGGGTATGAGGTGTAACTGTAATTTTGCATATGGATCTCACTGTACTTTTGGGTATGGGTGTAACTGTAACTTTGTGTATGGACCGCACTGTAATTTTAGTTATGGGTATAAATGTAACTTTGTGTATGGACTGCACTCACTGTAATTTTTGGTATGGGTATAACTGTAACTTGTGTGTAATTTTAAGTGTCTTCCAGGGATCAGGGAACCCTTCCACTGAGAAGGGAAGTGTCAGTGGTATGCATTGTTATGGGGGAGTGAAGGCATTACACGCATGTACATATGCAGGACAAAGAGCGACATTGTGTCCACCTTTCCTATATTTACTCAGTCACTACAGAAGTTTGTTGGTCTTTCTGAAATATGAAAAGAGAAGGAAAAGCTCATCAAACAAGAAGTGGTGTGGTGTACTCTTTTGTAGTTAGTTCCTGAAGCTGTAAGTGAGCTATTTGGTGAAGAGCTAGTTATGAATTCCAAAGCTCAGTGAGTCCGAACAGAAAAGAACATGCCATTTAAGTCAACTTACTTTAATGATAACATTTAAGCCCAGATGAATAATTTACTTCTCTTAGGAAACTTCTAGTGCACAGGAAGAGGCTGCTCTGTCTGTCATGAAAGAGGGAAGATTTCACTTTCCTGGATACCAGTTTACTGTTACCGAGTAACAAAATAAAATTATTCTAGATGCTTGGACGATGGGTACATAAGAAACTGGCTCATGTCTTTTAACTGGTCAGAAACTGCTTGTGAAGACCCAAGGTAATTCAAAGAACACTGTACTCCTTTAACATAAACTGAGAGCAGGGGAGGAATGTGTTTTCAATTGCTGAGTAATAGATAATGCTTTGCCCAGGGCAGTGCCAAAGATAGGGTAGTCAAAACTAGCTGTAAGTTTATAGCAGCCATGTCAAACAGCCATATTTCTCAGCTGCTGAAACATTTTCACATTCTCAGATATATTTTGGTTTAAAAAAATGAAAATCTTTGTTCCACAGTGAGAAGGCAACTTTACAAACTTCTGAGCGCCAATTAAAAATATAAATTCTCTGTTATTACAAATGGTGTATAATATACAGGCAGTGTAAAATTGCTGTGTTGGATTCTAATACTTTTCATTCATCTTTGCCTGTGTGTTACACACTGCTTCACACATTTTTCTGAAGGAAGAAAAATAGACATGCAGGAAGCACTGCATATTTAGCATTAGAAAAGAAGGAGCAATAAGAAATTAGACTCCAGGGACTTTACTCTTATTTTTGCTGAAAAAGCAGGAATTATTTGTGATTATACCATGACCCCCCATTAATATTCTAAAATGTGCAAGCTGATTGGCCAGCGTGCACGTTGTAAATCGACTTATACTAATGGAAAAAGGTCCGGTCACCCGGACTTTTTCCATTAGTACAAGGCTTTTTTAAAACACTGTCTCACTATGTTAAAGGAGTTTAACATAGCGACACAGGTTTAAAAAAAGCAATGGAGATGTCCCTTGCTTTTTATAAAGCTGTCTCGCTATGTTAAACTCCTTTAACATAGTGACATAGTGTGTAAAAAGCAACGGAGATCTTGCTTTCTCCGTTGCTTTTTTTTTAAGCCTGTCTCGCTATGTTAAATGGGTTTAACATAGCGAGACAGCTTTAAAATAAGCAACGGAGATCTCCGTTGCTTATTTTAAAGCTGTCTCGCTATGTTAAACCCATTTAACATAGCAAAACAGTTTGTAAAAAGCAACAGAGATCTTGCTTTCTCTGTTGCTTTTTTCAAAACTGTCTCGCTATGTTAAATGGGTTTAACATAGCGAGACAGCTTTAAAATAAGCAATGGAGATTCTCCGTTGCTTTTTTTAAAGCTGTCTCGCTATGTTAAACCCATTTAACATAGCAAAACAGAAAAAAGCAACGGAGAAGATCTCCGTTGCTTTTGCCCACAGCTCTGATGTACTGCATAGGCTTACGCATGCGCAGTACATCAGAACTGCTGCGGATAACAGACAGCGGCGGAAGGGCAGCAAGGAGGCATTATACAATGCCATTATTTAAGAAAGGTAATTATTATTTTTCTTAAGTAATGTCATTGTATAATAGCAATAACCCACTTCTGGGTGTGGGTAATGCTGGATTTACCCATAGTTGGCTTTGTTTGGCCACTCAGGCTTTGCCCTCGTGACCAACCGACACCAACCGTGGGTAAATTCAGCATTACCCACACTCAGGCGTGGGTTATTGCTATATTATACAATGCCATTATTTAAGAAAAGTAATTATTTTTTTTCATAAATAATGTCATTGTATAATAGCAATAACCCATGCCTGGGTGTGGGTAATGCTGGATTTACCCACGGTTGGCTTTGTTTGGCCACTCGGGCTTTACCCTCGTGACCAACCGACCCCAACCATGGGTAAATCCAGCATTACCCACACCCAGGTGTAGGTTATTGCTATAGTGATGACTGATGTTAGGAGACTAGACCGGCTCTATACTGAAATGGTGAAATTCAAAATACTGAACCCCAAAATGCTAAAAAAGATACTGAAAACTCAGGAGAACAGGGGACATCAAACATAAGTTTTCTCCTCTAAAGTTGTTTTTTCCAAGGTGAAAGACCCCTTAACTCCCTGAAGTGGGAAGAGCAAGCACCAACACCCCCTGAATTTATTTATAAAGCTCTGAGATAACCATATCTCAGAAAAAAGAGAATATTTCAAGGAACAGTGATCTCAGACTTTGTATATGTAAGTCTGCATTTTTGGCCATTCAGTCTTTGCATTCTGAGAATTGCACTGAGTGTTAGCATTTCACACAGTTACCAACTAAACCACAGCGTTTGAAAATGTTATGGAATGATGCCCAGATTATAATTTGCTGTAGTGAAAGCTGAAGTTATCTGAAACATACTTGAATTAGAAAACATGCAACCTGTGAGGATTTCTGCATATCTGATCAAGTGAAGATTAAAATAGCCTATAAAGATGTTGGATATTGTAGTCAGTAATAAGATAATAGATGAGATTCCAGAAGCATTACCATTGTAGTAGTGGTTCCGATCTGTATGTGATGAAGTAGTTATTTAGCAATCTCTATACCCAGGCAAAAGATACACATTGTTTAAAATGATGATGTACTGACTATTGGGGATATAGGACTTTGGCGTCTGTCAGGAATCTGTAATACCATTACTGTCCAGTTTCTCATTAGGTATCTTTACTTTATTAATCACAAATTAATTGTAGCTCCTGTTTCTCCACTAATCCTAAGGTAAGCAAGGTCAGCATGGTGAGTATTGATTTAAATGTTAGGTAATGACATGTTCCAGGAGTAGACACAGGCTTTGTTTGCAGCGATGTGATGGATAGATACAATGTACACAGTATGAGAAGATAAGCAAAACAGCAGAAAATGGAAAAAAAATTATGTTAAATGTTAAGAGTAAAGCAATACATTCAGTGATAGTTGGGGAAGGAAATATGGCTACTGAGGTATAGTGACGCATGTTGTTTCACCACAGTCATGCCCGTTGAATCCTTTTGTTGTCATACCACGTACAATGAATATTATAGTTGTTACTGTTTTTTTTTATTTTTTGCAGACGTTTTGCTTTGATGCATGTGGCCATTGGTTAAGTGGCTTAGTTTGAAGGGTAATAATGTATAGGAGTGAGGGGGTACATTTTCTGTGTGGTTATTTCAACTGCAAGTGCTGCTCAGTTATAAGGTGACTGATAAGGACAGCCAACAGAAACAGTTTTACAGTTGTTGGTGTTTATCCTTAGTTCATGTTTATATGTGTAAAGTTAGCATAAGGTGAGTAAGGGGGTGAAGAGATGAAGAACCCCCCCCCTCCACACATGAAGGGGATCAGCTGCAAACATGCTTTGTTTATTTTGTTTTGTTTCTTTGATGTTACAGTCTTTTTGTATTTTATCTGTAGGGATCTTTTTTATTTGATTGTTCTGAGGTTAATAATTTGCAAAGAAGAGAACATGTGCATGTATTTATGTAAGTGGAGAATAACTGAAAGCAGAATGGTTGAAGAGAAGGGAGGCCATGTGTTTACAAAGAGGCCTCCATTGGAGTTAATATTAGTATTGTTATTATGACATAATAGCGAGGAGTTCAATGGTGCCCAAGACCCAAAAGGGAATGAGAATGTGAATGGTGATGTAGTCTCTGGATTCAGCCAACGTGCACACAGAACTTCATATAACTTCCCATCTTCAATACCCATCAGTAGGATGATACAAATAAAATAACAGGAGAAAAAAACAGTAACAGACTTAGCAGAAAAAAGATTTTTATATATATATATATATATATATATATATATATATATATATATGTATACACACACACACACACACACACATACTTGTATATATATATATATATATATATATATATATATATATATATATATATATATATAGATATATATATATATAGATAGATATAGATAGATATAGATCGATATATTGTGTGTATGTGTGTGTGTGTGTGTGTGTGTGTGTGTGTGTGTGTGTGTGTGTGTGTGTGTGTGTGTGTGTGTGTGTGTGTGTGTGTATAAGTTTACTATCATTTAACCATAATGAACAACGACGAATCGCGGTAATGTCGAACCTAAACCATGAAACTTAAAATGCCGAACGCAAAAAATCTCGAAGTGTAGTGATTGCAAATGTCAATATTCAACATTTTCAGTCACCATACTTCTGGTAACAGCAATACTGTCTGCTGCACAGTAAAGAGCATTTTGGCAAGCCCCCCTGCACCCCCCACACCCCCTACTTATATATACAAACTCCAAGATCGCACTACAGCAAGGGAAAGGGTACATTTCCTCATCCCCACTATAGTGCAATCTGCACCACAGTGTCGGAGCTTACAACAGCGAATGCGCATTCACTATTGCAAGGTTCGACATTGTCGCATTCTTAATTTCAGTTTGGCCAAAGGCAGTTTCACACAAATGTCAATCGCACGAAGTGCAATCGACAAAATGATTGTAAGCCATGTATGTGTGTGTATATGTATGTGCGTGTGTGTGTATGTATGTATGTATATATGTGTGTGTGTGAATAATATATATATGGGTCTAGGACATTTCACTGAAACTCAAATGACTGAACACAAATCACTGAAAGCACAATTCACTGAAAACTCAATTCACTGAAACACATTTCACTGAAAGTTATATATGGCCTTTTCCCCACTGTAGTGCGACTCTGGAGTTAGTATATATAGTAAGGGGGGTGTAGCCCCTCCACATATTTTAAGTATATATTATGTTCGGAAAAGAGTAATATATTGGAATTGCAAGTATCCATGTATATAGTTCAAAATATTTAAAATATGTGGGGAGCTACACCCCCCACACCACCCTTATTATATATATATATATATATATATATATATATATATATATATATATATATACACATATATATATATATATATATATATATATATACTAACTCCAGGATTGCACTATAGTGGGGAAAAGGCCATATATAACATTCAGTGAAATGTGTTTCAGTGAATTGAGTTTTCAGAGAATTGAGCTTTCAGTGAAAAGTACATGCTAATTTGACTTTCAGTGAAATGTGCATTCAGTGAAATGACATATATATATATATATATATATATATATATATACATATATATATATATATATATATATATATATGTGTGTGTGTGTGTGTGTGTGTGTTTGTACATATATAAATGTGTGTGGGGATCTACATTTATATTTCAAATTCTCAAATTGAATTTCAGTTGTTTGAGACCACAGAGCTGAACTTGCAAATTATTGAAACATTAAATGATCGCAGTTTGCATTGTCAAATGGTCTGATGTTTTCATATCCCTTTCCCTTTTTGATTTTTTCAAATCTTTTGGGTTTCTAATACCATGATGGGAATGGACCCTATTCCATGAAATTAGTATTGTTTCACTCTTTGATGTCAGCGAAAAGTGCTCTTTGCAGCACCCGCAATGTGCCCAGTGATGACTCCTCCTGTAATTCCTATGAAGTCACATGTATTGGTAGCATATCTAAATATGATTGTAGACTCTTTTTTTATAAGACCCGTTGCTCCTACTACTATTGGAACTATCTGAGTATCCTTCTTCCACATTGCTCTGATTTCTGCTTGCAGATTCTGATATTTTTATAACTTTGTGTCCCTCTCTGTATGTAATACACTGTAGTCACTAGGTGTAGCAATTTCAATGATCAATGCTGCTTTTGTCTTCTTTTCTTGGACTACTATATCCGGTTTTCTAGCATCTATCTTTTGAATTGTTGGTAATGGATGATCCCATGTAATGTAGACTTCATCATTTTCTATGATGCTTTGTGGCTCAGGTTTCCAGTGCTTTTCAGCCACTTCAAAACCCTAATATTTGCACAATCCCCATTGCAACAGGCTCACCACATTATTATGCCTTTCAGTATACAGACCTTCTCCCATTAGTATGTCACAACCAGCAACCAGGTGTGTGACTGTTTCCAGTTTGGTTATACAAAACCTTAATTTGTCTGTTTCTCCCATATGTTCAATGGACTTTGTAAACCAGAGTGTAAGTAGACCACTGTCTTGAACTACCAATATTAACCTTACATCTCTTGGTTTGAATTCACCTCTCCTTAACCATTCCTACGTTCATTCCTGATCAACATGAGGTGCTTCCAGTAATTTTCAATACTTGCAACTATATTTATGTGTTTTCCACATTTCTTGCCTTTTTATCTGGTCCTTCACCTTATATTCTTTGTTTTGTTTTATGGCACATTCAGATACTGCCTGATTTTTGTCTTCTTCTGGTTTGATTTCCATTCCTGCTTGACACCGATATGCTTCTGCTAGGTTAAGCAGAGAAATCTTCATAGATTTATTCTCCTCATGTTTCAAAACTTTCATTACATATGGGTCTTGTGATGTCAGCAGATATGTGTGGAGTCCCATGATTGCAAATCTATATATGTAATCAGTTTCAAGGAGGCCCATCCCTCCTTTGGAACAGGGAATATATAATCTTGGTATGCACTGATTTTTATAGATCATTTGGTGAGCATGAAGCATCCTTGTTTTAATATCTAATTTATCCAACACATTTTGGGGCCAATCAATCACTCCAAAACTGTAAGTTAGGACAGGAAGGCAAATTGGTTTATAGCTTGGATTTTATTCCTAGACGTCAACGCTGTTTTCAGGATTAATTTTAGTCTTCTGAAGTATTCCTTACTAAGTTTTATATGCATTTGTTCATGTTTTATTGCTGATCCTTCATCAATTCCCAAGTATTTATGCACTCCCTTTTACTCATGTTCGTTTATATCATGTTCTTGTCCCAAATTGATATTTTCCTGGTGCTACAGTCTTCCTGCTTTAAAGGTTGCTTTTGCACATTCATCAAGACCAAATTACATTCTAATATTATTTGAAAAAGTTTTGACAACCTGCAGCTGTGCTTTCAGTTTCTCATCTGATGAGCTACACAGTTTTAAATCACTGACAAAGAGAAGATGAGAAGTCTTTAGACTTTGTTGTTTTCTAGGAGGCAAATTATAGCCATGGCCTAAGGTGCTAAGTAGACAGCTTAATTGGTTAAGGGCAAGGCAGAATAGCAGTGGTGACAGAGGGTCACCCCAGAATATCCTCCTTTGAATTTTTATCCCTGAGATAGTAATTTGTCTTTATCATGATTTAATTGCAAAGTGGTCTGCCATTGTTTCATGGTCACTGTAACATAGTCGATCAGTATAGGGTGTATCTTATACATTTTTAAGCACTCTTTTATCCATGAATGTAGGACACTATCAAATGCTTTTTTGTAGTTAATCCATGCCATACTTAGATTCTTCCCCTTTTTACATTCTCCACTATGACTTTATTTAACAACAAATGATCCTTTGTTCCATATGACTTTCTTTTATTGCCCTTTTGTTCTACTGCCATAATTGAGTTTTCTTGTAAATGACTATAAACTCTGTCGGCATCAATTCCCGAGTATAGATTATACGTTATCAGAAGGCAAGTTATTGGTCTATATGTTTTGTGGTAGCTTGCAGGTTCACTCGTAAGTAGGAGCATTGTTTATCCTGTTGTTAGCCAGGCTGGTGTCTGTTCAGGATGTGCTTATAAATAGTTCCTATTCATGGCTAAATCTTTGTGCAAAGATGTTAATACTATCCTGTGACAATTTTAAAATCCCGTATGAAAAAAATCCTTCTCTAGTAGTGTACTGTCCCTTTAAAATTTTTAGTTTCTAAGTAAGGAAAATGGAGAACATTCACTTTTATGTTGGTGGAAGTTGTAAAAGTGGAATAAAACAATGTTATATGGAAAACAGGAAGGAAATGATTTTATATATATCTATATCTGTCTATACACACACACACACACACACACACACACACACACACACACACACACACACACACACACACACACACACACACACACATCTATCTATATACACTTCCAGAACTTTTTGTTTTATGTGAGTATAAAAGATTAAACTGGTTTGGGTGTTATCTGGTTAAGAAGGCCAGGCACAGATCAGAAAGAAGGAACATATATCAGACATTATGTAACTAATTTGATGAGCGTTATATAAAAAGGACAATTACCTCCCTGGCAGAATTCTCAATTCTGTGGAGGCTCCAGTGACCAGTTTTTAGTTGTTGTCCATAAGTAGTTCATAAAGCTGATAGAATATTTTTGCCAAATGCCAGAATATTGCATTTTTGTTTTATATTAAAGGCAATGCCATCTCTACTACACCATTCATGAGTAATGTTAAGTCACTTTTGACACCAGGTGATTTCAGTTGTGTTAAGGTCAATGCTCCCATGTTTGCAGTCATCTGTATATTTCAAGAATCAGATACAGGAGTCAGTTTTGACATTGGTTCATAGGTAAGTACTAGGCAACTGGTCATTTCAAACCTAACCAAAAACCCTGTTCAAAAATGTCCTTTAGCCTCAAGGAGAACAAGAGAAGATTGACTAGGAGGGAATTTGAGGCTGCCCATCCAATTGCCTAGGTTTAACTTGAAGGTGGCAAATGTGCTACTCTGCTTGACATGTAATGGAAGTTTGTTTCAGAGGTGAGGGATGTACTGCGATATGAATTTATTATGCCAACATGCCTCATTTACTTTCTGATGAAGGTTTAGTTCTGTTAACTGAGTTTTTATGTACCATTAGTGCCGCAAAGGATAGAATGTCAAATAGGTTTGGATCTTTTATGGCACTAAGAGCTAGGCATGGATCTCTAAGGAGGAGTCTGTAAGAGACTGAGTACAAAGGAAGGGCTGCCAGTCTCTCCTGATAACCATGAGTTTTGGGGACACTGATAATTTTAGTTATGAATCTTTGAGGTCTCTCAGTTTGTGTGAAATGTTAAAATAAATACATGCCAAAAGGTACATTATATTCAGTAATGGGTCTGATAGGATATGAGGGAAGGGGAATTAAGAGTTTTGTGGATCTAGTGAAGATACCTTTGGAAATTAGATGGAACAGATAAAAGGCTTTCCGAACTACTGAGGAGACATATTGGTCAAATAATAAGGAATTATTAACATGAGTGCCCAGAACCTTTACAACAGTGTCTGAACATAGGGGTGCATCTCCTATATGTTAAGTGAAACTGTTTTGTTTACCAAAATGAACTGCGCTACATTTTTTGCATTTAATTTGAGACCATTGTCCTTGCACCAGTTGTTAATAGGATTGGGCCCAAGAATGAGCCCCGAGACATCTGGAAAAGGGATGCAAATATTCAGGTTTAAATATATACTTTTTAAAGGACATACAGCCTAAAGTTGATACAACAAATTCACAAGCTTAAACTAAGTACATACAGCCTAGGAACTGATGCAATAAATAAATTCACAAATGAGATATTAATAAGTAGATTCATGAGTAGTAAGAAAATAACTAAGATATTGTAGTATTCATCACTCATTAGACCTATAATTGAGTACAATGCCTCATTCGGAATGTATCTGACCCGACACCTGCAGCAGCTGGAAAGGCCCCAAAAGTTCCTCACCAAAAGGATAAAGGGTCTCAAAAATATGTCTTATGCTGCCAGACTGAAAGAACTCCAGCTCTATTCAGTCGCATACCGCTTGCTCAGAGGTGACCTGTGCCTGACATATAAGGCCATGTCAAACCCAGATTTGATGAATATGCTTCACCTCAAAAAATCTAGATCCCTCAGAACCACAAGGGCGGGAGACTTAAACATTGACACGGTTATTAATAGAACGTGCTGGAGGGACAGATTCATCATGCAGAGACTCCCTATGCTGTGGAACAAAATCCCGGTACATGTGAGGCAGAGCACCTCGCTGGCCTTGTTCAAGAGGAATCTTGACCAATGGATGGGAGATCGCAGATATACCCCAGGGATTACTTCAGTGTCACTGCTTGACAGAGGCACAGCAAAATAATAGGCATAGTTTTCTTCAAACTAAAGGGGTGGCGAAAGCCACATAACTATGGGCTAGGCTTATAAATGTCCTTGGGCAGATAGCCTAGTATGAACCTATGAACCTATATAAAATACAGAACTATAGGCCAGTGTCACAGCATATATATTAGGCTGAAGTGCACCTAACTCTGGGCAAAACTGCAATCCAAATTGTAGCTTGCTACAGATCCCCCACCATGCCCCTGTATTCCCACTCCTGTTTTCTTGATATACTGGAAAATATTAGGGTTCAACCAAACACCATAATAATGGGCAATTTCAACTACCCCACCATTAACTGGGAAAACTACTTGTGTACCAACTCCTTAGCTCAACGCTTTCTGGAATTGATAAATTCCAATGCTCAGGATCAGTGTATCCACACCCCCACCAGGGTCAACAATATCCTAGACCTAGTCATTACCAACATGAGTGACCGGTGTTCCACACCTGAAATCAACTCCTCATTGGTCAGATCCAACCATAAGCTAATCACCCTAGATATCCACATTCTGCCCCCACACACAATTAATGAAACCATGGTAAAAAATTTCTCCAAAGCCAACTTCATGCTTCTTAAGACAGAAGTGGCGAACGTCATGACACCCACTCAGATGGACAATACAGTTACGACAGCTGAATCCTACACAAATGCACTCTATAAGCACTTACACAAGTGCAAGGATCGTGCTATCCCAAACAGAACCAAGATGCTATCCTCCAAAAAAATGAAGCCAATCTGTAGGTTCCCTGCCATAAACAAACTCTACAACAGAAGGAAGAAACTGTTGCAAAAGAGATTAAAATCCCATGAGTGGAGGAGCTCCCTGGTCAGCCTCAGTAAGAAGCAGAGATCCCCTATAAGATCCTCCGAAGCTAGCTATTAAAACAAAATTGCCACTGATTCTAAGGGCAACCACAAAACATTTTATAGCTATGTCATGAATCTCAATGGCAACACCCAGATCTGCTCTGAGTTATAGCACAATGGCATGAAAATTACAGAACCAACTAATATTGCCAACATCCTGGCAGATAGGTTCAATGCTAACTTTACCCCCCTCTCACTCCCTAAAGGCCCCATATCTATACAGGAAGAATGCAGAGTCCCTGTAATCACAGGTAAAAGCTGCACTCTCTAAAACCAAAAACACAGCATCCATGGGACTGGACAACATCCCAGGCTGCATTTTACATGAACTTCAGAACGAACTGGCTCCCCACCTAAGCACCATGTTCAGTCATAGTCACACATCAGGCTTTGTGCCCACTGAATGGCACACAATGGCAGTTATCCCACTCCACAAAGGGGGAGCCACCACTGATCCTGGAAACTATCGCCCTATTGGCCTGATGAGCCTGATCTGCAAGACCATGGAACATATCATCATGGAACTCATAAACAAAGACATTGGTAACCTCCAAACTCTGGACCCCACCCAGTACGGGTTTCTGAAAGGCAGATCATGCCTTCTGAACCTGATCGACGACTTTGAGGCAGTCACCAAAGCCGTAGATGAGGGTAAGGTGGCACACACAGCCTATCTTGACCTCGCCAAGGCTTTCAACACCATCCCCCATTCTGGAATTAGAGGTAAACTCACTAAACTAGGTATAAATCCCTCCATCACAAGATGGGTTGCCAACTGCCTCACTGACAGAACACACACTGTAAAAGTTGCAGACTCCAAATCTGACTTCAAACAGTGACAAGTGGAGTACCACAGGGTTCAGTCCTGGGACCTCTACTGTTTGATATCTACTTCTCTGAAGTACCGGTTACACAGAAGGCCTCTGGCTGATGAAGTTCACAGATGAATGCAAACTAGGAGCTATAGTCGAGTCCCCAAATGATGTGGACATCCTACAGAAGGGCCTCACTGAGACAGATGTCTGGTGTCAGAGGCATAGCCTCAAGCTCAGTGCCAAAAAGTGCATTGTAGTTCCCTTTGGTAAAAACTCTGTACCCATGAACTACTACATAAATGGCAGTCTACTTAATGCTGAATGTGTGATGAGACCTTGGGACCTTGATAATCACATCGCCACAGTAGTCAGGAAATCCTTCTATGTGGCACACCTCATCACAAAAGGTTTCTCATCCAGGAAAAAAGAGGTCATTGTTCCTCTCTACTCGGCACTCATTAGAGCCATTATAAAGTACAACGCCCCTTTTGGAATGTACCTCACAAGACATCTGCAGCAGCTGGAAAGGCCACAGAAGTACCTCACAAACAGGACTACTGGCCTCAAACAGATGCCCTACACTGACTGTCTCAAAAAACTCCAGCTTTACTCTGTAGCATATCGCCTACTCCAAGGAGATCTCTGCGTAACTTATAAAGCTATGTTAAACCCTGAACTGTTGGACATGCTATACCTTACGGAATCCCAATCCCTCTGAGCTACACACTCTAGGGATGTAAACCTTGTCACCACAATAAACAGGACATGCTGGAGGGATAGATTCCTGTCCCAGAGACTTCCTATACTCTGGAACAAGCTACCCATCTATGTCAAGCAAAGTTCCTCGTTAGCGCTCTTCAAGAAAAATCTTGATGAGTGGATGGGAAATAGGAAATACACTCCGGGGATTACTTCTGTGAAACTGCTCGACAGGGCACAGGAAATTAACTTTCTTGGGTGGCGTAAGCCAGGGAAACTTGTTGGTTAGGCTTAGTTAGGCTCTTGGGCCAATAGCCTAGTATCTACCTATGAACCTATAAGAAGGGTGCAGTGCTCACACTCAGTACAGAGGAGGTGAGAAGAGAGCTAGGGAAGGTGAACCCCAGGAAGGCTGCTGGACCAGATAACATACTGGGCAAGGTGTTAAAAGGCTGTGCTGATCAACTGTGCACAATACACCTGGAGATATTTAACAGCTCTCTTGCCATGGTGAAAGTACCCTCATGCTACAAGGAAAGAAACAGCATTCCATTGACTAAGAAAAACTCCCCTAAAGCCTTAATGACTACAGGTCAGTCACTCTGACCTCCACTGTTATGAAATCTTTTGAGCACCTGATCAAAAAGCATTTGTCATTGGGCCTACCTCCTGATTTCATCCCTCTGCAGTTTGCTTACAGCCAAAACAGATCCATAACCGACGTCATATCATTAGTGCTATACAGCTCCCTTAAGCATTTAGAGAGCAATGACAGCTAAGTGAGGATACTGTTCATAAATTTCAGCTCAGCATTTAATACGGTGGTACCCATGCAGCTGATAGAAAAACTGGCATATATAGGAGTCAGTAAACATCACTGTCACTGGATTCTGAACTTCTCCATTGAGAGGCCACAGAGAGCGAGTTCAGGACTTCAGGTAAGAACACATCAAAGTATATCAAGATTAATATTGGGGTTCAACAGGGATGTGTTCTCAGTCCACTGTTATTCACCATCCTGACCCACAACTGCTATGCAAAGTACAAGTTCAACCATAGCATCAAGTTTTCTGATGATACCACAGTCATGGAGCTCATCAAAAAGGAGGATGAAAGAGCATAGAGAGAGGAGGTGGCATCACTGATCAATTGGTATGAAGGGAACAACCTTGACCTGAATGTAAGCAAGACCTAAGAGATTATCATCAACTTCAGGAAAAAGAAAACAAACCATCCAGTGCTCATGATCAATGGTGAGAGTGTAGACAGGGTTAAGTGCACAAATTTCCTAGGTGTACACATAATCAGAGGATCCCTCATGGTAGGGAAACACCAGCCAGCTGGTCAAGAAAGAGCACCAACCCCACCATTTTTTGAGAAGGCTGAAGAAAGCTAAGCTCCCACCTCATATCCTCTCCACCTTCTATAGAGGTGCTATTGAGAATATCCTCACCAGTAAATTCACAGTGTGGTTTGGAAGTTGTACAGCTACAGAAAGGAAGGCGCTACAAAGAATGCTGAGGTTCACAGAAAAGTTAATGGGTACCAGTCTTATGTTGATACAACTTTCCTCTGCAAGAAGACATCAGAAGGGCCACCAAAATAATACCAAAATAATACAAGACACCACACATCCAGCGCATGGACTGTTTAACCATCTGGCATTGGGTAGAAGATATTGCAGCATCCACTGCAGGAGTACCAGATTCAACAACAGTTTCTACCCGAAGGTGGTCAGACTTCTGAACTCAGGCATAAGTCTCAGAGAACTGGACACTAAGTCAGTTCTTTCTTTTTTTTCACAAATACCTATAGTCTGTTGTATAATATATACCAGACAAATTCCAAGTGGGTACAATATTTATTATTTATATATATATATATATATATATATATATATATATATATATATATATATATATATATATTATATGCTGGAATATGGAATTATATAGTGGTGGTGCTGCGGTAGTGTTGTCACCTCACAGTAAGACATTGTCCTGTTCGATTCTCAGTTAGAGCGCCTTCTGTGTGGAGACATGCGTGAATGGGCGTACCTTTGTTGAAGGTTGTGCATCAGGGCTGGCAACTCGGCACGTAAAAATCTACTGCCAATCATTAGCGGACCGGAGTTCCACTGTGGCAACCCCTAACTGGGAAAAAGCCGAAAGATACAACATTAGAAGTAGGATTGTGTACTGCAGTGGTGGTGCTGCGGTAGCATTGTCGCCTCACAGTAAGATGCTGTCCTGTTCGATTCACAGCTAGAGTGTCTTCTGTGTGGAGACATGCGTGAATGGGCGTACCTTCGTTGAAGATTGTGCATCAGGGCTGGCAACTTGGCATGTAAAAATCCACTGCCAATCATTAGCGGACCAGAGTTCTGCTGTGGTGACCCCTAACTGGGAAAAGCTGAAAGACACAACATTAGAAGTAGGATTGTGTATGTTAGTTGTGTTCATGCATTTCTTGTATGTGTTTTACTTTCTGTGTGTAATCTGAAGAAGGAGCTGATGCACAAAATTTAGGTTAGTCTACATGTGTGTGGTCCTAAATGATAGTAAAGTTTACTTTGAGTCTTGAATATACATATACATGGTCGCTCACACAATACAAAGATTCCTATAGAGAAATTGGAGAATAGTTTAAAAAACTGGAACATGCAAACAAGTAAACACTAGCACAAAGAAATGTAGACTAAACATTTTTAAACAGACAACACTAGAAACATACAATTTGCTATTTAGTTCCACCACTGTACTAAATAAAGATAATCACAATTTACCTTCCTCTAAGTTGCAAGCAACTGAAAGACAAAGTGCAATATTATGAATGCACTAAGTTTGAAACGGGCAGTCCCTCTTTCTTTCTCTGTCTTCCCAGTTGCAGTTCATGGAACACTTACAGAAAAAGGCAAAGATTTCTGAAGTAAGTCTGAGCATAGGAAGAAGAGCCCTTTAACTTTGTCTGGAGATTTATCTAATTTACTTCCCCTAAAGCAAATCATAAAATTCAAAGCAAATAAGGTAAATAATGTCTACTAATGTGTGTTTATGAAATAGTTTTTATTTCCAAGGTACTACTGCATTTCTAGCATTTCTACACATTTCTCTTGTATCTCTGCTGTGAAAAAAAAATTCAGATTTTACAGCTTTACGCATTTTACACTTTTACTATATTTTTAAATAAAAAAGCAGTAGCAGGTTTTAGACAGGTGTTCACATTCCATATCCTCTCTGGCTCTGTTCAAGAGAAATCTTGACCGGTGGATGGGAGATCGTAGGTTTACCCCGGGAATCATCTCTGTGTCACTGCTGGACAGAGGCAAAACAAACTAATGGGCACAATATTTTTTAACATAAGGGGTGGCGTAAGCCACAAAACTTTGGGCTAGGCTTATAAATGCCTTAGGGCAGATAGCCTAGTATAAACCTATGAACCTATGAACCTATATATGTACTACATCTTTGCCAGAAACAAATTAGGCTTTCTATAGCTTGTCACCCTTCTCCCTGTTTTTGACTCCTAAGCAAGCTTTCTTGAGATACTCCCAAGAAACATGGCTTGGGTAGAAGATGCTTCTCTGTAGGTACACTACTAGTTTATTTCTTGAAAGGCCACCTGATTTTGCATCACTGGCACCACCCTGATGCTGCAATGCTTGGACATGCCCCCACCTTGGCAGGATTTAGCCATGTATGACCCCTACCTATTGCTCAGACTTTGAGTCTGGGTAGGAAGCAGCAGATGTGAAAACATTATCTTGTCCACTGAAGTGTCTGAATGAGGCTCACTGAGAAGGTCTACCACAAGATCCCTCTCTGATTCCTGCATTAATCCACTTCAGTTACTACCACAAGTTCCCTCTCTTATTCCTGCTGTAACACACTGCAGTTACTACCACAAGATCCCTCCCTGATTCATGTTGTAATCCACTGCATTTACTACCAATACCTCTTTATCATGGCAGGGATTCATCATATTAACATAACAGAGTCTGTGTTTTTGCTCCAGCCTGGTATCTGTAAAGACAGACACAGACACGTGTGCATGTGCATGTACACACACACACACACACACACACACACACACACACACACACACACACACACACACACACACAGACAAATATACACACACAAAATGATTTCCAGGCATGGATAATAATACACGATACAGTTACTGCATACTCTTAAAGAAGCCAGCAAAACTATTAGTTTTCAATAGATACAGCTAAGTAACCTTTCTATTTTATAAAAGCCAGACTCACAGTTCCTGAGATTTATGCAGATATCCTTAAATACATTAATAAGCAGCCAAGTACAAGATGTTAAAATTTAGTAATAAAGTTCATTATTTAAAAAATAAGCAATACCATTTAAATAATAAATATTCAAATAAGTATGCATTTGTACAAAAACTGTAAAATTACCATGTTTGAACAGACAGCACAAGAAAAACAATATCAGCTAACTAGTTCTAATTCTGAACTGAAGATGACTAAACTATCTACTTTTAAGTTGTCAATAAGTCACAGGCAAAGTAGGCAGACATGAAGTCACTGATTCCTGGAGAAGGCAGTCTCCCTGTCTCCCTCTGCTCAGCTTCAGTTCTAGAACACATCCAGAGTGAAGCATAACATCCAACTTAATAACTGCTGAGCTGAGCTCTGAAGTTAGAAGGTTTCTATTAACCTGAAGTTCCAGAGGGGTGTTCTGGATTAATGAAATGCTTGAAAAGATTCAGTTAGTAATCACTTTTAACCATCCCCTCTTCTACATATACTAAATAAGTCCATACAATTAACTTCATGTGCTGGGTCAACTTTTAAATCAAAGCAATCAGTCCAGTCCCAAATAAGGAAATATAGCTTTACACATGGAATAGGCCCTTCAGGTGTGTGTGTGTGTGTGTGGTGTGTGTGTGTGTGTGTGTGTGTGTGTGTGTGTGTATATATATATATATATATATATATATATATATATATATATATATATATATACACACACACACACACACACGCAAAGTAGTTTTACTTTCAAAGCCAGTGTTGCATTTCTAAAGGCTGATAAGTCTTGTTCTGTGCAGCCTGATATATTTCATATATTTTCTGCAGAAACTGCAGACATCTTAGAGCTTTTCACATTTTATAACTTTACTTCACTTTTACCAAAAAAAAAAAAAAATGCAGGTTTTATGTAAGTTTTCATAGTTTCCACATTTGCTAGATTTTGCTTGAATTGCATGCTTTGATGGATTAAAAAAATGTGGGTTTTCTATAATCAATACGGTAGTGAGGCTTGACACAGGCGGAAATTTTAAGATGCTGCTTGTGTCTAAAGAGTTGAGCTAGCACTTGCGATTAAATGCTACATCTTGTTTAGTCATCAACGGTAGCGTGTCTATTAGTGGTATAATGAAAATGAAAACCAGTGCATTATAGGGTTGTTTAATATCAACATATTTATTTAATGCATTTTAATACTTTGAATCTGAGTAGGCATGTAGCGTCATCATCACTATTATTTATTATTTATTATTTATTATTAATGATAGTGAACATTTTTAAATGTTTGCTTATGATGTTTAACATGAATTCCTGGCATTAGAACTTTAATAGCGTTTGTTAATTATATATGAAGTGATTCCCTATTATATCATCGAAGACCCAACATCTCGAATGCATCTTCATCGACCTGAAAACAATGAAATCGCTTGGCCGCCTGCATTACTTTGCTGTTTTCCCCACTGTTGTGCGATCTCAGAGTTGGCATATTTAGTTAGGGAAAGTGTGGGGGGTGTAGGGGCCGAAGCCCCTCACTTTGGTTTGTTTGTAGTGCTTTTTTTTTTTTTTTATTGGGCCAAGCAATTTTTTTCACAGGGAAAGAAATCACTTCTATGCCCTGTCACTCTTTTAAAAATTAATTGTTTTCAGTTCGATGAACACGCATTAGAGATTTTGCGTCTTTGGTGATATAATAGGGACCCTATATGGGAGGGTTGTGATTGGTGCAGTGATGTTTTTACACTGTAATGTTTTCATTACATGTATAACTCTGAAGAAGTCCTATATCGGACAAAAGTGTTGTTATTCACACATTATATTAAATTAAATGTATCCATCATGTGGATCCTTCTAGAATATCGTTCATTTTGTGTCCTTGGTGGTGGTGGTGTTTTCATTCATGCTTTATACAGTGTTCCACAGATAATATAAATAAATGCGTACTCAGGGTCCATTTCTCTGTATACAGGTTTCCAGTCTAATGTTTCCAAATGTGAGTGTAGGTTATTTTCCCTTGCTTTCTGAGATGGACCTTAAAGTTGAGTATAGGCTACCTTCCTTGATTTTTGGGATGGACTTATCTGTATTTTAAAGTGTACACCCTAATGTTAACAAAGATTACTGCATTATGAGATTAGCAGTAAAGAAGCCTGCCACAGATGACCCATGTTATTAGGGATGTAAACACCTCTCTTCACTTAAGTATTGAAAATACAGGGTAACAAACACAAGTATATTAATAAGCAATTCTGGACTCAATTATAGGTTGTCATCTGAGACACTTTACTCTGAGAAGACCTTTAGAGTGAAGCAATAATCATAGTAATTTCAAATGTGTTTTTGGCTAACAGTCTGAAATAAATGCTTTGAAAGGGATTAATTAGAAAAGCATGATTCAATGAGTCTCAACTGTAAATAGTATTTATAGCATTTGTGTATATACGATACAGCTAACAACCTAAAGTAAACAGCATTTCAAGTATAACTAAATTATAAAAACAAGTAGTACCTGGCAAAAAAATCACAGTCAAAACAATTGGGTAGCTCGACTCACTACAGCCAGTGCCCAGCTGAGGCATACTGGTAATGCATTACATCCCACTCTCTGTCCTTACATTAATAGCTGTCTTTGAAACACATACACATAACAAACAGCTGCAGTACAGATACACAGCTATTGGTCTGTGTGTGTATGTGTGTGTGTGTGTGTGTGTGTGTGTGTGTGTGTGTGTGTGTGCGTGTGCACGCCTGAATGCAATAGTGCAAGTAAGATGCTCAAAGATTCAGTTTACTCATACAGAAATCTGTCTTAGGCAGTATTGGTCAGTTATTATGAATATTGTTAAGTATGACTTAAAAATCCTAATTGCACTGATCTACGCAATAACATGCAGACATAAACACAGATGCAGCCCACACATACACATTTGCACACACACACACGTGTACGTGCACATTCTCACATGCAAAATTTAAAACTGTAAGTGTTGGCAGGTGAGGGAAATAAAAAAACTTCAGATAGTATTAGTATCTGCTCTGATCCATGAAGCAATGTGTACTCATTTGCCTGCTTGTAGTTGGTTAGAAATCTTTAAATAGACACTGTTCAGACTGCCACTCCAGCTGAAAATGGAGACCAAAATTCATAACACATAATGCTGATCAAAATAATATAGGTGGTGGAAGCACACTAAGAGGTACATAGCTCTCAACCTGTAGCACAAGAATCAGGGACAAAGCCAAAAATAATAGGAGACAAAGGCTTGAAATAAGAACATTTTTAAATTGTTCTTATAAAGTTAGAAATTTGCTAGAATAACAGATTTTTAATTAATGTATTTTTCTGAAGGAAAGAAAGTCTAAAACTCAAATGCCCATCATTATGTAGTGACTGCAGTCCTCAGTGAGTTGTCAAAAGATCACAAATTTTATGAGAGACAGACTAAAATTATATGAGAAAAATCCAGACATTCTGTGAAATTTTGAACAGTTGGGAGGTATAGGGCCCATTGATTTTGTGAAAAACAACAGCAAACATGGCAGTGCCATTCCGAGATGTAAAATACAGTACCATGGCTTGACCTATTTGGAGCAACAAGGATTTATGGTGAACAGGCAATCTCAATGCTAGGGGTAGCATCAGCTATGGTCAGACTGTATTTAAAAGTGTCCGGAAGTGGACCCTATGCCTATAACTTGGCACATCATGACTCTTCATGCTATTGCTGAAGGTACTGTTAGTATATTACCAAAAAGCACCTGAATGACCAGCAGATAATGGACTGCTTCCATGGGGATAAAGAGGCCATGCATGAGCTTGTCTAATTGTGTTATCCACCAGCGGATTCGAGAGGGATTGATGAATTACATATCTCAGTGGATGCTAAGGTATGTATAACATTAACCAACCTAGTCTGTTGGACCTTCTGGGGACCAATGGGACCAATTACTAGGAATATTGCAGACATCAGCCTTATGCATTCCACAGCAGTTCCTTGATATTATGCTTCTACATATGGAGGATCTAATAGGATTCCCAAGGACTGCAGAGGAGAGATACACCCCTATATGGACATTGTGCAGCATAGTCCATTCATCTGAGGTCCTGTGTGGCATTGATTGCATACACATGTTGCTATCAAGGCCACACTTGGGCCACAGAGTAAGAGATACATCAGCAGAACAGGTTTCCAATTCCTCAACTACTAGGTGGTGTGTAATGTTCAAGACATGATCTGTAATGTTTGTGTGCCACCTACACACACAGTTCACATGATTCATAAATATCTCACATGTCCAACCTATACCAATGATTTATATGGGGGGGTTGATTCCCACAGGGTCATCTAGTTTGTAGATGCACACATAGGAAGGGATAGAGGTCAGTATACAAAGTCACCATGTAAGAAGGAGGTAGGAGGCCATATATAACTGCATGACTGGTGTGTGTTGCAAGTGATGCAGGATATGCCCTGGGGCCATGGATGATGACCACCATCTCTGACACCCAGACATAAAACACGGTGGAACACATTATTAGCTAACTGAAGGGATGCATCTGTTGTCTTGATGCATGCAGTGGGACAGTGCATTATACTTCTGACACCTGCAGTCAAATTGTTGTTGAGTATGTCACGTTGCATATCATGGCACTGGAAAACCACTTGCAGCAGCAGGTGGAACATCCCAGCAGGTCCCAGTACAGAAGTAGGAGAATCAGCCAAGGAGCAGAGCAGAGAGTTAAGGATAAACAGGTAACAGTATTATCACATGGGAGGCAGTAATGAGGCAATACATTGTAGCACTATCAAGGAGACACCATCTGGTTCACAGCTATATGCCATGACACAGAGTATACAGAATAAAACAATATGTGCAATATCACATCTGAACTATACAAGGCAATATATGGAATAACCATGCTGTTCATCAGACACTACCATGCCTGGGCAGATTATGGCATGGGCAGGGCACAGACATCACTTGCACAAGTGGTAGGAGGACACATTGACAAGTGACAGCAAAACTATCATGAGGGCCAGGATCATGGGATGTTCACAGGGCAAGCACACACTCTGATATCAGGTTGTGATGAGTCAAGGATGACATCATCCAGTAGCATTGGTGATGTGCACTGTAGTGGCCCCCCAGTCTCACATGATGTGGTCTATGTCAAGGACTGTGTAGAACTATGGAAGTGCATGCATCTTGATGGGGTGTACTATGCAGAGGGCCAACAAATGTATGACATTTATAACCAGGATGATAGCCATAAGTAGCTAAGGAGCTCAATCTGCTGACAGGAAATTGGAGGTGCAGAATTATAGGAAGAAGTGCATGTGGCCTGATTTGGTGTCCTAGGTATGGAGTCTAAAGAGCCTCAGTAGCCATGATCATGAGACCAGCCACACCCTAGAGTGGTGGGCTATGGCCCCAACATCAAAAGTGATGCTGTCTCAGAAAAGGTCTGTATCATTTGGAAATGCTCAACTTGTGACTGGCGAGCTTGCATCTGGACCCTCCCATGATCACAGACAGCATGGTCTGCTGTAGCAGACTAGAGGATGGTTTCTCTTTGCCACATGGAAACACCCATTGAGGCAACAGTAGACACCAGAAACCTGAGTAGCACTATTTTCTCTCAGTACCTATACTGCATGTTACTAAGCAGCACATTCACAATCTCCACAGTGTTGTTTAACTGCTGTCTGTGCCTGGATCACTGACCTGTACATTCACTGATTTGTGCCAAGTATTGAAACCAAGTTGTGGACAGATCCACAGTAATGGTGGCACCACAAACAACCATGCCTTTCCCTGTATGATGTAAGCACATGTAAGAGGTAATATAGCTTACAGATGCTATGTAGGCTGGGAGCTTCTTTGTAGCCAGGGAGGGGTTCACAGTTACAGGACATCAACCAAACACTAATAAAGTTTTGGGTTCAGCTTATTCTTCCACAGGGTTTTCATGTACAGAGGACGTGTGTCAGCTGCCTCATATTAGATTTATACTGACAATGCCACTTTGTCATCAGACTGTACCATGTACATGGTGTATTCATCATCTGCCGCATGTGGCCTGCTGGTATCAGTTGTGTGCTGTCTGGTTGTTCTGGATCATTTGTCAGTAGAACTTATGAAAGCATAAACAGAAGATACCTGTGGTAAGGTTGTAGCATGTGTTTACCCCCACACCCCCTGTGGTAGGCATACAGGTAGAAGACACAATATGAGAATGGGGAAGATACATACCTTGTTGTGTGAGGTGTTACACTTGCAGCCTGGAGGTACTGCAAGAACAAATATGCAGAATCCTCTTGGTGAATAAGTCTTGCCAGACATGTAATGTAGTGTACAAAATGAAAATGTAGCAGCATCCCCCACAGACACACATGTGGTTATGACTAGCCCATCTTCCACGTCCAAGCCCTCTCATCCATAGGTTTAGTGACCCCCTGTGGTGCTCTTGCACACCATTGTCCCAGAATTTAAATGGATTGCCATGCCTCCCCCTAGTTACAAGGGTCATTGTATCCTGTGTGGCATGTTTTTACCTAGCTGCACGTAGCTCATGTAGGTCTCCCCTAAAGCTGGATATGACAGTATCACCCTATAGTGCTGTGTTTGTACACCAAAATAAACCACTTTTATATGGTTGAGATGCTGCCATCCATCATGAGTTTTAAGTACAGTACAATGTTACATTACCATTCATTTTGTCTTTCTTCAGTATGGCTATATGAAAGTTTAAAGTTATATTCTGTGAAGTCCTGATTCCACAGTCATGTCTCTTGAAACATTCATGAGCAAAATTATGCTGACCCTTTATATGAAGCTAATAAGGGCCTCTTAGCACTGTGGGATCTTATCAAGGGCATTCAGTACACCTGTTTCTGAACTGCTGTCATAATACATTACATTAGCCACACTGAGTGGTGCAACTAAGCATCTTTGAAGACCAGGGACATGTGTGCACAATTATGGAGCATCTCCTGGTATTGCTGGTCAAGTTACATGATAAGCAAGCCACAGGAGTTGAGACTTGCCCATGACATTAGCCATGCAGGGATAACTGATGTCTAAGTGTGTTTTCCTATAAGGGTGGCCTGGCATCTGATGAATACATTCCGTAATCCCTCATCCAAGTATTTTATTGCCTTATGTGTCATTCCCTATGCAGTGTTTATTGCTTAATCTCAAATCACTTGACGTCCATCCTTTATCTGTCTGTCCATCAACTGCTGCCCTCACTGTTTGTGTCAATACCATCCTTGTCTGTCTTTGTCTGCATTTTATGTTTGTTTATCTACCCCTGTTATATTCTATTCTTCCTCCATCTGTTCCACAACTATTCCTCACTACTTTCCCACTTGCCATTCATCTTTATATAGTTCAAATGGGAGTCCATCCCACAAAAATATACCTTTCTCCTGTCCAGCTCTTATTCCTTATGTTATCACTGTGTATGTTTTCCTCTGCGTGATACTTCCCCTTTTCTTAATGGCATGTCCTACCCTTTCCAGCCCATTTACATGATGAACTGGGTTGGCATTTTTCTGTGCTGCCTCTTCATGGGCTCCATATCACTATGCAGGCAGCACTGATGTAATGCTACATTGTATAGTTGAGTAAGTATAGCTTAGGGCATGCACACTTGCCTGTCCTGTGAGTCCTGACATTATGTTCAGGCACACGTTAATAATTTTCTTCCTCTACTACACTTGCCTAGCACTACTTCTTCCCATAACGATGTTCAACTACTTCACTGTACAGTCTTTTACTTGGACTACCAATGCTATGCAAGTCCTGTTACATATCTGAGCAGCAAAGGGTCATGCCGTGTTACAGGAAACTTGCTATTTAGTGCTGCACAGGTGTATAGTGCTTGTCTATGAAACCCAGCTGGATTGCCTTCTGTGACAGAAACAAAAGTCAGCTTTTTATGCCATGAAGCCAAGAAAAAAGCAGTGGCACAGAGACTTTTGTAATACCTTTCCATTAGCAGGAGGAATACTACAGTTTTGGTGTTGCTATAATATTTTGTTTCCACACTAGCTTTAGTGAACATGTTATTCCCTTGATGAACTTATACACCAGTAATACTGGAAGACTTGACATCTAAAACATATCTTCCAATTGGCAGAATATGTAATACCATGCTGGTAAAAAGAACTCAGTGCCATTCTGCAATTCTGGGATAGATGAGAGGTATGGAACAATGTCCATTCACCTTGTTTCCCTGATCTGTGCTTTAAGCTTTCACAAGTTATATTATAAATGTAGATTGTACTAAGCCGTTTGCTACTGTTAAAATACCACCCACTAAGCACTTCATCAATTACAATACTGACATACAGAATTTCTGAATACTGATACTGCAATAAGCTCCATTGGCATCTGCCAGTAATGCCCTCAAACACCTTGATCCCAGGGTGGCTGACCCTTTGCCCAACCCTAGCTACACTTCTGATTAATAATAAATGGGCACTCCTGGAAGTTTGGCTAGCCTCAGAGCCGCGAAACATACTTGCCAGTACAGAAGCATGGCTGAAGGATGACTTCTGCCCCTTATCATATTTTCAGGATAACTACTCTCTTTATGGTAATTCCAGACCTGGTGAGGACACCCAACTACTACTTAACAGTAACTTCACCTTAACATCTCTGTTCATCTCAGTGATCTATGACTGCAAAGCATAGCCCCATAGGAATACTCAACCATCTTCGTTTATCCAGACTCACCCATCTACATGTTGCCTCCATTTACATGCCCACTATTCCGTTACAACCATACAAGACACCCTGAAAAAAATCTTTCCCATCAGTATTCTTAAGAACCTCATTATTATTGGTGGTCTTAACTGTGTGCATCTGGCTGAAAGGTACACCTACTTGACAGATCACTGCAATTTCTATGACTATACTAAATTGTCAGACAAAAACATGGCCAATATTTCCTCTGGTAAAGATTCCATATTAGACCTTGTTATTGCCAACATAAATCATATATGTCTACCAGTCAGTACATCCACCAAATACCCTTAGTGACTATTGTCCTGTTACTTCAAACTTATCCTTTAAGGCAGACAAGAAACCACCTCAAATTGTGACCAGGACGACATTCAAAATACTAGAACTATTAAACATCGTTAGCACTGCTGACTGGTCTCCAGACTACCAAGCTACTAACCCCAATGAAGCACTGGCATTTGTAAGCAATGCACTAGCCACTTCACAAAAATCTGTGTTATTTATCACTAGAAGAAGAGTGAAGGGCCAGCAACTACCCCTGACTTAACCCTACCATCATAAATATGCTAAAAAAAAGAGACATCACTTGGAAAACCTGAAACAGGACACACGCAATACAGCTCTCCACAACAACTACTAAAATTAAGCAAAGAACTCCAAGTGATATTTAACTCCAGCAAGGCCACTTATCTTCAAAGTTTGCAAGTGCACTTAGCAAAGTCTTTCTGGAAAGTCATAACAAGTTAACAGGAGAAGGTTTTAACAACAAACATACAGTCATTTTTACCAACAGTAATGTGCCATTCCCTGAAAACTACCAATACTTTTTGCTAAATACAATCCAAAACCTAAGTAATTATTTTCTACCCCAAGACAATCAGAGTGACAGACCCCACACACAGGCTTTATACTCACTAGCTGATTAATGTACCAACTTTTACTTCAAATAAATATAAGCCAAGGAAATCATGGACCTCCTGACAAAGTCTGAAGTGCACTCCTGTGCTAAATTCTCAATCCTGCATCCTTCCTTCTTCAGAATGACCACAGAGGTAATTGCTAAGCCCTTAACTCATATCTACAGTCTCTTACTAATAACCTCCACTTTCCCCAAAATATTTAAAATAGCAGTAGTGATACCACTTCATAAAGTCCCCTTCCCCAAGTCCTGCCAATATTACAGACCTACATCCAATTTCAATACACTAGCCAAAATATTTAAAAAAATCTTTTATAAACAAATTGCACACATTAATGCATACAGCCTACTAAGTGACATTCAAAACAGCTTCCATGATGTATTTAGTGCCATGCCAGCTGTATACATGGTTAGTAATAAGATCTACTGCAATATTAATGATGGACTGCTCACAGGAGGTTTATTCTTTGAAATGGTCATGGCTTTCAAAACTAGCAATCACTATTTGCATTGCAGTAAACCTTCCAGGTTTAGTTTTTGAGCTTACACACTGCAATGATTTAAAAGCTACATAGAGGAGAGAACTGTTTGGGTATTCTGTAATAAAACCTTATCCCATGTTGAAATCCTTAATATAGGCATTGCTCAAGACTCAGTGCTAGGCCTACTTTTTCCCATTATTTATAAATAATATCAGCGGTCGAGTGGGCGTTCGAAAGACATGCGTTGAATGGGCGTGCCTTCGTTGAAGGTTGGGTGTCGGGCTGGCAACTCGACACCATAAAAACCAACTGCCAATCATTAGCAGACCGGAGTTCTGATGTGGCAACCCCTAACCAGGAAAAGACAAAAGACAAACAACAACAACATCAGACAAAGCCTTCCCAGCAATGTGGAAGAAAAGCCTCCTGTACTCTCTGCCACACATCAAACAATGGATTATTGCTCTTAGATTTCACTCCTATATGGGGAAAGAGCCTTTACCAAAATCATACCTGTCACATGGAATCACTAAATACTACTTATAGTGCAAATATGAAAGTAGCTGAGAAACACTGGAAACATGAACTACAAAGTGATATAAAGAATGATGAATTGTACATCGCATTGGATCACCCATTACTAACAAAAAATAGATGAGAGAAAACAAGACATAGTAGTCCATGAAAAAAAAAGGCAAAAGTAGCATTGATCATTGAAATTGATACACCTAGTGATTATAGTGTCTCACATACAGATAGGCAGGCACAAAGTCATAAAATATCAGGATTTGGAGGCAGAAACAAGAGCAATGTGGAAGAAAGATACCCAGACAGTTCCAATAGAAGTAGGAGCAACGGGTCTAATTAAAAAGAATCCAAAGGTGTATTTAGATATGCTACCAATACATGTAACTCCATATGAACTGCAGAAGGAGTAAATTCTGGGCACACTGCAGTGCTGTGAAATGATAATTTCATAAACGTTAATTATACCCTGACTTGCAAATGGGGACGGGGTTCATTCCCGTCATGGTATTAGAAACCCAAAAGATTTGGAGAAAGTAAGCCAAGAGAAACCACCTCCCAGCTGAGATAAGATCACAAAATCTTTACAAAGCTTCAAATCAAAGTTTAGAGGACATTTAGAAACTGAATCAACCTTCACCTGTTTCAGGGACACACAATAAACTATAGCCAACACACTGTCATTGACTTCCACCTCATCTTATTACTGCCTAATGAACCTGAGACCAATGTTCTAAATCAGTTATGTTAATATTGTACATATCTCACTAACTATATAGATTTTATGAAGTAATTATTTGCAGAATAAATATGTATGTACTTATTTTAATTTGTTATTGTGTGATAATTAATATTCTGTGTATAATGTAATATTTTCATTATGACTTTATTAATGTCATTTTTTGTTGTCAGCTCTCCTAGAGCCTAGGTCATGGTAATTGCAGTAGCCCACAAACCTTATCAAATTACAATAAAGAAATAAAGTAAGAAAGAAATGCATGGATATGTTAAAAGCTAGTATTCACATTATAAAGGTGTCTATTAATGTAACATGATGGCTGTTTTAAAATCTGTGACTGGTCAAGTTCTGGAATCATGGTCTGGTGGAAACAGGAATCTCTGAACAGTAAAGAAGCAAGTTGAGAAGGTTGCTGGTAGCCCTTCTGAATATAAAATTGTAATTAATGGGGTACCACTGGGATCAGTGCCAGGTCATGTCTGTCATTTATTTCGCAAGTATCCAAGCCAATATCCTAGAAGTGTGATTGACAAAGTTTGCTGATGACTGCAAGATGAGCACTGTTGTCCACTTTTCCACTGATATTAAACAACTACAGGAAGATCTGAAAAATGCACACATCTTTGTGCTGAAGATGCTTTCAAGCTAAATGCAAAAAAGGACAGTGCAGTATTTTCTGGCAAAAAAGATGCTCCTTCCTTGTATGTTTATAAATGGTATTCCTCTTGAGACAGATATGGTCTTAAGAGACCAGGGTATTTGTGAACAGCTATATCTTATTTAATAATTATGTGTCCACTTTAGTCAGGAAATCTTTCTATTTGGCTCAATTAATTTCCTACCAATGTACTGTACTCTTAGACCCCTCTGTGAATACCGCATACCCTTTGGTATGTAAAAATCTAAATAGATAGCATAACTGGAACAGCTCCCAGATATTTCTAACCAAGAAAATTAATTACCTTAAATCCTTCAACTATCCCAATGGACAGGAGGATTCTCTTTATACTCAGTAGCCTGCCAGCTACTCCAAGGTGTGCTGTCTCACATTTAAAGCCATGGAAGATCCCATCTTATCAGACCTCCTATTTCTTCACAAACCCATTGACTCTATAAACTGATGCACTAAAGCCTAAATGTATACCAACAAATATACAAGACTGATTTGAGGGATAGGTTTCTAACTGAACATATTCCCAAATCTATGGAATAAGCTATCATTACAGTACAAACAAAGCATTATTTTGACTACCTTTAAAAACCATCTTGATTTAATGGGGAGACACAAATTTATTCCTTGGTTATCATGTACAGCCATACTCATTTTGGGAGGTGAGCATATTAAGTGCTTGTAAATGGTGGCAAGAACTTTTAAGAGTCTCTTCTTAAAGTATATATGGCTAGACAGATCTCTATCAGATGATCGAGTTTTCAGAAGCTCGAAATTCATCTGGTCTGGACCATATGATTGAGTTTCTGAAGACTCGAACATCAAACCCCCCCCCCCCAAAAAAAAAAAATCTAGCTTACTTTTTAAACATTTTTGCAGGGGTGCAAGACCCCATGCACCCCCTACACTCCCTGCAAATTAAATATACCAAGTCCAAGATCACACTACAGTGAGGAAAAGGGTAAATTTCCTGTTCCACACTGTACCGCAATCACCATTCAAAACCTTCTGAGTTTTTGGGGACTCAATCATATCATCCTGACCATATGAATTTTAAGTTTCTGAAAACTCGATCATCTGATAGGCTAGACATATTATGGTCTCTATTTTCACTTGTATGTTCTATAATCCTTAAAAGGAGCAATCAGATCATCCATTTTGCTTCTGCACTGAACCACTGTCTGTCTCTCTCTGCAGAATCTCAGCTGGCTTGAATTTAATCACTACCCCTTACCTATAATTATGCTTGGCTGACAAATTCTTTAGCTACTAAAACTGACTATCCCTATCTAAGACTATTAGTTTAAGGATCCCTCCATGGAGCTTTACTTAACTCACCCACCAGCTGATACATATTTACATAAACTCAGTGACTTAATGTATGTCTCTTTAGTTTGCAAAATGTAGAATAAACTCCCTCTTGAAAAAGGAACTACTAAAGATAAATAATCATTTAAATCCCTTCTGGCCTCTCACCTCAGTAACAACTAGATATGTAACTGTGGCATTATCAGAGTGTTTCATTCCATTACTAAACCAGCTGCACATAACCCTTGGCAAAAATGTTGGAGCTATTAACTGACTTAGGCTATAATGAGTCATTTTCGTTTGTTCCTTCTGTAGTTTTATACATATTTACTGTAGAACTTTTACTTCATGTAATCTACGCAGCTGTGTTTCACATTATACTATAAACATTAGTTGAATTTCTGCTTTGTGTTTTATTTTAGCAATAATTCATGACTAGGTGTGAATAATGCAGTGTTTACCCACAGGTAGCTTGGTTTGATCTCGAGGGTGAAGCCCTTCTGAGGCATTGCTGTACTGTAGAAGGCACGTGGACCTTCATAAGCTACCTATAAGTATATAAATCTGGGTCTGATGGTTTTAATATTTACAATGGTCTATCCCTGAGTCATAAGAAACAAACGTGCACCACTATGTTTAAATGTTTTGGCATTTTTCTTGTGCAAGTGAATTTTTACCACTGTCATTGGTATTTTAACATTTTTATAGTTTGGGCTATTACTACTAACTTTCACCTCAGAGTGTTTATTGTACATCTGACTTGTACAGAACCTTTATACTTCACCATGTTGTGACCCAGTTTTTTGTACTTACTCACCCAGGTCTCATTAGTCTCTTCGAATGTAATCGTTCTTTGAATTAATTTTAATTGATTTACATTAATTAATCCTATCTATTTAATGACATTTTAAATTGTCATTTATTTAAATTACCTTAATCCTGCACATTTAACAACATCTATTCCTCTATCAGCACTTCAAAACGAATCTTAGCAATACATTTTTCTAGACATAGAAGCCCTCATTGGTTCAAACCTCAATTATTGTATCATAGTGATGTTAGCTATTGCTCACCTTATCAGCTTTCCCTACTTGTCTACTTCATCTGTTATCATAGCTGATTTTCAATAACATATTTCACCCCTCACTTTCCTCATCCTCACTCAAGCTATCTAGTGCTTCTTGACCTGTTGTCTGTCTTTGAGTCGTGAGTTCTCCGCCTGGTCAATCCTCTTTTGTGATCAGCCTATTTGGACTTGAGACAGCAAATGCCTCATCTTTACTGCCAACCCCTTACTCATAGCTAAGACAGGCATCATTTGAAAAAAAAAAAGATTTAAATAATTATTCAGACTGGAAGAGGGTCTCTTACTAGCTACCAATGTTGCTAAACATCCCACTTCATTACACTACAGTCCAGCACTAAACCTGCATATGCTGATGTAGTAAGAAATAATTCCCCTGATTCTTCTAGACAACTTGCACACGTTTCAGCCACCTAGGCACACTATTACCCCCATCCATGCATTTGTTCAAACCCATTGCCATGTACACTTGTCAATGTTGCAAGCCTTCACCTTTTAGGCCTTCATGCCTGCAGCATCCTATAGCAAAACTATGGGCAATTCTGTTGTTAGGCACACAGATTCCACCCTCACCATAGTGGGCAAGGAAAGGGCCTCAGTAAGCTATTCCTTAAGAGCCACAATTTGTGATATGACTGGCACACTTAGATTTCTTCATCCTAACATGACTATGACCTTGTAGTTGCCCATGTTTGAAGCTCCAAAGATTACTTACCCCTTCTATTGGTAGAGGAAGAGAGACATGATGGATCTGGATGTATGTGTCTGCGGCAGAGTAAAACTCTTGTCTTAAGCACTATTCTGCCATTATCATGAAAGTTGCCATAGCACAAGGATAAAATAATTTGTTTTAAGAATAGACTAATTGGCATTCAACCAAAATCCAGTGTGTGCCAGCATGTGTCATGATGTATGGGTTGGTCAATCTTCTCATTTTATGACTTGGACATACATGTTAAAACATTTGCAGGTGGCCTAATGCGTGTTTTTAAAAGTCCACCTTCAGGACATACCCATGTAGCAGATTCCAGTTCAGCCTACAACAGGTGATACTGTTTGCCCAAACACAAGGCCTTCCCAACCCTTGAGTACATCTGTAACTGCACAGTTACTGAAATATAGTTTCAGTGTATTGATAACACTCCATCTATACTTGGGTTTAGCATCTACCATTCTGTCAGACTCACTGGGAACTGTAGGGACAGACCCTGTAATTTCTAATCAGATCTTACATGATACCAATGGAGAGTTTCTTGAGGTTCTGGTTACTGAAAAAAATAAACTATTAGTACTTTCCCTTCCATGTCTCCTGCTTATGATACAGAACTAATGTATTTATAAAAGAAATCTATTAAACCCAAGCACACCTCTCAACCAGTAATCACAAGATGGACAAAGTCAAAAGTAATGGGGGGGGACAAAGGCCCAAAATCATGTTTTAAATATTGCTCTTATAAACTTAGAAAGTTGCTAGAAAAGCAGGTTTTGCATTTGCATGCATTTTCTGAAGGATATGAAGTTTGAAACTCAAATGTCTGTCTATTTAGTGAATTCGATCCTAAATAATTTGCAAAGAAATCACACATTTTATGAGGAACAGATCAAAAATATAAAGTAACAATCTGGCTATTCTGTAAAAATCTGAACAGCTGAGAGGTATGAACTTGATACATTGCTCTTAGGTCTTTTCCAGCACCCATCCATCAACTTGAAAACTCATGCAAGCTAAAACAGATGCGCACAGTAGTTCTTATTTTTTTTTTAATACCAGTGCCTTAGACCAAATTATGTGCAACCCAACAAGGCACATATCTTGATCTCATGTTGCTACTATTGCCCATGGTTGCACCCCTCAAAATATCACCCCACCTCTGGTAAATTCTGATCAGGATGTTATATACTATTGCACACATTTGATTATACTCCAAAGCAAACTTCTTAATGTGTTCTAATGACCTAAAAAAATTTTCAAAGCTGCTGTATTTCTCTACGATTTTTAATGTCATTTAAACATTTGCATAGGGGCATCTAGTCCTATATGCCACAAATATAATAAGAATGATCACATAAATAAATAAATGTTATAAAAATAATAAGAAAAGACCACTTGCCATATATAAAAAAATCTTCCACTCCTTACTACAAAGGAGATTTAAAATAGGTTAGTAACAATGTTAGGATCTACCTCAAAAATTTCAAGGCTGCATTTAACATTAAAGTTATAACCTCCATCAAACCATAAAACATTTATAATTATTATAAAATGTAAGACATAAATACTTTGAGATGACATCTGAATAGCAGACTTATTCTGATCCCAAGGCCGTAGTCAACATCTTAGCCAACAAATTCAACTCCGATTTCACTCTGCCTGCTCTTCCCTCACTCCCTCCATTGCCAAACAAATTATACCTCCATCCAAATCTCTCTTAATCACATTGTATCGACTATCTCAAAACTTACAAGATACTGCTTGCATTGGCTCGAACAACATACCTGTCTCTTAGGAAGTATCAAATATAGTTTTGTTATCCGTCTTATAGACCTATTTAATATTACCCTCACTACTGACTGCATACTACATGTTTAGAAAATCACTATAGTGGTAGCATTATGTAAAGGCAGCAACAGCACAGACCAAGGTAACTGCAAACCCATAATTCTCACTAATATTGTCTCTAAAATTGTGGAGCATATCATAGTTGAGCTTATAAACAAAGACAGAAGGAACCTTAAATCCATCAATCTAAAATAATTTGGTTTGGTCGAAGGCAGACCTTGTCAATTCTGTCTAACTGATTTCTTTGATAAGATCATGGAAGCCATGGACATGGACCAGTCTGTCTACACTGCCTTTCTTGCCCTACCAAAAGTCTTTGATACAATGTTCTTTATAGGTATTACTGACACGCTCACTAAGTGCCTGTCCAATAGGACTTATGCAGTAGAGGATGAAAGTACTTCCAAACAAAGGAATGTTATAGTGGTAACCCTTAAGACTCTGTCCTGGGCTTTCTACTCTTCAAAATTTATTTTTCTGATGTCAAGACATAAGTGGAAGGAGTATGGGTGACTAAGTTTGCTAATGACCACACATTTGATGTTATTATTTGGTCCTGTTGGATGCTTACATATGCAACAATACCTTGATCAGGCTAACACCTGGCATGTGGACCATTGCCTCAAGCTTAGGTATAATAATGAAGTCTGGTTTTATCTGGGAAGCAAAAGTTCCCTACTTTATACCATGTTAGGGGCACCAGCCTTAAGATCGAGACTTTCATCTGAGATCTGAGTACCTTTGCAACAGTGAACTGTTCTTTGATGACCATATCTCAGTCATAGTCAGGAAATCATATCGTACCTGCCACAATTAATTTTTAAAGGCATTTGCTCCACAAATGAAGAAGTCATAATTCCTAACTATACATCCTTCATCAGATCTATCATTGAATACAGTACAACCCTTCAGCATGTACCTCTCCAAGCATCTTGCCCAACAAGAAAGGCACAAAGATTCTTATCCAAGAAAATTATTGGACTAAACTCCTTAACCTACATTGACAGAGTGAAATCCTTCTCATTTACAAGTGCTCATTTGTTGTAATCTGTGCCTTTCTCTCCATGCCAAAAATGATCCTGTTTGTTTGATCTCCTTCACCTGTAGAAGATCAGCAGCATAATAAATACTAACACCAAAGCCTTTAATCTTCATCAGACATAAATAGGAGCTGACGATAGGAGCTGATAATATGACAGGATTCAATCTAGTATATCTTCTACTTATGGAATAGAGTTTTTGTAAATATCAAACAAACCAGTACATTAATTTCATTTAAAACTAATCTTGACAACTATATACGTTTTTGTACATTCACACCCAGGATACTTAGAATCGTTCTCCTTGACTCGGGGATGGGGGAGGGGGGGCAGACTAGTGCTTCTAAACTATATTGCAATTATATTCTAAGATTCTCAGTGGTCATCTTGACTGTATGCTTAATATATACCCCTACATCTGGAAGCATGAGTTTTAACCATTGCAGATCTTATTCTGAGAGATACTGATGAGTTTTAACCATTGCATATCTTATTCTGAGTGATACTGATGAGTTTTGGGTCTATGTCACATAATCGAACTTCCAACATTTTGAATACCATATGTTCGAACTTGGAAGTTCGAAATGTGATAACATCGAAACCTCAGAACAGCGAATTTTTTCCCAGGGAAAACATTTGCTGTTCCGAAAAACACACACACAACACAATCACACCAAAAAACTTATACAACTACACTTAACCTTACATCCACAACTATCTATGCACTAACCTTAACCCAAACCCTAACACTAAGGTCTGTCACTATCGCACACTTACCTTACCCGCACACTAACCCTAAAGTCCGTCACTATCGCACACTTACCCGCACCCTAACCCTAAAGTTCCAAAAAACACACACACAACACAAGCACACCAAAAATCTTATACACCTACACTAAACCTTACATACACAACTATCTATGCACTTACCTTAACCCAAACCCTAACCTTAAGGTCTGTCACTATTGCACACTTACCTTACCCGCAGCCTAACCCTAAAGTCCGTCACTATCGCACACTTACCTTAACCTGTTCAGTAACTTTCACACCACAGTGGAGAAAATGTCGAAGCCACAGAAACAGCCAACTGAATTCTTTCCCTGGAAAATTTCTGCGGTTTCGACATTTTCAATTTTTGAACTTCCCTGTTTGAACTTCTGGAAGTTCGATTACATGACATAGACCCATGAGTTTTAACCATTGCATATCTTATTCTGAGTGATACTGATGAGGTTTAACCATTGCATATTTTATTCTTAGTGGTACTGATGAGTTTTAACCATTGCATATCTTATCCTGAGGTAAAGATCTACTGTTGTAATTTATATTCTTTGTTTTTTTTCTCCCTGGCCTCTGCTGAAAATTGGTTGTTACTCAGTTGGACGTTCCTGATAAACAATTGTCAGTAAATAAATAAAATAAATAATACACGGCAGTATGCCCCTTGTGTACAGTCAGATATCCCTCTTGGCTCCTTTTGTGAGTGTACACCTGGCACAAGAGCCTAAGGTGTCAGATACACTCCAAACAGCGATGATGATAAATTATGTGCATTTCATACAGACTAGGAATGATGAACTTTGTAGTTCAGGTACCCCATCTGCTGTGTACCATCTGGAGCCTTGATGTCAACACAGAGTATTTTATAACCTCAAGCATCACAGTCAGAGCTTCATTCTGTAGGAGTTATACAAGGAAGTGCATCATTCCAGATGATGTGTCTGGGAATGTTGAGTTTTCATCCACCACCTGCAGAGTGCAGGAAAGTCACATGAGATTCAAGATTGCATAACACATTTCCCAGATTACATGAAGAGTGTACACCTCCCTTGCCCCATGAGATTCAACATTACGTAGCACATTTCCCATATTACATGCAGAGTGTATATCTCCCCTGCCCCATGAGATTTAGCATTGCATAGCACATTTCCTAGATTACGTGCAGAGTATATATCTCCCCTGCCCCATGAGAGTCAGAGATTGCATAGCACGTTTTCCATTTAAGCTACAGTCTGTATATCTACCCTGAATTTCTTAGTGATCCTTTGACAATTTCTGCTGCCTGAAACAGAAATGCTGTGCTGTGTCAGTGGCCTTAAGTTGGACCTGTAACACCTGTAACAGACTATCTATGTACTAATATCTACTGCCATTTATCTAGTTCACATTACATGCTGCCCTGCTCATTGAGTGCCTCTCCTGCTTCCTGACTAGCACATTTTAGTTTGCATGATCTAGAACTGCTTTGCTTTATTTTCAGCTATTTTAAAATGTCTGAGAATAAGGCACAGCATTTTGACATGCAGCTGTACACATTGCCATGCCTTATTTATACTGGCTTTGTAAACATCACCTTAGCTTCACTATATCAGATGACTCTCATGTTTAGATTGCCTCAGGGATGTGTGTTAATCATACCTTCAACAAACAATTACTGTGAAATGCACAATGGGCTTTCTTCTTTCATAAGCTTTCTGTTGATTTTAAACCAACAATCAAAAACTTTCACTTTGCTGTGGAAAAGTAAGTCCGTAAAAAGTAATTGCCAGTATGGCCAGGAGACAGAGTACCATGCAAATCCATCAGCAAATGTAAGTTGCTAAGTTTAAATAACTGTAGCCTTAATGCTCACCTGGTCTAAATAGAAACCCTGCTTATTGTTCTGCTTAAAATTGTCATTTTCTTTGCATTTATTTCATTGTTCATGGTTTAAAACAGTAAACACCAAATGCCATAACAGAACTAAGATTGGAATTGCCAAATTTATGGTAATGAAAAGTGCTGAATAATGTCAAATGCTCCATAAAGCTCCTTTCAGACTTAAAAAAGTAATGCTTCTTCAGCTATATAAGCTAGAGACCCAGTTTTATGAGCTGTCTGACATGCATTAAATCATTGGTTTAATTTCTCCTAATATCCATTTTTCAAATGTCATTGTAGAAATGGACTACATTCATGTGTCAGAGTATATTTATAGTTCAAGTTTTAAACACTTCTGACCTATTTTTATCCATCCACTATCCACAATCCCTTTTTCTATTTTTGCACATGGGGTCGGGGTGTCAGTTCAACAGTGACAATAATCTAGAGCCAAGGTTCACACCTCCGGTTTGCTAACCCTGTAACAGTTGTTGTTCTTCTACACCACACACACATATGCACAGTCATACCTATGGCCAATTTATAGTGTCCAGTCCACATACTGCATGTCTTTGGAATGTGGGAGGAAACTGAAACACCTGGAGGAAACCCACATGAACACAGAGAGGACCTGCAGACTCTACACAGAAGACACCAAAGCTGAGAATCAGACTAGGTAACCTCTTGTTTGAGGCATCTTGTATACTGTAAATATATTGATCTTATAACCTTCCAACTCTGCATACCTACTCACATAGTTTTCTTATAGATTCATAGATTGTTACTAGATGAACAACCAGTGGGCCTTTCTAAGCCTAGCCAAGTTTTCCCAAAAAAATAATGGTATCCTGTATTCAAACAGCACATTGAGGGCCAGGCATTTATATGCTACCTCCGTTCATGAGGAACATGGGTGCCAGGCCCGGTGTAAATTTCTTATTCCCCATCCACTGATCCAGATTGTGCTTAAATTAGGTAATAGACAAACTCAGCTTAACATGGCTGGAAAGCCTGATCTGTAGGAGGGGCACTCCCTGGGACACACATCTGTATCTCCAGCATGTTTTGTTTAAGTCACAGACAACATTTGGGCCCCCAGACCTTTTATCTCTGGTACTGTTTGACTTACAAATATGCTGAAGATTCATAAGTGTGGGGCTTGTGGATGCCTTGTAAGCCAGGAATAGATCACCCCTCAGTAATCTATAGGAAAATGAGTAGAGGAAAAGGGGTTTAAGGCACTCTGGGTAAGGCAGGTTTGTTATGCCTTGCATTCTTTTTATAAGGAACCTCTGAGGTCACTCAACTTACTGGATATGCCTGGTTGGGTACATACAGAAGGAAGCATTGTACTCTATGATTGATCTGATAAGGGCAGAGTACAGAGATATTGTGACCTCTTTGGACCTAGCTGCCATACCCTTACTTATAATTTGCACAACATAAATGTATTTTTCACCACTGTAGCCATGTTGTATCAAAGATAAGGCTACTGACTGTGTGCTTATTCAGATCCCTAACCACTTGGATGTCTGACTTGCGTGCTTACCCAGCTCCCTCACCACTTGGATGTCTGACTTGCGTGCTTACCCAGCTCCCTCACCACTTGGATGTCTGACTTGCGTGCTTACCCAGCTCCCTCACCACTTGGATGTCTGACTTGCGTGCTTACCCAGCTCCCTCACCACTTGGATGTCTGACTTGCGTGCTTACCCAGCTCCCTCACCACTTGGATGTCTGACTTGCGTGCTTACCCAGCTCCCTCACCACTTGGATGTCTGACTTGCGTGCTTACCCAGCTCCCTCACCACTTGGATGTCTGACTTGCGTGCTTACCCAGCTCCCTCACCACTTGGATGTCTGACTTGCATGCTTACCCAGCTCCCTCACCACTTGGATGTCTGACTTGCGTGCTTACCCAGCTCCCTCACCACTTGGATGTCTGACTTGCGTGCTTACCCAGCTCCCTCACCACTTGGATGTCTGACTTGCGTGCTTACCCAGCTCCCTCACCACTTGGATGGCTGACCTGTGTGCTTACCCAGCTCCCTCACCACTTGGATGGCTGACCTGTGTGCTTACCCAGATCCCTAACCACTTGGATGGCTGACTTCCTAAAGGGTATAAGTATGCATTCCTTAGCACTGAGTTTAAGACCATGGCTTTGGCACCACTTGTTAGTCAAAGATAGGCCTTCTTGAAAAAATGCTAGTGTCAGTGGGTCATTGATAATCCCCAGCTTCCAATCTTCTGCAAACCTAGTTAGCCATAAACCTTCAGACCATATCACCATATTGAACTGAGAAGAACATGGACAATTACTTAATAACACATTTATTAACAATTCTCTTTTTAGGGAACCACACCATATCAGGATAGCAATTCATTTCTCTGTCAAAATGAGAAGCATTCGTTTTTTTTTATTTTTTATTGCATACTAATGAGGTGTATAATTACTCCAGCCTTGTTATTACAGCTGCCCCCCACCACAGCTATCATGACATTTCTAGAATTTAACATAAAGTGAGGTAATTTGACATGCAGTACACAAGAAAGGAGGAGCTGAACTACCTCTGTGCAAATAAATATTTTCAAGAAATACACGCCTTGTAGGAAGAACTGTAGAGTTAGATGCAGTTACTATGCAGGGTCTATTCCTCTTATCGCTTTTGTACAGCCATCTCATCTCGCCTTTAACATTTGCTTATAGTAGAATCTTTCAAAAGATTTCTTTAGTCTACAGTAACATAAGTTGAAACAAGCAAAATCAAAAAAAAGTTTCTGTAATTGTAAAAGGAAACCAGGCTGACTCGTGCATGGGCCTCTTAGTTCAGCCGCCCCCAGTACTGAGGTATTGAACAACCTCTCTTCATTTTGCTTTTTTTTCCAGCTAGCTCAGCGTTACATAGTTATGCTGGCACAGTTAATTGTGCCCACTCATTGTTATTATTATTACTGTTAGTAATAGTAGAGGTAGTACTAGTATTTCAAAGTAGTTTTTTTGGTACATGCACGAGCAGCTTGGTCACACACGTGTCTGTGTGTGCATGTATATGTGTGTGTTGTGTGCACAATTAAACGCTATATATTAGATCACCCATGGTTAGAAACTAATTTCATTTCCACTCCAAAGAATATTTTTGCAATTTCAACTCTTTAGGAGTCTTCATTACAGCAATGCAGCAATAAGTATCACTAGTGATTTGTTCAAGGGCAACTCATCAACTCATTTAATGTATTGAGTGTCCAGACAATATTCTGTGGGAAAAATACCTGGTTAAATGGTATTGCCTTGCCTCATTTAATGAAATACTGAATTGGCTAATGTTAGAGCTCCGTTTTAGTCTGAAATCACAGTTTGAAGACACATCAAAATACTGACGTTGCCTGATAGTCTTCATTTTATGTTGACTGGTTTTAGGATAGCTTCCTTGCACAATCTCGAGGAGAAACTCCTCGACCTTCAGCAGCTTGAAGTAAAAACGATAAATGGCATAAGGCCCTTATGCTGTTCTCCATAGGAAATCATTGCTACTGTGATTTTTAATAGTGCATCAATTCACTTTTTAGGGAGATTTTTCCCTTGTTCAACTTGGTGCGATTTTGGAATTGGTATATATAAGTTTGGAGGGTATGTGGAGCTGCTCCCACATTAGGGGAAATTGCTTGGGTGCTTGCCACCTTGCAAAACACAAGAAAAAGGGAGTTTTTCCCTCGGTTTTCAGGCATTTTTTTTTTCTTTTTTTGAACTGTTCTTTCAGGAAATCTACATTTCATAGTAGAACCTTTTAGAATATTTATAGGTTCATAGAAGATTACAAGGCTAATGACCCTAGAGCCTTTACAAGCCTAGCCATTTTATTCTGAGTTGCCCCAATTGTCAGTGGTTGAGCTCACAGAGGTAAAAGTCTATGGTAGTTAAAAATCCCATACTCTGTCCAGGAGGGATGTGGACACCACCCCTTGAGTGAATTTGCTGTCACCCATCCAGTTTGAAGAGCGTCAGGGAGGTGTTCTGTTTCAGGGGAAATGGAAGCATGTTCCAGAGAAGTGGCAGTCTCTGGGAGATGTATCTATCTTTCCAGAATGACCTGTTCATGTCAGAGGCTAGGTTAAGATCTGTGGAGCGAGTGACCCTCATGCAGTTTGATTTATGAATGTGCAGCATTTCCATTAGGGCCAGGTCAGAGACTGCCCTGTAAGCCAGGCACAGGTCACCCCTTAGCAACCTGTAGAAGATGGAATACAGTGACAGGACTTTCAGTCTTTCTGTGTAAGACTTGTTTTGTGTACCCTGCAATTTCTTAGTGAGGAACTTCTGTGGTCTCAGCAATTGTTGCAGGTGTCTGGTGAGGTACATGCAAAAGGGAGCATTGTACTCAATTATTGATCTGATGAGGGCTGAGTATAATGGAATTATAACTGCATTTGAGGGTACTTTGAAATGTTTTATACCATCAGTTAGTAGAAGGTACCGTGCCTTTGTCTGATCTTATAATTACTTTGAACGAGACTGATTTATGGTCCTATCTTCCCAGGGAGGAAATCACGCTGTGGGAGTGCAATGCTCTCCCATGTTAGTGAGTACTATGTCAGGGACATTTGAGCCTCTTGTAGGTGTGCTGATTAGCTGTTCGAGAGCATTTACATTGACAAAGTCCAAGAACATCTGAGTCAACATGGTTGCGGTCATGTATGTTTCCCAGTCAATGGTAGGATAATTAAAATCACCTATGAGTAAGGTGTTGGGCTGTATGACAAGTGACTCCAGTAAGTCCACGTATGCTGTATATTTTTTCTATTTCATGAATGGGGGACCTATAGCTACCTATGATGTGATAGGGGGCTTTGAGTGTAGTTAAATGGACATGGAGTAGCTCCAGATAGTCATACCATTTGACCAGTCTCGACATGAACCTATCCTTAATGAAGATGGATACACCTTCTCATTTGGTTCTTTAATGCTCAGTTTGTGGTCTGAATGTATGGAAGGCATAGTAGCCATGCATGGCTGGGGTGGTTTCTGTGCCTTTAAACCATGTCTCATGACTGGACAGATATCAGCTTTTTCCAAAGTGAGGAGTGCTTCCAGGGAGTGCAGTTTCTTGTTTAGACTTCAGATATCAGCATTTTCCAAAGTGAGGAGTGCTTCCAGGGAGTGCACTTTCTTGTTTAGACTTGAGTTTATCTAGAGAGGATTTTGTTATGTTGGGAGGTCGGTTATTTTGACACTGCCTGAAAAGACACAAAAGGCATGGTTAATGCCTTTGCCAGTATCCAAAAGCCTAGATGAGACAGGTGCAGACCATCTCTGTCAAAGCAACGTGGCCTGTTGACCATGTCTTCCCAAGCTGACCGGTATTGGATCCTCTTGGACTGACTATGATTATGTATGTTCATATTACCTTTTGGTATGCATGGCTTTTTAATATTTTAAATGTTTTGCATGTCTGCAGTGAAAAAGTACTACTAATTATTTTGAAAAACAGAACTATTTTGAAATATGTTTCAGAGCCTTACATCACACATTTTCTAGCTTTAGAAAAAATATTAATTATAGTTTTTTGATCTGGCTGTCATTTCATAGGTGTGTTCATAGTTGTGTACTAGGCTAATGGCCCTGGAGCCATTACAAGCCTAGCCCAAAAAAATTGCCCTGGCACCATGCCACCCGATGTTATTTCACAGTGCATCTATCCCGTAGGGCCACTGGAGTGATCCCTGGGGTGAACTTTCTGTTACCCATCCACTCGTTGAGATTTCTCTTGAAGAGAGCCATTGAGGTGCTCTGCTTGACATGAATGGGAAGCTTATTCCAGAGTATGGGCAGTCTTTGGGAGATGAACCTGTCCCTCCAACATGTTCTGTTAATTGTGGTAATGAGGTTGTGATCTCTGGAGCATGTGGTGCGGGGGGATTGGGATTTCTTTAGGTGTAGCATTTCAAGTAGGGCTGGGTCAGACATGGCTTTGTAAGTCAAGCAAAGATCACCTCTAAGCAGATGATCAGAGACTGAGAACAGCTGAAGTTTCTTGAGTCTGTCCATGTAGGACATGTGTTTAAGGCCTAGGATCCTTTTTGTGAGGTACTTTTGTGGCCTCTCCAGCTGTTGTAGGTGTCTAGTCAGGTACATTCCAAACAGAGCATTATATTTGATGATTGGACTAATGAGGGATGAGTAGAGAGGGATAGTGGCCTCTTTCTTCCTGGATGAGAAACCTTTAGTTATAAGATGTGCCACTTAGAAGGACTTTCTGACCACGGTGACAATGTGGTGGTTGAAGGTGAGGTGGCTGTTGACATGGGTGCCCAGATCTCTTATGCCCCCTTCAGTGTTTAGTGGGCTTCCATAGACATGGTAATTTGTGGGAATTGAGTTTTTTCCAAAGGGAATAATAATGCATTTTTGGCTTTAAGCTTAAGGCCATGGTTCTGACACGTCATTGGTCTCAGAGAGGCCCTTTTGTAGGATGTCTGCATCACTTGGGGAGTTGATAATGACTTCTAGCTTGCAGTCAGCAGTGAACGTGGTCAGCCAGAGTCCCTCTGTATTGGTCTGGACTTCTGAGAAGTAAATGCCAAACAGGAGAGGGGCCAGGACCAAGCCCTGTGGGACTCCACTCATGACTGATCAACAGTCTGACTTGGAGTCCGCAACTTGCATTCTGTGTGTCCTGTCTGTGAGCCAATTTACAACCCACCTAGTGATATAAGGATTGATGCCTAGTTTGGTAAGCTTATCAATGATACCTGAGTGGGGAATGGTATCAAAGGCCTTGGCCAGGTCGAGGTGGGCTGTATGAACTTCCTTACCCTCATCCACAGCCTTGGTGACTGCCTCGAAGAAGTCAACCAGGTTCAGTAGCAGGATCTCCCCTTGACAAAGGCAAACTTTGTGGGGTCAAGAGTTTGTAGATAGCCTATATCTTTGTTAAGCAGGTCCATGATAATGCATTCCATAGCTTTGCATATCAGACTCATCAGGTTAATGGGACAATAGTTCCCAGGGCCTATAGTTGCTCCCCCTTTATGGAAAGGGATGACTGTAGCAGTGCGGCATTCATTAGGGACAAAGCCTGAGGTAAGGCTGTGACTGAACAGGGCACACAGATGTGGTGCCAGTTCATTTTGTAGCTAATGTAGGACACAGCGAGGGATATTATCAGGTACCATGTTGTAGTCTTGGCTTTAGACAATGTAGCTTTTACTTGTGCCAAATAAATGATGGGTACCAGGCTTTCTTTTGGTATTGTGATAGGGCCGTTGGTGGGGGAGAGAGGGGTAAAGTTGGCACTGAATTTGTTGGCCAGTATGTTGACTATATCTGCCTGTATAGGAGGTACCATTGTGCAAAAACTCAGAGAAAATCTGTGTATTGTCTTGGAGGTTCTTGATATAGCTATAGAAGGGTTTGTGATTGTTTTTGGTGTCAGCCGCAATTCTGCCTTCATAGCTGGCTTGAGAGGATTTGATAAGGGATCTCAAATTTTTGTTGAGTCTGATAAGGGAGTTTTTCCAATCTTGTGATTTCATTTTTTTCTGCAACAGTTTCTTCCTTCTGTTGTAGAGTTTATTGACGGCTGGGGACCACCAGATTGACTTGCTTTTTTTGGAGGATAGCATCTTGGTTCTGTTTGGTATGGCAAGATCCATGCATTTGTGTACTTGCTCATACAGTGCATTGGTGTATGATTCGGCAGTCATGTAGCTATTTTCCATTGGCATGGGTGCTGAGAAGTTAGTCATCCCTGTTTTTAGGAGCACAAAGTCAGCTTTGGAGAAGTTTTTCAGGGTGGTCACCTTAGTGGGAGGTGCAGATGAGATGGAGATTTCCATGGTTATCAGTTTGTGGTTGGATTTAACTAGGGAGGAATTGACTATAGGTGTGGGTGGAGCAATGGTCTCCCATGTTGGTAATAACTAGGTCAAGGATGTTGCTTCCTCTAGTGGGTGTCAGAATACGCTGGTCCAGGGCATTGGAACTGATAAATTCCAGGAAGATACTTGAATAGTTATCCCAGTTGATGGAAGGGTAGTTAAAGTCACCCAGTATGAGAGTATTGGGCTGGATCTTGATAGATTCCAGGATGTTTAGGAACTTGGAGTGAAAGTCTAGGGGCATGGTTGGGGTTCTGTAACAGGCTATGACTTGTAACGCTGTCTTACCCAGTGTTAGTTGTGTCTGAAGTATCTTGGATGCATTATGCTGGGCTACCAGTCTAGAGGTGTGTGTATCCTTTATGAATATGGGGACACCACTGCCTTTGGAGCTTCTGGCAGTATTCTGGGGTTGAAAGGTATGGAATGAGTTTTAGCCTGGGAGCGCAGGGGTGCGTTCTGCCTCTTTTAACCAGGTCTCCATTACAGCACAGATGTCAACATTCTCCATTTTGAGGAGAGCTTTAAGTGAGTGCATCTTGAGAGTTAGACTTCTAGCATTGAGCATCATGATCCTCAGATTGCATTGTTTGTAGCTGTTATGGTGGAATGTTGTTCTTTGAAACACTTCCTAAAAAAGGCACTATAGGAGTTGCAAGAGCTTTAGCCAGTAGTTGGAATCCCAGGGGTGACAGATGCAGGCCGTCTCTGGAAAAGCATCGAGGTCTGTCAGTCATGTCACCCCAGGCAGACAGATACTGGATTCCCTTAGAATGACACCAGAAACTTAGCCAATTGTTGAAGTCAATCATTTTCTGCTTACTTATGTTGGTGACTACACAATAAGAACTTTGGAACTTTCTATTTTTTTTTCTGCTTACCCATAAGGTGGAGGTAGGATTACATCAAGGATCAGCTCTGAGCCTTTTCTTATTTGCAATGGTGATGGACAGGTTGACAGATGAGATTAGACAGGAGTCCCCGTGGACTATGATGTTTGCAGATGACATTGTAATCTGTAGTGAGAGTAGGGAACAGGTGGAGGAGACCCTGGAGAGGTGGAGATATGCTCTAGAGAGAAGAGGAATGAAGGTCAGCAGGACTAGGACAGAATATATGTGTGTGAATGAGAGGGAGGATAGAGGAATGGTGAGGATGCAGGGAGTAGAGGTGGTGAAGGTGGATGAGTTTAAATACTTGGGATCAGCAGTTCAGAGTAATGGTGAGTGTGGAAGAGAGGTGAAGAAGAGAGTACAGGCAGGATGGAGTGGGTGGAGAAGAGTGTCAGGAGTGATTTGTGACAGGTGAGTACCAGTAAGAGTGAAAGGGGGAAGGTCTACAAGAGGGTAGTGAGACCAGCTATGTTATATGGGTTGGAGACAGTGGCATTGACAAAAAGGCAGGAGTCAGAGCTGAATGTAGCAGAGTTAAAGATGTTAAGATTTGCACTGGGTGTGACGAGGGTGGACAGGATTAGGAATAAGTATATTAGAGGGTCAGCCCAGGTTGGAAGGTTTGGAGACAAGGCCAGAGAGGCAATATTACGTTGGTTTGGACATGTGCTGAGGAGGGATGCAGAGTATATTGGAAACATTATGCTAAGGATGAAGCTACCAGTTAATAGGAAAAGAGGAAGGCCTAAGATAAGGTTTATGGATGTGGTGAAAGAGGACATGCAGGTGGTTGGTGTGACAGAGCAAGATGCAAAGGACAGGAAGAAATGGAAACAGATGATCCGCTGCTATGGTGACCCCTAAGAGGAACAGCCGAAAGAAGAAGAAGGATATTACATAGTCATTATAACAAGCAAAACACGATAGAAAATTAAAACCAAAATAAAGAAAGAAAGAAATGGAATATTATTGGTACAAGTGACATGCCAAAACAGCTATAGAGAAAGTTATACAAAACCAATAAACAATGTAATTAAATTAAATATCCCAAAATTAATAAATAAAGTGATATTAATTTAAACTAAAATGTGATTAACAAATTATCAGTCTGGAAAATCTGGGACATTCATGTGCACACGTGTGCGTATGTGTGTGCACGCGTGCACTCTGCACGCAGATATTTGTGTGTGTGTGTGTGTGTGTGTGTGTGTGTGTGTGTGTGTGTGTGTGTGTGAATTACTTTGGAGCTGAAGTCAGGCCACTTAATTAGCACTCCCCCAGATTCTGCAAGCCCTGCACGGCATGCTGGACTAGTGCAGGAGCTCCAACAGGCAATATGTCTGCCGTGCGATCCAGGGATAACCTGTAGGGATGTCCATGGGCGCTCCTGCACTAGTCCTGCACGGACTCAGCCCCTGTATGCAAATTACCCCATTTGCAAGAGAAATCCATGCAAATGAGGTGAATTTGTGATCCAGAAAGCTGGAAAATGGCCATGCAGGACTAGTGTAATCTGCAGAAATGTACAACGCCAGTAACGGAGTACATTTCTGCAAAGTACAAAACGGAGCGATGACAGCTCCAGATAAAGGGTGGATATCATGTAGAAAGCATGCTGATGGATACCTATAAGGCCATTGGCATGGAAAACATTTGCAAAAATAAAAAAATCAACTTTTATTTTTCTTTAGCCAATCTCAGCTGTTTAAGCATAGGGCAGCGGTGAGCAAATGGCATCAGGCAGAAAATAAAAAAAAAAAAACTAAAATAAGCATTCTAACCAAAATCACTATTTTGCCATTATACTCAATGGCACCCAGAAGACAACATGGCCAGTGAATAGTGGTTGCTAAGAAGGGAGGTTTAGTGTGGGACATGTAACTATGCATCAGCAGGCAATCCTATGCAAATGAGAGGAGTGATACTGAATCCCAGATTTCCCCTGCATGCTAGTCATCACCCAGCAGTGTAAGAGCAGGAATAGCTTGGTGCAAACCTAGGAGTTAGCTGACATCATAGCGGGGGGTGTCAGGCATACTGTAAGTAGATTGGAGCCCTGTGGCTTGGAGTTGCTCTTAGCTTAGCAGAGCTAAGCAACGGGGTGTGTCTGAGGCTGCTTACCACTCTGTACATTGCCTAAGCAGGTGTGCATGCCGCGCACTGGGTTTTAAAGGAAAAGAAAAAAGTAAACCAGGAAATAGTAGCTCTGTACACATTTGAGCACTGTGTTTGCGCAGCACACCCCCGGGCTTAAACAGGAAGGCAATGGGAAGGGAAAACTGCAGTAGGAAGGTAATCAAGGAGAACTAGCATAGCTGGCAGATGAAATATATCAGACTCAGCCAATTACACAGGCAGCAGCCCAGCCCAGAACACTACTATAAATTATGCAAATACCTTTCCCTCTTGTTTTTCCCATACTCTACACCACTGGTGTATACAAGCGGGGAACTTTCAACAAACAAAACAACAAAATGATGGGGGCTGCAGTAGCTATCATACAACAGCATGTGGAAGAGGCTGAGGGTAGTGAGGATGTGAATGCTGTCGACCAACCCACATAGAGGAGATGGAGAAGAGTGCACAGAGCCAGGGTAACCTACCAGGGGCTACACGAGCTGGAGATAGTGGAGCGCTATAGGGTGGACAGGGACCTTCTACAGCAAATTGTTGAGCTGTGCTGGCCACGCCTGATACAGAACTAACAGAGAGGAACCCATCCCAGTGGATACCAAGGTTTGTGTAGGCCTAAGAATACTAGCTACAGGCACCTTCCAAACGCCAGCTGGGGATATGATGGGGATCTCACAGGCATCAGCATCCAGGGTACACTTTACCAGTTCCTGGATGCCATGTCAGCACATGCCTGTGATGCCGTATATTTCACCAACACCCGTGAGGTGTTGGCCAGCAATATGCGTCTGTTTCACCAAATAGCAGAATACCCTGAGGTAGTGGGTGCTATAGACTGCACACACATATGCATCGAAGCACCACCTGGTGAGCGGGGTAGGGTCTACATCAACCACAAGGGCTTCCCCTCCATCAACTACCAGGTCGTATGCAATGCCCAGGGCATAATAATGAATGTGTGTGCTGGCTGCCTGGAAGCTATCATGATTCCCACATCTGGCATCTGATGCAGCTGTACCAGAGATTTCCCAATGGGGACATCCCTTATAGTCACCTAGTGGGGGATGCTGGTTACGCACTGGAGCCGTGGTTGATGACACCCATCAGAAATGCACACACACCTGAACAAGAACTCCATAATGAGGCACATGCACAGACCAGAATTATAATTGAGTGTGTGTTTGGGATGCTCAAGTCATGGTTCCAGTGCCTGGACAGATCTGGTGGAGCCTTGCAGTATTCACCAGCTACATGTACCCAAATTGTCATCATATGTGCCACGCTACACAAGATGATCCTGTGGAAACAGCTGCAGCAGGAACAGCACGGGGCAGGGCCACACAGCCCCCCACCATTGCCAAGGCCTGCACAGGCACAGAGTGACTCGGCAGAGGAACAACCTGAGCCTGCCCCAGTATGCAGAAGGAGGCATGCCCAGTATGCCCTGGTCTTGGCAAAGAGGCAATGCATAGCACATACACTGACACAGGAGGGACCCAGAGAATGACACCTCTCTTTGACTCGCATATACAGTAAAAGGGATACCAAACATGCCACTACCTGTGTCCAACCATGTATAGGGAGTGTACTATGCGTATCCAACATAGGCAGCCCCCAGCACCATCCTCAATACTGGCACACGCACAAGGTAAGTCACTCCCCTTACCGACTGCTGATTGGAGTAGTATGTGTTGTTACTTGTATCTATGGTATGGATGTGAGCATGCAAGGCAATCGGGTGGCTGAATTGGATGCCAGCAGATAATAGACACTTACAGTGGCAGCATGAGATCTGTAACAAATACGGGTGTTACCATAGTAGCCAGTACTACACATGTTGACAAAACCCACTGCAGGAAATGTGCTGGGCCACATGTGTGTCCATATGACACACACATGCCAGTCAGGGAGGTTTACATACCCAACAAAAGTCACAGCCAGCAGGACAGGCATAGACAAACACAAACAAAGGCTGTGCTAAGGCCACTGAATGATGCCTATGTGTAGCCCCCCCAGGTCTACACAGACAGACCACATCAGTTCAGGCAGTGGGATGTTAGTTCTGAAGGGTAGAAAGTCAGAAACTAATATGTAAGTCACTCAAACGTGAGACCTGTAGTACACTGACATGCCTCTAGTCAGCATGATATGTTAGAAAACAGAATGAAATGGAGTACCTGACATACCAGTACAGTCATAGCAAATTTGTACAAATGTCAGGTGTGCAGCCTCCCAATCCTGTGTAATAATGTAGAAACAGTCAGGTGTGCCCCCCCCATAGCCTATGTAGACATGTAGTAATAGTCAGGTGTGCCCCTCCCAATCCTATGTAGAAATGTAGTAACAGTCAGGTGTGCCCCCCAATCCTATGTAGACATGTAGTAACAGTCAGCTATGCCCCCCACTCCTATATAGAAATGTAGTACTGGTCTGGTGTGCCCCCCTCCAATCAGATGTGCACATGTTGTAACAGGCAGGTGTGTGCCCCAATATGATGTAAAAATGTAGTAAAAGTCAGGTGTGCCCCCCAAATCCTGTGTAACAATGTAGAAACAGTCAGGAGTGCCCCCCATATCCTATATAGACATGTAGTAACAGTCAGGTGTGCCTCCCCCAATCCCATGTATAAATGTAGTAACATGTATGTGTAGGTATAATACCAGTGGAGCACAGATGCCCAGAGGTGGCCAAGGTAGCAGGATAGATTGTAGCATTTGTACAGTATGCTGATATGTGTGTGACAGGTTGTCGTGTGTTTCATATTGTTTGAGGGTTGTCAGTATGTATGCATGTTGGGGTATGACCTGGTGGCCATTGCTCACTACTACTGATGACAGGGCTAAGTCTTCACTGCAGTGCCAAAGACAATTTCCATCAGTATAACACATGCTAGCAGTAAGCCATTGTAAATGCATGGTGGTAATATGTGTCACCATCTGAAAGATTGACATGGCATGGCTGTTGGGCTAGATATACAAGTAGTACACAGGGGAAAGTACCCCAGGCATACAGTATATAATGTGTAACTATGAAATGGACACACCCTTGGAATTGTACATACAGGTATGCATCACATTATCTGTGCCTGTAGTAAGGAATAATGGTGTTGTCTGCCTGAACACTTGTAGATTACAAAGGTGGTAGGACTGATGTATTGGGAAAGAGCTGATGTACCCACACATACCACCATAACTGGAATGCCCCATGCATATCTGTGTGTCAGATGCAAGTAGTGTCCGTAGCACACATGCACCCAGCTCACCCAAACACCACCCACAGGTACCTCTCTGGTCGTATCCCTGCTATTGGGAATGGGTACAATATGACCCCCACCTGTATATGGCAATAACAAAATAATGCAGGATGCAGTGCAGGTGTCCCATGCAAGTGTGTCCCTAGCTGTAGGTAGCACTCTGCCAGCATCCACATCACCTGATCAATACTGATAGAAGGTATTGGCATCAGCACCTAGCACACCTACTCTGTCACCCCAGGGGAATATACTGTATGGTGGTCTGGGACTGTAGGACTGACAGAATGAAATGGCCACAGCTGGCCGGCATCACCACCAAATGGCCTACAGGCCTCTGCCAAAAGCCTGTCTCTGACATGTACTGCCAATGGATGTTGTGTCATGGACACCCAAATAACATAACACACTTCACATAAGCAATATGCAACACCATGTGGACAAACCACTGTAACATGTCCTCCATGTCCCACTGCATGAACTGTGGACCAACACCAAAACACAGCTGTGATGAGGTGATAACCTTAGGGAAAGTATCAGAGAATGTATGCATAATGTATGGCAGAGGATAGAATAATAGAGAGGGGGTGGGAGCATGTGCAGCATGGAATGTGCACGGTCCGACACACAGCTGTGTGCACACACTATCCCTGGCTGCAAACACACAAATGGGTGGCTGCAAACCTGCCCGTACACCACAATAGGGGTAATGTCCTGACTCATGGCCCCTGCCTCTGGGTAACCTGTGTGAATCTGTACAGCTGTGAGGTATTGCCACAGCAAGAAAAGGCCATATTGTCATGTCGATGGATATACAAGTATGGGATCCTCTTTCAGCATTGTACGAAGGTGCTGAACCGGATACACAGACCGAGCAGCAAGTGTCTGCAGCTCCCACTCCGGAATGGCATAACTTACCATGAATATATAGGTGTCTACCCACAATACCAGACACAGCAGCATTCACCCTTGTTCCCCAGGACATCACTGTGAGCAAGAATGTCCACCTGACAGTACTTGAGGACATAAAACATCACAGTGTATAACAGTACACATGTCTGAATATCTCTGCCAACACCAGTACCATGTAGCAGAAGTAGCACAGACACAATCACCTACAGTACACACTATCCCTTGCACAGTTTGTCCCCATATTGCCAAATGGTCTACTGATACCCTGCAGAAACAGTTTGCTACCTGTGGGTGTACAACACAAAGGCCTGCACTGGAGTACAAACTACCTGGAGTGGATCCACACATTGAATACAGAAGGGCATACTGGGCATGCTCACACACACAGAGAAAGTAAGGCAATGTCAGACAACAACATACCAAAAGGTCATACTTGGCATGTTCACACACTTAAACAAATGAACCCCATATCTGCAAACAGCAGTGGACCATACATATCTGACTGTTGCAGATGTTAGTGCATACACTCCTCAGTATGCACCAGTCATGCTTTACACACGCATTGGATAGGAATACAGACATATATCCAAGGACAACACACTATAATAAGCCAAAAGTAGACATACATAGATGTGTGGAAAAGAGTGACTGTGACAAAGAGCCATCCATCATGAGGCCGGTCCCACCCAGCACACAGCCAAATGGCTACAACCCCATTATGTGTAAATATCACTCACTGTAGACATTAGCCACTGGTATCCGTCAGCATTACAGACTGTGTGGTGCAAGTGCTAGCTGTGCAACATAACTGTACAAGGCAGTAGTCATCTAGCAACTATATACACATACTTGCAGAATATAACCCTGCATGTGCCTGCATGTGGTGTGTCAACCTCTACATGAATGGGTTATGGCCCATGCACAAACACTGCCCTCCCCATAGCCCTACTATGAAAAGCCTGCTGATGTCATCCACTTTGGAATACACCTTTGGGAATGGAGTATCCCAGTAATCTCTGTGGTGCGTCATAATACTGCATAATGCTGTAGTGTGATAAACTAGTTAGGTAGGAGTTCTAATCCCAACAATGGCAACTGTGTGTGTGTGTGTGTGTGTGTGTGTGTGTGTGTGTGTGTGTGTGTGTCTGTGTGTGTGTGTGTGTGTGTGTGTGTGTGTGTGTGTGTGTGTGTGTGTGTGTGTGTGTAGGGAGCAATGTTTTTTACACTAGTCACGCTCACTGCAATTCAAATGTCCTACTTTGGCAAGGCTGCTGATGTCATTCACTGTGAAATACACCTTTGGGAATTAGCCCAGTAATCTCTGTGGAGCATCCTAATACTGCTTAATGCTGTAGTGTGATAAACTAGTTAGGTAGGAGTTCTAATCCCCGACATGGCAAGTGTGTATATGTGTGTGTGTGTGTGTGTGTGTGTGTGTGTGTGTGTGTGTGTGTGTGTGTGTGTGTGTGTTTGTGTGTGTCTCTGTGTAGGGAGCAATGCTTTTTAGGCTACTCACGCTCACTAGAATTCAAATGTCCTACTTTGGCAAGGCTGCTGATGTCATTCACCATGAAATACACCTTTGGGGAAGGAGTACACCAGTAATCTCTGTGGCATGTCCTATAACTGCATAGTGCTGTAGTGTAATAAACTAGTTAGGTAGGAGTTCTAATCCAAGAAATGGCAGGAGAGTGTGTGTGTGTGTGTGTGTGTGTGTGTGTGTGTGTGTGTGTGTGTGTATGTGTGTGTGTATGTGTGTGTGTGTGTGTGTGTGTGTGTGTGTGTGTGTGTGTGTGTGTGTGTGTGTGTGTGTGTGTGTGTTTGTCATTCGAATCCTTTGTGGAGGTGGCCGTAAGTTCGTAACAACTGGTCTCATTGTGAAGTGGGTTTTGCATATTTCTTATATGGTGGCCTAATTATATGTCACAATGTCCACCGTACAAGGATAACAGATGTGAAATAGTCGAGAGGCTGGGGTGCAACTCCATACCCCTACATGTGACATCAAGGCCTGGTGAACAAAGTTAGCAACCCTTGTATTACCCAGAGAACACACTCAACCCATGTCTCATACACAAACACACTTGCCTAGGCAACAACCACTATGGTGGAAGTAGCCTGCATATTGCCCACAGAGAGTAACCATGGTGTGATTGCAGTGGACTACAGAGGACATGGCATCCTGTCCATCAGTACAATAGGCACATACATGCAGATAGTGAACCTTTACTATGTTCCCCATTGGACACCTGCAACACCTATGGTGCCATCAAATGTGACCCACAAAGGTCATACCACACCTTAAACACATGCCCTGTATGGACAGATGCCACTGACACCAGAGAATACCTGTATCATGCTATTCATGTTAGTGCAGGGTCATCCTGCTGTCCATTATCTGTTCCTGCCACATGAGGCCAGGACTGACACATCTGATGATCTGTGTACAACGCATGGGCCAGACACCTCAGGTACAGTTCCACATGTCACTGTACATGCATGTGGGATGTGTGCACATCCCAGATACTGTCCATGTCATGGACTAAAGAACACATACATGGCAAGCAATGCACAGCAATGGCCACACAGAATAGTTACCCAGGTGACTGGATGGTGAATACTATACCCACCTCTGTGGGCCAATCCAGACACTACACCCCTGAGCCACACTGCAGACCATTGTCATGTGGCTTGATGCCAAAGTATACCCATCACCCAGCCTTGTATAGTCTTCTGGCACAGTCAACCACTACATACCTGTGAAGCAATGCACCCATGCATGTCAGTACAGGCACCCTGTGTCTGTGTGTGTGGTGTATGATGCTTCTGACCACATTCACACTCATTACAACCCCCACTGACATACTGAAGCATGCTGGCTGATGTCAGACACCTCCACATACCCTTTGCCCATATAACCTCTGGATAACCCCTGTGGTGCATGTGATACCTGCACAGTACTGTATTGTGGCAAACTTACTAGTGAGGAGGTATATTCCTGACCCTGCCAGTGTGTCAATGTGTGTGGGTCCCTGAGAGAGTGTGGCTGTGTTGATGCTGACACCTGTTCATATGGACAGGCACGTGTACTACACCTACCATATCACTACCATATTGCTGTTGCAGATGTCACTCACCATCACATATACGTTTGGAGAGCTCTTCAACATGTGCTATGTGGTGCATCCAATAACTGCATAGACTTGTGATAGCAATACATAGTCAGGGGGTTGATACCCTGTACTGGTAAGTGTGTGACACAAACATGCTTAGGTTTTACTCTCCCACCCCCTCCTGGACCTATCTTTGTCTCTGTCTGCCTCTCTCACTCCCTCTGGTGGATGTGGAGACATACACCTACTTTGCTTAAGCAGAAGTGTGTGTTTTGTAAGTGATGCCCATGATCAGCTGATGGCCTCTGCACAAACTGCAGCCCTCCTCTAGCTGATTGCATATAGAACAGCTGTGGTAACAGTCCCATAGCCAATTGCATGGAAATACACTCCAATATCTAGGAACATCATGCTGGTGTTGGGCCTTTTCATCCACTCTGAGCAGGACCTAGATCTGTTGTTTGGCAAACAGCATCACAGATGGATTGGGGATTTACCTTTAACAGCATACACTGTGGAAACAGGCCAACACACAGGAGGGGGATGTGCCTGATATGACTACAGAATGTAAGTGTTGCTATTCTGAATTTGGAGTAATGTTGGTTAAACAGGGTGTGTGCGGATATGGATGGTCTACATGTTTTAAGACTTGCATGACAGTGGTATGTTTCTTGTGTTACTAAAAGAGCACCTATATGTGCACTGCAGAAGCATAGTGTGAGGATTGCAGACAGTACATGGTGACAGACATAAGAGTACTGACTTCATATCCCTCATAGGACATATGTCACAACAAACCCTGTTACCACAGTAACTGTATGAGGTTATCACAGCAACATGTCAATATTGGCACTGTGTTTGTGCCTCCAGCCACAACTCTGTCAACCTGTGTACATATGTCATGCAGGAAGCAAGTGCATATGTTCTGTACACCATATAAGTTTGACATCATATCTGATAACAAGCCAGTGAGATATCAGACTGCGACACATGTTATGTATAGTAGGGGTTATCTTTGAGGACATAGCCTGGGAATTCTGTGGTTGTGTGTACAGTACTGAGGTCTGTGTACTTATGGTATTGTGAATATGTACCTTGGCGTGTGTACAGACTGTGGTAAATGTCATTTTTCTTGGTTCTGTTATATCTGATGTTACATGCTGCTCCACTGTATGTTACCCTATTGGCTTACATGTTTGTAGGGCCAAAGACACACATGTCCCATACCACGGACAGGCATCAGACCATACTGTGTAGTGGCCCAGTATATGTAGGGTTAGTGCGTGAGTGGCACATATGAGGATGGTGTTGATCAGATAGTCCATATACTGTAATATTATGCTAGCTGCCATATGTGGCTGTGTTCACATTGGTTGTAGTTATGCACTTTCACACAGGTGTCTGTTACTCTGTGCTGTGACATGCCTGTAGAGCTTTCTATATATGTAGGTACATGCGTATTCTCCCATTAGAAATGTAGGCCAATGTGGCAGTCTGCCTGTAGCCTGCACAGTGCTTTTTTACACGCCTAGCAGCTTAGTGTACCTACCTAGTGTGATGTTATGTCCAGATACTTGCCAGATGTACAGATGTGCATAAATATATAGCTCTATATATATATATATATATATATATATATATATATATATATATATATATATATATATATATATATATATATACATATATATAAATATATATATACATATATATATTTATATATATATATATATATATATATATATATATATATATATATATATACACACACACACACACACATATATATATATAAATATATACACATATATATATATATATATATATATATATATATATATATATATATATATCTACACATACATACGAAGAGATGTACATATGGCTATATATATGTTGCACTATACAGATGTGTATATAGACATATGTATGAATATACATGTGTATGTACATGTAGACATATATCAACCAATTATATGCATATAGCCATAATCCTGTCATCTGTATGCCTCACGGTTGTGTATACACTCCCAGATGTATTTCACTGTATGTATCTGCTATGCGTACATTATGATAAAACAACATATGTGATGCAACAGTCATATTAATAACATGCACTACACAACTGTGGAACTATAGGCAATTGTTTAATACTAACCGATATGTGTCTTGACAGATATAGTGGAAAAGCAACAGCTGTCTTCACAGTGGTCATTGTGTAGTGGTTAAGTGTTGTAACTTTAGTGTACAGGGTCCTGGGTTCAAGACCTGCAAGGGCTGCTCATTTTGTTATTGGTCAGAACAAGGGCTGTCAGATACAAAGTAGTTAAGGTAGATATCAGCAGCTTTAAGTGCATTTATGTGGGTTTACATGAAGCTAAACAGTGCTAAGCTACGGGTATACATATGGGCGCTTACACAGTGCAGGCTTTGCTTACCACTGCACAAATCAGCTTAGCTGTTATATTGCAGCAATATTAATACCCTCAAAGCATGGCTCAGTCCTGGTAACCAGTTCACACCACCCAGTCTGATAACATAGCAGGGTAATGACATCTGTAATAAATGTGTGCAATATCATGTACAATACATGCGCCTATGTGCTGTCATTACAGTAGCAAGGGGTGTGAGTGTCATGTGTGGGACACAGATGTATATGAGGCCTGTACTGCACTGTTATCTATGTGACTGTGTTACATACAGGGGTAGTATCCAGGGTACGTGCTGTCACACTGGCATGTAGTGCATCATGGCAGTACTACCGTTGACAGTACCTACCCAGTCAAGAGTAGAGTGCTTAATGTAGTACTGACAACAGGTGCACCTGCAGGCATAGCTGTACTCTGAGGCCTCCCTGTTGTATACCTGCTGTGTGAGCTGTGTCATAGTATATAACCCCTACTGGGTAATGATCCAACATGTGGAATGTAACTGTAGACTACCATCTGTACAGCACATGATAGCGAGGGCTCCTGACATGTAGGTATGGCATATATATTGTTGTCAAACATCTATCTGTCAACAAATTCATCCTACTGCATAGCTACTTGTCAAGCTGATGACAGTCAGTCCCTGTACAGATGTGCAGATGGCAGGTATCCAGCTGGGATATATACAGGCAACATAAGCTTGATTGACACTGACATGTCTGCTCAGCTGTATACGAACTGGCACATATTGGAGATAGCACCCTGTATGCACCACATGCCACGGGTACCTCTACTACACTACCACAGTCAACAGAACATGCTTGGGTACAGGTCTCCATCACAGATACTAACCATATGTTTTAATGCATGTTGCATGCATGTCACCATGGCCACCTCAGTAGCCATGTGCAGAGGCACCTAGAGGAATGGCTGATGCATGTCATTCTCACCCTGAGGGTCACCACAGTAATGTCTGTCAATAGAGTGCCTGCTGCCACATGGCAAGTGGCAGGATACCACTGTACATGCAACCCATCTGTCCTTGGACAATAGCTAGGTTCACAACTATGACCACCTGCAACGATGCACCCCAGTACTGACAGGTGTATATGTGCATGACTGAGTATAGCAGTGTCTGTGTGTTAGCACACCTGTATGTGGGAATTCCATGATGCTTTCACAACCACTGCAACACCCATTACCATAGCCAGTCTCATGGCTGCTGCTGTATGGGACATTACATGTACCCTGTTAAGCTCCTCTCCATACCGGCTACTCGAGCCTTGCAGTACCATCACAGCAGTGTTGTACAAATGGGTTGATGGGCATGGGATATCCCTTGTGTTCTGGCAAGTGTGGGTATGTGTGCATGTCCGATCTGTAGGGTACAGCATTCTGAGGCCATATACAACTGTTACAATACCCATTGCCACATGGTAGTACAGACAGTGTCATTGCTGCCTATTGGTGAGGCATGACAATGCAACACCCTGCTATGCATGTGGCATGTGCATCAGATGCATATCCCTGTAGTACCACTGTTGGGATTTACAATGGGTTGTATCGCAGTCATGGCCAATGTGCGATGGTGGGTACATCCTTGTGTCATCATGGGTGTCAGGGAGTACAATATCCACTGTGGGATGTGGGTGCTGTGTACACTGTCATAACACCAAGGTACACCCGGTATATGTCGCATGTACCATGTTATGTTTGCCACTGTCACCATCAACCATACAGGTAACTTATAACACATTCCAGGCCAGTTATGCATGTGCTGTGTGCAGCCTACCTGTAACACATTGGGCACACGGTCAAGTTAGTTAGCAGCGATAGGCCCTGGTCTCTCGGATGTGTATCTGCCTGTTATGTGTCTGTTAATGTGTATATGAAGGTATGTCACACTATGTATTGTCCATATACACCCATTACATCCCCCAATAGCATACTGTACATGTCTGGGGATGTTCTGCATGTAACATGTAACCTGGGACACAGCTCACCCTAAACGCTGTGTGATGTGTACAGTGTAAGCCACACACTACAGTATCACTACATACCTAGGTAGGGATCTAGTTCCAGTGGTGCCAAGTAACAGTGTGCATGTATGTGGATGGGTCTACATCAGGTTGCAGGGTATACACGCCCTAGCAGGGTCACCTGCCCATGTGGCACAGGCAATAAATGTCATTAAAAGTATTGACGAGAAAATAAGAAGTTATGGCTGTTTTTTGGAATTTTTGGAACTTTACAATGGCTTAGAGGCTAAAGTGGAGAGACATAGAGCTACTATAATTTCAAGAAAACAGTCAAAATTAAAAAGAGACATCATTTCTTACAAGTCAAATCGAGCATATATTGCATTTGACAATAGTCAGGTTACATGCAATACAAATGACAAAGACACAGTCATTAGGTATAATGGAACTCAAGGAACTGGAAATATTGATAACAGGGTTCCATTATTAACATCTGAAAGAAAAAATGACAATATAACGACTGTTAGTAGAAATAATGAAGAAGACAATGCTGCAATAAGAGATTCCCTAGTAGCAGATCAAAATACTATTGACAATGACAATAGACCAAGCTACGCACAAGTAGCTTGTACAGATAGCGTTCACAATGGTTGTAATGAAGGTCCTTTTTTTATTGACAAATCAAGAAAAGATAAGGACCACAAAGTGGTAGAATACAACTCAACAGAAAGGGAAAGGGAAGGGGAGAGGGAAAAACAGAAACAGATGGTAAATCATGACAACACTGATAAATATAGTGTGGATATAGTCAACTTATCAGACATGAATCTATCTGTAGAAATGGTGAGTGTGTTAAAGAAAGGGTTTTCATTCATTCCTGCGACTAAGATGAATATAGGAAAGTTGTTAGTAGATTTTAGATTATACCTAAGAAAATTAAATCAGAGTTATGTCATGCAGGATATTATGAAAACTACTACAGATATGTATTCAGAAAACAAACTTTCAAAACCTAGCACCTTCAACCCCCCTTTACAAAGCACATTACATACTTTCTTGTCTATATATGAAAAAGAATTTAGACAAATAAATAACAGTAATTTTTCTGGTAATCTCAGTACAAAAGAACAAGAGGCACTGAGAGAGATGAGTAAGAATAGTAAAATAAGAACCATGAAAGCAGATAAAGGTGGCAAGATAGTTGTAATGAACAGCATTGACTATGAACAGGCTATAGAAAATATGTTAAATGATAGAACTGTGTACTAGTGTGTCATGAATGGAGAGATAAAAAAGAGTTATAACAAAATTGATGTGGCATTATTTGACATGTTTAGTCAAGGTGAGCTGAACAATGAGAGTTATTCTTTTGTACAAGTAGAACATCCAAAGGTAGCCACACTTTTTGGGATTTCAAAAATTCAAATTGATAGTAGTAATCCTCCGTTTAGACCAACAATTTCAGCAAAAAATTCCAAAACTGAGTATATTTCAGTGTGGTTGGACAAAATATTAAATCCTGTCATTCAACAATCTGAATTCTATTTAAGAGATTCTTGGCATTTGTTGGAAATATTGAGAGACTATAAATTACCAGAAGAAATCATTTATTTTGGTACTTTGGATATTAAGTCCCTTTATACTTCCATTGAACAAGAGGCAGGTATAGAGTATCTAAGAGAATATCTGGCAAACCACACTAATTTTACAGGAGTAAAAATAAATACCATTTGTGACATGATGGAGCTGGTACTGGCAAATAACTATTTTAAATTTAACAGAGTTTATTACAATCAGACATCAGGTGTAGCTATGGGCGCAAGGGTTGCACCATCATTTGCAAATTTAGTAATGGCAAACTGGGAGCAAAAATTTCTTAAACAGCATTTGAGTTTTGGTGAAGTACAAATCTACTATAGATTTATAGATGATTTGTTTTTAATTTGGAATGACAATCGGGAAGAATTTATCAATATGGTACAAGATTTGAATATCACAACAGAATTTTTAGAATTCAAACTAAGTGGATTTGGAGAGTCCATAAATTACTTGGATTTAAACATCTGTATAGATAGAGAAAATAAGAGATTTGTAAGTAAAATATATAGGAAACCAGTTTTTGCCAATCAATATTTGCATAAGGATAGTGCCCACCCACAACATATGAAAAGGGGAGTAGTAAAAGGGCAACTAATACGGTTGAGTAGATTAACAACTGACAAGAACACATGCAAGGAAGAAGTGCAGTTTTTGAGAGGTATTTTTGTTTCCAGAGGTTATGATACAGCATGGATACAAAAAGTAGAAAAGGAAGTATTTTACTTGAGAAAAGGGGTAGCATCCCCCATTTTACATTCTTTAGATATATTAGTAGGACCAACTGAATGTAAATTGGAAACAAAGTATGATCAAAAGAAGGACTATAGGATAGCATTTCCACTTCCTATAGTTAATGAAATATGGCACATAAAGGGTATCATAGAAAATAATTGGAAAATCATTTTAGGAAACAAGGAATTGGTGAATATATTAGGTTTTTCACCAAATTTCACTTTCAAGAAAGTTTTTAATATCAAATCCATGTTAGAAGTGGGCAACAAAAACATAGGTGACCAGGTAACATTAAATAAAAAACAAGAAAGGCACTTACGCATGGCATAATTGTAAGGAATGTAGGTGCATAACAAATTCTTCTTTTTTCACGCTTAATTGTTATAATACAACTGTGTGGGCAAAGGATTACTACAATTGTAACAGCGAGCAGGTAGTCTAGATTGCAACATGTTCATCCTGCAACAGTTACTATATAGGAAAGACTATGAGAAACTTGAAGTGAAGGATTTATGAACATGTTCTAGCTATTAGGAAAAAAAGACAAAAATAATTCATTAGCTAGACATGCAATGATATGCAATGATTTTAAGAAATCTGAATTTTTTGTTTTAGATGAAGTAGAAAAAACCTCTTTAAACGGTGATTCAAATAATTTGTTAGAGTGTAAAGAGGCATATTGGCAGTTATTTTTGGGTACTGATAGTGTACCGGGTCTCAATGAGACCATTAATATAAAATGTTTTTTTAAAATATCAATATTGATTTACATTTTAACATTGGAAGTATTTAAACTATGCACATCATATTCACAAAGTTTATTATTCATTCTTCATGATGTTTTTTAACAATTTATTTTTTTATGTTCATGTGTACAATGGCTGTTATGTCATTTCCTGTCTAGTAATTATTGTTCAGTATAAAAGGAAGTCTTTTAGGGTAGAGATGTGTTTCTGAGGAAGTTCACATATTAAAAAGTGAATGAAAGCGCTAAATTGATTGTCCGCTTGTGGTCATTTGGAATATTCAGAACTGTGCCTTTTCTGGTTTAGTTTTCATTTTCATCAATGTTGGAGAGTGTTTTTATTGTTATACTAACCTGTGACGTGTTAAACTGTACCCCAGATATGCATATATGTCAGGTAGTGTAGCCATCCAGCAATGATGCATGATAGCTGTTAGTAACACTGGTTGATTGTGGTCTCTATAATGTTATCCATTTGTGTTGTAGGTGTACCCCAGATATGTCACAGCCATGGTGCCACCACAGTGTAATACTCCATTGTGGAATATGACTGCAGACCATCCTCATGCTGACACATGTACACCTGCAACACAAATGGATAACATTATAGAGACCACAATTAACCAGTGTTACTAACAGCTATAATGCATCATTGCTGGACGGTTACACTACCTGACATATATGCATTACACTTTACTCCTTACAACATGTTTCACTGCAGTACTGTGGTACACTGTAGTACAATCACCGTGTGCATCAGAACCATATTATCCTGTCCCTGCATTGATGGTATGGATGACAGGGATGAGGCACAGATATCATCATATGCACATGGCATCCTTGTGCTGACACATGTACATCTACACCACAAATGGATAATATTATAGAGACCACAATCAACCAGTGTTACTAACAGCTATAATGCAACATTGCTGAATGGCTACACTAACTGACATATATGCATTACACTTTACTCCTTACAACATGTTACACTGCAGTACTGTGGTACACTGTAGTGCAGACACCATGTGCATCAGAACCATAGTAGCCTGTCCTTGCATAGATGGTATGGATGACAGGTATGTGGCACAGGTATCATCATATGCACAGGGTGTATTATTGGTTTGCCAGAGGCCGTGGGTGGGCCATACATTTGACACCATGTGTGTTGGTGAGTGGTGTACCTAGGTGAACTGGGCGTGGTGATGTGTGTGTGTAGGTATGGGGTTGCCCTAGGTGTGCTTGCATAGTGTGTGGGTATGCAGGCACACAGTTCTGTCATGTGGCTGCCCTATACAGGTGTTTATGGACAGCTGCAGACCAGACCTGGCAGGGTGTGCAGTTCAATCCCTCCGGCCACGGACACGTTGACTGTGCCTGCCAGGGGTGCTATGGGCACATGAAGGTACAGGCCTTGATGTGCTACTCTTACCCGATGATGACAAATGTCCACTAGTACCAAGTCCCTCCTGGGACTGGCCAGGAACATGTGCTCATGGCCTTCTGTAGTGTGGTGTGGACAGCACCCCCCCCCCAGTTCCAGGGCTGGTACTGCCACTATGGGAGCCCATTGGTGTCCTAGCATGTCCATGCTGATTGCCAACTGTTGGTGTTGCTGGCCTATGTCCATGCAGCTGTCGCCGCACTCCCACCACACGTTCAAGCATGGACAGAAAACGGTCGATGAGGGCCATCATCTCACCAGACTGTCTATCCATGAACTCAGTTAATGCACAGACGGCACCTGCCAGGTCATGGGCATTGTTACTAGCAGATGTGAGAGCAGCCCTCTGCAGCCTCAGGCCTTGTCTGGTGTAATGTTCTATACGTGCCTGCGCCTCCATGACAACCTGAAACATGCTAGTACAAAATACACACTGTCAGCAGTCAGGAAATCTCAAAAATGTTTTCTGTGTAGTCGAACACATATAGCAGCAACCAAAGAATTCAGCAATAAAATCCACTTTAATAGTAAAACTGAAAAACCACTGGATTGAGCACTTTCATCCCCTGACCGGGGATTTCATCAGAATCAACACTCATTTCATTTGAACCTATTTAAACACACATAAAATGACATCACAAATTAACTAATTAGTAATAAATAACAAGTAAAAACACTTCTACCAATAAACTCGTGTAAAATCATATATAAAAATGTTAAAACTGAAAAGTTTTTTATCTTATTAATTTAATATATACCAGAGACAAAACTGGGAAGTGGGATTAGAAAGCAATCAGAGACAACAGTATCTCCAAAGAGAGTGGAAAAATAAAAATTACAAAAGGTTTTAACCCAAAGTTCACATACTAACAATATGAAAGAGAGACAGCAGGAAGGCATTTTGCTTTCTTATAAAGGTTATCATGTGTACAACTTTGCAGATATTAAACTTACAAAAGAACATTTTGCACTGTTCATGAAGGGTCTAAAATATGTCCCTAGAAGACCGTTCGACTATACAGACACTATTTTAGAAGTTAAAATGTTCTTAAGGAAGTTAAATTTGGCATTTTTGATATCTGAAAGTGACATTAGAACAAGTAGGAAGGAATTTAGTCATAAAAGTACCTTCAATCCACCACTAGATCCAACACTTCATGTGTTGGAAAAAACAGTTATTGAGGACGTTTATGCTTTGAAAGCAAATGAACACAAGACATACAGGTTAGACAATTTGGGAAATAAAATGAAATTTTGGATCAGATAGTTAACGATGATGCAATTAGAATTATGCATCCCGATAAGGGAGGTGGTATGGTCATTTTTGACAAAATGCAATATTTACAGGAAATTGTTGAATGACACCACTACTTATACCCCTGCATCTCTTAATGAAGTGAACGTTGGGTATAGTCATATAGACCACTTTTTAGAGGAATATTTATTGGATGAGAGAATTGCGCCCAGCACTTACAGTTTTTTTTTAAAGTTAAATATCAGACTGTGGCAACTATCTTTGGGATCCCAAATACCCACAAAGGTATAAAAAACTTTAGTTTTAGATCAATTGTTTCAGGGAGACGTTCGAAAACATACCCTTTTGGTGTTATTGACAAATGGCTGAAGCAAGTTGTGAACAATGTTCAACATTTACTGAAGGATTCTTGGGATTTTCTAGGTAGAATTTCTAGTAATCTATGGGATGACAAGATTATATTTTTGACCATAGATGTTGTCGACTTGTTCACCTCTATTCCCAGGGAGGAAGGCATGGAGATGTTCGCAAACAGTATTAGGAGCAATACAACTTTTGACAATGATAGGATATAATTAATCCTTGACTTTATGGGAATTTTCCTTGATTATAATTTTATTAAGTTCGAGGGTGAACACTTTAAACACAGAGGAGGAGTTGCTATGGGTGCATCATGCACCCTTATATATGCTAATTTTGTTTTGCTGGAATGGGAGAACAATAAGGTATTTAAGAGTGAGTTTATAAAGATATAAAACTCTACATCCGTTTTTTGGACGATATCTTTGTGCTTTGGTCCAGCACAGCTACTAGGGTCAAAACATTTGTTGATTATTTAACTCAAACAATTAGTTTCCTGACATTTACCCACACCAGTAGTAACCAAAGTATTATTTACTTGGATACAGGCATAGAAAAAGGAAAAAATAAGGTTTACTTCAAAAATTCATAGGAAATCCACTTTTAGCAACTCCTGCCTCGAATCTACTAGTAACCATCCACAACACCAAAAGAAAAGTATCATCAAAGGACAATTCATCTGTGTAGCCAGAATGACTTCCCAGGAAGAAGATGTGAAAGGAGAATTACACAAGGTAGCCAATATGTTTTTAGAAAGGGGTTACCCAAATAATTTAGTTAAGGAAAACCTGGAATACATTCTTAAAGAGTGGGGAAAGAGATATAAACCCCTCCTAGGGATTCCTTTTTCATCTCACAATACAGTTACAGTAGGAGAGAATGCAGAAAATGATAGTTATGAAAGAGCCATGGTTGTTCCATCTTGGACTAGGGCAAATGACGTTATTAATATAGTAGAAAAGAAATGGGCCATTTTGAAAAGTAATCCATCCCTGTGGTCCATTGTAGGACCTAAGCCCTTATTTATTTTTAAAACGGGTATAAACTTCAAAAAGCTGCTTGAAGGAAAGTCTAGGGGTTATGGTAACCTCAAACAAGGTACCACAAGGTGTGGGACATGTTCCCAATGTAGATACATTTGTGATAAGGTTAATATAACAATACATAACACTTTAAAATCCAAAGTTTGGTTTGGCAAATGCAATTGCCAGACAAAAGGGGTTGTGTATTTGGCAATGTGCAAATCCTGTCCCACGTTCTATATTGGAAAGACTGAGAGATGCTTAAGGTTTAGGATTTACGAACACATTTATCAAATATCCACACACAACACCACTAATGCACTTTTTAAACATTCAGAAGGATGCACCATTTTTAATGGTTTTACATTTGCTATTTTAGAAAAAGTATTGCTCAACCCTAGAGGAGGTGACTATAGAAGTTACATAGAAGCAAAAGAGACAAAATGGCAGATAAGGTTACAAGCCTGTCACAGCCCAGGCTTAAATGAAACAATTTCCCTTAAACCCATCTTGGTTCACAAAGCCACATTTCATTAAATTAAATTCAATATCTGACATAGTCATAGATATGTTGATTAAATTAATAAGATAAAAAACTTTTCAGTTTTAACATTTTTATATATGATTTTGCACATGAGTTTATTGGTAGAAGTGTTTTTACTTATTTATAACTAATTAATTAATTTGTGACATCATTTTATGTGTGTTGAAATAGGTTCAAATGAAATGAGTGTTGATTCTGATGAAATCCCCAGTCAGGGGATGAAAGCGCTCACTCCGGTGGTTTTCCAGTTTTACTATTAAAGTGGATTTTATTGCTGAATTCTTTGGTTGCTGCTATGTGTGTTCGACTACACAAGAAAACCTTTTCGAGATTTCCTGACTGCTGACAGTGTGTGTTTTGTACTAGTGGTTTTGGTCAACATTGGTCGCTCCATTTTGTACATCTATTTAGCCGGAAACATGCGCCTGCTGGTACCAGCTATGTCACCTCTGCCAGGGGCATGATGTCCAGTGACCCTACCACGAGCACCCTGGGACATCTGCTTATGTGGTGCCCTGCTGGACATCCGGCTATGCCTGCTGTGACCAGACACAGTAGGCATGGTTACTACACTTCCCTGTGCACAGCCACCAAACGCCAGCTGTCCCTCCGCTATGGCCAGTGGTGATGGGGTATGTATAGGCACTGAAACTTTGTGCGGGGGTGGGGTGGGGTGGTTAAAAGGGGAATGTCAAATGATGGCACTGTTTTGGCCCCTGACAACCCCACCTGTGGCTCAACAGTACTATCATAATCTTTGGTGTCTGTATGGACACCAACATCAGATTGTATGCAGGAGGGACCCTGACCCACCTCGCCACCTGTGGGGGAAAACAATAAACACACTTTAAAACCTGTACAGCATTGCCTAACAGTATACACACACACACACACACACACACACACACACACACACACACACACACACACACACACACACACACACGCACACACACACCACCGTAATACCTACCTGTCCGTGACTTTATAGAAAGTCCCACATATATTTCCATGTGTTCCCCATCCTGCAGCACACTTGGTAACATACACAGATTGATACCACTCATTAACATATCAGTCCTCTAAATGCCTAGACAAGTGAGCATAACACAAGACCTATTACTACATTACCTGCCTGACCTGTGTGTAGCGGTGTTATATGGCCTCACTGCTGTCATTCAGTGTTCACCCTGTGTATGTCTGGACATCATGAGCATGGCCCCTATATGTGTGGGCTACTATGTTCACTCCATAATATTATGCACTGTTGTGTCATGTGTATGTATTGCTTGGTACATGCCAGATATGCTGCTAAATCAGCCTATCATGTGACAACTGCAATTTATGGATACACTCCCTGGTATTGACTAGTACTTCACCAATGCATCTGTAGTGCTGCATATGTGGGTTGTAGGTCACCTCTCTGCTGAATGTGATATTAAGGGTATACCTGGTGTCTACCTTCCCTCTGAATGCCTGTTCCATGTTACAGACCTTATTATATTATCAGCTGTCTTGTGATTACATACATGATAAGTATTCATGGTGTATAATGTGGCAGTCCATGTACTGCATGGTCCCAAAGGGAGGTACTGCTGTATGAACACCTCACAATCACATGTGCATACATGGATACCCACACAAACACACACACACATCCTATATGCATCAACCTTCCTCCACTTCACCAGAGTGACCCTACAGACAAACTAACTAACCACCAGGATGCACACACACACACACACACACACACACACACACACACACACACACACACACACACACACACACACACACACACACACACACACACACACACACACACACACAGGTGAGGTTGCACAATGATAGTACACACAGTCCTCTTATTACCCATCTATCAACATGCATAACATCTGGTACACAACAGCATGCAGTGTGGCTATAGTCAATCCATGCTAGCAACAGTATACATGTGTATGATGTATGGGCTGTGTTAGTAGGTGATGCCACTTCCCCTGGATACCACTGCAACCATGTACACAGTATTGCTATGCACCTGTTCTGCACCCTGCCATGTACTGTGCACCACACTTCACAGGTGTACAACCCATTTGAGAATGTGTAGAACCATGTCAGTTATGTCAGCTTTAATGCTCACAGCCCCTGTGTTTTTCAGCAACACATACATGAGATGATATGTGGACAGATGTCATTTGTGAATGCCTTATGTCTTATTTACAGTTCTCAACATCAGCGGACCATGTATGACCAATCCAATACTCTTACACTAACAACCATCAGAGCATACCATGGCTATGGGGATGTACACACCCTTACTGATATGACGCACCCATCCGTGATCTCCAGTGGGACCACATCACTGCATATCTTAACATTATATGAGCCCGATATGTGACATATGTCCTGTGCTTTCACAGGCAGTGTCTACAGAATGTGTTAGGTGTGCAGATGCTGACTGTGCTGCATACACTCCGTGTAGGCATATGTGTGCTATAGGTTCATAGGTTTATACTATGCTATCTGTCCTAGGGAATTTATAAGCCTAGCCGAAATGTGTTTGGCTTTCTCCACCCTTATAATTTAACTTCTAGAGCCTCTGTCCAGTAGCGCCACTGGAGTGATTCCAGGTGCAAACGTACGGTTTCCCATCCACACATCAAGATTTCTCTTGAAGAGGGCCAGTGAGGGGCTTTGTCTTATGTGAATTGGGATTTTATTCCAGAGTATGGGAAGCCTTTGGGATATGAATCTATCCCTCCAGCATGTCCTATTTATTGCTGTGCTGAGGTTTAAGTCCAAGGAGCGTGTGGCTCTAATGGATTTGTTTTTTTTTAAGGTGGAGCATGTCCATTAATTCTGGGTTGGACATGGCCTTGTAAGTCAGGCAGAGGTCGCCTCTGAGCATACGGTAAGCAACTGAGTAGAGCTGTAGTTTCTTTAGCCTAGTTGCATAGGACAACTGTTTGAGGCCCATGATCCGTTTGGGAAGGAACTTTTGGGGTCTCTGCAGCTGCTGCAGGTGCCGGGAAAGTTACATCCCAAATGGGGCATTGTACTCAATTATGGGTCTGATGAGTGATGAGTATAGAGGCACAATGACCTCTCTAAATCTAGACGAGAACCCTTTAGTTATAAGATGGGCAATATAGAAGAATTTTCTGACTATTTTGGCAATGTGATTGTCAAAGGAGAGGTTACTATCAACCTGGGTCCCCAGATCCCTAATTACTTCTTCTGTACTTAATGGGTTTCCTCCTATGTGGTAATTAGCGGGCACCTTGTTTTTCCCAAAGGGGATGACTAATCATTGTTTGGCATTAAGTTTGAGGCCATGGCTTTGACACCAAGCATCTGTCTCTGTAAGACCCTTTTGGAGGATGCTTGTGTCGGCCGGGGAGTCTGTTTTGGCTCCCAGTTTGCAATCATCGGTGAACTTGGTAAGCCACAGTCCTTTTGTGGTAGTCTGTACTTAAGAGAAGTATATACTGAATGAGAGGGGCCCCAGGACTGAGCCCTGTGAGACTCCACTTGTAACAGGTTTAGAGTCGGACATGGCACTTCCAACCCTGACCACATGCGTTCTATCCGTAAGCCAGTTTGCAACCCATCTTGTGACATATGGGTTGATGTTTAAGCTGATTAGTTTGTTTATGATTCCAGAGTGAGGTATTGTGTCGAAAGCCTTAGCAAGATCCAGATAGGCAGTGTGAACTGCCGTTCCCTCATCTATGGCTTTGGTCACTGTTTCAAAAAAGACAACCAGGTTTAAGAGGCAGGATCTGCCTTTAACAAAACCGGACTGGGTAGGGTCCAATGTCTGGAGGTTCCCTATGTCTTTGTTTATGAGACCCGTAATGGTACGCTCCATAGCCTTACAAATTAAGCTAGTCAGTCTTATGGGACAATAGTTCCCAGGATCCATTGTGGGGCCACCCTTGTGGAAGGGGGTTCACTGTTGCTGTATGCCATTCCTTGAGTACATAACCTGTTTTAAGGCTGAGTTGGAATAGTGAATTTAAGTGGGGGTTTAGTTCTTTCTGGAGCTCATGCAGGACGCAGCCAGGTATTCCATCCGGTCCCATAGATGCTGTGTTTTTAGCTTTGGAGAGGGCTGCTTTTACCTGTGTGTCTGAGATATCTGGGGGACTACATTCATCCGGGATAGACACAGGCCCTTTTGGGGGGGAAGAGGGGGTAAAGTTTGCACTGAACCTGTCAGCCAGAATGTTGGCAATGTCAGTCGGTTCCATGTATTTTGTGCCGTTTTGTACTAGCTTTGAGCAGATCTGGGTGTTTCCTCCCAGGTTCCTGACGTAACTGAAAAATGCCTTGTGATTATCTTTGGAGTCTTTGGCAATTTTTCTTTCAAAGTTTGCCTTTGAGGCTTTTATGGTGGAGCAAAGTTTCTTGCTAATACTGATCAGGGATGCCTTCCCTTTTAGGGTTTTGGCCCTGTCATGTAGTAGTCTCCTCCTTTTGTTGTATAGCTTGTTTATGGCTGGGGTCCATCAGACTGGACTCCTATTTTTGGAGGAGTGAGCCTTGGTTTTACTTGAGATGGCATGATCCATGCATTCCTGTAGGTGCATATAGAGTGCATTCGTATAGGATTCTGCGGTTTGGGTAACATTTTCCAATTTCTCAGGGGCTTTGAAGCTTTCTACTTCTGTCTTGAGGAGAGTGAAATTTGTTTTTGAGAGGTTTTTCACTGTGGTTTCCTTGGCTGGGTGTGGGGTTGGGATGTGGATGTCCATTGTGATCAGTCTGTGGTCCGATCTCACCAACGAGGGATTTACCTCTGGTGTGGAACATTGGTCCCTTATGTTTGTAATGACTAGGTCTAATGTATTTTCCCCTCTTGTAGGAACAGTGACTAGTTGTTCCATGGCGTTTGAGTTGATGAATTCTAGAAACCGTTGGGCAAATGAGTTTGGACTGGAGTAGTTTACCCAGTCGATGTTTGGGTAGTTGAAGTCCCCCACTATTATGGTGTTTGGTGTGATCTTCATATTCTCTAGTGTTCTCAGGAAGGCCGCGTGTGGGTCCTCAGACAGAGAGGGTGATCTATAGCAGGCTATGACTTGGAAGGCAGTTTTGCCCACTGTTAGGTGCACATGAATTGTTTCCGATGTATCATGCAATGCCACTAATCTGGAGATGTCGGTGTCCTTGATGAAGATGGATACACCCCCCTCCCTTGGTGATTATGTCTGAGTTTTGTGGCCAAAAAGTATGATATGAGTTGAATCCTGGTAATGCTGGGGCGCTCTCTGGAGCCTTGAACCAGGTTTCTGTCACTGCACAGATATTGATTTGCTCCATACTGAGGAGTGCCTTGAGTGCTTGCATCTTTAGGTTTAGACTTCTGGCGTTGAGTAGCATTACCCTTAGTTTTTTATTCTTTGTATTGTCTAAGGAAGTGGATTTGTCTTTTGAGCCTTGCCTAAAAAAGGCACTATGGGGGTGGCAAGAGTCTTGGCTAGTATTCGAAAGCCCAGGGGTGACAGGTGCAATCCATCCCTGGCAAAGCAATGTGGCTTGTCTAGCATGTCGTCCCAGGCTGACAAGACACTGGATCCCCTTTGAATGACACCAGTAGCTTAGCCAATTGTTGAAGTCTATCATTTTGTCTCTATACTGTAGCATCATTCTAGGTGAGGGCAGGATGCTACTCAAGGTCAGGGTCATACCAGCCTGGGCTACATGATCAGAGAGCTCCTCTATGTCTCTTTTCATGTAGTCCAGGGAGGTATGTCTCAAGTCGTTCACACCAGCATAGACAATGACAGTCATATTTGTACTTGCTGTGTAGTGACCTGAGTGCTTGAGTTATATGGTGGATCCTGGCACCCGACAGGCAACTTACAGTGACCTTCTCTTTGTTCAGTCTGGTGAGTGGGATGTCAGTGTGCCTGATGATAGAGTCACCTATTACTAGTCTATTAGGGGTGTCGTTTGACCTTAAGGGCTGTGACTGTGTGGCACACTGTCTATGTGGGGTATGTGTATGGTTTATGTTGGGTAGTGAGTGCTTGTGTGTCTGCTTAGGAGGTCTCTGCTGTTTTGGCAAGTTTTTATTTAGAGCCTCCGAGTATGCCTTTGTGGGTTTATGTGTCATGTTTTCAGGTGTGATTAGTCTATGTGTGACTGGTTTTGAGGTGCATGTGTTTACCTTCTCCTCCTGACTGGTGGCACCAGTCTTGGGTTGAGAGAGCTTAGCCTCCAGTTTGGCTGTATAGTTGCATCTCTCGCATACATTAGAGGTTGATGGTAGGAGGAGGGGGTTGTCTGTGTACATGAGGCAATTGTAACATTGCCTCAGGATTCCCAGGTTTACCAGCTGGACTGGAGAGTATGACTGAAACTGCGCTTTGGACATGCCTGGAGAGTTTTAAATATTGGTTTATGGGAAAATCTGGAGCCTATTACTACTGTTTTGTACGAGGGGTAAGTGCTTATAGTTTATTTGCATTTAATGTGAAGCTAGGGCAAGTGCTGGACTGTAAGAGAAAAGTAGAGAGCTTTCCTGAAGAGTTTGAGTAGTTCAAAAGATTTCCTTGAGAAGCTAGAGTACGGTTTGTCACACCTCTTGTGTGTGCTACAGCAGTCACTAATCCTGGTGGGGGTATTCCAGTGAGGGCCATCTGCATTAGCCAGTGTATGTTAAGTCTGCCCTACACATGTCCCCCTAATCTGCATGATTGCAAGATCTACTCATGTGCACATCCCTTGGTGTTCACACACTGCCGTCACATTTGCTGTGGGGGTAGGGTTATGTCTGCTACAGGTCCTGAACCTGACTGTGCAGATATAGCCATTCTTAGCATCCTTAAGATCCCTGCTGCAGTGCACTGGTGTGTCATGCTGACACCCCCCCTTCATCCTTTTTGTAGATGCATGACAAGTAAGCCCTACACATGTGTGTCACTTTGCAGTATCCCATACACTGAATACCACATGTTACAGCCTAGTCCCAGCTGATAATGTGGACCACTGTAATGTCTTATGCCATAAAATATCTCTGCAGCAGTTGCCATTGTTCTACAGGTATATACATTGGTGCTGCACTGTATATGGGTGTTGTTCCAAACATGTCCCTACTGTAGGCCATGTCTCCCACCATTATGTTACTCTCTGTGGACACATTCCACAATGACTGGATGTTAGTTATCATGCAGGTGTCTGACATACCCTTCCAATACCCCATCATGGTCACTCCTGTGATGCCATGCATTTCACAGCAACAATATGTGCACATGTACAGCATGTATTCGGGGTAGGTATGTTAGATGTGTGCATGGAATATACCATCGCCATTACATTCCCAGTGTATTACCAAGCATCTACATAAACCATACTCACCAGCTACAGGCTATTGCCTTGGTGGTATCCTGGAAGGACCTACATAAGAGGGTGAGAGATGCAATGTCAGTGGCCACACCTGTGGCAGTGCTACAGGGTGGGTGCAGTATTACAATACATCAATGGTACATTTCCACAATACTATCACATATGGACATCTGTTTATCACTACTATGCAGCAACACAATATATCTATGACATGTCAGATATGCATGATCTACCTGCACCGATGCGGATGTATACGCAACAGTGATCTACTGATGTGCCCTGTGGCCTTACCTGCACAGTCCTCGGCCAGTGTGTGGGTGGCACCCACCTCCACAAAGGTGTGCGGCGGTTGGTGGCTTGCCGGCCAGGCAGGTGCCATGAGGCTGGCCAGGAGCTCCTCCACACATGTCAAAAGAGGTGGATGGCATGCCCCCACCCTGTGGTGAGGTGATCCCCCTGGACTGCAGCAGCACACCAATAGGCATTGCGAAACAGGTCAGAACAATGATGTCGGACCTGCTCATAACTGCGGTTGTGCAGTCCAATATTGACCCTGTAGACTAGGTCATTCCACCGGGCGGTATGCTCCTTCTGCTCATGGGCAGCCCAGCCAAACAAGATCGCATAGTGCTGTATCAGTTCATTCAGCAGGATTTCATTTTCAGCTGCTGTGTAGGCTGGCAGCCTTACATGGGCCATTGTGCCTGAAAGACATAAAGATGGACAGAGGTGTGAGGAAGTCATGCAGCAAGGTTACCACAGTTCCTAATACACATCACTGTCACCCCCCACCATATCAGTGACAACAAACAGTGCACACAACTCAATAGGTATGGCTACAGCATACCTAATAGTGGGGCAGATATTGTACTGTACCACGCTTTATGCAATGTGTTTGTAGCCATGTTCCCTGTGTGGACACTATCATTGATGGCCTGTTACAGACTATTCATCTGCATGCCATTGTCAGGGTCACAATGATTCCATATATGCCTGTGGTATGCTTGTGTGTTCACTACACATCTGACATTCTGTGTTATTGCGGTTATCTATGCATGCTGGTGGACATGTTCTGGGATAGTGTAGACTATTACTACCGACATATGGTCTATAACAGTGACACAATAGCATGTATATGTACTATTGTCCAGCAGAACCACATCTCCAAACTCATTTGCCCATGTTACCAGGCCACATCACATGTGTGACCCACCCTGGGGCCTCCTGATGTACTGGTCCAGCAATACCGTCAGGTGGAACTGACCCAGGGGATGTTGTCGGCACATAGACATGTTCGGTCCCCTGAGGTCAGGTCCAGGGTCTGTTCCATAACGGGCTCCAGAGACACATATGGGATGTGCTATATCACCTTGGGACACCCAGTACACATTCACAGGGCCCACGTGCTCCTCCTGATCAGCCTCCAGGCCAGGCACCTTCGGGATGTAGACTGCTGTTGTGAGTAGCAATGGGTTGGTGGCTTGTTCCCATTGTGTCCATATTGGGGCCCATGGGGCATCCACATCACAGACCACACACACCATCCAAAGTGTTTACCCACCATATGTGTCACATACCACCCCTGTAAGCTGTCCTCTATATCTACCAACTCTGACCACCTCCACAATTATACCTGCCATACTTCCCCATAGTCCCATTCCATACTTCACAGACAAGGGCAATGTGGTCCCAACAAGGGGTTCACATGTGACATACCCATCCATGTTGCACACACTGACAGCTGTAGATATCTGTGTGTATTGCTATGTGTGCTGTTTCCTCACTCATAGCATGCAGCACTGTGGTGGTAATACTGGGGACATGTATTTACATACATATATGTTTGTGTGTGTGTTTGTATATATGTAGATGTGCATATAGGTATATATCTATATATGTGTAGATATACGTGCTGTATATATGTGCTCATATATATGTCCACATATGGGTATCTGTATATTTTTGGACATACCTGTATATATATATGTATATGTATATGTGTACACATATGCATACCTATATGTGGGGTACATTCAGACATAAGGTCCACAATCTCACAACACCTTCCTGCACAGCTGCACCGTTCTGCCTTGCTACAACACAGACAGGTCCACATATGGAAACAGCCTGACATTAGGGGGGTATATGTAAAGCCAGATTGCAGGTAACCCTATTATACACCTATGGCATTCCTGCATGCTACAATGTAGGTTAACCTGAGCATCCTGCAAGGGCTGGGTTGTGGAACCCACGTGTCCATCATTATGGCATTACATCCACCACCAGCTATTGGCCACATAATATACATACTTCCCATTACACAACACACACTATAATGGCTTACATCTTATCAGTCAGTGCTGCTTTGCACGGTTGACGGGTATGGCCCACTACCGACAGGGACAGACTTTATTGTCCTTAGCAGTTGTTCAGCTGAGCATCATTACAACAACCCCTGAAGGCACATATAAATCATTCCACATCATCTATTCCATTATTATGGACCAAGTACTATGGTCAATTACATACATATAGACTTTACAAACCTGTTTTGGGAATGCAGACTCTTCTGGATGTTTTTTTTTTTTTCTGTGCCTTATACGCACTCTCTCTCTCTCTCTCTCTCTCACTCTGTCTCTCTCCAGTAAATAGAATGAGCTGCTTTGCATAGATTGCAGCATGAAATTTGTAGGTGAGGTACATGATCAGGTGATGGTCTCTGCACCAATCAGTATCATCCACTTGCTACCTGCATGCAGCATGCTGTGTATTACTTCCAATTACCACTGTCATGGCAACCAACTACTATAAATCCCTATATCATGTGGGCGTGGTCCCTTTACCTTTCCTGTATGGTGGACACCCTTCCTGTGTGTGGGCAGCAGTGTTACAGACAGCAGGTAGCAATACCTCTTACAGGAGAACCTGTACACTCAGGCCAGCTACATATTTGTAGGAGGTTCCAGAACTACAGACAGAGTGTGAGTAGAGTTGTTGTATGCACTGTATAGCACCGGTGTTACAGGGTTTGTGTGTACATACTAGTTTAACTTGGAATGCAGTCTGTCTGCAACATCTCAACTGTGGGCCTATCCTCCTGATGGCCAGAGGTGTGCCTATTATGTCTGTTCACCACACAGGTCTTGTGTCAGAGATATCACTGGCAGTGTGTGTATTGAGTGCTATCAGTACATGGCTACATCCATTTCTGTTTCTAACTTCATATTCCTGACTAAGGGTATGTTGCAGACTATCCTGTAACACCGGTGACGTGCTTAGTGTATAACAACAGTTTTACACATATGGACCTGTGTTTCAGCCTCTGTCCTCCACCTACATACCAGGCTTTATACATATGACATGCTGTCAGGGGTTGTTATGTAGTGAGCTGTGAGTATGTCATGCTGCCATTCCTGCCATCGGTCCACTGCTGCTGCTGTGTCCACCACACATACTGTGGGGTTGGGTCTATATATATATATATATATATATATATATATATATATATATGTGTGTGTGTGTGTGTGTGTGTGTGTGTGGGCTTCACCTACACAAGACATGTGTGCCCTTATGCACTCCAGAGGCCAGTGCATGTAACAGTGGTATATGGCCCTGTATTATTGAGTCGGGGATGCTCCATAACTAACCTAGGCTGTTACAACATGTGGGGGTATCGGGGTAAGCTGCCTTGAGGTATCTAGATGTACATTACCATACAATTCACCTTGGGTAAATGCAGGCCTACTGCCTCCTGCCATATAGACTGTTCTGTTTGTCAGTGTGATTGTGATGGAGACAGTTATGCCTTGTTATGTAACAGATACATCCCATTGTGTAAACTGAGGTCTTTACCCCCTAGGGATTGTGTACAGAGTGTAGATAGAGTCTGCTGGACTATGCATCTGCATTACGTACTGTTGATTAATTGGTATCCTGTAGCCCAGTCTGTCTTTACAACTGTACTACTAGAAGGCCTTGGCCTGGACAGCAACATATGTAAACCTTTCCAGACTACCGTATTAATATAACTGTTTCAAAGTTGTATTACTCTATTTATATATATGTCAGTGTCTAAACAGCTATATGACATGGCATATACAACTGTAATAGTACACAAATAAAGCTTTCCCATGTATGCTGACCTGTGTGTGGTGGTATATCCTTTGATCTCTCTGTGGGTATATGGTGCAGGCAACAATTGTCATTTGTATGGGTGGCTCATACAGTGTCTAGTTGGTAAGGTGGCAACTGTAGGCATAGTGGCTGTTCCGTATTGTGTGCACCTTCTTCATATGTATCTTCCTATACATATCTCTGTGTGTGTATGTGTAGTCACATTTATATATATATATATGTGTGTGTGTGTGTGTGTGTGTGTGTATGTATGTATGTATGTATATATATATATATATATATATATATATATATATATATATATCTGTATCTGCATATATGTGTCTGTGTATATGTATCCTAGGGATGTTGATTGCTTCCACATTGTACATTCCCTATGGTAGCCAGAATGTACTGCATGATATGTTACTGATACCAGCCTGATATCATACAGGTGGGATGGAGTACTGTTAACATCTTGGGCCCATGTTGTGTCAGGTGCTGGTTATGGGATCTGCAACTGTTGGTAGTGTATTGCAGGGCAGACGTGTTTGGCTGTGGGGGGGGGGATACCTATACGTACAAGGCGTATGTTGTGTGGGCCCCATCAACCCCATTAACGGTGCATGTGCACATATATGTTTTTGTTATGTTCCCATTTGTATCTACAGATGTATGTCTGTATATACCTATAAAGATATGTATATATCTGCTTATATATATATATATATATATATATATATATATATATATATATATATATACATATATATATATATATAGATATATAGATGTAGACATATATATCTATAGACATATGCATACATATGTAATATATATATATATATATATATATATATATATATATATATATATATAGACTTATGCATACGTACGTAAATCACCGAATGCTTAAAAAAGTGAACAGTGATTAATCGACCCTATGTAAGTGAGAGCTTACAATGTCGAAGTGTCAGGACAGCGATTTTTTTCCCTTGGAAAAAAATCGCTATTCCAACAAAAAAATAAATAAATAAATAAAAATCAGTTTCAAACATTATATTAAGTGGGGGCTTTACCCCATACACCCCCCCCTACTTAAATATACCAACTCCGAGACTGCACTACAGTGCTGAAACCGGCAAAGTACCGAAGCGACCAAACAAATTCTTTCCCAGGGAAAGAATTCGCTTAACAGCTGCTTCAATATTTTGCATTTTCAGCCTTTTATGTTCGACCAAGATGTATTGGAAAGAATGCGTCTTCGGTCTTGTAATATAGACTATATATATATATATATATATATATATATATATATATATATATATATATATATAGATAGATATAGATATATAGATAGATATAGATATATACAAATATAGACACATATATATCTATGTAGATATAAATATATATACATCTATATGTTTAAATACATTTCCTATACTGTTGTATGACTGGGCTGGATGATATGTTTGTGAAAACATCAGGGTTATGTGTATCTGACATGGATTAGTGGTAAATCACTTTGGCTATGGTGTGCAGGGTCCTGTATTTGAGCATTGCAAAGGTTGTTTATTTTGTTACTGGGCAGAACAAGGGCCATTGGATACAGAGTGATTAAGGCACTTTTAAGCAGTTGTAAGCAGGTTTGCATGGGTTTGTGTGAAGGTAAGCAATGCTAATGTCCTGTTACAGTTGTTTATACTGATTTAGCTTTTCAATTGCTTAACCTGTGTAGGCATTGCTTACCCCCATGCAAACAGGCTTAAGTCCGCTTACTGCTGCTTAAAAGTTCGTACTCCTGCTTACCTCCACGCTAATTTATTTAAAAGAAAAGAAAAAAGAGTTGATAGGAAAGTGGTGAAAAAGGGGCACAGAGAGGGAAAGACAGTAAGGAAATAGCTAGGCATGTGCAGGAGGGTATAGGGAAACTCCATAGCTGCCCATTTCTTCTACAGCAACAGCTGTGCATATACAGAGTTTGGAGGTAGATTTGGACACTCAAACCCCTGAGAGAGGGGTGAGGACAACAATAATATGTTGTGATGACAATTAGACCAGATTACACGTGTCCAGTGTACACGTGTGCAAAATGGACAGCTATGTATGGAGCAAGATTTTTTTTTTGGGAAGAAATTGCCCCCTTTTTTTTTTCTCTCGGGTGGGTGCGAGTGGGATTTTGGGGAGGGATAGTAGGTATATTTGGGGTGGTAGGTTGGGTAAGTTAACAGGCAAGACAAACAAGATGCATACAGGGCTGGTATATGACACGTGGGGGGTAAACACCTTGATGGGGAGGGGTGTTGGGAAAATGGAAGCCCATAAACCCCTAGTGGAAACAGTGGGACTGAGATCCCCACCCATGGGCAGTCACCACTGCACCTTGACAGCCCTGTAGGTGGCTGTGCCAGAGAGCCAGACCAACCCTCTAGTCATGACACGCGGCCCTCGAGCTGGCGTAGCAGATCTCTGACCTCCCTGTGGAGCTCACTACGCACCATGACCCGGTCCTGGCGACGGGTGACAGGTTCCTGTCTGCGTCCGCTCCCAGGGGTGGAGCGAGCCCCATCCCCTAAGGTGGTTCCACCTGAAGGTGGTGCAGGACCAATAGATGAGGAGGTCCCGGGTTGGGCCCCAGAAGTGCTGGGGCCTGGTGTCACGGCCAGCTGAGGTGGGACAGGTGGGTCCGCTGGGAACGGCATTCCCATACGTGCTATGATGTTTATGGTTTATCAACATATGTGGGATAGTAATAATCAACACATTCCAGGATTAGGTATAACAGCATGCATAGATAGTCCCATTAACCCAGACACCAGATATGGAACAGTTGCATAGCAAACGGAACACATGCATATATGGGACCACAGTGATAATAACATCAGCATGCAGGTACATTGATGGCACCATGCCACCAATGTTAGAGTATTTCAACATAGCACATGCATAGAAACAGATTTAAATAATTATCAACCAATAGAACATATGTCCCAACATAATAGTGGAGTCATCACATACCAGTTGAGGTGGGTAAATAGTGAATTGTTGGAGATGTGGGGGGGGGGATGTCAATTAACAACTAGTATATTCCTGTACTTTGCATTACTTTTATAGTCAGTGCTGTTATCTGTACCTTACAAGTGTTACTACATTACCCTATTGCCTTAGTTTGGACAGTGATATGGTTGTCGTCTTCTTTATACATGAACTGGTTTTGCCTGCAGTATACACCTCTTACCTGGTATACCTGTGGAGGAAATGTTTGTTAACACTAACTGTTTCTACACATACTCCCAGATTCCTGGTTGATGTTGTGCACATACCTGTCCATCGCCTTTTGCACAGACTCTAGCTATGTCTTGACCACATGCAGGTGGACTGGGACATATCTAGACTATTGCCCTCTGCAGCCTTTAATGACTTACAACACTCTTATACAGGATTTCCTACACAGTTATATTATGTAGCAGCTGCAACACTCACAATTCCATACAATACCAGAGAAAACAGTACCAGTACAGGGTATCATGCTTTTATTTCTCGGGACAGTCTTTGTGTCTGTCGTACCTGTGGGAGCAATGTTTGTTAGCACTACCTGCATGTTGCCCCACAAAGTACCAGATTTCACATTAGTGTTATGTACATACATCTCACTCTGTTACTGTCCACACTCTGGTCACAACTTGACAACATGGGGGTGTAGATGGGACATACTTGGCTTATTACTCTCATAACATTTTGGGGAGTTGCTAGAGTGTCAGGTTTGTTCTCATAGATGTCTGTCAATCAGTTGTATTTCTTGTTTGCTACCTAAATGTCTGGGATCATCCCACTGATATCCCAGGAGGACTGAGTGACAGTCAGCAGATATGGGCCGATTTACTGGATATTCTGGACATATCTGTACAGTTGTGGGGTATGATTCTGTATGCAGCCTACTACCACTCCCGGGATTCGGACCGTGGCTGTGTCTGCTGAAAAGAAACCACTGTCCATCACAGTTGTGTGTGCGATATAGATATTGCTGTGTATCCCTTATCTGATTTCTGTCTATAATTCTCCTGTTATACATTCTGACCCTGTATTACAACACTCTTATACAGGATTTCCTAGACAGTTATATTATGTCACACAGTGTGGGTGACAGTGATGAGTAATACCTTATTATTCATAGCAACTGCAACACTAACAATGCCATACAATACCAGAGTAAACAGTGCCAGTACAGGGTATCACTCTTTTATTTCTAGGCACAGTGTTCGTATATGACAGACCTGTGGGAGCAATGTTTGTTAGCACTACCTGAATGTTGACACACAAATGACCAGATTCCACATTAGTATTATGCACATACATCTCACTCTGTTACTGTACACACTCTGGTCACAGCTTGATAACATGGGGGTGTAGATGGGACTTACTAGGCTTAATTACTCTCATAACATTTTGGGGAGTTGCTAGAGTGTCAGGATTGTTCTCATAGATGTCTGTCAATCAGTTGTTTTTCTTGTTTGCTGCCTAAACGTATGAGAGCATCCCACTGATTTCCCAGGGAGATAGGGTGACAGGCAGCAGATATGGACCAATTTACTGGACAGTCTGGACATATCTGTATAGTTGTGGGTATGATTCTGTATGCAGACTACTACCACTCCTAGGATTCAAACTATGGCTGTGTGTGCTAAAATACAACAGTTCATGTCTCAGTTGCATGTGCTGTTTGGATTTTATTGTCTGTCTTTTCACTGTTTTCTCTCTGTCTCTATCAGTTGTACTAAATGACCTCTGGGGATTACACCAGTCATATACAGACATTCCTACACATTCTATTTATGTTGCACAGTGTGGGTAACAGTACTTAGTACAACAGTACTATTACATGATTGCAGATCTACATTACCATATGATACCAGAGCATACACATGCAGTCCAGCAATTAGACCTTTATTGTCAGGCTATTATGCTTTTATTTACATACAAACTATATGAGACTCTTCCTGCCATATTTTCCGGTGTATGCAGTACTTGCCTTAAACAATATTGGTTTTCTACAGACAATTGACTTACTAATACAGTTAGATTTATTTCCTTTGATAGTACATGTAAGAGTATTATTAACCTACCTCGTGTCACAACCTCTCCAAGCAACAGCCATAGGCTTCCTGGTTCGTGGCCTGCTCACTTGCCACTGTGAAGCACATAAGAGGAATATTTAGCCATATCTATCCATAATATACATGAGCTGGCAATTATTAAACAGGTAGTGTAGTGATACTTGTGCACAGCTGGGACCTCCCCAGTCCAGCCTCTTGGATGCACTGATCCAAGAGACCCTCCTTACGCTGCTTCAGCTCAGCATAGTGATGCCTGACCTTCTCACCAGTTCAGGGTATGCCAGTGGCACTGGTGAGGTCACAGGTGAGATGGTCCCAAGTTTCTGCCTTGTACTGGGAACCCTGGTATTGGCCTTGCAGCAGTCTCTGCTCATGGTCTTTGACAAGGAGTCCTGCCATGACTCTGGGCTCCTGGATGCTCCAGCGCTGCAGCTGAAAGTGCACTCCCTCTCCCATTCCTGACATGGTGCCTGCAAGGGGAAGCTACAACTAGTTATGAGATGTATTCCTGCCTGTTGGGTTTAAGTATGGCCGAATTCCCACACTTTGCCATGATTGGCCAGTTTTGAAAAGGCTAAGCTATGGGCAAACCTGCTTACATAAGGTTGGCATTGTTTAAAGGGATATACCACTGGGCACATTGAGTTAGCCAGCCTGCACATTGCTTACACCTGTTAAGCTGGCCTGTGCAATGCTTAGCATTGCTTAAAATTGACTTTGCATTATATTTGCTTTTTGGCATTGATTCATTATTCATTACATCTTATATCTATGACTGGTATCCATGAGTCATGTGTACGTACACTGTATGAGGTCCTTGTGTTTAGTGGGGGACTTCAACACTCTATTATATTTACACCTCACATCTGGGCTTACTTCAGTACTCCAGTTCACATATTTATGTTATGTAGTAGGTTATAGAACATATGACTGTACTGATTACTTTCACATGTTCAGTTTGATTTTGCTATAGTGAGGGTTTGTTTGGTGATACCTCAGTCTTCTGTACTGCTGTGATAGCTTGGTGGTTAACTACTTTGACTATAGTGTATAATGTCCTGGGTTCAAGATCTGCAAGGCTGTTCATTTTGTTGCTGGGCAGAACAGCATCTGTTGGATACAGAGTGATTAAGGCACTTTTAAGCACTTGTAAGTGGGTTTTCATGGGTTTTCACGTGGGTAAGCAATGCTAACCTCTGGTTAAATATGCTTATAGAGAGTTAGCTTCAATATTGCTTAACCTGTGTGCGCATTGCTTACCCCTGCGCAAACGGGCTTAAACCCACTTACTAGTGCTTACATATGCTTATTCCTGCTTACTACTGCTTAATAGTGCTTACACTTGTTTACTAGTGCTTAATCCCGCTTACCACTGCACTAATTTAGACAGTAATGTCTAATGGTTCTTGGGAAGGTGGGGGGTTTGGAAGCTGTATGGAGTTATCATTCATTACAAATTTTGCCTTTCATTTGTATCCACGATTCCTGTGTACATATACTGTATGGGGCACATGAGATTATCTGTGGACTTTGCAACATTATGATACTGACACCTCACATCTGCATTTAATGCAGTACTCCAGTTCACAAATGTATGTTATTTAGTAGGTTATGCAACTAAAATATTGGTCATAAGTTGATTTGACATGGAAAATGGAATGTGTTGCAGTGGGACACTAACCGGGAATGCCTGCTCATGAGGTGAATGCTCTGCCCACTACACTATTGCTATACTGCTTCATTTGCATATATCTTTCTTGTTATCCTCTTCAGCCTTTTAAGCTGCATTAACCATAGCTAAGTGATGGGCAAACCTGCGCACCTACGGTTAGATTTAATTGGTTTCATAAAAAAAAGGGTATATTTATATTGTGTATTTATTATTGCTGTTGTGCATGTGGGGGGATGTTGCTGGGGGTATGCGGACACCTATAAGCGGTCTCGCTCATTTTTTGGGCTTTCTGCTGTTCTTCATTGCAGGGGTGTGTATATTCTGAGAGCTCTGCTCTCAGACACACCCCCTGCACTGTTACACACTCTGTGTAAGATTAGGGGCTCAGGCAGTGCTCCTTCATTAATATGCATGGCAGGCTGCCATCCTCCTCCTAAATGGCCACTTCCATGCTGAACTAAGCTAGTCCTGCATGAAAGGTTTGTAAATCCAGGGGACTTTCTTCTTGATTGAAGTGCTTACCTTGAAGGCTGGAAACTCTCTGATCTAAGGCTCAGTTACTCAGAGGCAGGAACCTCATCCCTGGCTAGAGTGCATTATAGTAATGACAGTCATTAAAGTTTCATAGTTCTTTTATTCAGAAAAGACCACATCATATTTTATCTAATATTTATGCCAGTCTATGCCATCCATCAGAGTCTCATAGTTTTTAATATTCAGAAAATGCAGTATCTTTTTTCCTCATATTTACTGTATGTCCTGTCCTTTTTTAATTTACTTGTTAACCAGATAAACCTACTTTTCAGCTGCACTGCATGGTTAAGCGACTTGCTCACAGTCACATAGTAAGCAAATGCAGGTTGAAAAAATCAAACCCAGTACCCCTAGAATCTGTACTAACTGCCAGCCTTTCATTGATGTCTTAATTTTCTGATAATTAACTGAGGATTACAACCATTCAATAATGCCAGTCATTAGAGTTTCACAATTCTTTTTGTTCAGAAAATACAGTTTAAAGCTGAGGACAGCACACTGGTAGTGCAAGGCTATAATGCTTTCCACACATTTAGACCAACTACTACACAGACAGGGACTAAAGTTGGAGGTATCTCAATTTACATAAAAAATAAATATACCCTAAGGGTGGTCAAACAGGACAATGCACTTGAGCTTCTTCCTGTTCAGATCGCTATAGGAAGAATCCCATACTACTTCCTTGCAAGCTATATGGCCCCCTCTATGACCTAGGAAACCCATATCATGTATTTAAATGTACTGGAAGCACTCACCATCCAACCCAATACCATATTCATGGGTGACTTTAATCACCCCACTATTAACTCGGAGTCATATATAACACCAAATTGTACAGGCACAGAGATTCCTGAATTTGGTAAACACAAATGTCTTGGACCATATTGTTAATACACTAACCAGAGGTGCTAGCATACTGGATCTGGTCCTCACTAATATGGAAGAGTGCTGCATATCCCACTAGTCCAATGCCTTCTCTGGCAAAGTCAGACCACAAAATGGTCACCTTTGAAGTAAACATAAAACCTGGAAACCCAGCTAAACCTGAAATATTTAGGAACTACTCTAAGGCTATCCTCCAACTATTAAGTGATAACCTGTCAAAATTCAGCTCCAACTTCACCCATCTCTGCCCCTTAACCTTCCCTCAGGAAATACCATCAAATATAACTTCCTCTATTATCTTTAGGGAACAGGTCCTTAATGCTTTCTCCAAGGCAAAGAACATTGCATCAATGGGCCCAGAAAATATCCTAGGATGTCTTCTTAATAGAATGAAACATTACCTATCGGGCCTAGTGAGAACATAATTCTATGGTGTGCAACCTATAAACAAGTATATGGCATCTAGGTCCAAGGAAGTTATTATTCCACTATATCTGGAATTCATCAGACCTGTCACTGAGTACAATGCTCCCTTCAGATACATCCAACAATTGAAACATTCAAAGAGGTTCCTCACAGGACGAAAGTGCCATGTGCTGTGTGGATTGGCTCAAGGTCCTGTCTCTGTATTTTATCTCCTACAGGCTGTTAAGGGGAGATCTGTGCCTGACATACAAGGCATTGTCAGACCCCACTCTGATGGACCTCCTTCATATCCACAAAACAAACAGCCCCAGAATTACCCATTCTAAAGACTTAAACTTTGCTTGTGATATAAATAGGACCTACTGGAGAGACAGGTATGTATTCCAGAGACTACTCCTTGTCTGGAACAGGCACCCCATCCATGTGATGTAGAATTCCTCCATAACCCAGTTCAAGTGTAACCTGGACAATTGGATGGGGAACAGGAAATTCATCCCTGGCTTGGAACCTCTGTCTCTAATGGACACAGGCAGTCTGAAATTTGTTCCCCTCCCAAACCACTGCTTGTAAATGTTTAATCTCCCAAGCACCTGCTTACACCTATTAAGGGCATGAGAACTTGTCAGAGATTTGGGATGCATGGCTAGGCTTAACAAGGCCCTTGTGGTCATTAGCCTAGTAAGCACCTGTGAACCTATGCCTCAAAGCTTGTCATTTTGTTAACCTTTTATGTGAAGTAGAATAGTCTGTCTCTTATCTGTCTCAGATTTTGCAGAACATCTCTGGTTTTGCATTGTATTTATGCCTTGTCCTTTGTTATCTTCCTTGTTTCTAGTAAATTAATGAGGATTATAGTTAATCAATAATGTCATTCATTAGATTTTTATATTTCCTATTGTTTGTTAACTTCTTATATGAATTAATATTGGCTTGCACTTAAGGCCTTGAGCTGTTATAGAACTGCTTCCTTTAGTCAAAAATGCAGGATTTGAATCCTTCTACATCCATTCACCTACTGTGTAACTTTGAGTAAGTCAACTAGTCAGATGGTGCTTCTTGGGTCAACCCTAAAAAGGAATACTTCGTCCATTGGGTTTACCTCGTTAACAAATGAAGAAAATATATTTTTAAATTTGTCCCCTTATTATTTTTGTCTTTGTCAGACGTTTTGGCCAAATAAGTTAATAGGAATATTTCTCTATTGCCTGTAAAATTTGTGGCTTTCTGACAAGTTGTTCTAGATTGAAGTCACTAAATAACATGCATGTGAGGTTCAGACTGTGTATCTTTCAGAAAATGCTTACCAATGCAAATCTTGCTCTTTTAGTGATTTTCTAAGTATATAAATTAAGTATTTAAAATCTGTTCCTGATTCACGTTTCTGTCTCTGATTTTTGATGTAATAAGTTGAGATGGCAGAGGACAATTGCAATTTTGACAGCAGCAAGCTGAGGTACATTTTTGGGAGATTATTTTTGAATGTGCTCTTTCACTCGATCTCTAGTAGATATGAGGTGGACAGTCCTACAACTGGCTGTAAATAATGGTCATTGTGTGTGTGTGTGCGTGTGTGTGTGTGTGTGTGTGTGTGTGTGTGTGTGTGTGTGTGTGTGTGTGTGTGTGTGTGTAAATACTTGGCTCCTGCAGTCCAGAGTAGGCATGATGTAAAGGAAGGAATCAATTGTGGTAAATAGAAACATCATCATATGAGTCATGTTCTTTGGGTATGATCTTAGGTTTCCTTGTTTTTGTTTTGTTGACTGGGGACAGTATGTTTATTTGGCTGTGAATAAACTTTACATCTATAAGCCTGTGAGTTAGTGTTAATATTTTAACTATGAATACATTTTTATTTAGCTTGTTTTTCGCAGGCACTCAGGTATGAAATGCACTGTGTTAGGTTGCAAAAGCTATTCTGGAACTCCATGCAAATGAGTAAGGCTATGAGCTATTAATGACCTGCTTCTTGTAGTGCAGAGTTGGATTCCCTCAGCCTTTATCTGTCTACTGGGCTCCTGGGCTACCTGTGAAAAGAGGCACTTGAATCTAGCAGGCTGTTTCATGCTGTAAAAAATGCTAAACACAGTAGAGTAGCAAGCCTGGGGTGAATGAGGCAGTTGCCCCAACTTCAAAGTATTATGCAGCATGATTGGAAAGAACAGTTCCTGCATTTTATATATATATATATATATATATATATATGTGTGTGTGTGTGTGTGTGTATAATGCAGTTCACAGCTTCCTGTGCATAACATGTTTTTTTCCTTCAGTGGAAGAGCTGGGTGGGGTGGGACACAATGTGTTGATTGGTTTAATACAGTGAGGTACATTGTTTTTTGCCCTTCACTTGAAGAGCTGAGGAGATGGGAGGCTGGTACCAGCACAGGCTGCTAGTTGAGCCATCTGTCCTTCTGCCTATACACATTTGTTTTTTTTTTAAGTCCTGCATCCTTCATATAGGCGCTAATTAGTACTTCATTTTTGATTATAAGTCCCAGCACATCTCTTGTAGTGGAGTGGGTTATCAGATGCAGTTTTAGTAAAGATTAGTTTCAAGGGAAGAAAAGTTTACTATTGGTCATGCTAAGTTTGTTTTCAATGTGAATGTGCTTTTTTGTTTTCTTTAGCAAATGTCTATCAGTTTGCTGTAAAGCATGAAATAAAAGTTTTAAATTAAATCCAAATCACTGATCATTGTAAAATTAAGAAGAAAATAGTGTACACAGTGATAGGTTTGAACAGTGTTTATGGTAATTACAGCCAAGTAATGGGCTATTGATATGGGTGTAGGGTGGTCCATTACCTTACCTGGGGCACCATTTGACTATGGTCCTGCTCTGGTAGTATACAGAATGCAGAAACTAAACCGATGAACTCCTGCTTGTTTATCAATTGAACAGTGGCTCTTCAGAAGTAGGAGTTTGTGTCCTGGGAGGTTACTGCTGCCAATGACTGACTATTTAAGATTACTTAGGGGTGAACAGACAGTACAAAGCAATATCTTTTTCAGTAAATCAGGATTGTAGGAATTGTATGATGTGCTGTGAGGTCATTTTATTTACAGTAGATACTATTATCAGAGAAAGATCTCCTTGGCTGCCCCTGAAAAGGGACACTTTTGTCCAGCAGGCTGTTTTGGGCTGTTAAAAAGTGCTATAGACAGTAACAAGGCTGGGTCAAAGGGACCACCTTTACTACACTGCTGAAGGAATGGCTTTGAATGAATTATTTTTGATCTGTAAGCAGAGTTATCATGGGTGACTGGACATCCTTATGATGCCAAAACTACTGTTTCAGAGTGACAATGACAGTTCTTCTATAAATTAAATATTTTTGTAAGAAGAGGACCAGGATGTTAGCTTGTGGATTTACTTTTCAGACCTTATTAGTGTAGATTTTGTGGATGAAGAGCAACGTTCTGCCACACTGTTTTTATAGCCCATCTTTTTCTGCTTACAGAGGTAAAATAAAACAGAGAGAATAGATACAGAATACAAGAGGTCTGGTGTGTAATGTAAGAAGTATCTTTTACCATATGTTTAGGGAACAGCAGATAAGTTAGGAAGAAAAGTTCTGTAATCATACAATACAAGATAGTTCACAAGTTCATACAAAACCATACTATTACATATCCCATCCTACCATCTGTTTGGGTTTTACTGACATTTGCTCATTGACGTCATTGGAATAAGTAACAGTGTTCTCTGTTGAAAAAGGTTTTATGTAGTCTCAATATTTTTAAATAACAAGATGTCTCGAATGTTATGTCATAATATATCAGCCTTTACAGTTTATTTTTTAAGTTGGATTATTCTACCTGAATGTAGATATTTAAAAATGGCTGGTTGTGGTTTTCTTTAGCCTTTTTAATTGCTTTCCTTTTGTTTCTTTTTAATTTTGCTAATTTCTGGGGGGGGGGGGTCTTTATATTGATGTAGATGTTTTTTGTGTGGTTTAATGTGTACTTCTTGTGCAAGCAGTATAAAACTTCTTTTTTGATGTTTTTTTCTGTGTCTGTATGAATTGGTACTCGGTGAAACTAATAGGATAGTTAATATTTATTTATTTATTTATTTAACATTTGTTTACCAGGAAAGTTTAACTGGGACAGAGACCATTTTCAGTGGATGCCCATGGAGAAAAGCTCCAGAGGCACGTCTTTCAAATGTGGCAGGAAACTGAAGCACCCGGAGGAAACCCACGCAAATGCAGGGAGGACTTGCAGACTCTGCACAGAAGGCACCCCAGCCAAGAATCGAACAGGAGAACCTTTTGCTGTGAGTTGACAATGCTAACCACTGCACTGCCCATTTAGAATATGCCTAGAGTAGCAATAAATGCTTGATGAGACACACAACATTGTGACAATTAACAATATTCACAATCTGTGCTAGTGAAACATATTTAGTATATTCCTGTATCAGAGTGCATTGTTAAGATGTCCACATTCACAGACATGCATATTTATATTGTGTGTGTGTGTGTGTGTGTGTGTGTGTGTGTGTGTGTGTGTGTGTGTGTGTGTGTGTGTGTGTGTGTGTGTGGTTAAAGTGAAAGATAGAGAGATACTTACATTTGAGTAAGTTTCCACCACTCTGAAGGCAACACTAAAATGAAGAATAAATTATCTCCTTGTTTAATAATCGTCATGTGAAATCCAGCGGCAATAAGTGATAGCTGACTGATGTAAAGCGTGGAGCATATTCTTGAACTGTTGTGGACTTAATTCACCAGGAGTTTGAATTTTTCCTATTACTTTTTTTGGTTCATTTGTTTATCTTATGGATGTTAGCTGATTAGTTTTGGCAAGTTACATGACTTCAGCACTCTTCTTAGGTATGAAAAATAACATGTGTCAGTAGGTCAAATATTGTTCTGCCATCTATAAATTCAAAATCGAGTAAACCAATAAAACCACAAAAATGAGCATGGAGCAGGCAGACGTCTTCTTGAAACCACCAAAAATATTTATTAATAATAAACTAAGATATAAGCGCTTTCATCTCAATTCCACAATTATCAGTGACTTCATCAGATGCAAGTTTTAAAAGCAAATGAAATAATTTAAAAACACTTTAAAGTGACATCATATCCTGAAGCAGTTGGAACTGGATAGTTTAAAGCAACAATGCTCAAATAAAATAATACGATAAACTTGTTATGAGGATATTATATTAAATTAACACTAAGCTATTGTAACTAATTGTTATACCACTATGTAAATTAATAACTGAACTGTAATTTTATAAAAAACAGTAGCTGTACTTGACTTTATTCTTAGTGTCTGCTAAGAGCTTTTAATTTTAACAGACTACTGATAGACAAGTTGTCATTCAATCCTGGCCAACACATGGAGTTCAGTCTAAGCTGCCATACAAGTTCCATTTTTTCAAGAAAGTATGGCCATGCCCCCACTCGAGCTCCAAATGCCACACAATCCAATATAATTTAAGCTCATGTTTTGGGGACCCCATTATATGTTTTGCCAGAGCATTCCCTTCCCAACCAACATGTATGTGCCTGAGATGTTCACTGATTCTGTTCTTAAACCTTCTCTCAGTCTTGCCCACATAAAAACATGGGCAGGAATCAAAGATGGCACAGTAAACAACTCTCTCTGTTGTACATGAAAACTTTCCTTTTTCCCAGATGTTCATTCCATTAATCTCCACACAGTTGTCAGTTTTCAAAATATTTCTACAAAATGTGCACCTTCCACATTTATGCGTAAAGCCTCTACACTGCTCATTTTTCCTTGTTTCAAACATATTTTTAAGCAGTGTCCCTTCCTATATACACAAATAGGTGCTTTGCCTAAAATATTCTTCATATCGTTGTCATTCCTAATGAATTCCCAATTTTTTTGTTAAAATGTTCTTGATATTGTATGCTTCCCTATTAAATGTAGTCAGGAAACTATTCTCATAAGATATAGTTGTTGTTGACGCATTTACTGTAGTTGCATTATTATCAATAGTGTCTAAATCTGCCATTATTTGACATGTGTCATCCAACTGTTGTTCCATAGTCCTGTCTTTGATATTCAGGATAGGGGTGAAATGCCCAGCCTTTCTCTTGCTATTAACTTCATTGGCAATTTGATCTATTAATTTACATGGGTATCCTCTCCTAAGGAACATTTGTTTCAGCAAATTACACTCCTCAACATATGTATCCCAAAGGGTTGTCATACGGGCAGCATGGACAAACAGTCCCTTTAGTACTGCCTGTTTTTGTTTAAATGGATGACAACTGCTGAAATGTAAAAAAATATTGGAGTAAGTGTTTTTGCGATGAATTTTTGCTAAACACCTGTTCTCGACATCATCCTTCATCAAAAGGACATCCAAATACGCGATATTCATGTCAATTACAGTGTGCATAAATTTCAAAAACTAGTTGTATTGTTTATATATTCTAGGAAGACCTCCAAATTATTTCTAGATCCTTCCCATAATATAAACATGTCGTCCAAATAGTGCATGTATGTTTTACAAAATTGAAAATATTGAGATATCTTTAAGTGATGTTTTTCCCACTCGAGCATAACGATATTGGCATATAGGCCCCCACAAGCAGAGCCCATTGCCACACCTTCATTCTGAAGGAAATATTCTCCTTCAAAAAGAATGAAATTGTTTCTTAATATTAGATCCAGTATCTGCTTGAGCAGGTTTATTCTATCCTGTGTTAGGTTTTTAGAATGTAAGTATTCACAAAACCATTGTAAGCCTATATCATGTGGTATCACAGTGTACAAGTGGACAACATTGATAGTGACTAACAAATAATCTTTTCTATATCTAGTGTCATTGATCTTTCTTAAAAAATCCCATTAATCAATACAGACACTAGGCTCATCCCATACGTATTTGCTTAACTCCTTATCTAGGTATTTTGCTAAAGGGAATGTAATAGAGCCTCTAGCATCCACGATAGGTCTCATTGGTGGTTGATACACATCTTTGTGTATTTTTGGAACTCCAAAAATACTTGTGGTGATAGGATATTCTGTTGTAAGGTAATGCAACTCAGTGATGGAAATCAGCCCATCTATAAACATATCTTGAATGAAGCCTTTAAATTCTCATGTAAGCTCCATTCTTTTCATTAAGAGAACTCCTAATATAGGTGTCAGTATTCAGAATTTCGAGCATCTTATGATTATAATCCACTTTATTCATAATTACTACTTCCCCACCCTTGTCTGGTTTCATTGTCCTCACCGTCTTGTTATGGAGTAGGAACTGAAGCTCAACATTTTCTTCGAGGTTCAAATTCATGTGTGTCCTGTTCATTCTAACATTATTAACTTTATTTAGTTCTCATAAGTCAAGTTCACATACTCTTTCATAAAACGACAAGGTGGGGTGTAGATTATATGTACTTGAAATTTTGAAAGGATCCCTGACTATTTCAATTTTATTGAACATTACATTTAAATTTAGTTTCCTAATATATTGTTTTAGGTCCATTAATGTATGGACTAAGTTGAAAGACTGATCCGGAACAAAGGTAAAACCTTTTTCAAAAATATCACACATGGTTTAATTCAAAATCAAATCGGAGAAGTTGTATACTTTAAAGTCATTCTCAGAGTTATAGCATAGTTTCAAAGGTGATAGGGCATAATGTCCTGCACCATCAATGTCAAATGTTATTGTCTCTGTCTCACTCTCCATGAGTTCCTGTTGGTGCCTCGGTTGTTGGGCATGCCTCTCCCTGACTGGTAGTAGTTGGGATGACCCCTCCCCCGAAGTTGTTAGAATCTCTGTTGGTTCTTTATACACTCCGAGCATCTCAAAGTTGGAAATTGTTCATCGTCTAGTGTGTCCAATTCATTGATTTCATCATTATTATGATTGGTGTTACTATTAACCAAATCACGCTCTCCTCTACTATTTTGGCATTCCTGGGATGGAGGAGATCGGGGATATGCTTTATTATTGGCATACTCTTTCTCATCCTTAGCCAACATTTTTAGTTTTTTGTTTTTGATTGTTAACATATGTTCATCTATAGTCCAGAATATACATCAATATTTGAATTTATTGATCAAAAACGCAGGGTTTTGTGTTATCATAGAACCACAAACTGAAGACCAGCAACACGAAATAAAAGAAAAAAGATTTAATGAAAATCCAAATCACACGAAACTTCTCTAGCGCCTCGGCCACTTACCTTTAACAGAGTATATCTCACCATATACATCAAGTGTATTTATATTTTAACAATGTTCACATTAACCAATTAAACAATTAATTAAAACATTAAACAATAAAACCTTAAAGGTATAACAATCACATAAAACTTTTCCATACACATTCTCGATTAAGTCCCATAGGGCTCATTGTATTAAATTTCAAAATCAAAAATGCTTCCTTTTTTCTTAAAATATATTTAATTTGTTGTTCATTCATAAACCTACTATTCCCAATACTATCTAAAACTGTTACTAATAGCCCATCTGGGCTCCCCTGATGGTACTTATTAAAATGTATAGCTATAGGACTAGTCTGTTTATTATTTTTAATGTCCCTAATATGTTCCTTTATTCTGCATGAGAATTGTCTTTTAGTTTCTCCAATATAAAATTTATTACAGGGGCATTTAAGTCCATATATAACTTTTTTGGTTTTACAATTAAAATATCCATTAGTTTGAAAATCGATACCATTAATTTTGGTGAACTTACCACTAATATATTTACAAATACTACACCTTCCACATGCTGCTGTACCTTTTATGTCTATTATTTTCACTACAGCACTATTAGGCATATGAAATCTACTATGAACTATAACATCATTTATATTCCTACCCCTTTTAAAGGAGAAACACAACCTTTTATGTTCTAAACAATCAACTTCTCTCCTAACTATTTTCCAACTATGTTTAACTGCTTCTAAAATATCTTTGGATAATACTGAATAAGTAGTAGTAAAATAGATATCTTCCTGGTTCTCATACTTATTTCTATTTCTATTACTTCTATAGTTATACAGAATTTTTTTTATTATATAATACTCTATTTAAACTATCATGTAATTCTACCTCAGAATATCCCCTCTCATGAAACCTATTAAAACTATCATATAATTCTCTTTTCCTACCATCTAAGTTATTGCATAGTCTTTTAACTCTCATAAATTCTGTATAAGGTATAGATTTAATAGTATGTGGGGGATGGTAACTATCACCATATAAAATGCCACTAGCATCTCGAAATTTCCTATATAAATGGGTAATAATATGAGAATCATTTTCTCCCTGTAAAGCTACATCCAAATAATGTACCTTACTCCCCCCTTTGTAAACCATCAAATTTTACCCCTACATTATTATTATGTATATCATTTATAAATTCATCTTCTAGATCTTGACCTCCCCTGCAAATAAAAATGAGATCATCAATATATCGAAAATATCTCACAACAAATTTTCTAAAAAACTGATTAGTATAAATATGTAAATTTTCAAAATGACCCATAAATATGTTAGCATAACTAGGGGCAAATGGTGCCCCCATTGCTGTTCCTTGAGTTTGTTTGTAAAGACTCCCATTAAATTCAAATATATTATTTTGCAAACACATCATAATTAATTCAATAACATATTCAGTAACTGGATTTTCACCTAAAAAATATTTAACAGCCCTTATACCATCTAAATGATGCAATGGTATATAGGCTAACAACATCTAATACTAAAAAATACATGTCTTTTTCCCATCTTATATTATCAATTTTATCCAAAAATTGAAATACATCCTTTATATAGTTTTGTGTTATTAGTTTGTCTGTTGCTGTTACTTCATTATTTAAAGCCTCAATCATTCTATTATTATGGTTACTCATCATTTGTATGTATTTGAACCCGAACTTATAAAAATATTCAATGAGTTCTTTATGAAAATCTGACCCTGCAACTAACCCAGTAGGGTAGCGCCACATGAGGAGGCCTTTTGGCACAGTTCTCTGTTGTATGCATTCTTTAAAGAACATATTGTCCATTTGCAATTTCTTTATCTTAAGTAAACAGTGATCCAGATCATTAACAGGTCATGTAAACTTGTATTATTGCTTTTACTGTTATTAAATAAACAACCCTCATTCTTTAACCAATCTGTTAATGAAGGTGTATTGAGAGTACTCATATTAATGTCACTAACAGATCTATTATTGTCATTTACCTCAGGTCATCCCCTTTCAGATTGTAGGGATGAAACAGTAGCACCAGATGTTGACAAATGTCCTTCCGTTCTATTATAGTGTGTATTCAATACTCTTGCTGTATTGTGTTGGTTTGAAGTGCCAGGTAAAATATTAACATCAGTAGAAATCCCTGGGGTAGGGTGAATAGTAATTTAAGACAATGCCAACTGCTCCAAATGATCCATCCTGTTCATCAATTGCTGAATTAAAATGGTTAAATCCGCTACTGCATTGTTCGATGTACTGCTCATTTGCTGCTGTGTACCAGGAGGTGAAGTGCTGCTCTGTTCCACCTCCATACTCTGCAAAACCTTTCACATTTTGGTCACCCTCTCACCATACATGTCCTGTTAGTGGTATTGTAGTAACATAGGAAGGATGCCACAATCTCAGATGTCACATTAGCAATGGACTGCTGAAAATCATTTGCTATAGAGGGTCTAGTGCTCAGGGCAGATGTGAAATGTGCCACCACAACACATAAATGTGATACTCCAGTATAGGCAGCCTACATAATGGTGTTGTCTTATGAATGCCAACTATTGTTGCTGATCACCATCCCTAAGTAAATCCTCTGCAGGAAAGCTGCAGGCTGACTGGCAGACATAGGCTGCCTAATACAAATCCAAGCCAAATGCAAAAAGATGCATATTTAATGGAATGAACTTTCAGCAGAAAAATATATATTATTCCCTTGTGGCAGATATAGCACATTGCTGTTGTAGACCTTTATAAATACTCTGACTAGTTAATTGAAGCAAATCTAATAAACAGTTAAAAGGATTGGTCACACTCGTATTACATAATCAAAACTGATGACTATATCTTTCAGCTCAGTGAATATGTTGTTGTTGTTGTTTTAACCTGGCAATAGTATAGTAAAAAGGAGATGTTATCTGAACTAACTACTCAAAAGAAAAGTTGCTGTATAAAAATATGTAACCTATTCTTCAAACATAAATAAAAAAATCAAATGCCTAATGTTATGCTAGTGGATAACCCAATCACTTGAAGGTAATTCATTTCTAATGGTTACTGGCAAAACTAACAAAGCATATTGATATGCTATAGAATTTTTTGCAGACATTGAAAAGGTTTTATCTACTCAAGTTTAGCAGTGAAAGCAGTAAACTTAAGATTGTGAACTCAGGATTCAAAGATGGCCGCCATTCTGTAGACACTGCATATCTACAGCTCTCCAGATACTCGGAATAAAAATCAACCCTGAGGATATACTACAAGATATTTTACACTAATTGTTGGCTATAACTATTCTACTACAACTAAATATTGCCTGAGAGGTGAAAGAACAGGAGGAAATGAATCAAACTCACAGGATTAGATCTGATTGTCTGTCTGACTCTGAACAGAGTATTAAACAAAGGAACTGCCTGACTAGTAATCGTGGATATTTACTAGTTAGTTATACTAGAGTTTTGCTTTGCTTCACAATGTCAAAAGAGGAAAAAAGTATGGAAACAACAACAACTAAAACCAAATTATCAGCACTTCAGTCACCAAAAAAAGATTCAGCAATAAAAAGGCAGAAGACTATAAAACAGCAGGAACTTTTAAAAGCTGGAATGACAAATAAACCGGATCAACTGGCTAACATGGAAGATATTAAAACTGCTTTGCTGCCCATTCAAGAAGCTTTGAAAGAACTATCAAACCAGGTACTTTCTTTTGGTGCCACATGCAGTCAAATTCTTGAAAGGATGGATAAATCAGAAGCTAGAATATCTGAAAATGAGGACAGAATAACATTTCTTACAAAAAAAACAGACATTCATGACATGGATATCCAGTCTATGCAAAATAAAATTCTGGACTTGGAGGCAAGATCCAGAAGGAACAACATAATTATTAGAGGAATTCCAGAAACTATCCAATATAATGATTTAATTTCTACCATCATACAAATATTCAAAATATTGTTCAACGACTCTGACATTGCTAAGCAAATAGTTATAGAAAGAGCCCATAGAGCTCTCAGAGAAACACAAACCTCAAACATTCCTAGACCAGTTTACGTCAAAATACTCAACTACCAGTATGTAAATAAAATAATTCTAACTGTTAAAAAGAATGGAGGTTATATTATGTGGCAAAATAATAGAGTTTCTATGGGTCAGGATTTACCATTGCAAATAAGACAAGCCAGACAAGCATTATCTCCATACTGTAAGTTCCTCATTGAAAAGAACATTAAATTTCAAATGAAATACCCTAACACATAAATTTTTTACAGTTGATGGATCCAAATATTCCATATCTACAAAAAAAGAAGCAAAAGTTACCTTTCTGAAGATTTTTAAGTCTCTTCCAGCTTTGGAAGCTTAACTTGGCCATTCAGTCTGTTTACAGCAACGTGGATACTGGGATTCCATGCTTACTACATCTCGAGGCTCCAAAATCCTTTGTTTGTTCTTTTTTCTTCACCAGGCCCCTTGGTAAATATTTACTTAGTTTCTTTTTGCAGCTCCAGCTCGTCCACGAAGATTTCCCAAACTTTTATGGCTTCTACGAACTGTATCCCTTCGCGAGGTAACAGGAAGTCCTTTGGGTGCTACTGAGGGTCCGCTTTCAAGGTGGCGCATCCGGACGTCTGTCCGCATAATGGTTCCCCCATCGCAAATTCGAAGACAGGATTACATGACCAGGAAGTAGAAACATCTTTGTGGAAGAAGGGGAATCTAGTTGGACTGTAAAACGAGTGTCCGTGGACATTTAATGTATGTTACAGCTTTTATTTCTTTAAAGGGAACTGTGAATCCATTCAGGTAGGATTAAAACTGAACTAATAATGTACTGGTTAAAATGTGTTATTTAACTGAATGGTAAAAGTAGGATAACTTTATCATAATTATGCTATTTTCTTAGGTAGTTTTTCCTGACTGTGGTTGTACTAATAACATTGTAGTATACTGTAATATTTATTTTCCTGTCTTAATGATGTGTTTTATACTGCAAATGCTTAGATACAAAGGGGATTTAGTGTTGGGATAGTTAGTGGATTAAAAGACCAGAAGATATTATATCCTGGCATTTCTAGGAAAGTGAAGGCTATTTTCTTTTATACTGGCATGTGGTTCTGACTGTTTGGGGAACTCTGTTAGTTAGTTATCATTCTATATATTCAAGTATAGTACCCAGTAAGCATAGCTAATGCTATTTGTATTCACCCGTGTTACTGTCATTATAATGTTAAATAAGCTAGATTAGATAAACAAAGTCAGAGCTAATGCTATATTTATAGGTTAATTATTTGTTTTTTCTCTTTCCTAGATAACAAAATATATAGTGAATTATCTTGAAATCAATAATGTTATTGTTTAATAGGGGTACTGTCATATATCTGTTTAGGTTGGATTTAAATAAGATAGTTAGCTATTTTAGGGTAATACAACCAATTAATATAACTAATATTATATGTGAACTATTAGAGAGGTAGAATAGTAATTTTGAATGTAGTGAAGATCATTTATGTTAACTAAATAATGTGTTCAAGAGCTGTGGATAGTTATCAGTGTTTATTAGGGAATGTTTTGGTTAGGCTTTGTAGAGTTAGATGTAGTATTTATAGGTTTTTTGCATGTTTTTGGTGTTTTATTTTGTAAGATAAAGAATAGATGTTTAGTAAGGCAGTGTACCCATAAAAGTTTTAACTGTGTAAAAATCCTATGTATGTCCTGGTCCAGGGGAATAGTGGATAAGCACTGGTTAGGGATGGGACGTCAAGATTGCTTCCAGATATTATATACTGTGCTAATACATTGGAATTTAGTATTGTCTCTTAATTTTAAAATATACTTATAAGATTTAAAAATCTTAGTATGTGGATAGTAGACTCATGGAATACTAAAGGGCTCCAGAACTTGAAAAAAAGGAAATTATTTTTTTCATTTATTTCTCCAGTCAAAGGCATGTTTTATTTTATTACAAGAAATCCATTTGACCAATGATCAATGGACTGTCCTTAAGAATAAGAATGGATTAGAGAGGTGGTAGCTTCGGAAGGGGCAACTAATAGTGCAGGGGTGGCGATTATTATTAAAAACCAATATCAAGAGAAAATTCTAGATTTTAAAATAGACAAAGAGGGAAGATGGTGTTATGTGATTCTTTCATCTAAACTTTATGATAAACCGGTGATACTTCTTAATATATATGCCCCATGTACCAATCAACAACTTTTTATAACATCACTCTATTTTATCCTGAATCAGTATAATAATTACTATATAATAATAGGAGGTGATTGGAACACATACCAAGATCCCAAATTAGACAAATCTAGTTCATACAGGTCCTTTAATAACCAAGCAGTGATAGCACTACAGGAACTTAAAACAGATTTTAAACTATATGATCCATTTAAATACACAAATAATCAAATGAATGCAAATAACTTTACATTTTATTCAAGTTGTCATAAAATGTGGTCCAGGATCGATTTTTTTCTAATTTCAGACGTACTAATATCTTTTGATCCCTATGTAGCCATACAAGCTAGACATTTGTCAGATCATTTTAGGATTACATTAACTTTCAATAAGGACACTAGTCATAATATACGTCTTAGAGGTTATAATTGGTCCTTAAATCCATATTTATTAAATAAAGAAGATATAATAAAAGAAGTTCAAGAGACCTTTATTCAGCTATTAGCTAATCTTTCTAAACACCGACATCCGTCTGACATAGAATGGGCAACGACCAAAGCACAAATAAGAGGAATTTGTCTTCAAAAGGCTACTTATTGGTGGCCAAGGATGAACACAGGATAGTAGCAGATTTCTTCAGCTCCACCAATTTCATTACACTGACAGGAATTAATTACTTAAAAAAATAATTTTTGAAGTAATTTTCTTTCTAAATATGTTTGTTTTATATAGTTCTTGAACTATATCTAAAAAAGAAAGGAAATCTTAACAATATTCCTGTCAGAAATCACTTTGGAAATTTTCCTGTCAGTTTATCAGTCTGAAATGAGTTCCAGTAAGACAAATTCTCAAGACTCCAGCATCACGAAAGAACTTCAGTCTCTGATAATTATAATCCAGCAACTTACTGCTAAGATAGATAAAATGGATACTAAAATAGACACCTTCATAGAAAAAACTACAAAACAAATAGACTTGTTACATATAGACCTGCAACAACAGAAGATCCAGATGACAGGCATAGAAGAAGCTGTGAATGACATGGAAAATAGAATACAAGAAGAGGAAATCAACATTGAGTTTCTGCTGAAACAAAATACACATTTACAAACAAAGCTGGATGACCTGGAAAATAGATCGAGGCGCAATAACATTAGGATTTTTGGACTGCCAGAAAATATTGAAGGTAACAATATTACTTCTTTTTTAACAACATGGCTCCCTAAAACTTTAGACTTACCAGAAGCATTCTCTTTTGGTATCGAAGAGCACATAGATCTATAGCTAATACTAACTCTAACAAAACTATCCTAGATCAGTTATAGTTAGATTTCTATCATCTTTTGATAAAGAGATGGTTCTTAAATCTGCTTGGGCTAAAGCTCCTGTTAAGATTAATGAGACAACTGTGCGTTTTGACAATGACTATTCTTCCATGGTAATAGCTAAAAGAAAAGTTTTTCTGCCACTAATAAGGGAGCTTAAAAAGCACAGTTTAAAACATACCTTCTGTTTCCTGCCAAGCTTAAAATCTTCCTTCCTGATGGTCCTAAAATTTTCGATGACTTAGACTCTGCCTTACTGTTTATCAAAAAAAATAAGATTTTGGATAAAATAGAAGAAATGGAATGGGCTAGTCCTTCATTAAAGAGACTGGCAACTGAAACTTCGTGGAAGACTTCAGAGAAGAAGAAGAGACTAAAAAACAAATGATCTGTTCTATGTTTTTTTCTCTCATCATTTTATTTCATTATTAATCTTTTTAAATATAGTTCCTGCATTTCCAAGAAGCAACAAATATTTTGAAAAAGATTTAATCAAAGTTATTCTCTGTGTGCAAAGAAATGTTTTGTTTCATAACTAGTCAAAATATCTGGAGATTTAATGGCAAGTTGTGATTGAACTTGTTTCTCTTTCTGAAAAGGAGAAGTAAGGTCAGTAATTTGATACATTTTTTCTTTATCTTTTTTTTTTTTTCTTCTCCTTTTCTTTGTTTAAACAATGATATTCTATTTAGATTATGTAGTGGGTAAAGGGTGGGGGAGGGCAGGGAGAGAAGAGTAATGAAAATATGATTAATAGAATAATAACATATTTATTCCTTGTAAAAAGTTTATATGTTCTTCAAATGCTATTCCTAATTATACTTTCTTGATTACACTGCTTATGCTTGTTTGTAAATAATATGTCATGCTTTAACTAATAATAATTAGAACTAAATAATAGTAAATAATATGTTTTATTTTTAAATCTATTAATATAAACAGTAAGTAATATTCCATTGTATATACTTCTTATAGCTTTCTCTTACATTTTTTTTTATTTCTGCCTTACACCCTTTTACTTTCTACTCTTTTTCTTTTCTTTATTAATATATAGAAATGCTTTTGATCATATAGACACAGTAAATAATAAGATTTGCATAAAACTGAGTTGGGACAAAAATATTGAGTTTTATTACTTATTAATAATTTTGGGCTTAATTTCACTTACATAGAGGCTGTAATAACATGTAAAATACATTGTGAAGGTTTTGTCATGTTTAGATGCATTTACACTGCTAAATGAATGTTTGTCACCAGTTTTTAATAAGTTTCCCGCCAAAATGTTAAGAGAGACAATCTGAGATGTGGGCTGTCTCATGCACAGTGTCCACGAGCTACTTCAAAAGCTTCAACTCTCAGAATTCTCACAGAGAAGCTGAAAGCAGCTAGTCTCACCTTTGACCTAGATATCACACTGACACATCACAGATTCAGAAGTGACACTCTACCAGGAAATAGAAATGATACAAATGCGACTATGTGAAGGAAAATGAAATCTTTAACATCTAAATGTGAGTTATTTTATATAATTACTTAAATATCTATGTTATAATTCATAAAATATGTCAGTTATAATGAGTTTAAATGATACAATTTCTTGTAGTAAGTAAATGTCTTATTTTAGAAGGCATAGAAAATGAAACATTTACTCAAGTGTTTTTGAAAAGCTACTTAACAGCAGCTTAATAATCTGTGTTAAAAACTTATGTTCCAAACATATACATTACTATAACTCATTTAATTCATCTGATTGACAAGCATAAATAATTTTATAACTCTATACTGGAAGAAATTGTCATGTGATATATTTTAAAGCAGTAGTATAGCATGGTTGTAAAATCTGGTTACTAAAATGTGTTTGCTGTGCATTATTTTGTATAAAGCAGACAGATTTATTGTAGGGACAGCAAGTAAGATGGTGCTCAGTAAGGACACAACTCAGTGAGATCAGATATATATATATATATATATATATATATATATATATATATATATATATATGTGTGTGTGTGTGTGTGTGTGTATGTGTGTATGTATATATATATATGTGTGTGTGTGTGTGTGTGTGTGTGTGTGTGTGTGTGTGTGTGTATGTATATATATATATATATATATATATATATATATATATATATATATATGTGTGTGTGTGTGTGTGTGTGTGTATGTATATATGTATATAAGTGTTTCTGAGAATCTACATAACTATGCAGTATGATTTATAACAATTTCTATGAATACAATATTTTATTCTATTGACAATAATGAGTTTGAGTAAATGCTCATATACAAGCAATTCAAGGTTTTTTGGAAGCTGTTAATTGCATTTACATGACAGAAAATAGATGCATCTTAATATATGTAATGTCTGAATCATATTAGCCAAAGTTTTTGATTTAAATGAATGTTAGAACTTATTTTTCTCTCCTCTTGATTTCTAACATCAAGATTATTTGAATGCTATTTGAATACAAGTGTTTTATATTACATGGATGTATATAGTAGTATGAACAGTTTAAAAAAAAGGTTTATTTTAGTTTATATGATGCTGTTTTACCAAATGTGTAGTCTTGTCTTGCTAGATAATTGAACTGAAAACTGTTAACCTCAGTTAAATATAACTAGTATTAAATTGATAAGGTGGTAGCTGAGGTACTGCTGCTTAGGGTAGGGGTTAACTTGAGTGGTAAATACTACTCTAAGTTGGAGTTTATAACTCCAGGCTGGATGCAAGGTTTAATCCTTACATTATTTTCACTTGTTCATTGTTATTTGTATATAGTTTTGACATCCACAATATATTTTGTACATTCATTGTCATTACAAACAAAATTGAATCCTATACGAAATCCCATAAGAGATTCAATAAATACAGCTATATTTAAAGGTACACATAAAGGAGGAGATGTAACATTACTTATCTTGTTATTTGTTATTTTGATCATAAGATTCTTAAGTTTTAAAATGCCAAATGACATCTTTAAAAGGAATTTCTTTAAACATTAATGGATTGAATAATCCATGTAAAAGGGCAAGCCTAATAAGATACATTAATTTACATAAGGCCAACTTAGTCTTCCTGCAAGAAACCCATCTCTTGAAAAAAGATATTGATAAACTAGCCACAAACAAATATACAGTATTGGTTAGTTCAGAGCACACTCAGAAAAAAGAGGAGTGGCTATTTTATGGAATAAAAGTATGCCCATTCCTAAAACCATTAAGTCTTATCAGGATGACAAAGGAATGTTTTGTATGGTTACAATACAAATTAATGGGAAGACTTACACTTTAATTAATGTATATTGGATACCTGGAATTGGTATTAATACAGTGAAACATCATCTTGATAAGATCATATCATTCTCTATAGGAGATATTATTTTAGCTGGTGACTTTAATTGTATACTACATGAAAGTGATACTACCACTATAGGAAAAGAAGAATTACATCTAATGCAAAACATTTAAATGATTTTGCTAATTCTTATCATTTGAATGATATTAATAATCAGATAGATTCAAAATCATTACCATACACCTTTTTTCTAACAGATACAAAACTTATTCAAAAATAGATAGGGTCTTTATTTCTAACCAGATGGTAACAGATTTAATTAATTCCAAAATCATTTCATGTCCTATATCTGATCATAATTCAATTGTTTTTGAATTCATGATAAAAATGCTCATAATGTTCAGATCAAAAGGATACCAGCATACTTAACTCAACTAAAAGACTATAAAGAATATATACTTTCAGAAGTAAAACATTTTTTAGACATAAATAATACTCCTGAAGTCTCCATTGTTTATGTTTGGGATGCCTTAAAATCATATCTATATGGACAAAGTATCAGATGGTATAATAATAAAAGGAAATCTTGGGATAAGGAATTGTTAGATATTCAAAGTAAATTAGACTCTTATAAACATAATAATAAAGAAAATATTATGGACAAGAAAGTTATTGAAGAAATAAACAAATTAAATGAGAAATACAAAGAAATTTTAACAAATAAAGTTAAAATAACTTTAGAGAAATACAAGTTTTTGTCTTATTCAATAAGCCCCAAATACTTACATAGACTTAAAAATAAAACAAAAAGGTTGAATAAACAAAACCATATCAAAGAAATCTTTTCTCTAAGGAAAAAGAAGAATGTTTCTAGTATACCAGAAATACTAGATGAATTTAGAAATCACTTTCACAAAATTAACCATAATAACATTAACATGGAACCTAAAGATAAAATAAAGGAGTTTATAACCACAAACATGAATAAAAAGCTTAATAAACAACAGATTAAACTATTGGACAAAAGTATTTCATATACAGAGGTTATTACACAAATAAATAAGCTTAAATCAAACAAAGCACCGGGTAATGATGGTATTATACCAGAGATATATAAAATCATTTCTAAAAGTACATATTCATTAATACATAAGGTTTTTATTTTGGCCCAAACTGAGTTAATAACCCCCCCCCCATCTTGGCAATATACATTTATTTCGCCAAGTTTAAAACCTAATAAAGATCCAACTAGATGTTCTTTATATCGGCCCATCTCATTACTTAATGTTGATTATAAAATGTTTATGAGTATCTTTGCTGATAGATTGAAGACAATGATTCCCGGCATTATAGATATAGATCAGACAGGCTTCATTGTAAATAGAAATACTTTTGATAATATAACAAGAACTTTAACATTAATAGATTTTGCAAATAGGAAAAAGAAAGATTTAACACTTATTAGTCTTGATATAAGTTCAGCATTTGATTCAGTAAGTTGGGACTATCTGTTTACCTTAATGAAGTGCACAAACTTCTCAGATGCATTTGTAAATCTAATTGAGCATTTCTACAAAGTAACGTTGACTTATATTAAGGTAGGAACATATGTTTCACAAAAAATACCCATTCTTAAAGGTACAAAACAAGGATGTCCACTTTCTCCACTATTATTCACTTTAGTAATGGAGCCTTGGGCTAATTTGATCAGAAACAGTACTGACATAGAGGGTTTTGAAATAGATGAAAATACAACATCCAAAATTCAACTTTTTGCAGATTATGTTCTAATTACATCAGCAGGATCTAATTCTTCTATGCAGTCTCTATTTGATAACATGATGAATTTTAAAAGTATTTCTGGTTTAATATTCAATGAAGAAAAAACTAAAATACTACCTATATATATACACGAAAAAATATTCTCATTAGTGATTTTACTAAATATGTACGCAATTCAGGTCAGATAACTTATTTAGGTATAATACTATCTAAAGATATTAAATTTATTATATATAATAATTATAATACCTGTTTTCTTAATATACAAAATCTTTTAATACCTGGAATAATATGTTTTTACTATGGAGGAGAGACTTACAATTATTAAAATGATAATATTCCCCAAGATTTTATACTTAATACAATCAATAATACTTCCACCTACAAAAATAATTATCAAGAAACTGAATACACTAATGTTAAATTTCCTATGGGCACCTAATAGACCTAGGATTGCATTAAAGAAACATACTAATAGCTGGTCTCAAGGGGGTATTTCTTTTCCAGACTTTAATTTATATACTATCTCTTCTATTGTAAAAGTTATTACTTTATTAATAGATCAGTCATATGTCGCAAAATGGAAAGATTATTGGGAGCTAATTAGTATGCACTTCATGAAAATCTCCTTAACACATAAAAATATGATTGTAAATAACTCCATGTTATGGTTACTAAAGGAATTTTGTACTTCACCTATTACACCTAAACATATGGTTTGTAACCCAGTAAATATTATTAGTTATCGTAACTTTATATTCATGCACCCTAAGTATAGGGAATGGAATTTTATTGTATTCCCTATAATGTATACTCAGGGTATGCTTTTGTCATCTACTTCTGAAGGAACTCATTTAGCTATAGATAATGATCTAAAGTACTGGTATCAGTTGATATCTGATAATAAAGTTAAAAATCTAGATTTCTTGAAACAAGAATTTGATCTAAGAGAAACTTGCTGGTTAGAGGTTCAGACCTTTAGACAACATCTCATTAATAAAATAGATCTAATGTCTATAACAGTTAAAGAATCTATTCCAACACTGATTGATTACTTGATATTAAATTTACAACATAAAGTTTCTGATAAAGGTAAACTTTCATACATACATAAAATTATCAGACAAGAAACTTTTTACAGTGTAGATTCATACTGGAATTATTTCACTTCTATTAATGGGGACCCACCAAATCAACAAGATAAACAATATATATTGGAATCTGCTTATAGAACTATGTCTTCCATTGTCTGGAGACTTTATACATGGAAATTTTTACATAGATCTTTTTATACACCTTTGATGATGAATAAAATAAATAATAAAGATAATTTATGTAAGAGATGTAATGTAGAAATTAATGCTGACTGGGCTCATATGTTTTATGACTGTATAAAATTGAAAGAATACTGGAAGTCAATTAATGAATTTTTGCAGGCTCTTTTACAGATAATTTCATTATTTCTAAATCTCTTATATTATTCAACACACCTGTACCTCAAAGTGTTAAAAAGGTTAAGCTTCCCTTGTTATGGTCTCTTCTAGCAGTGGCTAGGAAAATAATAACTAGAAATTGGATTTCAGATACACCTCCTTCGTTCAATGAATTTAAAAATGTTATGAATATAGTGTGCCATATGGAAATAAACACAATTAGGACAAGAACAAATAGAAAAACATCTTATTATATTGTATGGGATAATTTACAAAATTTGTTAAAAAAATTTTAATTTCAATAGCATGGTATTTTAGTTTAATTAATTGATCTGATTGTAGTGGATGTCTTTGTAAATACTTTAGTTGTTTTGTTGAATATTATAATAATACCTATTTTTAATTACTTGTATAAAATTGTTATGATATTTCTCTTATATGTTAAAACAATAAACCTGTTTTGAAAAAAAAAAAGGCTACTTATTATAAGAAAATACATTCGAGAGACATACAAGAATTGGAAACTAAAATTAAATTACTGGATCAGGATTTAATTGGGAATTATAGTAAACAAACTGAAACGGAGTTATTAAAATGTCAGAAGGACCTTTTTTTACTACAAAATAGTAAATTATCATTTTATGAACAGAAAATGCTGGTAAAATACGCTAATCATATACAGACCCCTTCAAAAGCACTAGCGCGTATCATTAATCAATCGAAAATACCTTCTCAAATTTCTGAAATACACTTTAACAATAAACCATACACCAATACTGAAGACATTATGAATGCTTTTGAATTAATATTTTCTCAAGTCTATGGTGAACATCAGGAAGTAATTATAAATAAGAGTAATAATGACTTTTTGCAGAAGATTATATTTCCGAAAATTGGTGATGAGTTTCATATGAACTTAGTCAAACCAATTTCCTCAGAGGAGATAACAGATACAATTAAGAATTTGAAGCCACATAAAGCTCCAGGACCAGAATGTTTGACCACGGAATTTTACAAAACTTTTAGTGATACATTGGGGAAAATACTTCCACATTTATTCAACTATATAATTAATAATAAAATTAACGACCCACACTTTAATGCTTCGAAAACTATTCTTATACCGAAAGAGAATGCTGATTTGCAAAATCCAGATAACTATAGACCTATTTCACTTTTGAATATAGACATTAAAATTATGACATCGATTTTGGCTAATAGATTGAAGGAGGTAATTAACCTGATAATATCAGAGGAACAAGCTGGTTTTCTAAATGGCAGACAAACTACAGATAATACGTTATCACTTCATACACTGATTTCTTATGCCACTCACAGAAATTTTAATGCTTATGCACTCATAATTGACGCGCAAAACGCTTTTGATAGAGTTAATTTAGAATTTTTGTTTGATATTTTATCATATTTTAATATACCTCAAGACTTTATTTTAACATTAAAAAAATTATATAATAATCCCTATACAAATCTAGTTATTAATAAAAATCTCTCAAAAAGAATACAAATCAAGAATGGTACACATCAAGGATGCCCATTATCTCCTATATTATTCAATCTATATTTAGAACCATTATTTCTACATATCAAACAAAATATCTATCACGATGCCCCAATAATATATAGTACGAAAATTTCCATGGCTGCTTTTGCGGATGATCTAAATATTTCCTGTACGACACCTGTTTCAGATAACAAGAAAATATTAAAAGCAGTGAATGACTTTTGCAAAAATATCTAATTACAAAATAAATTTTAGAAAAACTAAGTTATTTCCTTTAAAGACGCCTACACCCTTTTCGCTTTTACCATTGGTAGGTCAGGTAAAATCCGAAGAAAAAATAAAATATTTGGGTATTGTTTTTTCAATAGACAACAGAGACTTTTATGTGAATAATGTTAAGTTACTTTGGGAGCATATGGTGTCTGATTTAAAAAGATGGAATAATTTGAAATGACCAATAATGGCAAAGACCTCAATTATTAAAATGAACATACTTCCCAGAATATTATATATCTTTAGAGCTACTCAAGTCCAAATTTCTCGGAATTTCTTCAAACAACTTCATACGGAATTAGGTAGATTTGTATGGGACTCATAAAACAAAACAAAAAGGAGCCAGCATACAGTGAGAACCTGAAAAACTTTAATGGTTAAATAGCCATAAAAACTGCAGAAAATAACACCACAGACCGGTTTCGGACGGATTAATACACAGCCTTCATCAGTGTGAGACAAAAAAAGAGAATAATTAATGAGACTTAAATAAACCCATCTCCTATCTGATTGGTTGTGTCAAAATTGTTCATTAAGACCAGGTGGAAACAATCCACCCAGTTTCACAATCCATTTTTTCTCTTTGGTGTTTAAGATGGAGTGCCACCCTGCCTTATTACATCAATTACCTTTAATAATATCAATGATCATGAAAGAGAATTTGGCAGAATGGTGAACCATATGATGTTTATATAATGTATTGTTGGCTCTTTTATTTTTAATATTACTAATGTGTTCTGATATTCTGATTCTCATTGGTCTAGAAGTCTGACCGACATAAAATGAACCACATTGGCATGTAGCCAGATAGATAACCCAATCACTACTGCAATTTGCATAAAACTTGAGATCGTACACTAAAGAGCAATTTCTGCTAGAAAATTGTTTGGATTTAGTTATCCTGTCACAGTTAGTACAGTGGCCACAAGGGTAACAACCTGTTAATGGTTCCCCTGTCAGGGTAGTCTGCAAGCTTGTGGTTGATGAACCGTGGGATCAAGTTTGAAATTATTAAAACAAGACCCAAGGTTTTTCCCTTTCCGAAATGAAAATAAACATTTGTCAGGTATAATACTTTCAACTTCATGGTCATATTGTAATATGTTCCAATGCCTGTTCACACTTTGTATTAACTGGTCAGAATTCCTGGCATAAGTGGTGATGAACCTAAGTGAAGCAGAATTTGTGTTTGAATGTGACTTGTAGTTTAATAAATTCTGCCTGTCTAAGGAATTAACCAGATTACTTGCACTTGAAACATAACCCATGCCAAAACCTCTCGATCTGAACCTATCAATAAGATCCTTACGTTGTTGTTGAAATGAGGAGTCTTGAGAACAAATGCGTTTCATCTGGATGAATTGTGATTTGGGAATATTGCGTGCAACATGTGGGGGATGGAAACTCGATGCATGAAGGATGGTGTTATATTCGGGATGCTTCCTGTATACTTCTGTGCTTAAAGTATGATCAGGTAATCTGGTAATAGAAACATCTAAAAAAGTAATGGTATTTTTGTCATAATGAACAGTAAATTCTAAGCCCCAAATGTTGTTATTGAGGTAAGATATAAATTTATATAAACCAATAATGTCACCTTTCCATACCAACCAACAGTCATCTAAGTAACGTCTCCAGATGTCAATATATTCCAGGAAAGAGTTATTAAGGGGATCATATATGATACTTTTTTCCACATAAGCCATAAAAAGGTCCGCATAGATAGGGGCGAATGAGGCCCCCATCGTGGTGCCCTTCGTTTGCCAATAGCATTTGTTTTGATAAAAGAAGACATTACTTGTAAGAACAAATTTGGCTAATTCCACCAAAAATGAATTGAAAGAGGGTTGATATAAACCAGCTTTGTCTAACCAATAGGCCAAAGCTTCCAAACCAGCATCATGAGGGATGTTCGTGTATAATGCACAAACATCAAGAGTGCACATCAACCAATCCTCTTCCAACTATCAGAAATAATCTGTAAAAAATTGGTGGTGTCATGTAATCTAGAACGTATTGAGCCAAGTAATGGCTTGAGGTGTTTATTGAGAAATAATGAAAGTGGTTCGGTAATGTAACCTCTTCCAGAAACAATGGGTCTGCCAGGGGGCTTGGATGGATCCTTGTGAACTTTGGGTAAAAAATAAATGTATTGAATGGCAGGGTCATGTACCAAAAGTTGTTGTGCAGTCTCATTGGTTATGATGAATTCAACCCTGGCCCAAAATAAAAATTCTTCGATTTGTTTCTGAAATCTGAAAGTGGGGTTAATGGTCATGGAGGAGTAATATCTCTCATCTGATAATTGTCTATTGGCTTCATGATCATAATCACACCAATTGAGAATGACAACAGCCCCGCCCTTATCCACAGTAATGATAACAATGTTTTTATTATTTTGAAGTTCCAAAATAGCATCCTTTTCAGCCAAAGAAATATTGTTGGGTTTCAAACGTACATCAGATCCTGAGAAGTGAAGATCTTTGAGAATACTGTTTTGGAACTGATGTACCAATGGATGCATAGGTGGATTAAATGAAGATTTGTGATATACAAATCTGTCTACATTATAGTTACCAGAATCACCAAAATACAGTTTAAGATTTAAATTTCTGCAAAATGATACCACATCTTGAGCTAATATTTCCTCAGAAATCATAAAACCAGGTACAAAGGAGAGACCTTTATTCAAGACAGATGATTGAGTAGGTGTTAAAACAAAGTCTGACAAGTTTAAAACATTGTTGGTTACATTTATTTCTGCATGACCATTTTCAAAAGACCTTGTATGTTGTTTATGCTTTCTATGTCCCCCCCCCCCCCGCTTGTATCTGGACCTAAAGGGATTTGGCCCGGTGTCCTTTTGGGAGTCGGTGATCCTGAAACTGACTGTAGTTCATTGTCCATCCCAGAAGAAATATCCTCAGTTGAAGACCCTGATGTTGCACCAGGTTTTTTGAGGATGGAACGAGGCCTTTTTCTCTTAGGGGTCTTGGTAAAACTAGGTGTAAATCTAACTTGTTTAGTGCTTTTAGCAAAAGGATTGGCACTCTGATAGTCACTCTGATCCCTCTGAAATTTTTTGATTTTCCTTGTACGTAATTGTTCCTCTAGATTATTCAAATCAGTGGCAATTTTGTTCAATTGTTTGGTGAAAAAAGTTTCACCCTCAAAACATTTCACATCCTCCACCAGCTTGGTAACAATTCCAATTTCTGAGTCAATAACTCTGTCATGAAACTTAGATAAGGCCTCCACAAAGAACATGGTAGCCTGCTGTTGTATAGTGGACCACTGTTCTGTCAATTCCTGATCAGCAGACCCAACATGGGGTTCGATACGTATTCTAAGACCTCTGGGGGTAATCCCTTTTGCCATATAGGCCTTAAACAATTTAGAATGCCAAATGTTTGATCTGAGTGTTCTCAGATGTTTATGTAACTGTTCAAAGGCTAGTGCACAATTGGCTTCAGTGTCAGGTTGGGCCAAATTGTTGTAGTTATCCATTAGGACCGAACCTAGGACAAATGCCCTTAGGTCCTCCCTATCAGCAGATAATTTTGTTATTAAACTTGAAATGTCCATATTGGAAAAAAGAGGAAAGCTGGCAATAATAGTATAAAACTACGCCAGCAATTAAAATAGTGTCAAAGGGACAATGACAGCCTCAGCAGGAAGCAGACTTAAATAAATGATTGTATAAATATGAGCTGTGTCCCTGCATAAATACCTAGAAGGTCGTTGCACCAGCAAATAAGAATAAATTTTGATATGGCCAAGGTCAAAAATGGCAAAAAAATATATAATGCTGGAAAGGAAAATGACTTGCAACTGGTCAATACAACAGCAATAGCACACCATAGAGCTTGTGGAAAAAGTACCCTACATAAAGCTATATAATGTTATCAAGCTGGGTGGTTAATAAATACCCTGGAAACAGGTTACAATAAACCACATCCATAAAAAGCTCCAGATATAATGTATGTTAAATCTCAAAAGTAATATGAGAAAATTGTACCTAATCTTTTACCCAAACTAAACTAGGAAGTATATATATTGACAGATAAATCCAACTGAAAATGTCAAAATCGGTGTGAAATGCAGACAATCATCTATTCATGTAATGACAAATAAAATATATCATTTAACAAGGTCAGTTGAAAATTGCACCAAGCATTACAAAAAAGAACAGTTGCCTGACAAAAGGTATAGATGGCCAACAATTATAGACACTTAGGATAAACAAGAAAACATATAAATAATAGAGAAGAGATTGGCCTGCGTGTTCATAAATGGATATTCCGTCTTCCGATGTTAAATAGCCCCTCAGCCTGATGTAGTCACTTGTAATGGAGCATAGATATAAAAAGTATAATATCAGCAATAGCTGGCAAATGTCCTAATGATAATGTCCTGATCTAATATAATGAAATATACAGACCAAAAAAGTATGTCGCTGAGTTCCAATGAACAAGGCTGCCCTTATGAAAAAAATGGAATAAAATTGTTACACCAAAGCGACCAAAGTCCACAATGAGTATATTAAAAAACTGTCTGAAAATAATGGAACATGAAAATATATAATGGCTAATTGAAATGATAATAGATGTCCCAAAAATTGAATCAACATCCAATATAGAAAAATCTATGATCCCAAGCAAATATATCACTTGATATCAAGATACGAAACTGTCCTAGTCTGAAGATAATAATAAAGTTATTTTCAAAAGAGCGACCAAACTCTTCAATTGAAATCCACTCACAAATGCACAAACCCGACTAGTCTGGTTCTCGGTAATAAAGGCTACACGCAGCTTCCCAACAAGAACACTTTAATGAACGTGAAACAACAACATTTACGACAAACACATTCCACCACGAGGATCACAGTATGTTAAGCGCTTTCATCCACCAAAAGGTAGACTTCATCAGAACAAATAACATCAGCTGCCACTTCATTTTTATGTAAATTAAGGCACCAAAAACATTGCAAATTAGACAATAAAAATTCCTAAAGGCATAGTCAATTGATACAATCTAAAATTGGAAGTACTAACGATAGCGTACTTTATATGCATATGATAGGTTCATAATAAAATGTATGTGATACATATATAATACATGGACATGGCACTCTACAAAAACCAATAATATTTCAATAAATGAATAGAATAATAAATAAATAAATAGAGTATGAAATTAAACCATATAATAGAAAGCTTAATGGCATAAGATCTATGTACCTTAACTGATTCTAAGGCATTTACTTCTTCATTTCGTGTGTATGATCTATATTCTATATGGAATCTCCCCTAAAATATAGACACTCAATGTTACACTATCTACTATGAATATATAATAAAATACATGACATAATAAATAAATCATTAAATTTCAAAATGTACATGTATATATGTGGTCATCATGTTATAAATAATTAATGAAATATAAATATGTGTGTATATAAATATAAATATAAATAAATAAATATATATATATAAATAAATAAATAATCCAGTTCCATTAAATACATAAAAATGCCATATTATACATCATATAATACCTAACTGTTGATTAAAAATGATTGAAATTTGTAAAAACAAAATGATAAAACAAAATGTTGATGGGACAAGTATAACTATCGCATTAGTAAGAAAGGTTTTATACTAATATAGTCATTGAGACCAGGTTTTGTTGTGGCATCCGTTAAAATTTGCCAATAACTTTCCCTACATGCTAATTTCGTTTTCCAGTCCCCTCCCAATGGGTTTAAATATTCTTTATCAATAATTGAGAACTGGAAAGTATGATGTTCACCTGCCTCACTAATGTGTTTGTATAGCGCATTGTTCATGTCTTTACGTTTGATCTTATAATAGTGCTCGTAAATACGTTGCCTCAATGTTCTTTCCGTTTTTCCTATATAGAATGCGGAGCATTCTATACACTTCGCTAAATACACCACCTGTTTAGTATAACAATTACCGTTCATACTTTGATAGATGATACTAGATGTGGGAGATGTACACAATGTAAGTACATATATAATCAGGCCTACACAAAATTGGACAATGTGAATGGGACAAGAATCAAAAGTATGAACGGTAATTGTTATACTAAACAGGTGGTGTATTTATGTATAGAATGCTCCGCATTCTATATAGGAAAAACGGAAAGAACATTGAGGCAACGTATTTACGAGCACTATTATAAGATCAAACGTAAAGACATGAACAATGCGCTATACAAACACATTAGTGAGGCAGGTGAACATCATACTTTCCAGTTCTCAATTATTGATAAAGAATATTTAAACCCATTGGGAGGGGACTGGAAAACGAAATTAGCATGTAGGGAAAGTTATTGGCAAATTTTAACGGATGCCACAACAAAACCTGGTCTCAATGACTATATTAGTATAAAACCTTTCTTACTAATGCGATAGTTATACTTGTCCCATCAACATTTTGTTTTATCATTTTGTTTTTACAAATTTCAATCATTTTTAATCAACAGTTAGGTATTATATGATGTATAATATGGCATTTTTATGTATTTAATGGAACTGGATTATTTATTTATTTATATATATATTTATTTATTTATATTTATATTTATATACACACATATTTATATTTCATTAATTATTTATAACATGATGACCACATATATACATGTACATTTTGAAATTTAATGATTTATTTATTATGTCATGTATTTTATTATATATTCATAGTAGATAGTGTAACATTGAGTGTCTATATTTTAGGGGAGATTCCATATAGAATATAGATCATACACACGAAATGAAGAAGTAAATGCCTTAGAATCAGTTAAGGTACATAGATCTTATGCCATTAAGCTTTCTATTATATGGTTTAATTTCATACTCTATTTATTTATTTATTATTCTATTCATTTATTGAAATATTATTGGTTTTTGTAGAGTGCCATGTCCATGTATCACATACATTTTATTATGAACCTATCATATGCATATAAAGTACGCTATCGTTAGTACTTCCAATTTTAGATTGTATCAATTGACTATGCCTTTAGGAATTTTTATTGTCTAATTTGCAATGTTTTTGGTGCCTTAATTTACATAAAAATGAAGTGGCAGCTGATGTTATTTGTTCTGATGAAGTCTACCTTTTGGTGGATGAAAGCGCTTAACATACTGTGATCCTCGTGGTGGAATGTGTTTGTCGTAAATGTTGTTGTTTCACGTTCATTAAAGTGTTCTTGTTGGGAAGCTGCATGTAGCCTTTATTACCGAGAACCAGACTAGTCGGGTTTGTGCATTTGTGAGTGGAGTCTTCAATTGAAATGGTTTAACAGATAGCGTGATGTTATTGCCATAAAAACCAGACCAAAAAAATCAGTAATGTCTTGGTAGGATACAAGAAGAAACTGAGTATAGATGTAGACTGAATCACCGCCAAAACCAATAATGTTGCACATAAATAATCCAAATCCTACTGTATTCGTTGTCCCTTTACGAAAAAATGGAAAATATAAACAGTACCTGTTGCCATAAACGTAAGTGAAGCACCAAAAATACCAGTTCTAGTATAAAAATAGCGATATGCTGACAGTCAAAGGATTCCACGGTTTTGTTTGCTTTTAAATAAAAAAATCAGAGCAGGGATAATCCGCATGTACAGCGAGTGAAACAGCAACCTCCGTTGTTCAGCAGTAGCACGCCATACTGAAAACACGCATCAAATGCTTGAATAACGCCATAGATGTTATTGCCATAAAAACCAGACCAAAAAAAATAGTAATGTCCTTTTGCCATAAACACATATGAAACACCAAAAATACCAGTTCTTGTAAAAATGGAGATGTAATGACAGTCAGAGGATTCCACAATTTTAGTTGCTTTTAAGTAAAGAAATCAGAGCAGGGATAATCCGCATGTACAGCGAGTGGAACAGCAACCTCACTTGTTCAGCAGTAGCGCGCCATACTGAAAACACGCATCAAACGCTTGGATAACGCCATAAGGAGTGTTCTCGTCAATTGTTCAGTTAGTAAACCATAAAAAGAAAAAATGGCAATAGTCCCAAATGCACAAACTATTCCAATGTTGTACACATCCAATCCAATACAATATTGAGATATAAAGGTAAAAAACGCCAAATAAACGCCAAATAAAGATGGATTGAAACTGCAGAGTAACTGCAGTCAGTTTACAGGATCACAGGCCCCCAGCAGGAAGGAGGGGGAAGTGTAACATCAAAAAGAAGCTCACATGGTTCACCATTCTGCCAAGTTCTCTTTCATGATCATTGATATTATTAAAGGTAATCGATATAATAAGACAGGGTGGCACTCCATCTTAAACACCAAAGAGAAAAAATGGATTGTGGAACTGGGTGGATTGTTTCCACCTGGTCTTAATGAACAATTTTGACACAACCAATCAGATAGGAGATGGGTTTATTTAAGTCTCATTAATTATTCTCTTTTTTTGTCTCACACTGATGAAGGCTGTGTATTAATCCGGCCGAAACCAGTCTGTGGTGTTATTTTCTGTTATTTTTATGGTTATTTAACCATTAAAGTTTTTCAGGTTCTCACTGTATGCTGGCTCCTTTTTGTTTTGTTTTATGAGTTCCTTTTGAGCCGTGCATTTCCCACCATGCAGGAGCTTCTTTTTGATGTTAGATTTGTATGGGAACCTAGAAAAACTAGGATATCCTATGATAAACTGATGACTCCGAAAAACAGGGGTGGTTTAGAGTTACCGAATTTTGAAGCATATTATTTAATAATAAATGCTAATAGAATTCTAAGAGTGGTTAACTTTGATACGTCTAGTCCTAAATGGTCACCCAAGTGGTTGATTCTGAATTATAAACATGTTGCTGGGCTGGGTATTAATTGTAAGGCATTACCTTTTTAAAATAAAGATACCCTTAAAATGTACGCTCTGATGGAACATATCAGAGTATATATAATATCAATACAAAGTCTGTTTAACTCACTAAATCTCTTACAATATATGATGACTTTTCAACCATTTCATAAGAACCCAAATTTGAAAATTGGTAATCAGCTGATAGATCTTAAAAAATTCCCACTTATAAGTGATTTAACCATACTTGATTTATATCCCTTCCTTGGTATCTCAATACACGACATGCTAAGAGAGATGAATCTCCCTAACTCATATTTAATTATAATGAGACAGTTAAAGGATCTATCAATAAGTTATTTTAGTAATAGTAATTTTAAAATTAAAGAAGAAGATTTAAACATTTGCCTAACCTTATGGCAAACTCTTACGAAGGACTGTAAATATATAACGGCTTCATATAATTTGATAAAAGATGTGAAATATAATAACCAAATACTTTTATCCAAATACTGGAAGGAGAAATTGTTAACAATTGAAGATAATAAAATAGTGAAAGCAATTAATTTAACCTTACAATCAGTATCTCTTCAAAAGTTATTATTTACTCAGTTGATGATATTTAATAATGCGTATTACACTCGTCTCACTCTATATAAATTCAACTCTAAAAACTCACCTAAATGCCCATATTGTATAGATCAAACGGCTGACCTTTTACACATGTTCTGGAGTTGTAAATGTATTTTCAAACTTTGGAATTCTTTAAAAATTCAATTACAAAAAAATGGGATATCAACAGTCTACACTTTCTTGGGAGTTTATGATTCTTCATATTCCTCCGATTAATTTGGATAGATCCCAAAGGATCATACTCATAAATATTTTCCTGTTAATGAAGCTGTATATAGCTACAAATTGGTTGAATCCATCCCAGACTTCATGGGAAAACTTTAAGAGTGTAGCAATAAAACATATTTTAGCGCATAAATTACTAATTAAAGATCATAAGAAAAGTATAAATAACACAAAAATATGGGAGCAAATCTTTAATATTGTGTTAGCTTAAGGTTCCAAACCACTTTTCTCCGGGAAGTACATACTAAATATGGAGCTTAGTATAGATAAGCCTTATATTGATACTAGATTTTTATTTTCTCTTCATTTAATACCCATCTAGAAGTTTATATTAATGTATAATGACTTTATGTAACTGTTGGAAGCATTCATGTATATATTGTAAATATGTTGTGGTATTGTATTAACATTTGGAAAAGAATAAAGACTTATTATTGAAAAAAAAAAGATTGTGAACTCAATATCTGTGTGTTTAAAATGATAGCTTATTTAATGAGTACATTGCTAAGACTAGGCAATATCCTTTCATTGGTCTTACAAATCCACTGTTTATTCTCAGCTTGTTGTGATTCACCATATGACATGTATCTGTCATGCAACCATGGCTCAAAAGGATGACTATCAATATTTTATAACTTATTTTATATTTAGCATGAGCATTATAAAGTGACATACTTTTCATTTTATAAATATAATAAGTCTATAAACATCACCATGCATTAAGGGACAGCTCATGATCTCTTTGGGATTATATCTATTGGAATGAAAGAACAGTCCCTCTTCCTGAAAGCTCAATCCCTTTCCTTAGAGGACAGCTGACCTTATGAACTTTTGAAAAATATGTGTATTTCCTACCCAATGCTACCTCTGAATTGCCTTTGAAGGCTTGCTAGAGATTCACTTGGTCTGTCAGAAAACTTGGAAGTATGCTCTGCATATGTAACTCTAATAAAGTAGAACTCTCTACTTTGTAGTGTTTGTAGTATATTGTAGATGTTCTTGCAGAATGGGATAATAATGATAGTTGATAAATGTATTTTAAAGATGTATACTAGAATACAACCAAACTTTGGCCTTGGTAAGTTGAAAAGGTCACAGAGTATGCGCAATCCATTTTCATGCTATTCACACTTCTGATTCTTAGAATCCTTGAGCAAATATTAAAGTTTTCAAGCCATTTAAGTGGTCTGACTTTCTGTTCAAAATTAAATCTTTGCTGATGAAGATTTTAGGGATTGTGACGACATGCAAGAACTTTGAAGGACAGTCATTTGCAAATAGTATTAGATGAAATATAAATACTGAACCCATTCCACTAATAATAACTTTGATAAAACCTATTGTAACTTTTTACAGACTACTGCTTTATATGAAATAAATATTGAGAATTAAAATTATTATTAACATCAATTACACATACTTTTTTTGGTTTATATTGCAAAAATTTTATGTGGAAATCTGTGCATAGAGTTTTTATTACAACGCACGCAGCACACACATATGCACAATTCAAAATTCAAGAAATTGAGTACCACAGCATGTTGGAGATGTAATGAAGTTGTTAAAGCTGATTGGGTACATATCTTTGTAATTGCAAAGAGGTCACTACCTTCTGGAATGAACATAATGATTTATTTAAAGGTCTATGGTCTTATTATTGCAATCTAGAGAGGGTAACAATGCTTATAAATGTTCCTGTTCCTATTATGGTAAAATTGAAACAATATTTTATGATCCTGAGTTTGTTGGCTGTGCAAGAAAAGTGATTATGAAAAAGGGGAAATGTAGCTCTTTTCCTTTGCTTAAAGATTTCTTAAAATTAGCTGCTGCTCTATTTGAAAAGGAAAATGCAGCAATGAGATTAAAGTCTGGCAATTTTATTATGAACTTTGGATTTTGAGATACTTTACCAACTTTAATGGAGAAACTAAAATGAAGTTAATTCTTGTTCATGTTGATTTTTTTTTGTTTTGCTATTTATTGAAAAGTATTGCAAACATGTTTTGTTCAAATTTAATAAAACTATTTTTTAAAATAACTTTGAAGGAAGAGAAGAAGTGAGATAATAATACTACTACCTGTTTTGTTAATCAGCTAGACACATTGGACACAGTTCCTTTAAAAGTGCAGCATAGAAACAATGTCTTATAGGTTCATAGGTTCATACTAGGCTATCTGCCCTAGGGCATTTATAAGCCTAGCCAGGGTGTGTTTGGCTTTTGCCACCCATTTTAAATGAATTTTGCTATGCCCTTTTTCAAGATTAGTATACTGTGCTTCTGTTTAACAGTGACACAGAAGTGATACCTGGGTAAACCTACGATCTCCCATCCACTCATCAAGATTCCTCTTGAAGAGAGTCAATGAGGGACTCTGCCTAACCTGGCCTGAGATTTTATTCCAGAGTGAAGGGAGCCTCTGGGTTATGAATCTGTCCCTCCAGCATGTCCTATTTATTTCAGTGCTGAGGTTCAAGTCTCTCGAGCACGTAGCTCGATGGGATTTGGATTTTCTGAGGTGTAGCATGTCCATTAATTCCGGGTTGGACATGGCTTTATACGTCAGGCACAGATCACCTCTGAGCAGGCGGTATGCCACTGAGTAGAGCTGGAGTTTCTTTAACCGGGCAGCATATGGCATCTGTTTGAGCCCTTTGATCCTCTTGGTGAGGTACTTTTGGGGTTTTTCCAGTTGCTGCAGGTGTCTGGTAAGGTGCATCCCAAAAGGGGCATTGTACTCAATTATGGGCCTGATGAGGGATGAGTAAAGAGGCACGATGACCTCCCCTGATCTAGATGTGAATCCCTTCATGATTAGGTGGGCTATATAACATATTTTTCTAACCACTTTCGCCACGTGGTTTTCAAATGAGAGATTGCTATCAACTTGGGTCCCCAGGTCCCTAATTACTTCTTCCGTACTTAATGGATTACCACCTATGTGGTCATTTGTGGGCACTTTGTTTTTGCCAAAGGGGATGAATATACACTTTTTGGCATTTAGCTTGAGGCCACGGCTCTGGCACCAGTTGTCTGTTTCTATGAGGCCCTTTTGTAGGATGCTTGTGTTGGCTGGAGAGTCGATTATGGCGCCTAGTTTGCAGTCATCTGTGAACTTGGTCAGCCACAGTCCTTCCATGTTGGCCTGTACCTCCAAGAAATATATACCGAACAAGAGAAGTCCCAGGACTGAGCCTTGTGGGATGCCACTTGTAACTGGTTTGGAGTCTGACATGGCTCCAGAAATTCTAACCATGTGGGTTCTGTCCTTGAGCCAGTTTGCAACCCATCTAGTGACATAGGGCTTTATATTTAAACTGGTGAGCTTATCTATAATGCCCGAGTGGGGTATTGTATCGAAGGCTTTTGCGAGGTTCAGGTAGGCTGTGTGGACCACCTTCCCCTCGTCAATGGCCTTGGTGACTGTTTCAAAGAAATCAACCAGGTTTAAGAGGCAGGATTTGCCCTTAACAAAGCCGAACTGGGTAGGATCCAGTGTCTGTAGGTCCCAAATATCTTTATTTATGAGGTCCATGATGATCCTTTCCATAGCTTTGCAGACCAAGCTAGTCAGGCTTATGGGACGATAGCTTCCAGGATTTGTTGAGGCACCACCTTTGTGGAGAGGGACCACTGTTGCTGTACGCCACTCTTTGGGTGCATATCCTGTAGTAAGGCTGAGATTGAACTGTAGTTTTATGTTTGGGTTTAGCTCTTCTTGGAGTTCATGTAGGATGCAGCCCAGGACACCGTCTGGTCCCATTGATGCTGTGTTTTTTGCTTTGGAGAGGGCAGCTCTTACCTGAGCATCTGAGATGTCAGGGGGGCAGCACTCTGCTGGGATAGATATTTGCCCTTTTGGTGGGGAGGGGGGGAGAGGTTTGCGCTGAACCTGTCAGCTAGGATGTTGGGAATGTCTGTGGGTTTGGTGTATTTTTTGTCATTTTGGACTAATTCTGAGCATATCTGGGAATTCTCACCCAGGTTCCTAACATAACTAAAGAAAGCCTTGTGATTATCCTTAGTGTCCTGTGCAATTTTTCTCTCAAAGCTGGCCTTAGATGATTTTATGAGTGCCCGTAGTTTTTTGCTAATACTGATCAGAGATGCCTTCCCTTTTTGGGACTTTGCTCTATCATGTAGTAGCTTCCTCCTTCAGTTGTATAGTTTGTTTATGGCTGGGGTCCACCAGACAGGATGCCTGCCTTTGGAGGATTGGGTCTTGGTTTTATTTGGGATTGCATGATCCATGCATTCCTGAAGGTGTTCATAGAATGCGTTTATAAAGGATACTGCAGTCTGGGCCGTATTTTCCACAGGCCCGGGGGCTTTGAAGGACTCCACCTCAGTTTTGAGGAGTGTGAAATTTGCTTTAGAGAAGTTTTTCACTGTGGTTTCTGGGCAGGGGGTGGGGTCAGGATGTGAATATCTAGTGAGATTAGTTTATGGTCTGATCTTACCAGTGAGGGATACACTTCTGGTCTGGAGCATAGAGCCCCCATGTTGGTGATGATCAGGTCCAGTATGTTTTCCCCTCTTGTGGGAGTGGTAACAAGTTGTTCCATAACATTTGAGTTTAGAAATTTTAGGAACCTTTGGGCTAGGGTGTTGGAGCTAGAGTAATGCTCCCAGTCTATGTTTGGGTAGTTGAAGTTGCCCAATATAATGGTGTTTGGAGAGACCTTCATATTTTCCAGTGTTCTCAGGAAGGCCGAGTGGGGTTCCTGGGTTTGGGAGGGTGGTCTGTAGCAGGCTATAAACTGGAAGGCAGTTTTACCCACTGTTAGTTGCACATGGATAGTCTCTGATGCTTCGTGCTGTGCCACCAACCTGGAAGTGTGGGTATCTTTGACGAATATTGATACTCCTCCTCCTTTTGTGGTTCGGTCCAAGTTTTGGGGCTGAAAAACATGGTATGAGGTATAACCTGGTAGTGCTGGGGTGCTCTCGGGAGCCTTGAACCAGGTTTCTGTTACTGCACAGATATCAATGTTCTCCATGCTAAGGAGAGTTTTGAGTGGGTACATCTTGAGGTTTAGACTTCTGGCATTGAGTAGCATTACTCTTAGTTTCTTATCCCTTGTGATACCTATGGAGGTGGGTTTGTCTTTTGAGCCTTGCCTAAAAAGGCACTATGGGGGTGGCAAGACCCTTTGCCAATATCCGAAAGCCCAGGGGTGACAGGTGCAAGCTGTCCCTAGCGAAGCATCGTGGCTTGTCAAGCATGTCATCCCAGGCTGACAGGCATTGGATCCCCTTTGAATGACACCAATACTTAAGCCAATTTTTGAAATTGATCATCTTGTCTTCATATTGTGGCATCATTCTTGGTGAGGGTAATATGCTACTCAAGGTCAGGGTCATACTGGCCAGGGCTACATGCTCAGAGAGCTCCTCTATGTCTCTTTTCATGTAGTCCAGGGAGGTACGCCTCAGGTCATTCACACCAGCATGGACAATAACTGAGTCATATTTGTACTTGCCTTGGAGTGACCTGAGTGCTTGTGTTATGTGGTGGATCCTAGCGCCCGACAGGCAGCTCACCGTGACCTACTCCTTGTTCAGCCTGGTGAGCGAGACGTCAGTGTGCCTGATGATAGAGTCACCTATTACAAGTGTATCAGGTGTGTTGTTTAGCCTTAAGGGCTGTGACTGTTCGGCACACTGGCTTTGTGATCTATGCATTGCACATGTTTTGTTTTGGGGTAGCGGTTGCTTGGGTGTCTGCTTTGGAGGTCTGTGCTGCTTAGGCAGATTTTTATTTAGAGCCTCCGAGTATGTTTTTGTGTGTTTATGTGTTTGGTTTGCTGTCGTGGTAGGTCTATGTGAGACTGGTATCGTAGTGAGTGTGGTTTCCTTCTCCTCCTGACTGGTTACACCAGTACTGAGCTGAGAGAGCTTAGCCTCCAGTTTGTCTATATGGTTGCATCTCTCACATGTGTTGGAATTTGTTGGGAGGAGGAGAGGGTTGTCTGTGTACATGAGGCAGTTGTAACATTGCCTTGTTTGTAGCATTGTCTTGTTTAGTGACTTGCTGAAGGTCACACAATAGGCAAGCAAGGGCTGAGGGACACAAACTACCTCACTCCAGAACTCCAGCTGACAACCCTACCCTCTGCACAAACTGCCAGACAGATCCATTTTGATGTATAAAGTTCCAGACATGAGAAGAACACTGTGAGTTATTAGAACAGTTTTAGATTGCCAATAAGACTGAGCATGAATAAAGAAAAGATGTGTTATCCTCATCAGTATACTTGCAAATAGCTATGAACTGTAGTCTAATGAAATTATCTCGAGTCTTTACAAACTCAGTCTAAAATTTAACTGCAGCTTCTAAGCCTGCTACAAATGTAGACCTAAACCCAGTGAGAGAATACAAAGATCTACATTTGATTCCTGTACAAGGAAGATTACTAAATCTTTGAATGGTTATTTGACTGATTAAGAAAATTGGCCAATGATTGTATTTAAGTTTAAGCATTAATCAAAGAAGGCTATTGTTAGAAATTTAATGTTTGAAAAAAAAAACTTAAGACTTGATTAGTAGTGGTAGTATTAAAGAAAAATCGAAGAAGATTTACAAGTGAGACAGACTGTAGTAGAAGAAAAAGAACAGAAATGTGAAAAGTATAAAATTAATGCATGTCACTGGTTCTTATGGAAACAACACACAGCAGCAGGTTGTATGTCCAACCATGGAGACTAGTATACATGTGGTACAACTGAACACTTAGGAAGAGCTTGCATGAATAAGGAAAATGAACATTTTAATAAAGTTAAAATGGTTGTGTTAAGATTCTGCTGGGAAAATCATTTAAATTGGTCAGATATAACACATATAGATACTTAGAAATGAGGATTAAAATGTTTATATGCAGGAGACTATGTTTAAAGTAGATTTGGGTATGTTAAAGGTGACCATAACTTTCATTTTCCAAAAGATGCCAATCATAGGTTTTACAGACATAGGTTAGTTATTTTTCTAGTATGTGCTAAAATAAAAGAGAAAATATTCAAATAAAAAAAAGAAAAAATTTAGAATAGTCATCACTTTCTTGCTTATAATGAAACTTGATAACAGTAATATGTTGTGTGGACTATAAGCTCTACCTCACATACTTCAAGAAGACTATTTTGCGTTCCTAGCAGGGAGACAGATGCATTCAAAATCAGATGCATACCATAGTTGTCAAGTCATTGTTTTAGAGGACCAGTGTAGTTCTATTTTAAGAGGTGTATATGAAATAAGTTAAAATGGCTCTCATATGTTGCAGTTTTTTTAGTGATTTTCTGAGGCCACAGCAGATGAACATTTACAAAACTTAATAAACTTTTGAGAAAACAAACACTTTTTTTTAAATGGAGGTGTAGTAACGGTGATGTGCAGAAGTGTATGAATTATGTCCTAAAGTGACTAACATAAAAATCATCATGAAGGCTTCATTTCCTACATATGTTAATTAGATGAAAATGAAGCTGGATTCATTAATTACAGTAGGAAAATCTTTCCAAATCTGGCAGCATTCTTAAGTGATTTGCATCATTTGTTATGTGAAGACTTCCAATGGGTATGGGAACAAGAAAAGGAACTAACACTTAAAAAATAATGCGGTCTGGTCACATACTTGTTTATTATTCTATTGACAGAGAGTACATCACAACAAACAATTGAAAATACATTGAATGAAGAAATCCTCCAACTGCTATATCTCAGATAGTGATACAATTTATGAAGCAGCAATAAGGTACCAAGCATTAGGATGAAAATCTTGCATTCAGAATCTTTGCTTCCTTTGTGTTTTTCTTTGTGGAATAGCAGGAATCACTTGTTTATAAAGCAGTTTATACATTTCCATGCACAAAGAATACATTGGCCTGGAATAAACACACAGACATATTGCTTAAAAATCCCCTTTACTGATGTAGGTGTATTATCTTTTCAACTTAATTAGGTTTGCTAGTCAAGTTAAGATGTTGGTGCAATTAGCTCAAGTATAGAATTGTAGAAAGTGTTAACTTTACACAGCCACACTATGTTACAGCCTATACTGTCCAGTTTCTATTCTGTTGCTCCCTTTTGTTTTTTATTCTCCAGCTTTACAAACAAATTTGTACTTCTTCATCTTCTCCCCTTGCTAAACACCACAAAAACCTAACATACTGATCACAGAAGACTCCATAGTGAGACACATGGATGCCCCACTCACCAGGCTGGATAAGGAGAAGGTTACAGTTAGCTGCCTGTCAGGCTCCAGGATCCATCAGATCACACAAGCACTCTTGTCACTCAGCCACAAGTACCAGCATTACTCTGTCATAGTCCACATGGGTGTGAATGACCTAAGACGTACCTCCCTGGATGATATGAAGAGAGACTTGATTGAGCTTTCTGAGTATGTGTCACAAGAGGTGTGAGCCTAGCCTTGAGCAGCATACTACCTTCACCAAGGATGATGCCACAATACAAAAAAAAATTATTAACTTTAACAATTGGCTTAACTTTTAGTGTCAGTCCAAGGGGATCCAATATTTGTCATCCTCAGAGGACGTGGTTGACAGAACATGCTGTTTGCCAGAGATGGTCTGCACCTGTCTCTTCTAGGCTTTCAGATACTATCAAAGGCTTTAGCCACCCCTATAGTGCCTTTTTTAGGTAATGTCAAAGTAACCAACCTCACAATGTAACAAAGTCTTCTCTTGACAAGTTGAAGGTGCGCGTTTATATCACGTTATTGAAAGATGAAAATAGCGAACGCTATTTCATCGAACCTAAAATATCTAAACTACATAATATCGAACATTCAGAACAGCAAATGTTTTCCTTGGGAAAAAATTTGCTATTCCAAAACACATACACACACAAGCACACCTAAAAAACATCAATACACACATACACTTATAATCCTACAACTAACCCTGCATTAAACTATACATACACTACTATCTATCCACTTACCTTAACCCAAACCCTAACCTGAAGGTCCGTCACTATCGCGCACTCACCTAACCCACGCCCTAACTCTAACTCACTTAACCGGCTCCTAAACCTAATTCACCTAACCCGCTCCCTAACCCTAACTCACCTAACCCTAACTCACCTAACATGTGCCCTAATCCTAACAACCACACAATCGCACACTTACCTGAACCCGACCCATAAATCTCCACCACAGTGCTGAAAATAGTGAAGCCACAGAACCGGCCAACCAAATTCTTTCCCTAGGAAAGAATTTGGTGTTCTGCAACTTTGCTATTTTTAGCATTCGATGAAAATGGGTTGATATTAGAACATTCGAAGTTTTAAAACTTCGACGTTCTGATATAGACCCGAAGGTACTGCTATTCAATACTAGGAATAATGTAACAAAGCCTTCTCTTGACAAATTGAAGGTACTGCTATTCAATACTAGGAGTCTAAACTAGAAACTGCATTCCCTAGAAGCAATCCTAACCTTTAAAAATTATGATGTCTGTGCAGTCACTCAGACATGAGTCAAAGCTGCAGAAAGCACCCTGGACATACAAGGCTACAACACCTTCCAAACGTTAAGACCACCAACTAAGCAAGAAAGTATCAAAGTATGAGGTGTACCCATCATCATAAAGGATAAGTACACCTCAAGACTGGTCACACAGTAAGACTATCTCAAGGTACTCCATGTCCAACTTACTATAGGCAAAATCCCCCTACCACATAATAGCTAGCTATAGGACCCCCACCATGAACCAAGAAAAACATACCGCATACCTGGACTTACCAAAGTCACTCACCATGCAGCTCAATACCTTACTCATGGGTGATTTTAACTATGTTCTCTTTGACTGAAGAACATACATGACCACTAAAATGCAGACTCAAGAGGTTCTTGGTCTGCTGGTTGGCACATGCACTAGGGATTAAAATATCCTGGACATAGCACTCACTAACATGGAGGAGCTTCACCCCCCCCACCCATGTAATGTGCTCTGTGGTAAGATCGGACCATAAAATGGTCTCCTTTGAAATAAATATAAGGCCAGATACCCCATCAAGCTAAAAAAAGCTAAAGAATTTCTCCAAGACATATTATCTCCTACTAAGCAATGGTATAAGAAATGTCAAAGCTCTCCCTGCCCAGAAAACACAAAATCTTATGCAGATTTGTGCACCAGTACTTGTATATAATCAGCTATACTGGACTGGATTAAACCCAGGGCTTGCTGAAAAAACAAGCCACTCTGATGGACCCCTGGTATAAACAGGCTATACTACACAAGAAAGAAAGAAAGAAACAAATGTCCAAAAATAAGCAGGAACAGGCTCAACATAAAAAGAAATCCCTCACTAGTCTAAACAAAAAATTCAGAGATCTGGTAAAGTCCTCAAAAACAAATTTTGAAGCAAAATAACATTCCTAGCCAAGGAAAATTGCAAAGCATTTTTTAACTTCATCCGAAATCTTAAACGTAATACCCAGCTATGTGCCGAGCTGGTTGTGGATGGCACCACCCATAGTCAACTGGAGGAAATAGCCAACCTGCTAGCTGACAGATTTGGATCACACTTTACCCCCTTCATTCCCACCGGTCAACCCCAAAGTATGCCTGCCACCATTCCTCAGTCTTTTATCTCAAGAGAGCAGGTCATCTCTGTGCTTTCTAAAGCTAAAAACACAACATCAATGGGCCCTGACAACATCCCACATTGCTTTTTAAATAACTTACAACATGACCTAGCAAACCCACTTGGATCCCTGTTTAACCACAGGCTCCAGACAGGCTATGTTCCAGCAGAATAGCGACAGTCACCCCTCTGCACAAGGAGGGGACAACTCAACTGACCCAGGGAATTATAGACCCATAAGCCTGACTAGCCTAATCTGTAAGGCCGGGGAAAGAATCATCATGGACCTTATCAACAAGGACATAGGAAATCTCCAGACTCTGGACACAACCCAGTTCGGATTTGTTAAGGATAGATCATATCTGTTAAATATGGCTGACTTCTTCAAAAAGGTCACCAAAGCAATGGATGAGGGCAAGATTGTGCATACCACCTGCCTTGGCCTGGCCAAGACATTTGACACAATTCCCCACTCAGTTATTATAGAGAAACTCTCTCAACTGGGCATAAATCTCAATATCACCAGGTGGGTAGCCCAATGGCTCATTGACAAGACACATACTGTCAAAGTGGGTGACCTCACCTCTAGCAAAAGGCTAGTAACCGGCAATGTACCACAGGGTTCTGTACTAGGCTTTTTCCTGTTTAGTATTTATTTTTCAGAACTTCGCTTGACCAAGTTCTCAGATAACTGCAAACTGGGGGCAATCACCTAATCTCTGAATGATACTAAATATTACAGAAAGGATTAATGCAGACAAATGATTGGTGCCCTTGCTAATTACAATATAGACAGCCCCCTCCCCCAAAAGTAGACCCATTGGTACGTGAGCTAGATACTCAGGTTGACAGTAATCTGAACTTTGACCACCACATGTCTACAGTGGTGAGAAAGTCCTTTTATGTGGCACAACTCATAAGTAAGGTCCTTTGATTTGGATGCCATGCCGTTATAATTCCATTGTACTTGGCCCTCATCAGACCAGTACTTGAGTACATTGCACCTTTTTGCATGTACATTACCAGACATCTGCAACAGCTAGAGTGACCCCAGAGGTTTCTCACAAGGAATATACATGTGATAAAAAATAAGTCCTATGTGGAAAGAGTGAAAGCCGTATCACTGTATTCTGTCTCCTGCAGACTACTAAGGGACTATCCATGTCTGGCCTATAGAGCAGTCTCCAATTTGTCTCTGATAGAAATGTTACACATTTATAAATCAAACTACACAAGGGTCACTCATTCCAGGGATCTTAACCTAGCCTCTGAGATAGATAAATCATGTTGGAAAGAAAGATACGTCTCTCAGAGACTATCCCTTCTCTGGAATAAGCTTCCCATTCATATGGAGCAAAGCCCTCCCCTGACCCTCTTCAAGCACAAACTAGATCAATGGATGGGTAATCTTAAATTTACTCCTGGGGTGGAACTCATGTCCCTCATGGACAGAGGCAGTTGGTATTAGATACCATTATATAGGCTCATACCTTTTTGAGCTATGTTCATCTAACTATTGAAAATTGGGAAATTTGGGTTAAATATGGCTAGGCTTTTAAGGGCTCTTGGGCTGTTAGTCTAGTAATCTATGAAACTATGAACCTGCTTACATAGCTACTATCTGTCTTATCACATCTCCCTCTCATGCTGTTGCTTCTTATTCCAATAAGATTTGCTTTTCAATCCTTTCTATAAACATACTCATAGTCAAATCTTTTTCACAGTTTTGCCCTTAGTATACTGAGCCATCAAAGCAGCCTGTACCAGCTTTTCGCTGTATGTGGAAGAAGAGGGGACTACTCATTGTTAAATGTGCAGCCATTTCATTTTTTCACAGCTGAAAGTATTTCCATTGTACAGTTGCATTTTTTTGTTACTCACATTGTAAAAACAATGAATTTATAAGATAATTCTAATGTATTTGTATTTAGTAAATACACGTCTCAACTTTTTTGCTCAAGAATTCTTGATAAACGCAAAAATAATGTGGGGGGTTTCAAAGGCCCAATATCAGAGCCATTTTTAAATATTGCTATAATTATGTCAGAAAATTAATAGAGCAACAAGTTTTGTATCAACAGACATTATATGAATAATAAGAAACCCAAAACTTCAAAGTATGGCATTATTGACTGAGTATAATCCTCAGTGATTTACCAGGAAACCAAAATTTTCAAGAGGGACAGGGCAAAATATGCAACAAAATCAGGGATGTTCTGCAAAATCAGAGATACTGGAGAAGTATGAATAAAGATGATATTTTTAAAACGAAAGAAAGCTGCAAAAAATAAACCTTTTTGTACTTCCTACTACTTGATATCTAGGTATGGTGGTACTGTGGTAAGATTCCTACCTCCTCATCTACCTCATCGGAATCTTTGTCCAGTTGTGTTCTCAGGTTACAGTTTTGATGGAGATTTAATATTGTCTCTGTCTGTTTGGGTTTTTTCAGGTTAATATGCATTAAAAACATACTGGCTGACAGATTGTCTATACTCAAGTATCTATGCTTAGATAGATAGATAGATAGATAGATAGATAGATAGATAGATAGATAGATAGATAGATAGATAGATAGATCGATATGCATAACCTTGGCCTTGTGGCCTAGGTCATGAATAAAAAGGATCTTGAAGGATCATTTCACATATTCTGTTAGCTAATAAATAAATGAAATTACTTTCAAGAATTGTACACATTCAGTACACAGTACTTTAAAAGGACTCTGCTTCATATTACTTTCATAACTGCTGTGGCAACCGTTACTATTAATTACAGATCTTGCTCACTTTTCTGTTTTAGAGGATAAGACAAACATATGACATGAAATGGCTTTGTGAACTCTTTTTGAAACAACATTTTGGAAAATAGAGTTCAGTAGGTAATGTGATGATTTCAATGCCTTACTTCCACAAAAAAAAAAAAAACTCGCTTTTTGGTCAAGCTCTGCAGTTCATCTCAAATCCATTGCAGTTATACAAAGTTACAAAGCATGAGAAAGAGGCAAGTTAGAAGTCTTCATCTAAACTTGGTGATCTCAAGAGCAAACTGATGGAAAGTTTGTTAGATTATTAAGAAACCTTTTTTCCAAGACTATAATTCTAGTGACCTCAGGGTGACTTCTCAGTCCCTAGAAATTTTTAAAATAACTCACAACTCCATGGATCCCCAACTCAAAGGCAAAGCATATTATGGATGGCAGCCTTTGGTTGGAGGGCAGGCAACCAGCAAGTTGCAAAGGTTCTTGAGTCATTTTTTTATAAGTGTTAATTAAGACAGGTCTAAGCTTCATTATTTAATAAGAGTTATCTACTAAGATAACGGCCAGTATTCATAGTAACTGGCTCTGTAAGTTTGTAGGATAATATGCAAAGTGCTCGCTATGTCCCTTCTGCAAATAAGGTCAGCAGAAGTCATTCATGCTGATTATGAACCCCGGAGACATTTGGTAATCATGCCTCCCTAAGACAAAAGCATGTGTTTGATGCATAAGTGTAAGGGGGATCTGGTTTGAGGATAAGACGCCTTAGATGTTAGAGTATTACAATGATTCATAGAGACAAATCCTCACTAACCTGCAGATCTCCCTCCTAATGAAACTCAAATCTACTTATGATATAATTGCTAAATTTGCCTCAGGTCACTCCTACCACTCTCACCACTGTCTTGCCCTTTTTACCCTTTACCCAACTACAAGTCATACAAAAACCCTACTGCACCAACCTTTCTCTTGCCCTGACATTGCGTCTATTGTCTCCCTCTATATCCCTCCTAGATCTCTTTGCAGCTCTGACAAACCCTCCTCCAAATCTCCAAACCCAAAAGCAAAATAGGGCAAAAACAGTATAGCTACCTCCCAGCCCTAGCTTGAAACAAACTTCCATTAGAAATCAGGAATATTAGCTACCCACAAAAATTCAAGATTGCTATAAAAGCTTCAACAGTTTTTGGATCTGTCACTGCAATTGCCCTCCATGATAGCCTCCCTAGTCTTACATCCTTCTCCTGCATCCATCTCAGTAACCACCCTCTTGGCATGTATCTTACTTCTCAAATTATCTCTACCACTCACACCCCCCTTTTCTCAAATTCTCTCTACCACCCACACTCCCTTTCCTCCTCTCTTGTCTACTCACTGGCTGAACTCCTACTCCCGTCTACTTCTCAACTGACATACAGCCTCTTCTCTCCCCTCCCTGAACTTTGACAAAAGTAACCTCCTTCTCCATTCCCGTCTCTTTACTATTCCCTCACCTACGTTTAATCAGTTCAATATTAGGGATTGCACTGCTAGATTTTACTTAATTCTTCACATCTTATTATGTTTAATGTAAATATGTTGTACACCTTCTTTGATTATTTAGTGTATCTGTGTTTTCCTAAATAATTTAAAGTACACTCTCTTTTGATAATTCTTTTTATTTTTGTGAAATGTATTTTTTATACCTCATGTTTGTAATCATCATGGAGCTTTTCTCCCCGGACCTCCGCTGAAAAAGGGCTTCTGCCCAGTCGAACTAACCCTGTCGACAAATGTCAAATGAATACATAAATAAAATAAACATAAAAGGGCCTCATTTACAAAATGCATTTAGGACCTTGAACTTACATGAATATATATTTTAGCAGCACCGTGGATAATTGAAATTAGAAAACTTTGAACTTTGAAATATTAATACAAAATGGCTCAAAATTAGGTAAGATGCGGAAATAACTTGTAATTCTGACATTTACTGCTTGTGCATACATGGTCAAACTACTGAAGGTATCACTATGGAAAATTATTTACTAGCTGTCATTTAGTGCTTGTGCATACATGGTCAAACTACTGATGTAGTCGCTGGGGATTAAGTTCTATTGATGTCATTTCAGTGATTGTGCATACTTGTAAAAAGTACTGAAAGGATTGATGGGAAAAGCATTTATTCTGGTGTTAGTTGAGTGATTGTGCATACTTGGGCAAACTACTGAAGGGATTGATGGGAGAAATAATTTATTCTTCTATTATTTTAGAATTCATGCATACTTGGATAAACTACTGAAGGGATCACTGGGGGAAGTAATTCATTTTGTGTCACTGCCGCATACATGGTGAAATGACTAATTTTGTGCCATTGAAGTGCTTCTGAATATGTGGTTCATACAAGAAGCATAGTGGTGCTTTTCACAAGGGGACCTGCATACAGCATGGGTATCTGACTATGAATTGTAAGGACACTTTATTAGTATATGCTGCTTTACACAATTTCTCATTTGCATCAGATTTAGACTTAATTTGCTAACACTAAATCATGGGTAGTGAACATTAATGCAAATGCTCTCTATGAATGGCTGTCTATCTATGCTCACTCTTGTCTACATCATGAAAACCCATACCACATTCTCACATCAATGAATGCCAGTCTTATGGCCAGATTTAATAAAGCCTACATGGTCCGTTTATGGTAGTACATCATTTTGGATTCAGTAACCAGCTCTTCACGGTGTAAAGAGATGTGCACAGCAGCGCAAACAAGGTAAACACTGTGGCTTGCAAATTATAGCATAAGCAGCTGAATTGTATGCTAATCAACCAATCCAAGAGTGAGGAGCTATTCAACAAGCTATAAAGCAACTGTGTAGACGTAGTGCTGATTTTTCCTGTGAATTCCAAAACCTATTGGAATACAGGCATGGAAAGGAGTCTAGACAAAAACAATGTTAGGGTTTGCTGTTGCTTTAATTCTTGTGTATGTCTATGCTACTGCTGCTGCTAATAGGCCAAGGCCAAGAAGGTGAAGAGTTTTCAGACCCCATGTAACTTATTGCAATGTACATGATGTGAAAACTGTAGAGCATTACAGAGTAGATAGAGCACATTACAGGAACTCTGCAACCTCTGTCATCCTCAACTCAGAGTCAGGGCAAACTGGGGGGAAACCATCGTAGTGGAGACAAAGGTATGTGTACCATTTAGAATCTTAGCTACAGGCACCTTTCAGAGACCAACAGGGGACATGCTGTGGGTGTCACAGGGATCAGCATCAGGATCCTCCATCAGTTCCTGAATGCTATGCTCCAACATGCCAGTAACCACATATATTTTCCTCATACTCCTGAGGATAAGGCCAGAAATATACAGGAGTTCTACCCTGTAGCACACTACCCTAAAGTACTGCGTGCCATAGACTGCACACATGTATAAATGAAGGCACCACCCTGGGAACAGGGAATGCTCTACATTAATAGAAAGAGCTTTTACTCTATTAACTGACAAGTTGTGTGCAATGCCAAGGGAATCATCTTGAAGGTGTGTGCTGCGACTCTGGCAGTTACCACAGCTCACATATCTGGCACACCTCCCAAATGTAACAGGTGTTCGCTAGGGGGGATATCCCACAGGGTCATTTACTAGGAAATGCAGGTCATGGACTGGAACCATGGCTAATAACACCCATCAAAAATGCACTCACACAGCTGCTGAAGAATGCCATAATGAGGCACACGCTCAAACCAGAAATATCATAAAGCATGTGTGTGGGCTGCTGAAGTCACAGTTCCAGTGCCTAGATTCATCTGTAGGAACCCTGCAGTAGAATCCATGGACATGCACTGAAATATTCACAGTATGTGTCATACTACACAACATCATCTTAAGAAAACAGTTTCAGCAGGATCAACAAGGGGAAGGAGCACACATCCCACCACCAATGCCAAAGTCACCACAGCCACATGCAGGTCAGGAGTCAGAGGTGGAACCAGTAGCTGCTGTGGTTGTAGACAGATGTAGACATGCTCAATATGCCCCCATATTGTCTAAGAGACAATGTATAGCACACTTGCTTATCACCTATGGGCCTAAAACCTTCCTCCTATGCACATACATATATAAAAGTGATGCCAGACAACTCTCATAACCTTTATCTCCCCATGTATTGGCTGTGTACTGCTAGCATCAGACAGAGTCAGACCTGAACTAAAACTGTTGCAACTGCTGGATTTACAAGGTAAGTGTTGAACCTGGAGTCTATTGTGAATAGTATCAATGACTGGCATATACTTGCATGTTCTTACTTGGTAATGTAAACAAGTAAAAGGTGAGATATTTGTACAGAAAGGACCTTAACATGTGACAACAGAGGCTTATTTGACTTATATTTATATGTGTTCGTTATTAAGTAGTAGGCCTCAGGCATCAAAGATTCATACAGTCATACCTCTCAAAAGTAGTGATGGTCACTACATGCCCTCAGTTTAGCACCATACATTTGTACTGGAAAATCATTAAAGAAAGAGGTTAGAAAGTAATGATACACACTGTAGTTTCAGACTTCTCAACCCTCACAAACCCATACAAGATCATTCACAATAATGTTGGAAAATTCTGATAGTATCAACTGTCTACCTTTATGAGATTAATATAAGTTAAAGGTACAATTACCAGTTCAACATCACAAATGCAGATACACTAAGCACTAAGTCATCTATGCATCCTGAGCATCAGACAGCTTATGTATCCCTGAATCCAAAAGATACAAAATAGGGATATGGCACAGTTATCATCACTTGCACATGGTGATGGGTGGCAGGAAGCCTTGGCTGACACAAAAGGTCAGTGAGTGTTTGTGAGAAAGAAAGAGAAGGGGGAAGACATTTGGATAAAGCAACAAATGGCCAGTGAGATAAAATGAGTTTTAAGCTGCATGGCTGAATCTTGTAACTGTTGTGTGTATGTCTGTAGGGGTCCTTCAGGTGAAATTGGTGTGTGAGTGTCTGCATAAACACAGCCAAACTCTGTGTTAGCTCTACATCTTAGTATGTTGGACAGGTGTGAGCCATGCATGGTAGAGGTGGCCTTTCATCTTTGTCTTTCCAGCCATGAGAACTGTCTCTACCAGGAGTTGCACTGGCATGTCCACACCCATGGTCAGATGCATTACTACTTGAATGTGACTGATGTCTGCTGGATGAGCTTCCCTCATGAGTATGCCCAAGACCACAAACCCATGGCCTGCCATGTCTGGGTTTGGGCAGCTCACCCACTGATGGAGCAGTGGAAGTGATGCCACTATATTGGAGCATGACTGCACATGGCCACATTGGCTAACAGCAGATTATGTGGCTGACCTACACCCAGAAGTATGCTGTCCCCAACCCAGCAGACATTCCTTCACAGACACCACTCGTTCCACCATGTCAGTCATCCGATCCATTGAATCAGGAATATGGTGGAGGCAGTCATGCATGTCAGCTTGTGCCACATCTACAATCCTAAGCATTTTTCTGGAGCACCTGTGGGAACATGCCTGTGCCTCCATGATGGTCCTTAGCATACGTTGAGTGGCACAGGAAGAGACACTTGGGTCAGGTGGAGGATGGACAGCATACTTCCTTTGAGCACCCCTAACAGCCATCCTGCATGGCACCTCTCCCACACTTTGGCTACAGTCAGAGTCAACAAGCACTGAAGCCAAAGGAACTACACTTCCTGACTGATTTTCTCGTCCTTCACCTGTCCAATATCTGTGAGCTCAGTGGAATGGGTAGGCATAGACCTACTGGCTGTGTCTGATGGAACTTCAGGAGATGGCTGTATGTCAACCTCAGTGTCAGATTCAACCTCTGCACCCCCTGACTGTGCCTCTGTTTGACAACCATCATCATTAGAGTCTACTGATACTCTGACATCAGGCGGTAGAAGTCCCACGCTTCCACTGTCAGTATCACCTGTGATAATATGCAACAAACACAGGAACAATTAATACCTACACTACTATAGTCCAATATATGCTAACAAAATAACAGTGCTGCCAGTATTAGACAGTACAGCAATACACACAACACTACTGACATCAACAGCAAACACTAAAATATTTCTTTGAATTGCTCATCAGTACTGACATAAAAATGTTTGGCTTACCATCTGCAGATGTGGGTATCCTCTGTATGCCAGGTGGTCCTGGAAGAAGTTAAGCAAAAGGTAGGGACAACATCATCACAATTAATTAACACAGGTGGGTAATACTTTTTCCCATTTATATGTCCATTAACTATACTTTCAACAAGAACTTGGATGACAACTACAACCTTAGTCCATGTGTAAATCAATCAGAATTTGTTGTTAACTGTAGCAATCGTCTATCCCCCCCAACAAAAAAAAATCTTGTGAAACACAGCTAATGTACTGATTTAAATTGTTTTACTATACAGCAGTATTTAACAATTGAGATTCAAAAGCCTACCCGGAACTTCTTTTGGGACACGCTTGCTATCCCTGAAACAGTAGCACCAATGTCAGTGAAGTGCTGTTCTTCATTTTCCTGGGAGCAATCCGGATACCTGACAGTGGACAGGACCTCTTCACCTGCTGTTAGTGATGGCTCTGAAGCAGGCTCCTGGTAGCCATCTGACCATGGCTCACTGCAGCTGCTCTTCTCTGTGCGGATGAGATCATGTTAGTGGCTCTGTGGTGCACCTGGTCATATGTCCTGCTGTTGCCACCCACTGCATTAACATCTGTGATGATCTGCTGCCACATCTGCATTCTGACTGACATATCTCCATGTCCCCTCACAACCAGGAAGGCACCATGTCACCTAAAAGCATCAACAATGACCTGATTCTTAGGGTCAGTGAAGGGTGGTTTTAGAGGATTGAGATGGCTGAGTGGCATAGTCCTAGGTGTCCTAAAAGACAACAGAATGATAATACACATAAGTATCACATAGCTACAAAATAACTGTTCCCAGATAAAACAGAAAAGGTAGGATTTCATTATTACCCATTAGAGAAACTTAAAACAGTCTAGAGATTTGAAATAAGAACAACAGGCTGGATACAAAAAAATGAGAGTGACAATAGCAGCATATCCTTGTTTGTGCAATAACAGAAATGCAGCTTTGCTTCCCCAACCCCAAAAGAACAGGTAAGTGACATATTTTGCTAACAAACCATCTTTGAAATGCTAAACATGCTAACAAATGAACTGTCCCTGAAACATTCTACAGATTTAACACAGAACATTCCATGCTAAGGTATTGCCAGTCATGTATATCTATGAAATGCCGCAACAAACATGCCCATGCCTCGAGTACACTTCTAATAAATGCATACAGATAAGTGTAAAAACATTTGCTAATAAAAAAAAAAAAATATATATATATATATATATATATATATATATATATATATATATATATGTGTGTGTGTGTGTGTATATATATACCGAACTATTATACAGATTTTTCTTAATTGCATTTCAGAGTATGCAGTATAGCTGACAAAATGCAAGGATACCTTCTCAAGTTCAGTAATCCTCTGTGCAGATATTCTCCAAAGTAATAGCCTCTTTTCTTTGATCGCCACATAAACAAGTCTTCACTCCTTCAGTTTCCCTAGATACACAGTTGCCTTTTTATGGTGTAGATTCAGGCTGTCAGCATGGTGAAGATGGAAATGAGGTGTGAACTTATTAGAATTGCTGAAATCCAAATACTTGGTGCCGTGTATCAGATATAAACATAACATTGACACTCCCTCAATGTTTGTTTCTAATGGATTGCAACGGTGAATGATTACTTATAGGATTAAGGAAAATGCAACAGCAATGTAAACTGCCCTACATCTGGTGGATGTGTCAGGTTAGACTTACAAAGTGTTAGATGTAATTCTGAGAAGGTTCAAAATGTAAGTAAGCAGCACACAATTCACAGATTCTGTTCATTAACATCTAACCTTCCCTTCATTTGTTGGCAACTGCCTGGGAATAGGGAAGGCTCTATTTAATTTCCATCACACATTGTAAGGACAATGATGCAGAATGGCTGACAGACTGCATGTCTTAGATTACTAGTCAGATAAGAGAAGAATGACCAAGAAACACAGAGATGTAAGACAGAGATGCATATTTGCAAGCAGTACTCATAACTGGTTGTGTAATCACTTAGTAAAATGCATCCAAAAATAATTAATGTACAAATAGCAGTTGTATGGTTTCATATTACTGTAGATGATTTTGCAGTTGTATGCAGAATGATTTCAGTTCCTTGTGGAAAATCTGTTTGTGTGGCACAGAGGGATAAGGCACCTTTACTGTGTTCTGAGGGTTCATTGGAGTGAGAGTTCAAATCCAGACATATGTAGAAATATTTCATGTAGACTAACAAACATTTTGTAGTGTTTATTTCATATATGGCTTTGCTTCATTTGAACTACTTTTCCCTTTTATTTATGCTTTGCTTCCATGCTGCAAAGCTGCTTGTGTGGCAAAGAGGGTTCATTGAAGTGAGAGTTCAAATCCAGACTTATGTAGAAATATGTCATGCGTACTAACATTTTGTAGTGTGTATGTCATAGATTGCTTTTCCTCATTTAAACTACTTTTCCTTTTTTTCAATTTCCCTTTTTTTTGTGGACAGTGTTTGAGTGATGCACGGCTTAGGGCGAACATGGAAATTGGAGAAAATGAATGTCAGGTTTGGCTATTCTTATCTTGTTTGCGCGAAGTGCAGCAGTGCACAAACTGGACTAGTGGCCCACCCAGGAACCAGACAGAACACCTGCAAACAGGATGTCTGTAAAAGGGCATAGGTCAAAAACAAAACATTGATGCAATTTCTGTATTCCATCATGCAGTTGCGCTTAGAAGCATTGCATGGTGGTTAGCATTGTTCCCCAGGAGCTGTAGCCATTGAACACCTGCAGACAGGACTCAGACAGACAATAATTGAAAGTGGATACATTCCATTAATTCTGTTGGACACCGTGCAAACATGCTAAGTGGCCTTGCATGGCAGTTAACACAGAGACCTTAAGAATGATTAGGAGATTAGAGAATGTCATGTAACTAGTACTGTGGCAGAAGGTGTAAGTGTAGGACTGGAGTACAGATGGTCCTGGGTTCTAGTATAGCATGTACAACCTTTTTATTTACTGTTGTGACAGTGCAGTTTACAGCAATGAGCTGAAAAATAGACAAGCGTTATTTCAACAGTCTTGTGGCAACAGGTGTAAGCGTAGGACTGCCATACACATGGTCCTGGCTTCTAATGCAGGATTATCCATACACTTTTACTGTTGCTGCACTTCCCATTATATTCACTCTCACTTAAGCTTATATGAATTTATATATATATATATATATATATATATATATATAAGACACATGTATTGTGTTTTCAGAGGTATGGCTGAGAGTATACTGTCCACTGTATTTCTGTAAGTATAATTCTCTTATCTGGATGTGCATGGCCTTCACAATTACCTAAAACATATGCACAACTGGGTCTATATTCAATAACCTTGTCAGGTCACACACATACATGTGCAACAGCTCAAACTGTCAGCTGTATTTAGGTAGGATGTGTGACTATATCTGAGCAGCACATCTTCTGTGGCAAAGATGGAAAATAAATGCTGTGGAAGAAATTGGTTTGTTCATTATCACTGTGGAAGAAAATGTTTTGTCCCTTGTGCCTAGGTTTGAATCCCACACTGTAAAATCAATTTTCCTTAATGTAGAAAGACAAAAAAAAAATGTGTCCGGTCATTACATTTATGTCCCCAGTGAATGTCTGCAAACTTAACTCACCTAACAGTTACCTTCCAATTTCCAATATATATATTTCCAGGCTACATCAGTAGACACCCCTCAAATAAAGGCCAAGTGTCAGATTAACCTTCTAATTTCAATTATTTAATCCCCCCCCCCCCTGCTTGGCAGTGCTGTGCTCTGCTTAACATGATGCAAACATTGGTATCATTGCTTGGGTTTGCACACTACCAGTAAACGCAATAACTGGAATTGGAGGGAAAGCATCAGTTTCCATTACTCTAATTCATCTGGTAGACATGGCTGACAAAGGGGAAAGTGCCACGTTTAGGACACTGAGGTGGAGTTTCCAGGATATTTATTGGACCCCTGATAAAGCACCACAGCCAAAGGCTTTGCGCGGGGGGGGGGGGGCAATTATGACTCTCATACAAGTCTGAGGTGAGGAATAGTTTGACCTAGGCTGTATCCAGTGCCACTGGTATTCCATGCACTGTAGAGCAATGTAGGCAACATTTCACTGACCAACACAGGAGAAAAAGGGATGCTCACAACCACTGGCTGCAAGTTTGAGAGTGTGGACATCTCATAGTTGTGCAAGTATGACAATAAGGGAGTACGTGTAAGACTTAGAAAGCTAAATATAGGCAAGACTGGTATGCATAATATTCTTCTGTTCTTTCTCCAGCTCCCAATAAATGTGAGTTCAATCAACAGCCTCATTTTGCTTGATTGGAGAGACTGAGGGTAGAAAGTGGTGTGTATGCAGCAGAAGAGATATGTTATTGTAGCTTTAAACATTAAAGATAGCTTTTTTTGGTCTTTTATACAGTTGAATCAAATTGAGTATGTATAGCCCAACTGTAAAAGCAAGTAAGCATGCATTAACCTGTAGCATAAACCATTTGTAAGAGTCCAGTCATAGACTGTAGTCAGAGGTTGTGGGTACAAATACCACGATTCCAAACTATATGATACTGGTATTTTTTTCAATAATATTTACATTAAATTAAAAACTCTATACCCATGGCACAAATGCCCTGCTGTATAACTGGAACATACTTATGTGCAATATATGCCATTTCAAGAATTGCTTTCAACAATCTGTAGTATAATGTGTATCTGTATACCTAAATGTAATGCTTAAAATAAAGAGTTGTATAATTGTGTTAGTGTATTGTATGTCACATATGATGGTACTACTTTTATCTCTTTTTACTCTCAAACCAACCCTTATATCTTTTTTTTTTTTTTCTATTATGTCCGATCATCAAAATGTCTCTATGTCATTCATGTGTACCACAGCACTAAATGCTACACATCACAGCGAGGTATGCCAGCCCCAGTGGATCAGCCTGCCCCCTGCTCCACCATCTTCAGTGCCCATCACATCTGAGAGCCAACCTGGCAGTATTGAATCTGCTGCCCCTGCATTACCTGTGCCCTCAGACAGTACTGTCCCAGAAGCTGGTGCAGTGCTTGCCTTTAGGAGCAGTGGCAGAGGTGGTAATTTCATCACCTGCAGGGAGATGCCAGGGATGGTGTGTAGGGTCATGCACTGCACCATTAGTGTACACCTACACCAAATGGAGAAGCTGTTCTCCCTCGTCGTCCATAGGAGGAGAAGCCATCAAGCACTCCAGCTGCCAGTGGAGTAAGGGGACAGTGATGACAGTGAGAACTGAGTCCTCACCCACTGGACTATCTAAAAGCTTGATGTCCATGAGCCTGTGTTATCCCCTCCTTCACCCCAATCATGGTGTCCCCTAACTTTGTGTCCATCACTGTCCCTGTCTCTTGTCTTGCTTGTTTGCATTTGCTTCCTCACCTACCCAACTTACCTGACCCAGACATATCCATGTCCCTTACCCAGCATTCTCACTTACTGAATTAAAAAAATGGGCCCTGTCCCACAAAAAATAATTGTGCTATATATCGTTCTCTTTCAGATAGGTGTCTTCTTGACACACTTTATTTGGTTCAAGAGGCTATACAACATGATTACATTGTTGTCATCCCTCTCTCTGGAGGTGACCTTCCAAGTTCAGCTAATATTCTGCACATATGATCAGTTTTTACTGTTGAAGAATGGATAGCTATGGTTCTTTCCTACCTCCCTCCTGCACATTCCTGTATTGCTTTCCCTTTGTTCTTCCTCTTGCTTGTTCCCCATTTCACCACTTTCCTATCTACCTTATCTGAACACCTATAATCTGGTCAAAAATAGAATCATACACAACACACACAAGAAGCAGAAAAAGCAATGAATCCCTTCACTTTTTGGCCTCAAAGTTTGCATGGAGTTTCACATCATGCACCAATGCTAAGTGATATTGAGAGGCATTACAGTGCTTTAGTTATCTTTATACAATGCCACTTAACCTCACTGTGCTAAGCCAACATACAACACGTACTATAAAGAATTCATGTCACAGCATTATCACTGTTTATATGAAAGTCTTTAAAAGTATTAGATACACCTGGATTCAAACCTATTATCATCTGGGCTCAAAAGGAAATGTGTCAATGCATTTACACCTGCTACCACAGAGTCAGTTAAGCAGCAGGTGTGTTTTTTAGACTCAGTACTGTCAGACTTTAGTAATGTGGCTCACGTTTACGCATTGTTTAACTATGTGCAAAAATGGAAAGTATTGAAAATGTGTATCTCACATGCATCTTCCATTGACATGCCCTGATCTGCTCTACATTAGGTTGATTCATCTGTCCTCTTTCCCTGTGGTCCTTCACACATTTCATCTCTGTGTCCTTATTCAATATACACACTTTCCCAGAGTGTTTATTTTACAAGGCAGTCCATGTACCCTTACAGATCATTTACACAACTTCAGTATAGAATGCCAGGAATGGGATTTCACAATAATCTGTACTGTAGATACACTGTCCTATCCTGTGTTTGGACCATATAATTAACAATCATACCTCTCAACTGTCCAGATTTTCACAGAATTCCAGGTTTTTGCCTTGATAGCTTTTGGTGTGTTCCTTATCAATTTTGTGTTTTTTTGCCATATCACTGGTATGATTTCACAACTGATATGATTCAATAATTACATACATTTGAGTTTCAGTCTTCAAATCCTTTAGAATATGTAGCTTAACACAAACTCCTGGTTATTCTAGCACATTTCTAAAGAGAAAATATGTCAGATATGTCCCTATTTCTGGGTCATTGCCCCTCCCCCCATTATGTTAGCCTTTGTGCAGATGTCTTGCAGAAAGAAATTGAGAGCTATCTTGTAAGCCCTAGTGATCACTGTGGCACTCTGTACAAAACTGTGGACATTCAGTGCTCTGATTTAAACAGGATTGCTGTTGTCAGCCACAAAACCTCACTTATTTACATGTAAATGCGGTGCGCTGTATAAATATGCAGTGAGTGCTGTTGCTCACCGCACATCACTGCTTCCATATGTAAACTCCATGTAGGCTTTTTGCTAAGCCTACACGAAGTTTATTGAATCCCAGGGATAATCTTTTTCAATAAGGCAACTGTTTTATGAGACGTTTCACTGTGATGTTTCAGTATCAACCTGTCATTGGTGATAAACCAGATAGTCAAATACTACATTCAGTAAACCTTTTTCAGAATTGTAACTCATTATCAAAAATGAAATTATTTAGTAACACATTCTTATTACTTACAACTAAGTTAAGTACTATTGCAGGAAACTCACTCTACTCCATGTACTTTGCTAAACTCTGGAATAGTTTCCCCACACAAATAAAACTCTCCAACAAACTAGTAGTTTTGAACCACTGCATAAGCAGTATTTTAACCAGTCCTGGTCCTGCAAATACTCATCACAAAGTTGGGACTTTGTATTCACCATATGATTCTCTTCAACTACTCTCCTTAAAAAGAATGTACTTCAGACTCTCACTGAAATGACAAAACAGTTTTTATACATAACTGCTGCCTGTACAATCCATTAAGTTGTACTTGAGCTTTCTCTTTAGTAACTCCTACCTCTGTAAAATCTCAGAATGTATAACTGTAACTACTGTTAATGTATAAATATAACTACTCTGTGCTTAACTGGAACTTAGTGTATAATGCAATGTAAGCAAATGGAGCTTCCCTTTGGTCTCCACTGAAAATGGGTATTATCCAGTTGGACTTTCCCAGAAAACAAAGACAAATAAAAAAATAAATAAATCTCACAGATATCAGTTTTCTTAGTTTGTTTACAATGTAGCACAACATTATTGTGGGTATTTCAAATGATTAACCTTATTCTGAGGTAGGGCAGCTATAAATAATGGTTCCCTATTACCAGATTGCAGATGCAGTTCATCGAATGAGTCTTGATCAAACCGAAAAGAATGAAAAGGCAAAATAGCAAAGCGGCTTTTCAGAGAATTCTTTCCCTGGGAAAGAATTCACTTGGCCGCTGTCATTACTTTGCCATTTTCTGCACTGTAGTGCGATCTCAAAGTTGGTATATTTAAGTAGGGGGGGTTGTGGGGGGCACAGCCTCCCCACATCAGGGGGTGTGGGAGGTGAAGCCCCCACATTATGTAATGTTTTAAAGATTTTTTTTTTATGAAACAACAATTTTTTTCCTTTGGAAAAAAATAGCTGTTCTGAGGTTTCGAAGAAAAGTAAATATGAGATCATGTATTTAATTACTGGGCCTGCCAGAGATATTTACTCAGAGATGGAAACACTAAAAACTGCATGCTTGTTATGGCTATAGATATGAAGCAGTTTCCAGACTACTTTAATTTAATGACCATGTACTTCTTGCCAGAACCCATCTCTGGGCTTTACCTCCTTTAACAAGGAGAGATAGGCTAGGTAATCCAAGAGCAAATTAAGGAGGACCCATCCAGACATCAAGGTATAGTTTGATGGAGGATATTGAATTGCATTGCTTAAATTTCACAAAAAGCTTATTGGAAGCACTAAGTGATGACTCTGTCTCTCCATCATATTTTGCTCATCTGCTGATGAGGGTTCAAGTTTCTGGTTCTAGTGTTAGCTATACTGTTTGACTTACTGAGATAAAGGAGATAAAGGACCACTGGATCTCTAATGGTGCAAGCAAGACACAGATCACATATCAATCAATCTATAAGACAGAGAGTACAGGGACAGGGCTTCCAGTCTCTCTTGGTAGTCAGGGTTCTAAGCACCAGAGATCTTTTCAGTTAGAAACCTCTGTAACTTTTTGAGTTTGCTTATATGTCAAATGAGGTACCTCCCAAAGAGAAGATTGCACTCTATAATGGCTCTGATCAGTGTTGACTATTGGGGAATGATAACATCTTTGTATCCTGACAAAATATCATTGACTTTTAATTGTGCTATGCAGATTAATTTCCTAACTGCAGTTTCCATATGATGGTTAAAGGACAGGGAACTATCAGTCCATGTGCCCAGGTTTTTGTTTAGAGGGGGTGGTATCTATACTGTATTTTGTAGATAATTGCTGTTTTCTGAAATAAGTAATACTATACTTTTTATCATTCAGTTTAAGCCCATTCTCTGTACATTAGGTATTAACTAGGATAACTTCTTTATGAAGAGTATAAATATCTGAAGGGCTGTTATAATTGCCCCCAGCCTATAATTATCTATATGTTCAGTTAACCGCAGGCCATGGTTATCAGTTTTGAGATCAAAGAAGTAAATGCCAAACAAGAAAAGATGCAGTATAGATCCTTGGGGATTACACTGTCTACCTTAACACTATTTGTTGAGACACCTGATACATGAATAACCAATTATCTCACCAGATAAAGAGCTTTGTTTAGGGCAGATAGTTTCCTTACAGTTCTGGCATTAGGAATGGAATTAAATGTTTTGGCCAGATTGAAATAAACTGCTTGAACAGCATGACCACTGATGACAACTTGTGTAACCATCTTAAAGAGGTTAGCAAGATTTAATAGGCACAACCTCCTGTTGACAAAGTCAGATTGTTGTGGGGTACCTCTGAGGCTACACTTCCCAATATATAATTCACAAGCAGTATTATGTGTCAAACTTGTATGAGTCTCAGGTTGCATTCATTTGTTCTAGATTCTTCATTTTCAGTTTTGTCATGGTTGGTGACCTCATACTTTGCAGATACAGTTGTAAGTAGTGTGGGTATTCCATACTAGGCTAAATATCCCATCCATACCTAGTACCTTTCAATTTTCTTTAAGCAGTGCCATACCTATGTTTTGATTTCTAGGGTTTTGCTTCATTTCATGGGATGAAGGTGGCATTTACCATTATCAAATGTTGTAGCACTATTATCCACGCCTGTAGGTTCATAGGTATGTCCTATGCTAACAGTCACAAAGACCTTTTTAAGCCTTGCCATGCATCCAAATTTCTGACAAGTTCTAGTAACACTCCCAAGTGTAAACAGGGGCTTGGAAGATGAAACATTTACAAGCAGGTGCCTGGAATATGAACCATTTAAGGGCTATCTGTGTCTACTTTTAACATAGGTGTCTTAAACCAGGGATGAATATTCTATTCCCCATTCAAATGCCCATGTTACAAAGTTACGCTTGAATTGGGTGAAGGAAGAACTCTACTTCACATGGATGGGGAGCCTGTTCTGGAGAAAGGGTAGTCTCCAGGATACATACCTATCTCTTCAGCAGGTGCTATTTATATCACAGACAAAGTTTAAGTTTTAAGAATGGGTAATTCTGGTGCTGTTTGTTTTGTGGATATGCAGGAGGTCCATCAGGGTGGGGTCTGAGAATGTCTTGTATTCCGGGCATAGATCTGCCCTCATCAGCTTGTAGGAGATAGAAGACAGAGATAGGGCTTTGAGGGGTTCTTTATTCTTTTAGTGAGGAACCTCTGTGGATGTTCCAATTGTTGGATGTGCCTGTTTAGGTACATACCAAAACGGGCATTGAACTCAATGATAGGTCTGATAAATGTTCAATACAGTGGAACAATGATCTCCTTGGACCTAGATGCCATACCTTTGTTTATAAGTTGCATAACATAGAATGATTTCCTCACTTCAGTAGACACATGATGGTCAAAAGCTGGATTACTGTGTATCTGTTTCCCCGAGTCCCTGACTACTGGGTTGATTTTTAGGGTTGTGTTATCAATATGATAGTTACCAGGAATAGATGATTTCCTGAAGGATACTATATGCATTTCCTGGCATTTAGTTTTAGTCCATGGCTCTGACACAAGTTATTTGCCTGTGTCAGCCCTTTCTGGAGAGCATTAGTGTTGGTGGGGCCCTAATTTTAAATGACCTGCACATTTAGTCAGCCAGAGGCCCTTGACATTGGCCTTGATTTCAGAGAAGTATATGCCAAAAAGGAGCAGTCCCAGGACTGATCCATGAGAAATCCTGCTTGTGACTAGCCTCTTTATAAAGGTGGACTCCTCAGTTCTAACTTCTGGGTCCTGTCTGTGAGCCAGCTAGCTATCCACTGGGTGACATAAGGATTTATACCTAACCTGTTATGTTTGTTAATAATGGCTGATTGGGGTATTGTGTGAAATTACTTGGTCAGGTCCAGGAAGGCAGTGTGAACCATTTTGTCCTCATCCATTACTTTGGTAACCTTATCAAAGAAGTCCACCAGGTTGAGTAGGCATTATCTGCCCTTGACAAAACCAAATTGGGTTGGGCCCAGTGTTTGGAGGTTTCCTATATCATTATTGATAATTTCCATGATAATTCTTTCCATGGCTTTGCATATGAAACCAGTGAGACTTTTGGGTCTATAGTTTCCAGGGTCTGTAGATGGCCTACCTTTGTGCACAGGGATGACTGTTGCTGTTCTCCAATGTAAACACACTGCAAAGCTCTGTAAAAGACCATAAATAGGCCGACAGCAAAGTATTGCACCTCTTTCAAGTTAAGGAAGACTAGCAGACAGGGATGTATTTTCACACCTTTCCTTTCTGTATAAGGTAGAGAAACCCAGATTTAGAAAAACTCACATGATCACATACAGACATTCTGAAACAGAGCTTGTTGCTAATGAGTACCTAATAACCTCTTGACCACAATTCTCTGTCCTACATGTTTATATTGTCTTTTTTTCATTTGTTAGGCCTAAATATGGATATGGAAGAAACAGACATAATATAGTCAGCTTTGCCTTAGAGAGGTTGTGGCCACTACCACATCCTATATTCAAGACCCTCCAGAAGATGCTGCTATGTAAGCTTTTAATTTTGTTTTTTGGTTTGTAGGGTGTGTGCTGTGTAAGCATTTCATTTTGTTGTTTGGTTTGTAGGGTGTGTGCTGTGTAAGCATTTCATTTTGTTTTATGGTTTGTAGGGTGTGTGCTGTGTAAGCATTTCATTTTGTTGTTTGGTTTGTAGGGTGTGTGCTAACATTCTCCTTATTGTTTTTCATACTTGCTCTGCTGAAGAGTTATTTTAATGAACATATTTTTTCTTGGTGTTTTAAAAATTCTGGGTTATGGGAAAAAGACAAACCTTGTGCTTTTGTTTTCTGAGAAGCCAAATGGAATAGATGCTTTTGAATTGTGTGAAGAGCTGAGAAATAGCCATTTTTTAAGGTAAAACAAAACAAAAAATATGGTTTTATTGAGAGATATGTTAGAAATTACTGATGTTCCACATCTCACTCACCCTATTCTTGTTGTGTTCTTTAGCCCAGTGTTTCTCTTGAGCTTTAATGTTCTCTCATTTCCTCCTACTAATGAACACTGTAAGGTCATATTGTGAAGACTTCCCTCAAACTAACTCCGGTTCATTTCCCATCACTGATATTTTCCATCCATTAGCTAAACTTTGCAGTAGCCATAACTTTAATCATCTTTTTCTTGTGAACACTCTGAGTACTACAAATGCCTAGCACTGACCTGTAAACTAGATGTAAACACATGAAATGGAACCTGCACAATCTATTTATAAAGAAACTTTTATCACTTTAGTAAACCTTTGGCAAAGGTAAATTTAAGTATTGACTGGCAGTATACAATTATCTGACATATATTTAATAGATTAGACATGAATGTACTTTATGAGCCAACTTCCAAAGATTTGATAAATAATTATCAGGCAGTGTGTAAGAACTGTTTGAAGATCATAGAAAATGTGCTCCTTTTTATTTGCGAGAGTGGAAATAAAATCAGAATGAATTTTGAGGCTAAATTCTCAGCAACAGCTGTACCCTGTAAACATACACACATGCACATGCACACATCTACAGTGACACACACACACGGGCACATGCATGTGTGCACGCACACATATGCATGCATACACACATATATATATATATATATATATATATATATATATATATATATATAAGTATATATATATATATATATATATATATATATAACAAACACACACAAACTTACTACTACATAAGTTGAAATTCTTAAGAATACAGCCTCAGAAGCCTTACCTGAACCTCAGGAAGTCATATGCACAACAAAACCAGAACCCCATATATGTAGGAGATTATGCATACCTCTTAAAGACCACAGTAAATAAAACATACAACACTTCCACAATGGAAGTGTGAGGGTTCATAGCTACAACATACCCAAGGTTACATTTGAATGAAGACAGTATTGCAAGACTATAAGGCAAACAGTTGCAACCTAATAGCTTCAAATGCATTCTAGTAATTGATTTTACTGATCATAAAACAAATACATTGCTCAACGTCTCAATGTTGTAAGGAGGTTGTGACAGTAACCATTTGTAATGTTGGAACTTGCTAGAGCAACTCCTGGAACACAGAAACTGAATGACCAAAAGATTGGACTTGTATATACCAAGTCCAAAATGCTATTTCTCAGAATATTCCCTTTTTTCCAAGGTATAGAGATCTCATAGTTGGTATGTATAAGTTTGGTGGGTGTGGGGGTGCAGAGGAGGCTTGACTCAACTACAAAGTTTTAATGAGAAGAATGATTTTTGAGAACCGTTCTTCTGTGGATTTTCTTTTTTTGGCTTTTTGGCACTTGGCATTTTGAGCGCCAACATTTCAGTAAGGAGCCATCTGTGACAGCCACATTCCTATCTGTGACCAAATAAGGGGCATTTCAAATAGGGTAAAAACAATTAAAGATAATTATGACATGGCCATTGTCTAAGAAGGTCCATCTTATTGGACATGGAAAAGAATATGATAGAATTACTGAACATCCTAGCAAGAATGAAAGAAAGAACTCTGCTTAGTAAACTCCTGGCAGCACCTCATCACCTTACATGGCACCTGATTCACGGAATACCAATACAAAGGATTCAGTGTTGGAGTGATATTTGCTACCAGCTAAAATTCTTTGAACCAGATGGGCTTCACCTGTCTCTCTAAGATGAGTAAGTACTGGACAGGAAATGTTCTAGCCAAGTAATGTCTTTCTTAGACCTCTTTCTATCCCCTTTCCAAAAAAAAAAAAAAAAAACAGAAGTAAAGGCAGCTTTGCCAAATGTCAGAAATCTAAGCAATAAAATGGATGTTTTAGAAGCTAGCTTATACTTGCATTATTTGAATATTTATACTATTACTGAAACATGGTCTAATGTTCCAAAATGCATGGCACAGGTACAGGGTATTCATGTGTTTAGTCTGCTTTGTTAACCTGATGGGTAGACTGCACCAAGGACCTTTTTCAGCTGCATCCTGAGCCAAGAAGGCAGAGACATTACACAATATCAGCAGACAGGTACACAGTAGGGTATACCTCTTTCATTAGTGCAAATTTAGTGGGTAGACAGTTGTGTCTTGGTACTGGTTAAAAAAAAAAAACAAAAAAACAAAAAAACAAATCCGCTAAAAGCCCCAAACCAAGGGAAACAGCACAGAACAACAAAATACTCATACAGTAATTAATACTGATGGTACTCTGTGTAATATAGAAATCTACTGTATAGCATCTAAATCCCTATGTAGCTTGAGTGTTTTCTCACTTTACTCTTAGAATGTAAAAATTGACAAAAATACACACCTTATGGAGGGTTATTTAACTGCCAAACACTTACCAAATAAGCTATTCAATGAGAAACACAAAAACTCACAGCACAGTTGCTTATCTAACACTCACCAATAATAATAAACCAGATAAAACAAGCAGTCTGGAATCCAAAAGCTAACAAATTGCTTGTTTTCCAGGGCTAAATTATTCTATATCCCTAAAACCTAATTTAAACAAATGATGCACAAAGCATTAAATATGAGTGCATTCCTTTAAGTTTAATTTTCATGTGATTTTTTTATAGTGTTTAAATCAGAATAATATGTCTGTTCTATAATTGACAAAGCATTTCAGATTTGAAAGTTCATAGTGTCAGGATTTTAATAAATCTTCACCTGTGGGTATTCGACTGCCTTGCTTCCTGTGATAAACTATTCAATGTCAAATAGACATTTCTTTTTTTCTTTTGCATATTGCATTAATTTTATTTCACCATGTTTTTACTTCACCTAAATATTTATAGAATAATAGTATGTGTTTATAAATGCAGTTTGGGCCATTCAGAGGTCAGTTTTCATAAGAATGAAATTTATTGCATCGTAGTTAGCAATAGTAAAATTTGGGAGTGATGATTTATTTATGACAGAGTTTGATTTTACTCTTAGGTTAAAGATGATGGTATCCTGGACTTCTCTACAGGTTGCCAAGTTCTGCTTTTTTAAATGTCAATTACCTGAGTCAAATGACACCGAGAACTAAAATACTGATAATTGTTTGCCATTGAAAATCACTCCCCATGGGATTTCTCTGTGTGTGCCAGCAGTGATAACTGTGTTTTTGGAGATTTTTCCTATCTGGTTCTTGTTTATTTATTACAAACCTAGTCTCTGTCTTTTAGCCATCCATAGTTACACCCTCTGTAATTAATGTAGATCATGATACTGTTATACTTTACCGAAAAGTAGCAGCAAATTCAGTAATGTCATAAATAGTTCATCCTTCTCAGACTTTACTAATGGCAAGTATCAGTAAACAGTGATGTGCTCACATCGGTAGACAGAGTGAAGATACTTTCAGGAAAAAAAACTGCAAATTTAAGAATAAGCAATGACAAAAGTGAGAATTCTGTAAATATAGTGAGGAAAGATCCCTTCTTTACCTCAATATGGTAACTGCTGCCACATCACAAGTTGCATCAAAAGTGCAGGTTTCGTGGGACCAGACAACATAATCTGGAGCTTCCCATGCAGAATTAAGGAAAATACCTATTAGTCATGTTAAACAAAATGTTAACATTTAGATACACCCCTGAGCTATGGCAAAAGGCTGTAGTGATACAGATTCACAAAAGGTGAGGGTCACATTAGAGCAATTTAATTTTAGGCCAATAAGCTTGAGCATTATTCTATGTAAATTCATGAAGAGAGTCATAACGTGCCTTGTCCAGATGACTCAAACTTTCTTATGTTGCTTTATGGAACATCTTGGATTTGCTCACGGGTGGTTTCTTTTTCTCTCTCTCATAGCATTCCTTGAAAAAAGTAATGAAGCACCAACAGTATATACTGCTTATCACAACCTTGCTAAGTTAGCTCTACCCCATGTAACCTAATAACTCACAAATTCAAAGAATTCAGTAATAGTCCATCTATGTAATCAAATGGGTAAACACCAGTTAAGCAATACAGCATAAAAAATCAGGGTGTTGAGTTTAATGACTATGCTAATGGGGGTCTCAAATGATGTCCCACAAAGCACTTTACTGGGGCAACTTCTTTTTTTTTTAGGCTATGTAACATTATGAGGTTTGGCAAAAATGACATAACATTTGATAAAATAAAATGTCAATCATAAAAATTACACTATCTTTGAGTCTATAGGGGTAATGGTAGACAGTAATTTGAACTTTGACCAGTGTGTAACTACTGTAATCAATAAAGTATATGCTAAAGCCCATCTAATTCTAAAGGCCATTGTCAGTCTCTTCAGGGAGTTCACTGTACTGGTTTATATATCAGTGTTCTAGTCCGCCATTGAATAGAGGGTTACAGTTTGTAGCCTTTACGTAAGCCACCTGAAACAAAAAGGTGTGATTCCTTACTAGCAAAATCATAGGCTTGGAAAACTTTTTAAAAGGAACAGTTTAAGGAATTATGACCATATTCTATTTCTTAGCGGTTACTTTGAAGTGAACTCTACCTGGTCTATAAGGCAATCTCTGATCCAGCTTAGCTGAAAATCCTGTGGGTAGAATATACCACTCAGGAAGATAGCCCAGACTGGAAAAACTAATACCAAACATAAATATCAATAATGGAAAAATATAGGTACATTATGCAGCATATTCCAAGACAATGAAACAAGCCTGGCCTCTAAATCAGTAGAAGTTCAACATTAGCATCCTTCAAAAGTAATCTTGTTGTGTATATGGGAAGTTAAAAATATCAACACAGGGCTACAGCATTAAGGCTTCTTGAACACCAGCAGCCATAAGTTTGACAATCAAATCTATGAACCTATAAACCTATAAACATGGATTTGTTTAGCAGCCTGGACACTGGAGGCAATGGTTGGGGAGACATAGGAATAAGTGATCATTGATTGCTTACCATTTAAGTAGAAGGGTATCGGCAGAGTCCCATTGTAAATGGGTCCACCTGAAGAAGACTTAGAACTGAAGCATTTATATTGGGAAGGTCGAGATTGGGGGTAATAGTACTAGCTAGTCAGGGTGTCCATGAACTTGAGATGGGGATGTAGGTGTGCTGAAATTAGCATGTCTAAAGGTCCATCATGGGTCAAGGGATGCACTTTCATTGTTATTGATATGGTTATATTGTTCTCTGATCTGTGTATTATTTACAAGTGGCAGAAGAGACTTAGTATTTCACACAAAGGTGCTCGTATGGAATGATATACCATACAAGTGTGAACCATGCTCATAAAGAGGTAAGCAAATGCAGACAGAATGAAACACAGCTGTAAGTGGTCATCTCAGTCAGAAAGGCTGTGGTGTTGAAAGGAATAACTGCTACCCGTAATATGATGTGGCATAAACAATAATGTACCCTCATGTGACATCCACTATTTTCTGAATCTTGCATATGTTTGCCTGTTTCTATTTGTTGTATTTCTACAGACCTCTCTCAGCAAGTATGGCTATTTTTTCTGTATACACTGACAACACTCCACAAAACATTCAGTAAAAAAGTCCACTGAGCTCATATCTTTAACCATTTTTTTATGCTTGGTTTTGGTTCCTCCATGCCTACTGATTATCTTGATCAGTCACTTGTCATTTGATCTCCATTTGCCCCCTTTTAAGATGAGAGCTGATTGTGGCATAACCATCATCCAAGCAGTCATCAGGTTCATAGGTTGGTATTAGGCTATCAGCCCTAGGGCCTATACAAGCCTAGCCATAACAATTGCCTGGCTACTTCTTCCCACACTATTTACTTCCCTGGACCCCTGTCTAGCAGGGTGACTGACGTGATCCCCAGGGTGAATTTCCTTTCTCCCATCCAATCGTCAAGGTTCCTTTTGAAGAGGGCCAAAGAGGCACTCTGCTTGACATGTATGGGCAATCTGTTCCAGAGTCTTGGGAGTCTCTGGGTCAGGAACCTATCCCTCCAGCATGTTTTGTTTATTGTGATGACAAGGTATAGATCCCTGGAGCATGTGGCTCTGAGGGATTGGGGAATTTTCTTTTTTCTTTTCAGCCTTAACATTCTCTGGCATGCTTTTGAGCATTCAAGGGGAGGAAGTATGACACGGGTGCAGCATAAGGCCCTCACTGACTTCTGCAACTGATGTAGTCCCCCACACACATCCTATCTTCTTAATTAGAGAAGGAGAATGCCACTTCCATGGTGCAACATGAGGCCATAACCAGCTTCTGAAACTGGTGTGGCCCTTCAGTAATCTTACCTTCTCATTTCAAGCAGATGACTCTCTCAAGATCCCTGAACTGTGCTAGAGGTTTATCAGCAGAAGATGAGCAAATAGCTCCTCTTCAACTGACCTCTTTCCAAGCTGAATTCTCTGACACTTAGGGTGCTACTTACCCCTGGGTAGGTTGGGCTGTAGGCAGGGTTGTATTCGTCTATGACATGGAGCTAATCTTTAACTATTTATTGTTTGAGTTCAGCTGCCACATGAAAATGCCATTAGGCACCTAGTGTATTGTCTTACCACATGGCCATTTCTATTGCCATCATAGAATGCTTACCTATAGCACCCATTATACCCATTCTAATTTTATATTTTCATTCTATGTGCATGACTACTACACTTAAGTGCATAGTGTGCCCATTAATCCACACGGCCTTGCATCCAACAGCTGCTGCCTCCATGCCTCACCTTCAGAGATGACCTACAATTAGAGTGATGTTTACTCACTGGTTAATTGTACGTCATTAAATGCAACAGTAATAAAAAATGATGTCTGACGAATCTCATAGTCCTGCTAGTAGAGGCTGTTGACATGAACGTTTTTATTTGATTATTCTTTATTCTGGCATGTTCTAGGGACTAGAATTATACAATGGCAGTACTGAAAGAGGAAAGAAATTTCAAGCCAACTGATACAAAGTTTGCAAGCCTAGAAATATGGTCCACGCCATAGTAAAAACACAGAGAAATGTGTATGTGTACAATGCTTTTATAATGTCTGTTTTAGAATGCATTACATGTGTATCTTTGGCAGTCATGAACAATTCTTAGTTTTGTTTTTTTCTTTCTGTGAAGTGTAAAACAGTTCATGCCCAGCTTAATTGTAACAGTAGGAAGGTTGTTCACCCATCCGTGTGTAGATTTAATGATCTTGCATACTTTTTAGCTTCATCGTCATAAAAATATATAAAATGTACTGAAAGAAACAAATTATAAAATAGACTAAAGACTATGTAATGCTATCCTCCATCTCCTCTATATCTCTCTTCTCTAAGGAGGGGAGGATATATTCTCAATAAAGTGATCTTGAATGACTTCAGTAGCACAGTTTTTATTGAATTGCATATGTGTGTGCATGTGTGTGTGCATGCTTGTGTGTGTGCATGCTTGTGTGTGTGTGTGTGTGTGTGTGTGTGTGTGTGTGTGTGTGTGTGTGTGTGTGTGTGTGTGTCTGCTAAAGAGTGAGACAGATAAATAAATAGTGAATCTGCTCTAGTTACTTTTGCCTAGTAAGATAAAATCAATGTCTTTTCCTACAGGCCCAGTGAAAAACAATGGCATCAGCATTATTGCAAACCTCTGGATAAGCCAAAAAGGCATACTTCAAAGCAAGCATCTTAAAATGTTTCTTGAGCTTGCTCCAACTCTAAACATTTTGCAGCCTCATATTGCAGAGCTGCATATAATATGCTTACTGATGTCAACATTAAATGTATTCAAAGCTTATTTAAAATGACTACTGTGGTATGGTTTGCACTACCCTACTATGACTTTAATGTTTTATTAGTACAGGTAGCTTTGCAGAAATAAATTGATAATGTATACATTACCATGTATAGCAGATGATTTATGAGCTTTATATATATTTGTATACATCTGTAGTAGGAATGTGCTATGAATGTAAACACTAGAATGTAGTATGTAAGTGCCTCTGCACAGTAATTACATTCTACCGTATTTTTTTTTTTTTTTTTTTTTTTTATAAATTAGTGCTGTTAAGTAAATAGAGCTTTTCTACCTGGGCCTCTGCTGAAAATGGGCAACTTGCCCAGTCGGACTTTTCCAATAAGCAAATGCGAAATAAAATAACTAAATCGAATCTTAATTAAATCACATTTTAAACAATGACATAATGTATTCTGCGGTGGTAGAGCGGTAGCATTGTTACCTCACAGCAAGAGGTTTTCCTGTTCGATTCTCAGCTTGGCTTGTGAGTGCCTTCTGTGTGGAGTCTGCATGTTCTCCCCACGGTTGGGTAGCATTCAAAAGACATGCGTGTGTAAATGGGTGTGCCTTTGTTGAAGGTTGGGCGTCAAGCTGGCACCTTGGTGTTTCGTAAAAATCTACTGCCAATCATTAGCAGACCAGAGTTCTGCTGTGGCGACCCCTTACCGGGAAAAAGCCGAAAGACAAACAACATTTTAAACAATGACATAGTTACACATACATTAATAGAAACTAAAGCAAACCATAGAGACATTCTCTTTACTTTCATGCAGTATGCATATGTGTTGGCTTTCTAATGATTACCATTCCATCCAACATTATATAAATTGATGAATTCCTGCTTCATTAAAACTTCTGTCTTCCTGATCATAGGCATTAATGGAAGATAGAAAGGAGCTATGCTATAATGATCCAAATTTCACAAAAATATCCATGGTGGTGCAGTGGTTAGCATTGCTGCCTCACAGCAAGAGGTTCTCCGGTTTGATCCTCGGCTGGGGTGCCTTCTGTGCGGAGTCTGCATGTCCTCCCTGTGGTCACATGGGTTTGCTCCGGTTTCATCCCAAAGACATGCTGCAGGTGGATTGGACACTGTAAATTGGCCCTAGTTGTGCATGTGTGTGCCTTCTGTGGAAGGTTGGGTGTCAGGCTGACAACTCAACACTGTAAAGCTCCACTGCAAATCATGAGCAGACAAGGTGATCTGCTGTGGTGACCCCTAACTGGAAAAATCCAGAAGAAGTGTCATAGCATCCTTGAAAAAAATATTTAGCAATTATGGCTACAACTGGGTGGTGTTAGTGGGTGGGACAGGCAGAAAGAGAGTAAGGAGTACTGTGTGCATGCATTTTTTGTAGATATGGTGGTGATGCAGAAGTTGTCAGTACCAGAAGTACAGGCAGTGGAAGTATTCAATAATGCATGAGAAAAGCTCAAGATAACCTGAAAGGAACTTCAACTTCATTAAAACTGGGAATACAAACAATAAGGAGGTCCTTAAGAGTTTACATTAAATAATAAATGGGGCAGAATTAATTATCACATTACTGTTTATATTTCTACAGTAATTGCAATTTATTAAATAATGAAAGAGAGGCATGGTATGCATGCAATATAGCAGCAAAATTCTTTAACATCTTCTGCAATAGAGCAGGTTATTCAGCAATTAATGTCCAACTTTACTGTGATTGTTGTGCTAGCTCTACAACATGGATGATACAACCCTGATAACACTTAAGGTGCCCCAAGCTTGATCTGAGGCTTGTGTACCGGAGGACCATCCATTCTGGGGTGGAATGGGAGGAAGTTACTGATGCTGGTTATACTATCTTAGGGAAAGGGTGTTGGTGGAGTCCCACTGCAAGTGCTCCACATAGGAGAAGGGGAATTATTGCACTTCTTGCAATCTGGGACTCGTGCGTTCATAGGTTAATAGGAGGCTGCTGATCTAGTGGACCATTTGTAACCTAACTGCAACATCCCAATTAGAATTTACCAAATGGCAAATTAATTCCAGACTGCATCAGCATGAAAGTTTGATCTGAATTTGTCTGTTATTCTACAGGTGCAGAGTATTTGGTGTTATTTTATGTCAACTCACATCATTAATGAGAATTACTTCTAAGGTTTCTGATAGAGCTAAAGAAGGCTTTGTGGTTATCCGTGCTATGAATGGCAATTCTCAATTTGTTCTTGCTTTAGAGGATTTTTTTTGTTTCTAAGTTCTTTGTGGATCTTCTTGAGTTCTCCTGTAGCTAATGATGTGTTAAGTTTGTTCTTTCCAGGGTATGAGTTTCATTCTTTCATTGTATAATTTATTTATAGTGGCATTCCACCAAATGGATGTGTTATTGAATTTGGCACTGAATTTAACTTTGAAGAGACCAGCACCTTAAAGCAAACTTGGAGGTGTGTATAGAACTTAACCACGTATATGGCAGTGTGTGAGGTGGGTTCATTGAGGTGAGGAAGGATTTGCTTTGGAGTAGTCTCTAAAGACAGAGGCCATTTTAGGTAGCTCGGGTCTTACACTTAAAGCAAGGGTTACAGCACAGTGGTCAGATTTGACCAATGAATTGGGGGTTGAACATAGGGGCTGATATTGGTGGAAACCAAGTCCAATACTTTTGATCCCTTCATTGGGTTTGGACTATTTGGCCTAAAGAGTTTGCATTACTAAAGTCCAGTAATCATTGAACATACTTATTTGTGGTGGTATATGCTTCCCAGTTAATGGAGGGATAATTGAAGTAATCCAAGAGGATAGTACTGGGTTTGATTGTGGGGGATGTCAATTTATTTAGATATGCCTCATGGACTACAGGTGTCATGATGGGAGTACTGCAGCTGGCTGTGATGTGCTTCTGGGTTTTATTTATTGTAAGAAGGGTGTGGATGGATTCAAGGTAACTGTCCTGCACTAAAAGTCTAGAGATGAAATGACTTATTAGAAGCAGAGATGCCTCCCCTCCAGCTACACCACCAGATATGGTGTTCGGTCTGAAGGAGTACTAGGTACTAAAACCATACAGACTGTGGGTGTAGTCATTTTTCTGAATCCATAATTCACTACTTATGCATATATTAATATTTTCAAACTCTAGGAATCTGTGCAAGGAGTGTAACTTTTTAGGGCTTCTATGACTGAGCAGTGCTATGTTTATATGATTTTGATTATGGTTGGCTGTGTAGGCAATTTGAGAAGACAGACTGTGTGTGTCATTAATCGTACGCATTTATTATATTAATGGCATTTTCATCAATGCCTTCAGAATGTCAATTACACAAAATATCAAAAAAGTAAACAGATTGCAAAATATAATTACATAGCTTTCTTTTGTCATTGGTAAACTAAACACAAATAAAAAAAACGTGTCAAAGCACATGTTTTACACTGGGGGCTTTTCTCAGACATCAGAGCACTGACCACACCCTCCCTAACATAAAGATGGTACTAAAGTCTCACAACTGTGATAAAATGGGAGGAAGCCAGAGTCTCTACTATGTGACACAACAGATCCTGCACTTGATTATGAGTGTAGGCACTATCCATGCATGCGTATGCACATTTATTTTGTAGACATATATATATATATATATATATATATATATATATATATATATATATATATTTGTGTGTGTGTGTGTGTGTGTGTGTACGCACATTTATTTTATATACAGCTAGATAGATATAAAGACAGATGATAACACTTAATTTGGCTAATAGCATCTTTAACTGAGCTGTCAAACCCCATCAAGATCATAGCTGTTTGATGTGTGATATACTCAACTGTCATGTTGACTATAGCACAGGTCTGGTGGATTTCCTTTTGTCATAGTTGTGCAACTGTGGTATTAGCATATTTAAGCAAGGAGATTTCTGGGGTATTGGAGTGCCCCCCCAGATTTAACACGTAGTTTTATAAATGCTGATGGACTAGTTCAGTAGTCATTTGTTTGTAGCAATCAGAGCTTTTTTTTTTGTAGAGTGCATTTTTTTAGTTTGAATCGAGTTCTGTTAAGTTTGAGATTTACTGCATATTTTGGTAATTTTTTGAGTTTGTGTTTTACATACAGAAAGCTGGGTTTTGTATTGGTTTCAGTGTTTTGCTTGGATCAGTCATGTGGCATTCACTGCAATGAGTTGTATGTGTGGAGCTTCAAATTTTGTGTTTTTGATTTTTTTTAAGTAGTCATATTACAGGATATTTATCATAGACCATCTAGTTGGATTCAATGCATCTCATCTCATCTTCCAAAAGATTAATTTGAATCACTAGAAATTACCACAGACACACACATACACACACCCAAAAAGAAAAAAATATTCACTGAGTGACCATGCAAAGCAAATATCAAAAATAAGCATTTTTGAAGTGTAGCATAGCATACCTTCTCATGGTCCCCCCACACCCCTTGCTATTTTATATACTAGCTCCCAGACTATATAGATTTAAAGAAAAGGAAATAGTTGGCAGCATGTGATAGTACTTGTTTCTCCTTCTGTGTTTGTATGATGTCCAACTCAGCAAGCCCACAATGAAATAATACTACTCAATGATCAGGACGTTATGATCACCGGTAGTGCACAGAAAAAGAGAGAGCTTTCAACATTCTCAGGCTTCCTCTTCATGTAGCTGTGTATGTGTGTGTGCATGAGAGAGTGCGTGTGAGCGTGTGTGCACATGCACGTGTGTGAGTGCATCTGTTTAAATGGTTCAGGCTATAGCTGATCAAATAGGCACAGCTGTGTCAAATGACACTTGAGTCTAAAGGTAGAGTTTTCAATGTGGTGCTTTCTGAAAGGTGCCAACAATCCCTATATGCTTCTGCAGGGTGCTGGCACAGATTGCTGTGTAGCAAGTATACAGAATATGCCTTTTTGCCACTGTTTTGTGAACTTAAACTTGATATATATAATCACCGAGGGATGCAGCAGTAATTAGTATGTTTGTAGAAGGGTGGTGTGTGAGTACATATCTCTGTGTTGCCGTGTAAATTAGTGTGCTAAGTTGTGGCCATCTGTGGTACTTTGTGAGTGAATGCAGCAGATATAACAATATAGACTAGTGATTGTTTGTGCATGTGATATAATAGTATCATAATAGTAGATTATTAGGCCAATGGCCCAATACCAATTTTAAGCCTAGCCAAGTTCCCCAAAATGCCTTTGGATAGGCAATGGTTTCCACATGTTTTTTGGAGGATGTATATTCTTAGGCAGACAAACAATTACAAGCTTCCTCTCTTTAGTACAAACATGGATGGCAGACTAGGGGTATATTTGTGGTTTCTTATCCACTGTTCCAGGTTCTGCTTGAAAAAATGCAGGGAATAACTCTGCTTTACATGGATGAGACGCCTGTTCCAGAGAAGGGGAAGCCTCTGAGAAACATATCTGTCCCTTCAGCAAATCCTATTTATGTTGCTGGTGAGGTTTAAGTCCCTAGACTGGGTGCTTCTGATGCTAGTTGTTTTATAAATGTATAACAGATCTAGTAGTGCTGGCTCTGTAGGAGCTTCATAGACTGGGCATGTGTCACCACTCAGCAGCCTGTAGGAAACTGAATATAGGGACAATGATTTTATTTGGTCTGCATAGAACTTGTTTCCTACATGCTCTATTGTTTTTGTGAAAAATTCTTGTGGTACCTCAAATTTTTGTATATGTATGGTGAGGTACATACTGAAGGGAACATTGTTCTTAATGATAGGTCTTATGAGGGCTGAGTATAATGGGATGACACCTTATTTAAGCATAGAAGTCATACCTTTACTTATAAGTTTTGCAACATGGAATGATTTTTTCACCACAGTAGAAACATGTTGGTCAAATGCCAAATCTGTGTGTTCCCAGGTCCTCACTACTGGGTCTTCTTTGAGGGATGTATTGGCAGTTTGTGGGGGTGATTGTCTTGCTGAAATATTCTGTGATGCATTTCTTAGCAGTGAGTTTTAGGCTATGACTCTAGCACCAGTTATTAGTCTATGTCAGGCCCTCTTGGAGGATATTAGTATCTGGGGGAATTGATGACCAACACCAATTTGCAATCATCTGCAAACTTGGTCAGCCGGAGGACCTTGATGTTAGCCTTGAATTCATTGAAGTAGATGCTAAACAGCAGAGGCTACAGCACTGAGCCCTGGGGGACCCCACTAGTAACCATCCTTTTTGTGTCGGTTGATTTCCTTATTCTTACTTCTTGGGTCCTGTCAGTGAGACAGGTGGCTATCCAGAGTGTGATGTATGGATTAATACCTAATTTAGTGAGCTTGTTATCAATACCTGAGTAGGGTGTTGTTCTGTATGCCATGGCCAAGTACAGGTAGGTAGCATATATACTGATTTGCCCTCTCCATAATTTTGGTAACCTTCTCAAAGAAGTCCACCAGGTTTAGTAGGCAAGACCTATCCTTGACAAATCTGAACTGACCAGGATCTAGTGTTTGTAGGTTACCTGTGTTATCATTTATGATAGTCATGATTCTCCTTTCCATAGCCTTGCACAGCTGGCTCATCAGGCTGATGGGTTGATAGTTTGCCAGGTCCGTGGATGCATCATCCTTGTACAGCAGTATAATCACTGCAGTCCTCCATTCATTAGGTACGAAGCCCGTTTGTAAGCTGTGGTTGAATAGAGATTCTAGTGGGACTGATATTTCATTTTCATGCTGTTAAGGAGGCATCCTGGGATATTATCAGGACCCATCAATGCAGTGTTCTTGGCCTTGGAGAGCACCTTGAGCATTTGCTTTCTGATGATGGTTGGGGCAAGATGGATGTTGGAATTTCCTAAGGAATATTGGTGGGGGGGATGAAGTTTGAGCCAAATTTGTCAGCTAGAAGATTAGCTATATCTTCTGGTTCCATGTAGGTGACACAATTTACAATTAATTTGGTACATTTGCTTTGTATTGCCTTTGAGGTTTTAGACATAGCTGAAGAAAAATTTGCGGTTGTCCTTAACATTGGCAGCTATTTTACCTAAAATCTGGCTTTTGCTGTCTTTATTAACTCCTGAGTTGCTTGTTTAGGCTGATGAGGAAGAGTTTACCTTGCTGGGTATTATCCCTCTTAGTTTTAGCCATGAGTTTCTTCCTTTTGTTATATAGCCTAATAATGTTGGAATTCTACCAGGACAGCTTTTTTTTGTTTTACACCAACCCTGTTCTCACTTTGGGTAGGTACAGCAGTTTCTATACAGCTGTTGATTTGGTTATACAGGATTTCTGTGAATGTTTCTGCATATGCAGCAGTACTCTCAGGGTTAGGGGAGCTTGAAATTTATTTAGAGTGTTACTTAGTAGGGTAAAATATGTCTTGGAGTAATTCTTAAAAGTTCTAGGTTTCCAGGTGTTCCTCGTTTTACATTTACCTCAAAGGAAACAGATTTATGGTCTGACCTGACTAGTAAGACATTACACTAGGGGGAGGGGTGTAGAATTCTGTAATGCTTGTGACCTGTTCATTTATTTGTCTTGTTTACTTTGAATCCTTATCAAATACTTCTGTTTTTCATTGTCTTCTGTCTTCTTTTCTGCTACTCCACTTTCCTTTGCCTTCTTTTACTTTTTCTGCATATGTTTTCTTTTCTATCTTACCAATATTCTTCAGGATTGTCTCTTCATTCTTCTTTTGTATTTTCTCCATAATGTCCCTCAAGGAAATATCTCCTTCATTTTCTGGCTCACTCTGCACAACCATTTAGGTTCATGGGTTCATAGGTGTTTACTCGGTTAATGACCACAACGGCCTTTTTAAGCCTAGCCACGCATCCCAAATCTCTGGTAAGTTCTGGTACCCTTGATAAGTGTAAGCAGGGGTGCATTTCCTGTTCCCCATCCAGTTGTCTAAATTACACTTGAATAAGGTTAGGGAGGAACTCTGCTTCACATGGATGGGGAGCCTGTTCCAGAGACAGGGTAGTCTCTGGGATATATAACTGTCTTACTAGCATGTTTTATTTATATCACAGGCAAGGTTTAGAGGTCTTTAGAATGGATAATTATGGTGCTGTTTGTTTTGTGGAAATGCAAGAAGTCCATCAGAGTGGGGTCTAACAATGCCATGCATCTCAGGCATAGATCTCCCCTCAAAAGCCTATAGGAGACAGAATATAGGGATAGAGCCTTGAAGTGATCTGCATAGGATATTTTACTTATGCCCTGTATTCTTTTAGTGAGGAACCTCTGTGGACGTTCCCATTGTTGGATATGCCTGGTAAGGTACATACCAAATAGGGCATTTTACTCAATGATAGGTCTGATGAATGCAGAATACAGTGGAACAATGACTTACTTGGACCTAGATGCCATACCTTTGCCTATAAGTTGCACAACATAGACAGCATCCACAGGACCTGACAACATCCCAGGCTGCATTCTACATGAACTACAGAACGAACTGGCATCCCCACCTAAGTACCATGTTCAATCATAGCCTCACATCAGGCTTTGTGCCCACTGAATGGCACATAGCGATGGTTATCCTACTCCACAAAATGGGAGCCACCACGGATCCTGGGAACTACCACCCCATTAGCCTGATGAGCCTGGTCTTCAAGGCTATGGAACGTATCATCATGGAACTTATAAAAAATGACATTGGTGATCTCCAAACTCTGGACCCCACCCAGTTCGGGTTTGTAAAAGGCAGATCATGTCTCCTAAACCTGATAGACTTCTTTGAAGCGGTCACCAAAGCCGTAGATGAGGGTAAGGTGGTTCACACAGCCTATCTAGATCTCGCCAAAGTTTTCGACACCAACACCCACTCTGGAATTATAGATAAACTCACTAAACTAGGTATAAATACCTGTGTCACAAAATGGGTTGCCAACTGGCTCACTGCAAATCCAACTTCAGACCAGTGACAAGTGGAGTACCAAAAGGTTCAGTCCTGTGTCCTGTCCTGTTTCATATCTACTTCTCAGAAGTACAGGCTAACACAGAAGGTCTTTAGCTAATGAAGTTCGCATATGACTGCAAACTAGGAGCCATAATCAAAACTCCAAATGATGTGGACATCCTACAAGAGGGCCTCACTGAGACAGATGCCAGGTGTCAAAGCCATGGCCTTGAGCTCAGTGCCAAAAAGTGCCTTGTCATCCCTTTTGGTAAAAACGCTGTACAAATGAGCTACCACATAGGCAGTAGTCTACTTAACACCAAAAGTGTGTTAAGAGACCTTGGGACACAAGTGGACAGTAGTCTCTCCTTTGCTAATTACATCGTCACAGTAGTCAGGAAATCCTTCTACATGGCACACCTCATCACAAAAGATTTCTCATCCAGGAAAAAAGAGGTCATTATTCCCCTCTACTTGTCACTCATTAGACCCATTATAGAGTACAACGCCCCTTTTGGTATGTACCTCACAAGACATCTACAACAACTGGAAAGGCCACAGAAATACCTCACAAAGAGGATTACCGGCCTCAAACAGATGCCCTATGCAGACCGTCTCAAAAAACTCCAGCTTTACTCCATCACATATCGCCAACTCAGAGGTGATCTCTGCCTAACATACAAAGCTATGTCAAACCTAGAGCTGCTGGACATGCTCCACTTAAAGAAATCCCAATCCCTCTGAGCTACATGCTCTAGGGACCTAAACCTTGTCACCACAATAAACAGAACATGTTGGAGAGATAGATTCCTGTCCCAGGGACTTGTCCCAGAGACTTCCTATACTCTGGAACAAACTACCTATCTATATCAAACAAAGCTCCTCATTAGCACTCTTCAAGAAAAATCTTGATGATTGGATGGGAGATAGGAAATTCACCCCGGGGATCACTTCTGTGGCTCTGCTCAACAGGGGCACAGGAACATAATTTTCTTGGGTGGCGAAAGCCAGGGTACCTTTTTGGCTAGGCTTATATAGGCCCTAGGGCCAATAGCTTAGTACCTACCTATGAACCTATGAGTGCCTGTAGACATGTGATGGACAAAGGATAGATTACTGTCTATGTGTGTCCTTAAGTCCCTGACTACTAGATCAACATTAAGGGGTGTGCTATCAATATGATAGCTATCATGGATGGATGAGTTCCCAAAGAATACTATTATGCATATTTTGGTATTTAGTTTTAGTCCATGGCTCTGCCACCAGTTTTTTGTCTGTGTCATCCCTTCTTGGAAAGCATTTGTGTCCATGTGGGATTCAATGACAGCTCCTAATTTGTAATCATCTGCAAATTTAGTCAGCCAGAGACCATTGACATTGGCCTTGATTTCAGAGAAGTAAATGCCAAAAAGGAGTTGTCCATGGAACAATCCCTGAGGGATTCCACTTGTGACTGGCTTCTTTGTAGAGGTGGCCTCCCCAGTCCTAACTTCCTGGGTCCTCTCTGTGAGACAGTTGGCTATCCACTGGGTGACATATGGATTTTTACCTAACTCTTGAGGTTGTCAACAATGCCTGAGTGGGATATTGTGTCAAATGCCTTGGCCGGATCAAGGTAGGCAGTGCAAACCATTTTGCCCCCATCCATTCCTTTGGTGACCTTTTCAAAGAAGTCCACCAGGTTGATTATGCATGACCTGCCCTTGATGAAACCAATCTGGGTTGGGTCCAGTGTCAGGAGATTTAGTATATCACTATTCGTTATTTCCATGATAATTCTTTCCATGGGACTTATGGGTCTGTAGATGGCCCACCTTTGTGCAGAGGGATGACTGTTGCTGTTCTCCACTCATGAGGCATGAAACCTGTTTGGAGGCTACAGTTAAACAGCAATTCCAGAGTGCCTGATAGGGCATGCTGCATGCTATTTAGAAAGTATCCTAGGATATTGTCTTTGCCCATTGATGCAGTGTTCTTGGACTTAGAGAGAACATTAGGGACCTGTTCTCTAGTGATAGCAGGGGAGCTATATTTGATGGTATTTCCTGAGGGAAGGTTCGGGGGGGGGGTAATATTAGCAAGTAGGTTTGCTATATCTTCTAGCTCAGTACAGGTGGCTCTATTTACAGTGAGCTCTGCACACAATTGTGCATTGCCTTTGAGGCTGCAGACATAGCTTAATAATGCCTTGTGGTTGTCCTTAACCAGTGAGGCCAAATTTACCTCATATTTGGCTTTGGTAGACTGTATTTGTCCTCTGAGTTGTTTGTGTACTTTAATGAGAGTGCTTTTTTGCTGCTGGATGTTGCAAATCCTAATCTTTGCCATGATTTTCTAGGTCTATTCGTGTCTCATATGGTGTCGACACCATATGAGCAAACTTTTGAAAGCTCAAAAGTTTCAACAGAGATCGTCGAAGGGAATAGTTCCCTTTACTTCACTGTAGTGCGATCTTGGAATTGGTATATTTAAGTAGCAGGGGGTGTGGGGTGCAGGGGGGGCTTGCCCCCCTGCTCAATGTGTTCAGATAGGTTTTTTTTGTATTTGTTTATTTTTTATTATATATTCGATGTTTTAAAACTTCACTCATATGCTGTTTATCACATGAGCATCGGAGTTTTAAAACTTCGAGCATATAATATAGACCCGATTTTCTTCCTTCTCTTATACAGCCTATTAATTTTGTGATTTCACCAGGGTGGCTTGTTTTTTGGGTTATTTCTGTACTTCTTCCTGGTAGGTACAGCTGCCTGTATGCAGCTATTAACAAGCTTGTATACGATTTCTGTGAACAGTTCTGCATAGCCAGTAGTGTTCTTAGGGTTTATGCGGGCCTGAAATTTTGCCTTATTATCACTTAATAGCAGGAAGTTAGCCTTATAGTAGTTCCTGAATATTCTAGGTTTAGCTGGAGGTCCAGGTTTTATTTTTACTTTAAAGGAGACCATTTTGTGGTCTGACCTTACCAGGGAAGATACTACAGAATGAGGTGTGCAGCATTCTCCCATGTTAGTGATGATCAGATCCAGTACGGTTGCACCCCTGGTTGTTGTACTGACAATCTGGTCCAGGGAGTTTGTGTTTACAAAATCCAGGAATCTCTGTACCTGTATATTTGGTGTTGTACAGAAGTCCAAGTTCATAGTGGGGTAATTAAAATTGCCCATGAATATGGTACTGGGCTAGATGATGAATGTTTCCAATAAGTTTAAATTGAGACACTTCCACCTTTAGTCCCTGTTTGTGTACTAGCTGGTCTAAATGTGTGCTGTGTGTGATGTTAAACCATGTTTCAATGACCACACAGACGTCAGCATTCTCTTGGGTCAAGAGAGCTTCTAGGGAGTAGAGTTTTTTTTTTTTTTTTGTTTAGACTCTCAGAATTGAGCAGTAATACATTTAGATTTCCTTGGTTTTGATTTGCTACCTCAGAAGTACTTTCAGTTTGCATTTTCTTAAAAAGGCACTATGGAGAAGACCATGTTTTAGCTAATATGTGAACATCTAGAGGGGGTGAGGTGCAGATCATCCCTGGCAAAGCAGCATAGTCTGTTGACCATCTCCTTCCATGCTGACAAATACTGTACCCTCTTAGAATGACACCAGAAACTAAACCAATTATTAAATTGCATCATTTTTTTTCATATTGTGGCATCGTCCTTGGAGAAGGTAAAATGCTGCTAAATGCTAGGCTCATACTAGCCTGAGTCACATATTCCAAGACTTCCATGATGTCTCTCTTCATATAGTCAAGGGAGGTATGTCTCCAATCATTTATCCCCACATGGACTATGACTGAGTCATACTGGTACTTGTGGTCCAGTGACCTGAGTACATGCATAACGTGGTGCATCCTAATCCCTGATAAACAACTGATCATGACTTTCTCCATACTCAGCCTAGTGAGGAGGGACATCAGTGTGTCTCATGATGGAGTGTCCAATGACCAGAATGTTGGATTGTGTGGTGGCTTAACTTATGGGCTTAGAAGCAGAGGCTTCATGAGATGTGGCTCTATGTACTGATGTGGGTGTTATTTTGAAAGTGTGCATTTGGGGCTGCTTAGGGTATTTTGTATATGTACTTCATCTAGGAGGTCTTTGGGGTTTAGTAAAGTAACATTTAAGTGCCTTAGCATATGTGGACTATTTGTCTTCTTTAAATTGTGTTTGATGTTTGCAAACGTATTGACATTAGGTATACTTTTATGTGAGAGCTTTGCCTCCGGTGACATTGTGTAAATACATCTCTCAGATACCATATCTGATTGAGACTTAAGTCATTAGCAATAAACATGCAGCAATTTCTACATTACCTCAGGATGGTCATATCCACCAAGCTGGTAATGGATATAGTGGGAAACAGACCCTTTTTTATTGATTGGAGTGAGAATATAAAGCAATGTCAGGAGTATCCCGTTTGCAACTCTTTGGACAGTGCTTGTTACTGCAAACTAGTTGTCCTGTGTGCACCTAGGTAATGGTGAAATTTCAATAGTGCTTTTACAAGAAAGATGTCACTCAAGGTGTCTGTGTCTATACCAGGGACTGCCAAACACTTGAAGAGAAACTAATACGTACACCCTGAAAATTTAAGGATGGAGTATTTAGGCAGATACTCTCTGAAGTTAGAAACAAACCAACCAGTACTTACTGAAAACAAAGAATTAGCTTGTCAAGAATGATGAAAAAAGGGGAGTTGTGTGAATGGCTACTGCCTGGTTACTACTAGTGCTGGTTTCACTACAGCTTCACTCTGCTGGGATACAATGCTCATTTGCTTCTTCTCTCACCAGAAGCAAAACATTAACACCAGTCTCAAGATGAGAAGCAGGCCACAGCCTGTTTGGTAATCCACAGTGTTGTCTCAGTTGATGCAAGGGTCTGGAGGCTTGTTGTAGCCCAATCAGGACACTCACTATCCAATCAGAAACAGTCAGGAATCAATGCACTCTGCTCCTTCTCTCACCAGTGGTACAATATAAGCACAAATTCCAAGCTGTCACTTATGAAGCAATTATTAAGCTTTCTGGAAATCAGGAGACTCCAGGAAATAATGTCCCTGTGCTCCTTCTCTCACCAGGAGAAAACAGAAGCAGTAATCCCAAGATTACTACTGAGAGGCAGAATATGGGCTGTCTAATAACTCATGGTCTTCCAAAAGATGTTTAAAGGTAAGAAAAAAACATGGGTTAATATCCTAAGCATTGCAGTGTGCACTAAGCAGTTAAATTTGAAAAAAGGAGTAACTTAAGCTTTAGCTGTCTAAGTGACGAGCCACTAATTTTAAAAGAGTAAGATAGATTGAAAGGGGGTGGGCAGTTTTGTATTTTGTATCTATGAAATACAGTCGGATGGTCAGGAAATTTAAATAGTTGAAGGGGAGTAATTTTACAAAATGATAATTTTGTGCTTACTCACAGCAGACAGTAAAGGGGGAAACAGAAGGAGATATGTGGTCAAATTAACATAAGAGGTAGGCAACTAGAAAGACTGTTGTGTTTAAAAACACAATAGCAACAGAGTCAGAGGATGGAAAAAAATTCTGTGTGACTCACAAGAGAAAAAGCTGCAGTCTCTTTCCTAGTTTTAACATGCAATTAAAAGCAGAATACAAGTAAAGCAAAGTGTAAAGGAAACAAATCATAGTATACAAAGTAGAAGAAGGCAATAAAGTAATACAAAATACAAGAAAGCAAAAACAAATCAACCGTTCCATCACAGCAAGTTGTGCCAGAGTCTGGGTGAGCTTTTCCAGTAAATCATCTCGCAGTCATCATGACTGGAGGGTAGTAATTATACTTCCATCATTTGTTGAGTCATGTCCATCAAACAGGTTTCTTTGAAACATTTCCTCAGAATCCTGCACACATTCTTCATTCTTGATATTTGCTTACTCCTTCATTTCTTTTACTATTCCATCATCTCCTTCCCTGAGCATCCATGAGCTCTGGATTATGCGGAATGCTCCGCATTTAATGACGAGTAAAGCCACTGTTCTGCTATTCTGCATTGAACAGCTGTGGCTCCACTAGAAGGATTTTGATTGGTTTGTGTACCGCAATTACTGCCAATCAGCATTGCAGTATACAAACCAATGCATATCGCTGATGCCCTTCTGCATTACACAGTGTTGGCTATGCTCCACAGTTTTTGATTGGCTCATAGACCATATTTACAGCCAATCGCAAATGCTGTCTATGAGCCAATCAAGTAAAGAGTCTCCGGAAGATGGGAGCCAATGACAGCTCCCCAATACAAGCAAATCACGTTCCGAGAAGCCTTTTCGCACCCAAATAATGCCTTAAAAAAGTCTTTCAGGAATCAGAAGTTTTACTTTTTTGGTCCCCAACAACTCAGAAAGAAGACCAGGAAGAAGGAAGGAGTGGCTACGGATTGAAGACATCTGGAGTAGTCAGGACTTGGAAGCTAGCATGCCAGGAGAGGAGTCTTGCCTTATCAGAACTCGGAAGCAGTCACTGGTCAGAAGGCTGAGATATTATTTTGCTGCTGCCTGCTGCTGGACAACCGGGATTAAGTTTGTGCCATGGATTATTTCTGCTGGAGGCTTCAGTTAATTGTATTGTATTGAGCTGGTGCTGTAGACCTAAGCAGAGGTAAGTATTTTAGCTGCGATGGCTGCAGGTATTTCTCTGGAGAACTGGTATGCTACCACAGATCCTGTTATTATAGCAACGTTTTAAGTTTATAAGAGTAATATTTAGTGTCTGTATTTTTGTGCTGCTTGTCCCTAGTATGTCCTCCTAAAAAAGGAAGCCAATCTGGTGGTCCCCTGCCATAAACAAGCTACAACAGAAGGAAGAAACTGTTGCAAAAGAGAGTAAAATCCCATGAGTGGTGGAGCACCCTGGTCAGCCTCAGTAAGAGATCCCTTATAAGATCCTCCAAAGCTAGCTATGAAAACAAAATTGCCACTGATTTGAAGGGCAACCACAAAGCATTCTATAGCTATGTCAAGAATCTCAATGGCAAAACCCAGATCTGCTCTGAGTTACAGCACAATGACACAAAAATTACAGAACCAGCTGATATTGCCAACATCCTGGCAGATAGGTTCAGTGCTAACTTTACCCCCCCTCACCCCCTAAAGGGCCCATATCTATACAGGAAGAATGCAGTGTCCCTGTAATCACATCTATGCAGGTAAAAGCTGCACTTTCTAAAACCAAAAACACAGCATCCATGGGGCCGGACAACATCACAGGCTGCGTTTTATATGAACTTCAGAACGAACTGGCTCCCCACCTAAGCACCATGTTCAATCATAGTCTCACGTCGGGCTTTGTGCCCACTGAATGGCACACAGCAACAGTTATCCAACTCCACAAAGGGGAGAGCCACCACTGATCCAGGGAACTATCACCCTATTAGCCTGATGAGTCTGGTCTGCAAGGCCATGGAATGTATCATCATGGAACTCATAAACAAAGACATTGGTAACCTCCAAACTCTGGACCCCACCCAGTTCGGGTTTGTGAAAGGCAGATCATGCCTTCTGAACCTGATCGACTTCTTTGAGGCAGTCACCAAAGCCATAGACGAGGGTAAGGTGGTTCACACAACCTATCTTGACCTCGCCAAGGCTTTTGACACCATCCCCTATTCTGGAATTATATCTAAACTCACTAAACTACGTATAAATCCCTACATCACAAGATGGATTGCCAACTGGCTCACTGACAGAACCCACACTGTAAAAGTTGCAGACGCCAAATCTGACTTCAAGCTAGTGACAAGTGGAGTACCACAGGGTTCAGTCCTGGGAACTCCCCTGTTTGGTATCTACGTCTCTGAAGTACAGGCTAACACAGAAGGCCTCTGGCTAATGAAGTTCACAGATGACTGCAAACTAGGAGCCATAGTCGAATCCCCAAATGATGTGGACATCTTACAGAAGGGCTTCACTGAGACAGATGCCTAGTGTCAGAGGCATGGCCTCAAGCTCAGTGCCAGAAAGTGCATTGTCATCCCCTTTGGTAAAAACTCTGTACCCATGAACTACCACATAAATGGCAGTCGACTTAATGCCGAATTTGTGATGAGACCTTGGGACCCAGGTGGACAGTAGTCTCTACTTTGATAATCACATCACCACAGTAGTCAGGAAATCCTTCTATGTGGCACACCTCACCACAAAAGGGTTCCCTTCTACTCGGCAATCATTAGACCCATTATAGAGTACAACGCCCCCTTTTGGAATGTACTGAACAAGACATCTGCAGCAGCTGGAAAGGCCACAGAAGTACCTCACAAAGAGGATTACTGGCCTAAACAGATACCCTACACTGACCATCTCAAAAAACTACAGCTTTACTCTGAAGCATATCGCCTACTCCGAGGAGATCTCTGTCTAACATAAAGCTATGTAAAACCCAGAGCTGTTGGACATGCTAAACCTAAAGAAACCCCTCCAAGCTACATGCTCTAGGGACCTAAACCTTGTCACCACAATAAACAGGACATGCTGGAGGGATAGATTCCTATACTCTGGAACAAGCTACCCATCTATGTCAAGCAAAGTTTCTCATTAGCACTCTTCAAGAAAAATCTTTATCAGTGGATGGGAAATAGGAAATACACCCCGGGGATCACTTCTGTGGCTCTGCTAGACAGGAGCACAGGAAATTAACTTTCTTGGGTGGCGTAAGCCAAGGAACCTTGTTTACTAGGCTTACTTAGGCCCTTGGGCCGATAGCCTAGTACCTACCTATGAACCTATGTCTCTGAAGTCTGACAGAAATTAAACAATTGTATGCCAACATAGATGCTGTTATAAACTTAGAAAGTTGCTAGAATAACAAGAATATTTAAAGTTTCTCTATTTTTGTACTGCTTGTCCTCCTAGTGTGTCTCTGAAGTCTGAAAGTAATTGGACAATTGTGTGCCAACACAGATCCTGTTATTTTAGCAACTTTCTAAGTTTATAAGAACAACATAAGTTTATAACAGCAATATTTAAAGTGTCTTTGTTTTTGCTGCTTGTCTTGTTCAGGTCTCTGAAAGTTATTGCCTTTTTTTGGGAGAAACTGTATGCCAACACAGATCCTGTTATTCTAGCAACTTTCAAAGATTATAAGAACAATATTTAAAGTGTCTCTATTTCTGTGCTGCTTGTCCCCCTATTCAGTTGGGCTTTGTCCTGATTTCTTGCACTAACAGGTTGAGAGGTATGTTGGGATGGATGTCAAAAGTGAGTTATTTATAATAATGAGGTGCTTTAAAGTATCCCATTTTGTTTTCTGATAGAACTTCAGATTGTAGCTTTACTGTGTTTTCATAATAGCAAGACGATGAACTGCTCAAGGAAAACACATAAGCAACCATATTGCACTGCTGGTTGACAACATGTTGGAAAATGGCAATTTTTGTAATTTTAAGTGCTGCAGTGATTTGTTAACTTAATCATGATGTGTTGACAGTAATTTGTCCATTATAAGGTTTTCTTTTTCTGAAAGAGGTGGTATAACAAGGCAGGAACTGGGAATTTGAGCTAGGCTGTTCAGTGGTATATTGGCAGGCTAGAATAGCATTAATGCCCATGCTTGAAATAGCTGTAGTGTCTATCCCTGATTATTTTGGGATTTGTTGAGTTGGGCACTAAACAGGAATTAAAATTATGCCCTTGTTTCAAAGCATTTATTAGTACACCTTCTCTATTCTTGTTTCAGTTTTCAGTAATTTATCTCTGCTTACACCTAATTATTTCTAGGTATGTCCCAGATTCATTGAGTTGTGCTGGTGTCTAACATGTCATGCATATCACTTGACTACAAAGTTGCAAACTTCAGAAAATGTTTTAATTTGCATTCTCTTGTCAATGCCTCAGGTTTATAGCAATATTGTGTCGGGTCTGGTTTTGTCTTTCATTCTGCTGCAGTTTATCTTTACTCAGTGGCATTATTCCAGTAGTGTTTCCACAACTGGAAACTAAGTATATTCATGCCAGTATCACTACAGCCTTTGTATACTTTGGAACAGATTTTTTGCCATTAGTGTGCTATTTGGATTTTTAATTAGAATATTAGGATTTACAAATGTTGGGATATGTATGTATGCTTCTGCTTAATGTGTTTTATTTTTCATGGTTAAAGATGTCAGATCTTGCATTCTTTGGTCTTAACCATTCCAAGGCATGATGTCTTAAATGGCACATTCTTGTAAAAGTACAGAGGACCCTGGCTTTAAGTATAAGTACCTTTTTAGGCACCTTTGCCAGGCCTAGACCTGGCTGTAAGACAGGAGTAGAACACATCTAAAGTGGTGAATGTAAAATACAAGTAGTATTGTCATGATGTGTGTGTTGCAAGTGCATTTGTTAAGCTGGATGTGTTTATCCTTGGCATGGATTTTGAGATATAATCAAGGGTGTTTTGAGTACTGAATGTCATGAAAGTCACTCTTCCCATCTGCAAAACTGGTTAGGTGGGCAAGTGAGCACCAGAGGATTGAAAATGTCATAGTGGAGGCAAGGAAGTGAATACTCTTGAGCATGCAGGCCTTTATAGTAAACAAAAGAAGCAGAGATGAGCAAGAGAATATGGTGCAAAGTCAGGAAACTTCTAGTGATATAGGTAGGTTATGGCCCTATTGTCTCATATATTTTTGCTTTTGAGGAGATTTTCTAATTTTCCTTTCTGCACTATAGCCCCATTTCTTTGTCATTGTTTAACACCACTGTTTTACAAACCTGCTACGTATGGACTGCCCAGATTACAATGAGGACAGGGATGTAGATACAGATCGCACCCCAAAGAAGAGAAGATACACAATATTTCAGTCAAGTTAGGCAAGTGCCTTTGACTGGCTTTCTATGAGTAGGCATGGAGTGAAATATGCCTTCTGCAAGACTTGTGACACAGATTTCACAATCCATCATGGGGCAGACATGATCTGCAATGACATGCCAACAGTGAGAAACACATGCAGAATTGCAAGCATGCAGCTGGAAGGTCTATGGTGGATTTCTTTGGACCTCAGAGTTTAGCAAGTACAAAGGTGGTTGAGGCAGAGGTTGGTTTTATGTCTCTCCTTGCTAAACACAACTTATTTGCAGCAGGAGAACACATCCTGAATTTTATGAAGAAGTGTGGAGAAGATCAAGATGTTCTCCGGAAAATGACATGTGGAGCAACAAAGGCAGCATGCATTGCACAGGATGTTCTGGAGCCTCTTTACCAGAATGATGCTGCAGCAGCCTGCCAGAAATCACTATTCTGTGTGTATATGGACCAAAGCACAGACATGGGAGATGACAAACTGTTAGTGATTCTTGATGGTTACCTTGATGAAAAGGCAAGCAAAAATGTGATAAGGTTCCTTCACGTGCCAGAATGTGTGTGTCAGGTACTTGGAAAACAATGTTTGATTTTAATGTCCACTCTGACAAAATTTAACATTCCAGTTTCCAACATTGTGGACTTTTCTTCAGACAATGTTGCCTCAATGATTGGAAAACACAATTATGTGCTGTCTCATTTAAAGGAGGAGAAACCCACAATTATACACATGGGGTGTTTCTGCCACTTAGCAGATCTCTGCAGTAAGGCTGCTGTAAAAGCGTTACATTCGCCATTTGAAGAACGCATATCAGATGTGTACTGCCATTTCAGTTCCAGTGCACAAAGACAACAAAAACTGCAAGAATTTGCTTTGTTCACAGATACTGACTCCCTCAAGATCATTAGACATGCACCTACTAGATGGCTCAGTCTTAGTAAGGTAATTAACAGACCCCTGGACATGTGGCCAACTCTAAAATTCATATTTTCTGTCTGCAGAGCCAAGGTCAGCTAAGATTGACTTAATTTCTAAAACCCTGCAGAGTCATGAAGTGCATATGATTTTTCTGTTTCTTAAGTATGCACTGGAACCCTTGTTGGAGTTCAACGTATAGCTTCAGAGCTGAGAAAGTCAGCTACTGACACTGCATGCCACTGTGCATAAACTCCTGCAGCATTACGCTGGCAGACTCTTCATACTTGTAGCTGCTGTCAGACTAATCAAACACAGTGAGGTGTCAGTGTTGACTGACAGTAGCTGTGTTCTACCAAACAGTGAACTGCGTATTGGCTATGAAGTCCAGCAGTACACGAGTAGCCATGAGGAGGATATTGCTGGCACAGTCATTGAATTTAACTTTTATAAAAAAGTTACAGCTTTTTATGCTGCAGTGCTGCAGAAAGTGCTGAAAAAGTTTCCCATGCAGGATCATTTACTGAAAGATGCTGCATTAGTTATTAATCCCGCCAAAAAAATTGGACATTTCTTCAGGACTTGTCAGGAATGTTGGCTTCTGTCTGGGTGTGTGTGAAAATGATGTTGAGGCTGAACAATTAATCAATGAGTTTACCCAATATCAGATCGAGGACACGGGGAATCTGACAGGCCCAGTAGATGGGCCCACTCATGTGTGTCAAAGTACTTGGGCACACTTTCTGAGGGATCTTTGCACTGAAGGGAAACTGCCACTCTTTAAGCAGCTGATGATGAGTCTATTTTGCTTTGCTTGCCACACTCAAATGCACAATCTGAAAGAGCATTTAGCATGGTGCAGAAAGTGAAAAATAAACTGCGTCAGTCTCTGAGTGTATAAACATTGAACTCTTTGTTGGCAGTTAAAATGAATGAAGAACTGGACTGCTGTGATGTTAAGCTGCCAAAACATGTTTTAGAGGCTGCCAAGAAAGGCACAGCAGCAAACAATAAGTCTACATCTGATGTATAACAGGAAGCTGTTTAACTTGGTCTAACTAAAATCATTTGTGTGACTTGTAATACGTCTGTTTAGAAAATGTAGTAAATGTGAATATTATTTTTGTAAAGTGCTGTTTCATTTACTTATGGTGTGGTTATGGTATTGCAGATTATTAAATAAAGGTTTTGGATTTGAGAAGTGTGTCTTATTGAATTTTACAGATGTTCTACTATGCTCCATGACGATGGCACATTTCGCACAGTGCGAAAATAGAGTTTTCCACATTATGACCATTTGTCACACATTGTTAGGGTCTGTGTTCCACACTGGCCTCTTAAGAGGTTGAGACCTATGCTCCTTCCATCTCCATCTGACTTCCTGTTTCCCCGGGCTGCCTCTGCACCTGGAATGGAAACAGGAAGTGCACCTCCAAAATGGGTCCCAATCACAACAATGAAGAGTAATGGAAGTTCCCCTGTGCCCTGGCCAAATGTCCTCTAGTAGTGTAAATACCACCTTAGGTCTCCCCTAAAAAGAAGCTACTAAGTTTGAAATAGTAACCTTGTCAACAAAGGATAAATAAGGTATACAGTCTTAATATTTCAAGAAAATAACTCACATTTATTCGGGTGCCAAATAACCATTTAGCTCAGGCAACATTCCTGACCTATATACTGAATGGGCATGAGAAATATTACTCTACAATGCTTTTGAGTCAGTGGATATTTCCTGAGATATCAACAGATATCTCTACTTAGTCACCTATAGATTGCTGAGGGGAGATCTATGCCTGACTTGCAAGCTATCCACAAACCCCACACTTATGAATCTCCTGCATATTTGTAAGTAAAACAGTACCAGAAATACAAGGTTTAAAGACCTGAATTTTGCCTGTGACAGAACATGCTGGAGAGACAGATGTGTGTCTCAGAGACTGCCTATCTTATGGAACAGGCTTCCCATCCACGTGAAACTGAATTTGTCTATTACCCAGTTTAAGCGTAATCTAGACCAGTGGATGGAGAATAGGGAACTCACACTGGACCTGGCACTCATGTCTTTATGGACAGAGGTAGCTTATAAATGTCTGGTCCTCACTGTCCTGCTTGGATACAGGACATCATTACTCTTTTGGGAAAATTTGGCTAGGCTTAGAAAGGCCCCCTGAGTTGTTAGCCTAGTAACAATCTATGAATCTATAAGAAATATTATTTTTATTCATGTATTTATATTTTATTGCTAAACAAGTATAAATACTTATAGAGTGGTGGTAGCTAGACAGCAGGTTTCAGTGAATACTTCTGCGGCATTAAGTATGCTTTAATTCAATTCCATGAAGTGCCACATAAACTCAAGTTATTTCCAGAAATATTAATATGGCACATATTCTTAATTTGACATAAACAATGTCATACATTTTCACTTATTGATCACTCATTCAGTTCAGAACGCATTTCTGATCTGTGTGCTGATGTGTCCTGGGAAAATACTGGTCCACAATGTTATTCAGTGGACAGTGCCTCACCTATTTGAATAAATATGCTATTGATGCGTATTTGTATATATTTATTTCTAAACAAGTGCAAACATCTGCAAAGCCGAGGCAGTTTGACACCAGTTATCACTAAGAATTTTTCCAGCATTATGTAAGTTTCAGTTGATACCATACACTATCATCAGCTCTTTCTCAGTCAGGTTATTAATACAAATTATGAAGCATTTATTAATTTGGTATTAAAATGGTATCACACTTTCACCTAAGATTTCACTTACTGACCACCCCACTGAATTACCAGCTAAACTTTTTGATGGCTTTGCCTATGAAACAATGCTCAGCAACATACCTAAGTGGACAGTGCCCAAGATAGTTGCATAAATATATTTATGCATATTTTATTAAGAACTGACCATTCAGAAAATCTGTAGAAGATGTCACTGTATTAACGTTTTTATAGACTATTTAGAGAAATTATGATTACATAGTAAATGATGGAATAACACAAAAATACCATCATTTTATGATCTAGGCATAGTGTTAGGAAACAATTTACAAGTTCATGCTCATCACTATGAACATACCAGATCAAATTCAAACAAAGCTGTTTTGTAGCTCATCTAATTCTAAAGAGCATGTCTATCGAAGGACATCGTTGGGCTGCTCTGTATCAAACTGATCTAATTATTGAAAGCAACATAAAGCAGTGCAACAGTTCCATAATGGCTAATTGTAAGGCTGAAAACCTGACTAATAACAAAGACTGCAGGAAATGGCATTATATTGTGTTTCTTTTAGGCAACTTAGAGAAGACCTTGGCTAAGGGTATAACATAATAGATCATCTACTTTTACTATAATAATGTCTTCTGAGTCTTTGCCTAAAACACAACAGTTTGGCTAGCAAAATATATAAAAAGGAAGGCACTGGTTAGACAGGTCAGATTTCAGTCAAGAAAAAATATTGTAGACACAAAAGCACACTGACAGCAAGATTAAATCCACACAAATGCTTTAACTGTTTTCACCACGTTTTCATCTTATAACTTCATCAGATGAGCGTACCAACAGTTAAAACATTAATTATATACAATATTTAAAAACGTAAAAGCCACTCAAATAAACTAAATGATTAAAAGAACCATGAAATTAAAAGGACCAGTGCATATCTAAAAAGTTGCATGAAAACACTGTTTAAAAATCACTGTTTTAAAAAAGAACTGTTTAAAAAGACTTGAAAACATTCAAAGCATACACATTTAAACATGTTATTGCACAACACTTAATACGTACATTTATAAAAATGCATAAAATAATAAATATATAAAATGCATATATAAATGCAATGTTTTGTGTTAAAACCTAACAGATATATATATATATATATATATATATATATATATATATATATATATATATATATATATATGCATGTGCATATGTACTGTGCAGTGCACATATATGTTTGTGAGTATATATATAGGGCTTTGTGTGATGTGTTCAAATGAATACTTTGTTAACAGTGTTCCAGGGTCAGACGTTTAGTCGAATGTGTGTGTGATTGAATGTAGTCTTTGCTGATGTATGAATTTGCTGAAGGTAGTTGGAGAATAATCCAGGTAAGGTGTGCAGGTAAGAAGGAGTGTGGGGTGTGTGTTTTAATGCTAAGATTTCTGGATTTATTTAGAGTTTTGACTCTAGAGGTTAGGTGTGTGTATTTGTATATGCATGTGAGCAGTTGTATTGCTTTGGGGCAGGGATAGGCTAAGGGTTAGGTAATGGGACAGATGCTTGGTAACATGCTTGAATATTGATGCATGTGGTGTGTGACAGTGCCTCGTCTTTGGTTGTGATAGTGTTATGGAAAGGTTTTTTTTTTAAGGTAAGGTGCAAGGTTAAAGTTAGGGGCAGGGTTAGGGTTAGCATGTATTAATGACATGATAAAAGGAGGAATGAATGCAACACATGAAAATCAGAACCCTAACCCTGTTTCTTTCCCTAATACTATTCCTGGACCTCGCCTTACCTCAGAAAAATCCTTTCTGTAACACTATCACTACTAGTATCCATACACATTTGGACCGTGCAACAACTGGAATGCCCACAAAGATACCTTAGTAAAAGGATACACTGCCTAAACAATATGTCATTCATGGACTGATCCAAAGCCCTGTTACTATACTATATATCCTACAGTCTGCTAAGAGGTGACCTGTGTCTGGCATACAAAGCATCCTCCATCTCAGTACTGATGGATTATTGCACATCAGCAAGTCAAATTGGATCAGAAATACTCAGTCTAGAGATTAAACCTCTTCTGCAGCATCAACGGAATGTTCTAGAGCAGTGTCTGCTGGATATGTCGGTCCTCCAAACCAGAACCCTCATCCACACAAACCAAAACTTATTCCTTTCCATCATATCTCACAACTGCCCAGAGTTTTGCAGAATGTTGAGATTTTTGCCTCAGGGGTTTTGATTTGCTTCTCATACAATTTGTGGTTTTCTGGCAAATCACTGATGATTAAACTCACTAAATAATGAGTTTCAGACTTCATATCTTTCAGAAAATGCATTCTAAAACAAATCCTGTTACTCTTGTAGCTGTATAAGTTTATAAGAGCAATATTTAAAATCTGTCCGTATTTTTGGGCCTTTGTCCCCCCATTATTTTAGGCTTTGTCCAAATTTCATTCACTAAAAGGTTGACAAGTATATTGTCTATATTCAATCACAACTTGGATCTATGGATGGGAAATGGAAAATTTACCCCAGGGCTGCCCTCTGTTTTTTAAATGAACAGTGGAAGCTCCTAAATGCTTTATCCTATGCATGAGTCCTCACAAATTATCAATGGTATTATCCATTTATTCTCACTAGGAGTAAGGCCAATCTAATATAACAATGGGATAGGTTAATTCAAGCAACAAAAGGGACATTGGCTAGACTTAAAATGGCTTGCAAGAGTAGTTAGCCTCATACATACATATGAACCAGTGGTGGAGTTTTCTCATAAGACTGCAAAGGGAAAGAATTTCCTTTTGCAATTTTTTTTTTAATTTTAGTCAGTTGGGTTTTCGGTAGCTGTGTGTTTTAACTTGCAGGATAAATAGTCACTGCAATGAATTCTGTTAATTAACATATACAAATAAGTCATATTTGCAGACAGGAGTGTGATTTGCAATTATTGCATACACCTAAAGATAAATACATTTATTATGATAAGCAGTACTGTACATCTGTAATACGGGTTCCCTTTAAATCATCAAATATTCTGATCACCGAGACCAGAACATCGATGTTCAGAACATCGAAGGTTTAAAGTGGGAGTGCCAGGTAAGTGAGATTGTGGAATGCTGGGTGTGTATGCAGGGCAGCAAGGTGTCCTGCATGGTGTATGTGTGTGTGTGTGTGTGTGTGTGTGTGTGTGTGTGTGTGTGTGTGTGTGTGTGTGTGTGTGTGTGTGTGTGTGTGCCATCTGAGTGTTGGCATTGCAGGTAGGGTACGGGAAATCTCCCGTTTAGCACTACCGCATATAGCGGTAAATGGGAGATTTCCCTTACACACTGTAGTGCGATCTCTGAGTTGGAATATCAAAGTAGGGGGGTGCGGGAGGCAAAGCCCCCCTGCATAACATAGTGTTTGTGATTTTTTTTTTTTTTTTATGGTTTATTTTGAATTTTCGATGTTCTGGTCTCAATGATCAGAATGTTGATGTTCTGAACATTCAATGATTCAAAGTGAATCCCTGTAATACATATACAGTACTACTTGTTATACACATATGTATATACACACATACACATATAGGTTCATAGGTAGGTACTAGGCTATTGGCCCTAGGGCCTATATACGCCTAGCCAAAAAATGTACCCTGGCTTTCCCCACCCAAGAAAATTATTTTCCTGTGCCCCTGTTGAGCAGAGCCACAGAAGTGATCCCTGGGGTGAATTTCCCATTTCCCATCCAATCATCAAGATTTTTCTTGAAGAGTGCTAATGAGGAGCTCTGTTTGACATTGATAGGTAGTCTGTTCCAGAGTATGGGAAGTCTGTGGGACAGGAATCTATCCCTCCAGCATGTTCTGTTTATTGTGGTGACAAGGTTTAGGTCCCTAGAGCATGTAGCTCTGAGGGATTGGGATTTCTTTAAGTGGAGCATGCTCTGGGTTTGACATAGCTTTGTATGTTAGGTAGAGATCGCCCCTGAGTAGGCGATATGCGATGGAGTAAAGCTGTAGTTTTTTGAGACGGCCTGCGTAGGGCATCTGTTTGAGGCCAGTAATCCTCTTTGTGAGGTATTTCTGTGGTCTTTCCAGTTGTTGTAGATGTTTTGTGAGGTACATACCAAAAGGGGAGTTGTACTCTATAATGGGTCTAATAAGTGATGAGTAGAGGGGAACAATGACCTCTTTTATTCTGGATGAGAATCCTTTTGTGATGAGATGAGCCACATAGAAGGATTTCCTGACCACTGTGGTGATGTGATTATCAAAGGAGAGACTACTATCCACCTGTGTCCCAAGGTCTCTTATCACATTTTCGGCATTAAGTAGACTATCAGCTATGTGGTAGTTCATGGGTACAGAGTTTTTACCAAAGGGGATGACAATACACTTTTTGGCATTGAGCTTCAGGCCATGGCTTTGACACCGGGTATCTGTCTCAGTGAGGCCCTTTTGTAGTTTGTCCACATCGTTAGGAGTTTCAATTATGGCTCCTAGTTTGCAGTCATCTGAAAACTTTGTTAGCCAAAGACCTTCTGTGTTAGCCTGCACTTCAGAGAAATAGATACCAAACAGGAGAGGACCCAGGACTGAACCCTGTGGTACTCCACTTGTCACTGGTCTGAAGTCGGATTTGGAATCCGCTACTTTCACAGTGTGGGTTCTGCCCATGAGCCAGTTGGCAACCCATCTTGTGACATAGGGATTTATACCTAGTTTAGTGAGCTTATCGATAATTCCAGAGTGGGGCATGGTGTTGAAAGCCTTGGTGAGATCTACATAAGCTATGTGAACCATTTTACCCTCATCTATGGCTTTGGTGACTGCTTCAAAGAAGTCAATCAGGTTTAGGAGACATGATCTGCCTTTTGCAAATCCAAACTGGGTAGGGTCCAGAGTTTGGAGATTACCAATGTCTTTGTTTGAGTTCCATGATGATACGTTCCATGGCCTTGCAGACCAGGCTCGTCAGGCTAATGGGGCGGTAGTTCCCGGGGTCCGTCATGGCTCCCCCTTTGTGGAGTGGGATAACTGTCATGGTGCGCCATTCAGTGGGTACAAAGCCTGTGGTGAGGCTATGATTGAACATGGTACTTAGGTATGGTGCCAATTCATTCTGTAGTTTGTGTAGAACACAGCCTGGGATATTGTCAGGTCCCATGAATGCTGTGTTTTTGGCTTTGGAGGGTGTGCTTTTTACCTGTGTAGCCGTGATTATAGGAACTTTGCATTCTTCCGGTATAGAGATGGACCCTCTAGGGGGTGAGGGGGGGGGGGTAAAGTTAGCACTGAGCCTATCTGCTAGGATGTTGGCAATATAAGTTGGTTCTGTATATTTAGTGCCATTGTGCTGTAACTCAGAGCAGATCTGAGTGTTCCCATTGAGATTCTTGACATAGCTATAGAATGCTTTGTGGTTGTCTTTAGAGTCAGTGGCAATTGTGTTTTTGTAACTAGCTTTGGAGGATTTTATTAGGGATCTCAGCTTCTTACTGAGGTTGACCAGGGAGTTCCTCCAGTCATGGGATTTTACTCTTTTTTGCAACAGTTTCTTTCTTCTGTTGTAGAGTTTATTTATGGCAGAGGACTACATAAGATTGGCTTCCTTTTTTTGGAAGATAACATCTTGGTTCTATTAGGGATAGCATGATCCATGCACTCGTGTAAGTGCTTATAAAGTGCATTTGTGTAGGATTCAGCAGTCATACCTCTATTTTCCATCTGCATGGGTGTCATGAAGTTTGCCACTTCTGTCTTAAGAAGTGTGAAGTTGGCTTTGAAGAAGTTTTTTACTATGGTTTCCCTAATTGGGGGTGGGATGTGGATGTCTAGGCTGATTAGCTTGTGGTTGGATCTGACCAACGAGGAATTTACCTCTGGTGTGGAACACCGGTTTCCCATGTTGGTAATGACCAGGTCTAGGATATTGCTGCCCCTGGTGGGGGTGTGAATAAGTTGATCCAAGGCATTGGAATTTATGTATTCTAGAAAATGTTGAGCAAAAGAGTTGGTACATGAGTAGTTTTCCCAGTTAATGGTGGGATAGTTGAAATCGCTCATTATTAGGGTGTTGGGTTGTACCCTAATACTTTCCAGTGTATCAAGAAATGAGGAGTGGGAATCCTGGGGCATGGTGGGGGGTCTGTAGCAAACTACAATTTGGATTGTGGTCTTGCCCAGAGTTAGTTGCACTTGGATAATCTTGGATGCTTTATGCTGTGCAACTAGCCTGAAGGTGTGGATATCCTTAATGAATATGGACACGCCTCTGCCTTTAGTGCTTCGTTCTGGGTTAGGTGGCAGAAAGGTGTGTTATGAATTGTAGCCTGGTAATGCAGGGGTGCTCTCTGGAGCTTTGAACCAGGTCACTGTCACTGCACAGATGTCAGTGCCTCAAGTGAGTGCATGTTGAGGTTTAGACTTCTAGAATTGAGTAGCATTACCCTCAGATTTTGGTTGCTTGTGTTACGGTGGTGAATTTGTCATTTAAACCTTGCGTAAAAAAGGCACTATAGGGGTGGCAAGAGCCTTAGCCAGTATCCAGAATCCTAAGGGCGACAGGTGCAGGCCATCTCTGGCAAAGCATCGTGGTCTGTCGATCATGTCATCCCAGGCAGACAAATACTGGATCCCCTTAGAATGACACCAGAAGCTTAGCCAATTGTTGAAGTCAATCATTTTGTCCTTGTACTGTGGTATCATTCTGGGTGATGGCAGGAGGCTACTCAGGGTTAGGGTCATACCTGCCTGGGATACAAGATCAGAGAGCTCCTCCATGTCTCTTTTCATGTAGTCCAGGGAGGTACGTCTCAGGTCAGTCACACCAACATGGACAATGACAGTGTCATATTTGTACCTATTGTGGAGTGACCTGAGTGCATGCGTTATGTGGCAGATCCTGGCACCTGACAGGCAGCTGACAGTAACTTTCTCCCTGTTTAGCCTGGTGAGTGGAACATTAGTGTGCCTGACTATAGAGTCACCTATGACTAGAGTGTTGGGTACGTTGTTATGCCTTATGGGCTGTGGTTGAGTGGCACACTGAGTTTGTGGGCTATGTGTCATTTGGATTGTGTTGGGGGGTGGAGTTTGCTTGCATTTATGCTTTGGATGTCCCTGATGCCTGGGCAGGTATTTATTGAGAGCCTCCGTGAATGTAGGTGTGTGTTTTGTGTTTCTATGTGTGTGTTTTGGTGGTGTAGGTTTTGAGGGACTATGTGATGAAAGTGGTGTGGTGCAAGTGTTTACCTTCTCCTCTTGACTGTCTAGTCCAATCTTGGGTGAGGAGAGCTTTGCTTCCAGTTTGGCTATATAAGTGCATCTCTCACAGGTTGTAGTGTTGGGTGGTAGGAGGAGAGGGTTGTTTGTGTACATGAGGCAATTGCTGCATTGCTCCAAGATGCCCAAATTCATCAGGTAGACAGGAGAAAACACCGGGAGCTGACCCCTTAGACATGCCTGGATAGGTGCTTATTTATTAAGTACTAAAAACTGCTTTCCTCTAGACAAGTGAGGAAAGTTGAGTGCTGTAGTAGTTTGCAGCTTATGTAGTGCTTACAATGAGTTCTGAACAAGTGCTGAGTTCAAAGAAACAGATTTGAGTGCTGAAATTAGAAAACTGGCTAGTTATAAGAAACAAAACTAAGCTAGAAAGCTTCCCTCCAACACAGAAGGGCATGAGGGCTCAGAAGCCTACAAACAGTCTAGACCACTTAACAGGAAAGGCATGAAATGCTTAACATTTTTTTTGTTCTCTTTCCCAGATGCTCTCTTTGTACACAGTAGGAGTGACTGAAATCAGAATATGATCTCACTGCACTCAGTTGAGTGAGCAAATGAGATGGGCCCAGAAGGAATATCCAAACACAAATTTACAAGAGGGGCGGGCAGTTTCAAAACCACTAAGATTAACACCAAAACAAAAACAGGGAGGGTCGGTGGGAAACTAACTGAAGAACAGAGTCAAAACTTCCACTTGAGTTAATATTCATGCAACACAATTAAATCAATTTAAATACTGTATTATTTGAAAAAAGTGCAGATAAAAGGTACTTAAATTCTCTTATACGTCCAGTCGAATACAGCTAGATCTTAGCCAGCCAAAGTTGAGCTTTTTAAGCAGAAAATATTTCAAACTGTACCATATATATATATATATATATATATATATATATATATATATATATATATATATATATATAAAGCAGCATATGTTGACAAGTGGAAACACAAAACCATTATGAGAGGGTCAAGGTGTAGAAAGCTGAGACAGATAGACCTGACTTCCATATCCCCAACAGGTGACTCCGGCTTTACTAGGGGATGCTTATGCATTTTCTGGCCAGTTGAGGGAGAGATACGTCTTCCTATCACCAATTATAAATCATTAAGTAGTAAATAATATGGTAACCACATTACCTTGTTCAGTTCTGAGTTAACCACTGGGTCATTGCTGTTACAGCCTCCCTGTTAAGCATTATATATTAATCACTCATCTTCTTGTTATAACTGAAGGGGAAATTGTATTTTTTCTGAGCTATGTAAAACATTCTATTGTCTCCTATCGTTCATCCTTACATATATTTTACAGGCTACTTATGCCCCACATTATCTATTTCCTAAGTCAGCTGTCTGAGCTTTTTTTCCTTTCTTGAGGCCAGTCTGTGTCTCTTTCAAAGCCAGTTCCCTCCAGTTTGCTCAAATCTCTGGTGCTGTTTTATCATCTTCTTGCCCCTTACCAGTTTCTTCTATTTATTCATTTTTATTTATTCATTTGATAACTAAGTTAGAGCACTGCCAAGTTTAGCAATCCTTACTGCTTCGACTTTAAGTTCAGCCTGTTCCCAGGCTACCCAAATAAATTCAGATTAGCCCTCAATTCTCACCTAACAACCATGTGTCAAGCAAAGCTGGGTACCCTTGAATCTACTTCATATTGCTGTGCCCTAAATTTGTGCTTCAGCCTGCCCCCTTACCTGTCCAGATGTACTTCAAGCATAGTGATCATAACTGGTTTATTACTGGGGTTTTCTTAACCATTCAGAATATCACTAGCTAAATATGTTACTGAAAATTATAATAATTACTCATAAATACTATGCTTCTGGGGAGCATAATCTTTATAAGAAAAGCATATCTAGGGTAGGGTGAAAAGTGCAACAGGCACTCCAAGTGGAAGGGGTGTGTGTGTGGGGGGCAATTATGAGCCCTGAGAACACATAGGTTCATAGGTGTGTACTAGGCTAATGGCCCTGGAGCCTTTACAAGCCTAGCCCATAGGATTACCCTGGGATCATGCCATCCAACCTTAGTTCCCACTGCTTCCATTGAGTAGAGCCACTGGAGTGATCCCTGGGGTGAATTTTCTATTTCCCATCCATTCATCAAAGATTTCTCTTGAAGATGGCCAGTGAGGTGCTCTGTTTGACATGTATGGGAAGTCTATTTCATAGCATGGGCAGTCTGTGGGTTATGAACCTGTCCCTCCAGCTTGCTCTGTTGATTGTGGTGATGAGGTTGAGGTCTCTGGAACATGTGGTGCGGAGAGATTGGAATTTCTTTAGATGTAGCATTTCTAACAGAGCTGGGTCAGACATGGCTTTGTAAGTCAAGCAGAGATCGCCTCTAAGTAGGTGATATGAGACAGAGAATAGCTGGCGTTTTTTGTCTGTCCATATAGGACAAGTGTTTAAGGCCGAGGATCCTCTTTGTGAGGTACTTTTTTGGCCTCTCTAGTTGTTGCAGGTGTCTAGTGAGGTGCATGCCAAATGGGGCATTGTACTCGATGATTGGCCTAATGAGGGAAGAGTAGAGGGAGACAATGACCTCTTTCTTCCTGGATGCAAAACACTTAGTAATGAGATGTGCCACATAGGAGGACTTTCTGACCACAATGGTAATGTGGTGGTCAAAAGAGAGGTTGCTGTCAACCTGTGTTCCCAGATCTCTTATAACACCTTCTATGTTCAGTGGGCTACCATTGATGTGGTAATTCATAGGAGCCAGGTTTTTCCTCTTGATGAGAGGGCATTGTGGAGAAGTGGTGTTCCAAGGAGGAGCTCCCACATACCTCTCAACTTCTTAGAGCAAGAAATCTGGACAAAGGCATAAATAAAAGTGGGACAAAGGCCCAAAAATAGGGACAATTATTAAATATTGCTCTTACAAACTTAAAAAGTTAATCGACTAACAGATTTTACGTTAGCATGGATATTCTGAATGGTACGAAGTTTGAAACTCAAATGTCTGTCATTATTTGTTAACTTTAATATTTAATGATTTGCCACTAATTTGCCAGAAAACAATAATTTTTTGAAGAAATGGACCAAAAATATGAGGCAAAAATCTGGACATTTTGCAAAAAATCTGTATAGTTGAGAGGTAAGGCTCCCCAACTTAGTGTCGACAAGCACCAGATTGGGGAGTGGTACCAGCACCGGGTAAGTCAGCTATGGTTCTGCTCCTCCGCAAAAGGCAGTATATTTTGACCAATCATTCAATGCATTTGCCAGGAATTCTCTCATACAAACCTTTTCAGTTTTTCACCCATGTGTTTATTCAGTGTGAGGTATTCCTTTACCCCTACCTATTTCCCCTCCTTTCTTATACCAGCAGATGATTCGGGCCTTTGTGATGCTGACTAAGGGAATGACTACTAATTGCTTTCAGATGATATTGTAAGCCTGACTCACGTCTAAATCTTAATTCATACCACGCTATCATTTTCAAATAAACTGGCACTTGAAAAGCTACATTTTGACAGGTAATAAGGTTTTTTTCTCAACCCTGCTCTCACTTTCTTAATACATTTGAAGTCATTTCCCTGGTTTCCTTGTATAACACTCTATACTAAGTGACCTATTCTAAGCAAAGACTTTGTGTGCAGTCAAACATTTCCCATTCTTAATATGTACATTAAATAGTGCTAATCCCAGAACTGACCATTCATGCTCTTCATTGATTTAGTTGGGTTCTCTCTGCCATTATCTTTGTCTTCTCTTCCCTTTCTTTTTCCACGTTGAAACACTTTGCTTGTGACTCGTGTCTTTTGTACTGGGATCAGAGATGGCTGGCGATGTCAAATCAAACGGGGGCTGCAGGAGACAGCTGAATGGGTGGGGGTCAATGGGAAGGGGTGTGGCCAACTAGAAAGTTGTGGAGCTATGCTCAAAACCACAAAAACTGTAACTTTAATTAAATGCACAAGCATGTGTGCCAAACCATCATTATGAGAGTCCAATCAAGACAAAATGAAGTGTAGAAAAAAAAATATTTCAATACATATTACTTCTGAAAAACATTACTGGATTGTCAGTCAAAATCAAGTATAAGAAAAACAAGCAGCACTCAACTCAAACCACTCCTCCTTGCACTACAGTTCTAATTATAATTTATATTCAGCTTTATTAAAGTACCAAGTAACATGCTGAAAGTTGGAATCTCTGTGATACCCCCACTTGTAAAAATGTTTCTTATCCAAAAAATACCTGCTGCCTGGCAACAACTGTCTACTTGTTTCATGGGGAAAACATGATCAAAGTAAAAAATGAAAAACAAACAAGAAACAAGCTCAAGATACATTGCTTAAATGATTACTGCACATGTTATGGACCACACATGATAGATTGGCATTCTGTTTAGTTTACAGGTAAATCTAAAGCAAAAGGAAGGAAGGAAACCAAATCTAGGATGAATATAATTCCATTTTAATAATCCATTCGTTCTGGTACCTCGGCAATTCGCCTTCAGTGGAACAATTTTTGAATGTATTACATCCTACATATATATAGTAAAATCAATTAATTAATCAACATCAATTAACTTGTAATTGCATCTTCTTAAAGCACACCTTATGTATATGAAATACTATTATATTATATTAAAATACTATCCTAATCTAAAGTGCTATTATGTTTATTTATGTTTTGTATATTAAATATTCATTATTAAATATGTAAAATACAATTTTTCAAACTAGCTAAACAAATTGATATAACCTTTGGTTAATGAAAACATAAGCAGGCAAAACCAGGCAAAAGCAGACAAAGGCCAATGAAAATAAGAAAAAACAAACAAAATAAACAAAAATATCAACCCATTCCACCATCTAAATTCATCCCTCTGGGGTATAAGGTATGATAGTTAAAAATTAGCCTATTTTCCAACCTACTTAATTCATTTTTGAAATTTCCTCCAAGTAAATGGGGTCTGGCCAAAATGCTAAAGTTAAATCCATCGATTTCACCCTTATGTACTGCAACGAAATGGGAAGCTACAGGACTGTCCATATTCTTCCTCCTGATGTCCCCTAAATGTTCCAGAATACGAACCTTAGCTCTTCTGGTTGTTTGTCCTATATACCACAAGGGTTCCACACAGTTGCATCCCAAAATATAAACTATCCCTGAAGATGTACAATCAAATCTTTTGAAGGCTACATATTTTCTACCATTAATTTTCTTCCCATGCAGATTACTAACCTTATCACAAATAGAACATTGTCCACATCTAAACATCCCTACATTCCCATCAAGTGAATGTACCAACTTCCTATTCAAAAGCTCTTTTAAATTCTTGTATCTACTATAGGAAAAAGTAATCCGCCTTGGAAATAAATGTCCGATAGAAATATCATCACAAATTACATGCCACAACTGCTTAATAATGTTTTCTATAGTCTTTGAAAATTCTGAATATTTAGAGACGAAGAAAATTTGCTCTTCTCCATTGGCATTACCTTAGCTTCCCCTGTTGCCAACTCCTACAGATTTCTTTCTTTGTGGTAAACTATTATAGATTTTACAAAGTAAACCTTCATCATAACCTGTAAGCAACAATCTCTCAAACACTTCACCCAACATTTCATTCCATAAAGTCGGGTCAGAAGTGTTTCCACGAATTCTCCTAAACTCGCTTCCAGGTAATGCCTTTATCAGATGAGGGGGATGCATACTGCTTGCATGCAAAAAACTGTTGACCGCTGTTGGTTTCTTAAAGGGCTTATGTTGAACCAGATTATCCTTTCCTACATAAAATTCAACATCCAAAAATGGCATGTTGTGCAAATTATTATTCAAATCATCCATGAAAATTTTAAATAAAGAAACTTCACCTTTACAAACAAAAATCAAATCATCAATATAACGTTTGTAAAAAACAACATTATTAACAAAAAAGGTGGTTTGAAACATAAATTCTTTCTCGAACTCACCCATATAAATTATAGCATAAGTGGGAGCAAAAGCTGCTCCCATAGCTGTCCCCTTAACCTGAAGAAAAAAATCTTTCTTCCACATAAAATAATTATGTGTTAAACTATGTTCCAACAAAGAAAGTAAAAAAACAGTACGTGGTCCTTCACCCATCATTTTTTGCATAACCTGTAAACCCCATCTTTTGTCAATATTAGTATATAATGAACAAACATCCACCGTAGCTAAATAATAATCTTCTTTCCATTCCGTTTGACATAACGCTTTACATACTTCTTCAGTATTTTTAACATGTGAGACTACCTTAGATAAATACTTTTTAAAGTGAAAATCCAAGAACTTATTTACTTTTTCAATAAAAGATCCAATGCCTGATATTATGGGTCTCCCTGGAGGATTCACTACACTTTTATGAATGTTTGGGAATAATGCAAATATACGGATATGTATTTTACATATTTAATAACGAATATTTAATATACAAAACATAAATAAACATAATAGCACTTTAGATTAGGATAGTATTTTAATATACTATAATAGTATTTCATATACATAAGGTGTATTATAGTTTTTTCAGCTTACAGTCTATTAATCTTGATTAAATTATTCATTTGATAAGATTTTTTTGTTTCATAAATACTTAATGTGTTTGTGCTTTAAGAAGATGCAATTACAAGTTAATTGATGTTGATTAATTCATTGATGTTACTATATATATAGGATGTAATGCATTCAAAATTTGTTCCACTGAAGGCGAATTGCTGCGGTACCAGAACAAATGGATTATTAAAATGGAATTATATTCATCCTAGATTTGGTTTCCTTCCTTCCTTTTGCTTTGGACTTTTGATGTTTTTGTGATCAAGGTTGTGTTCTTGTTATTGCTGTTTGTTCTAGTTTACAGGTAAAGCCTGCAAAGATGAGTGCAAGTCTCCAACAAATGTAATGAGCTTCTTAAAATAATGTAATCCTGTCCTTTATTACAAATACTGTCATATACATTTCAATACCCAAGGCTTGTACGTTATGTAAGTATTCTCTGCATGGCAACAACAGAAAGGCTTTCAATGTTGGCAGTTCTTTAACAGTATGGTTATTAAACCTTTTTTGCATCTTACAATCTCAGACAAACTTACCTGATAGTTATTATAGCATTGCTACTTAAACACAGAGCAACAGGCAATTTCTGAATAATAATAAGCATAAATCAACAGTATAAAAATGACAGAAACCAAAACATTCTGCAAAATCAAGGACAGATGAAAAGCCACTGTAGTAATTGTGTCTACCTTGGATGGGGGGATACTCTGCACATTTACACTGCATAACTGCTCCTTGCCTTGCTTGGACACATCCAGAATCACTACATGGGGGAGTGGGGTGCAACAAGTATGTCACAATTTGAAATGTCTCTGGCTGACTGTGATGGCCCTGACACATTTGTCATACCTCTCAACCTCAGAGCAAGACATTTGGACAAAGCCATACATAGAAGTGGGACAAAGCCCCAAAAATAAGGATAATTTTTAAATATTGCTCTTATAAACTTAGAAAGATAATAGAATAGTAGGTCTTGCATTAGTATGAATTTTCTGAAGGATATGAAATCTGAAACTCAAATGTCTGTCATTATTTTCTAACTTCAGTCTTTAATGATTTGCCACTAATTTTCCCACAAAAAACAATTTTATGAAAAATGGACCAAAAACGTGATGCAAAAATATAAAATAGCCATACAATACAGCTGGGAACCTGTCAAAGAAGGGACACTTTTTTAATATTAGTACTGCTAACTTGAGCAGCTGACAAAATAAAAGAATCTACATGCATTTCTGAAATAAAGGTAATCTATAACTCTGATTACTACAGTTATTTATTAATTGTAAACCCTCCACGTTTTCTTCCAAAATTGCCATTTTGCAGAGGGATTATTAGGGGCCGAGCAACATTTTGAGCCAAAATCAGAGACAGTTGAGAGGTTTAGATGTGCCTAATTCTATAAAGCAATTTATTTGCACGTACCTCTCAACCTGTTAATGCAGGAAATCTGGACAAGACAAATATATTGGTGGAACATATAAACAGTACTAAAAATTGCTCTTGTATAAACTGAGACAGTTGATAGAATATAACAGGTCTTGCTTTAGCATGCATTTTTCTGAAGGTTATGAAGTCTGAAACTCAGTGTCTGTCATTATTTAGTGACTTAATTCCTAAATGATTTGCCAGAAAACCACACATTTTATGAGGAACAAACCAAAAATAAGAAGCAGAAATCTATTCATTCTGTGACAATCTGGGTAGTTGAGAGGTATAGTTCAGCCGGGGCTGACTTTGAGTTTGCCTCCCTTCCCCTTCACAAAATCATGGTTGAATGAAGCCTCTCCCCTGCAGCCATTCAATGAACCATTACTTGGCTATTTCACCCCATTTACCATAAACACTAATGTGCATACTGCTTTACTTCTACAATGATTTGGACTTCATTTGAAAGTTTTATTTTGCCTTTTACAGCACAAACACTAAGACATATGCTAAACAAAGCAATGCAGTCTCACAATGAAAACAGAGTTAGCATTAAAACTTCTCTGCCCTTGAAACTCACATTCATTGAAACAGTATTGAAACCCACATTCAAAGAAAATACATTTTTACAGTGGCAGATGAAGATTAAATTTGGGCTGTTTTCAAATCATAGGCCCTGTGCACACGAAACATACATGTGTTGTTTGATACACCTTCCTGATTGTATTAAATTATATTCCTTGTACAATACAGTACAGTTGTTAGAGGCCGTTTTAAATTTATTGTTTTGAACATTTTTCTAGTAAACAATGAAACAAAATGCATGGACCAATAATGACAAAACTTCCCAATTCAGAACATTTTTCCAGTAAACAATGAGACATAATGCATGCACCAATAATGAAAAAACTACCGAATTCAGAACATGTCCATCATAAAAGTCTACTCAAACTTCTACAGTCCACCAGTATCAATAAATATGCACAATCTCTGAAGAAGTAAAAGTCATCTAAATAATTCCATATTAAAGGAATATTTAACTAATGAAGAGGTTGCTGCTAGCAAACAACTTTATATTTCATTGCTTCATCTACAAATAAAGTGCCTGTTGTCCTTGAGGAATAAATTGCTTATGTTGCATTAAAAAATGATAAGATAGTAATGTTGCAATAGGGAATGGATGGCAAACTGCTAACAGGTTCATAGTTACTAATTATCTTCGCCAAGAAGGACTGCAGCATCCACCCTTGTTACAACATAGTACAGTATCAGCAATGCATCTACCTACTGTGGGAGTAGAACCCACAGCCTTTTGCATCAAAAGTGAGTACATTACCTGTTGTGCTACTAAAAATGCAGTCATACTCAGCATAAGCAGCACTAAACTTTTGTTCCCCTGCAGCTCTCAGCTTCTTGTAAAATCTACTTAACACTCAGCTATATCTCTGAACTTAGCAGCACAAGAAATCTGGAAAAAGCCAAAATTTATTGGGGGGGAAGGTCCCAAAACCAGGGACACATTTTAAACATTGCTTGTATAATGTTGGAAAGTTGCTAGAATAAAATGATGTGTTACCACCATCCATTTCACTGGCAAGTATTGAACCCAGGGCTCTGTGCAAAATACTCAGAGCAATATACCACTATGCCAAATCATCTGCTTTGTGAAAAAGAGGAAGACTGAAATGTAGACGACTACCATTTAGTGAATTTGGTTCTCACCATAACTGTCAACCTCTTAGCACAAAACACCTGAACAAAGCCAATAATGGAGGAATACAGCCCCCAAACATATTCAGTGAAATCAGTTCTCACCATAGCTCTCAACCTTAGCACAAAAACGTGGACAAAGCCAATAATGGGGGAATACAGTCCCAAAAATAGAGACAAATTTCACATATCCATGTTATAAACTTAGAAAATTGCTAGAATAAAAGGTTTTGTGTTACCATGTACTTTCTGAAGAATATGAAGTCTGAAATTCAAATACCTGTTATTTTTATTTATTTAACATTTGTTAACCAGGAAAGTCTAACTTGAAACAAAAGCCAATGCACCCCAGCCAAGAATCAAACCAGAGAACCTGTAGCTGTTAGACAACAATGTTACCAGTGCACCACTGCACTACTGACTGTGCAAGGTAATAAAAATACAAAAACCACAGATTTTATAATGAACAGAACAGACCAAATATGAGGCAAAAATCTGCAAATTTTTTACAAATGCTGTGGGTAGGGAATTCAGGTCCTTGCCACCTGCAACCAAGGTACAGGATTCAAGCCTGAGGTATTCTCTACCCACCCGGATCCAGGGCCTTCTGTTGTGCTGTATAGCTCCCATATTTCCACTTGCTAAGCTCCTAGGGCCTTCTGTTAGCTCACCGATCCCGTGGTGACATCCTTCCTTCCTGCGAGAGCAGGCCAGCCTGTGGATGTTGCAGTCTGATCCCTTTCCAGTCTATGCAGTTGTAAATAACTGCATAGACTTCTGGGATGCTCTTGACTGCTGTGTTTGTAATCCAGACTGCTGCTAAATCAGTCCGGAGCTCTGCGCATGCTGTGGACTGGTTCAGCAGCAGTCTGGATGTTGGAAATGCTGCGAGTGTCTGGGATGATCTATTTATTGTGTTGGATTCCAAGTACACAATGTTAACAGTCCCTAAGCAATATTCTTCACTGAATGTCATCAAGCTGAAATAATTCACTGTGTATTTGGCTGGATATTTCTGGATGTACATCTCATTTGCAAAGGTGTACTTTATTTAAACTTCAAATTAATTTATTTTCACCCTTGATTCAGTTTATAAGATCAAAGAAATGGAATTAAAGCAGCTTTAACAGGGAAAATCATATGTTTAATCATTCTGTGGTAACTAGTGAGCTAAATTTCTCAATTTGAAGTCAAGTAGTTTTCAAATCCTCATGCTGGCATACATATTTTTAGCTTCATTAATAAAACATCCTACATTTCCATGTCAGTGAGGTCTATACTATAATGGCCACTGGTTCTGCATACTTACACTGAGAGGCATGCAAGTGCCAGAATTCTTCTAATGTTAAATGTAGCAGGCAGTATATTTTAGATATTAATTTTCAGACTAGTGTTTCTTCCAAATTTGTATAATGACAGTTGGTTAAACGTGATCATTTTAAGTAAGCAGTAAAAATATCTTCATCCTGTAAATGAAGCATCTGGCACACCAGGGGAACCTTCTGTACCTTTATTTAATTTTGACCTCTTTTTTTCTAGAGCCTGTGAATTTAGTTAATTAATATTCACCCCTGTTAATAAAAAAGTCACATCGACATGAATACTGCTCCATGCCACATCTCACAGGACTGAATTTCGCTGTGATATGGTGCTCAGCAATAGCTAAAATGCATCATAGTCATATAATTATGGTAGAAGGAAAATTGAGAGAAAAAAGCAGCAGAGTGACAAATCATAGATGTTCTGGGCCTGGCTTTGGCACCGAACCATAATATTCACATCCTGTCAACCATACTGTTATATTCTTCACAACCTTGGGAACTACAGATGTTCACACCACAGTGTTGATTGCTGATAGCCATGTGAAGAGTTTGTCACAATTATAGCAGTGAATCTGTGTCCCCATGTGTTGTAAATATTACAAGTGATGACTAGTGTTTCCAGTGTACAGTTTACTGCTATAATCTGAACTAACAGTTAAACCCTTCTGTCTTGTGAAGAATACGGAGAAAAGTGCTCACTTTAGATTTATATATTTAACTTTACCAAGAAGCTGCAGTTTCTCTGGCCATCTAACTTTCTAAGCCATTAAAATGCTAGGAAACACATGCAGTCAGCATACTTACTGTTCCTGAAAGGGAGAACTTGGCATCATAAGACATAGTAGCCACTGTTTGCATTTATATTTCATAACGGATGAAATGAAAAGAAAGGTAATATCACCTTTGTGATAGAATCATGGAATACTAGAACAGATCTTTCAGTATGAATGATCGATTACTTACATGCATTAAGGATAAAAGTAAGTGCTAAAAGTAAAGAGATATATTATATGAACTTTTAAAAATCTGAACAGTTCCATATCCACAAGCAAAATCAGAAATGTTAAGTATTCCTTTATATTTTTATTATGGCTGATTTGTATTACGTCTGATTGATTTAAAATCCACATCTTTCTAAATTGTCTTGTCAGGTAAGAATCATAACGTTGCTTTGAAATGTTACATAGTTAAACCATGTAGTATACTCCTAGCCTTTTCTGGGTGGCAGCCATTTGCTCAGAAAGATGCATACTGTAGGTGAGTCGCAGTTTAGGTCAGGTTTTCTGTGTTGTGTTGTAACAACTGTATGTCTTGGAAGTGGGGTAAATAGAACAAAGAAAGAACCTGGGTTTATACTGTATCATGAACAAAAATGCTGAAAAACACAGCTGTATTAGCAAAACTTGATATGGATTTATTAAATACGGATAAGCATTTGCATTTGGATTTTGTACAGGTATTAGATGAAATCTATTACCCACATCTCCCACATGCTCATAAGAATAGTACGTCTCTCTCTCTCTCTCTCTCTCTCTCTTTCTCTCCTTTTCTTTCATGCAGTAACTAATCTTCAATTGGATAGAAGGACTGTTGTCTCATAACTAACAAAAATAATTCATAGCTCAACACAAACACAATTTTCCCCTCTAGTTATAAAGTAAAATAAAACAAGTAAAATGGACTTTTTTGTGTACAAAGAGATCAGAGATTGCTTCATAACTAGTAGCCGGAGCTGGAGGCTTAAACTGCTTATTGTGCACCTCAATGCTGACCTACACCTGTGCTTTCACACTACTTACCTATCACCTGTAGGCAGCCTAGCAGGTATAAAGTGAATCTCTGAATATCTCTAGGTTTGTGTTTGAGGTTTCCTTGCAACTACATACATCTTTTCTGAATTAAATACACAGAACTCAAACTAATGAGAGAAACAGCACGAAGTCTTGTATGTCTAGTATTTTGATATAGTGAAAAAAGTATTGGATTTCAGTTTTTCTGGAATGACATAATAGTTGCTGATTAATAAAAATGCCTTAAAGATTATGCTCATGCTGGTAGGACAGTATAACGGTAACATCATCAGTAAGGAAAAGGAACAATGGGAGGGTATTTCATGATGGCAATGTATAGAAATGGACCTTGATGTTCATAGCCCACCTAACGCCTTTGCAAAGGGATTTAGGATATTCCATCTCAGTCCTGGAACCATAACCAATAAGAATGATTTCTGGGAATCACAGAACAGACAGGAATCCTCTGATATTCTGTCTATAGTGAAATCTTTTCTCAAACCTGCTGTTGTAGAGTATCACTTTTTCATCATATGTGACCATTCAGTGTCAGGGGTGAGGAAAGGGTGCTTTTCTTTGCAAAAAATAAAATACAAGCATAGCTACTTGGAGTCAATGCTACATGCATAGCTGGCTTGGGCATAGATAAACTGGACAATTGCCTAGAATGCCACTCAGCCAGTCACACTTTTCTGTATTTTCCCTTGCCTTTTTTAATTCATCACACTAAACACCACACAGCTTCTTAATGTCTAAGGTTTCTGCTTGGTCTCACCCATGATCTAGATAATGAGGGCCTGTGATTAGTAACCATGGGCGATGGAGGATAATGGCAGTAACAGCACTGGACATCTGTAGCCAGTTAGGTGCTTGGAGTGTCTGAGGTTGACTGCTGCAGTCATGGTCTATGTAGAAAGGTCCAGTTGGTAGCAGGTAGGATGTTTTAACCCTGGCACATAACTAGATATTAACAATCCTCAGCTGTCCCTGATTGTGCAAAATGTCACTGATTTTGCCTCATAGTTTTGATCTTTCTCGTATAAAGTTTATGGGTCATTGAGTGTTGCAGTCAATAAACAATAACTTGAGTTTCAGACTTCATATCCTTCAGAAACTGCAAATATCAGTTATTCTCGCAACTTTCTAAGCATATGAGTGATATTTAACATCTGTCAATGATTGTGGGCCTCTGTCCCTGATTCTTGCACTAAGAGGTTCACAGGTATTTGAATACATAATTGTATAACCTTTATTTTTCTTTCTTTTCTATGAAGTAAGACAGAATACTGTATTGTGTGTCTGTGTGAAGCAAACTTGAAGGACATTAATGTGTCTGTTAATATCTTTATGTTTTTTCCATGACCAAACATGTAAGGTGTACATTCAGTAAAGTGGATGCAATTAATGGGTACAAAGGCCATTTGTGGGTAAAAGTGATTTTCTCCTGCTGTCAGATCAATTTTAAACAACAGTCATTATCTAGTACAGCAGAACTAGTGTCACAAAATGTGTTATATTTACTGAAGTAAGTATAGAAATAATTTTGCTATGGCTTATGCATGTGTGTGTGCATGTGAGGTGTGTGGTGTATTTAACAGTAACAAGTTGACTATAATTTCTTTCACTTTCCATGACATACATCAACATTGCACATAAGTGGCTATCTTTGGCGGTCTGGCAAGTGCAGGCTTTATGTGAAATTGTTGGTCACTGGCACAGTGGTGCAATGAATAGCATTGTCATCTCACAGTGCTTGATTGTGATTGTTATAAGTGACTTCCTTGTTATTCAGTCTTCATGTCCTCTCTATCTCAGTGTGAGTTTGTCAATATGCTCTGCTTTCCCAATTCGCATGTCTATGAATTGAACACTTAACATAAGAAAAAAAACTTTTACTGATTTACTTTGGCTTGCACTCTGATGTCCTGATTTCACTTTCTGTCTCACAATCTGCATCCTATCACCATGTCAGGCACTTCATCTCTATCACCTCAAGTTTCCCCCAGGTGCTCAGCCTTTACTGCCCAAATTTCCGTGACATACAGAGTCACTGTTTTCTAAGCTTAGCTTCTTTGGCATTCTTCTGTCACACAGTCCCCATGACATTCTATGCCATTTAGCACCTCTGATTCTAGCTTTGACTTCATCAGTCTGGTTTCCCTTTCCCTCAGTAACACCTCCTAGGTACTTGAAGCTAGTAAGCATTTTTCTCTTCCATCCCAATTTTCAACTTCTTCAGATTTCCTCATTTTCTGGCATGGCCACTCTTGTCTGTACTCCACTTCATTCCATATCATCATCATCATCATAAACCCCCTTTTCCCCATTGTCTACATGAGGCTGGGGTGTTGTGTTAACTGTCACCATCTGTCTTGATTCAATGCCACACTCCTGCCTTCTTCGACACTCATGCCTGACTGTCATAGATCTTCTGTTACACAATCCATCCCTCTCTTTGCTGGACAGCCTCATTTCCTCTTGGCGTCTTCCTGCCTGTTCCAAATCTTCTTCATCAGATTGTCTTCTGCTTTTCTGCACATATAACTATAAAACTAGAGCGACCAGTGTGAGAACCAACTAAAAAATAAAGAAACACACACTGTCGGCAACAGAAATGATCAACAGAAATGATCCCTGGAAACCTTGAGGCAGCTTGCAGTAGAAACAATCAGTTAAAGTGTGCCTCAAGGCAGTGGAGCAGTTAAGAGTAGCAATTCCTAGAGGTGGAGAAGCAGAGTGTTCCGACTGTTGGCAGTGTGTGTTTACTTTTTCTGCACATGTGCCTGAACCACCTTAATCTATTTTCTTTGATCTTTTCTGCAAATTGGAGCTACTTTGCCTTCTGCTCTTATGCATTCTTTTCTTCATCTGTCCCACAGTGTGCATCCTACCACCCATCTCAGGCACTTTATTTCAATCACCTCTAACTTTCTCATCTACTCTGCCTTTACTGCCCAGGTTTCTGTACCATACAGTAGTACTGGTCACACCACTGTTTTGTACACACTATTTTTCAGTTCCTTCGGCACTCTTCTGTCATACACTACACCTGACACTCTATGCCAGTTGAATGCAGCCCCTCTAATTGGCATGAGTATGTTTATTCTCCAGTCATCTGGGATATGCCTTTCTCTCCACACTACGAGTACCTTCAGAAGAGATTTGTCCCCTATCTAACCTAGCATCTTTTTCATATCTGCTATGACGTCCTCTGAGCCTGTTACTTTCCCTGATTTTATTTTCCTTACTGCTGTTCTTACTTCTTCTATGGTGGGTTCCTCTTCTTTTCTCATTGTAGGCTGTGTCTGGGGTAATACAGCTCCTGTGGGGTTTTCTTCATTCAGAAGCTGCTGGAAGTACTCCTTCCATCTGCCTTTGATGTTCTGTGGAATGATCAGCAGGTTCTAGCTGACATTCCTTGTTAAGGGTATTTAACTATATTCTTTATATTTCTGTCTTTGTTTTGCAACCTGATACCATTTCTTTGTGTCATCTACTGGTGTACTTTCAGAAGTTGGTAGAGTTCATCTTATGCCTTGTTCTTTGTTATTGCAACTCCTTTCTTAGCCTGTTTGTTAGACAACCAGTATTCCTTCTTAGCCTGGTCCATCTTTTCTGTCTCCCACTTTTTCTTGTACTTCTTTCTTTTGATGACTTTCTGGACTTCTGCATTACGCCTCTAACTTTATTTATGTACCTTATTTCCATACTTGGCTCCATATCTGTTCTCTAGTCCTCACATATGCTGTTTTTAGGAGATGCCATTCTTCTTCTTCAGCTCCACATATTTCCTCTTTTTCTTGAGGTGCTAGAGCCCTCAATAATTCCTTGAACTCTTATGCTTTCTCTCCAGTCCACTTCCAGGTCTTTAGCCTGGTCTCTGTTGATCTGAGAACTTTCTCTGACGACTGCTTGCAGCCGATTGTAGCAACCAGTGGTTTATGCTGTGGGCTCACTGTTTTAATGAGGATGACCTCACAATAGCTGATTCTACCCCAGTGCCATTTCCTTACTAGGAAGAATTCTACCTGAGTTGCATGTTGGCCACTTTTGTGTGTGATCTTGTGACTTTCTCTCATTTTGAACCATGTGTTGGCTACTATCAAGCCATTTGCCAGAAAGAAGTCTAGAATGGCCTGCCCTTCTTTATTCCTGTTGCCACATAGGGAGTACTAATATCCTGTTCTTTCCTGATATGTGCATTCAAGTCACCCATTATCAACATCAATTCATGTTATCCTGTTTTATCTAATAGGTCCTGCAACTGCCATCTGAATGTACTCTTTTCCTCACTATCACAACCCTGCTGTGGTGCATAGACTGAGATTATGAATACTGCCCTATAATTACACTGGAGTCTGACTGCCATGAGTCTGTCATTAATTATAATGACATTCCTCATTGTCTTATGAAGCATCTCCCTCTTCACAATTCCCACACCATTCTAGCCTGTACACTTCCTAAATAGTAGCCTCTGGATCCCAAGCCAAGAGGCTTTTCTACACTGCCCCTTCACCTTGTCTCTAGGATACATAGTGTGTCCACCCTCCTTCATATCATCATGTCATCCACTTCCAAGCTGCATCCTATTAGTGAAACTACATCACGTGTAACAATTTTTAGTTCATGTTTGGGAGGTTGATTGGTTTTACATCCAGCTTTCCCTCACCAGAGCTATTTTACATAACCCAAGCTGGGGAACTGCACACTGGCTAGCCAGTAGCTTATTGACCCAGGACTGCTGGGACTTATGGTAGGCACACATTGGCCAATAGGGACACACACCCCTCCCACCATTAGCATGGGTTTCTTGCATAGGTCAGAGTAGGCCGGGTCCTCAACCCACTTATCACTGGCAAATATTTATGCCCATTTCTGGTGACATTAGTCAACACAAATAAATCGCTTAGAGTCATATTTTACACTATTGAGTGGCTAGCCCTACCAGAGAGTGCAGTCTGTGATCCATGTTCTCCAAAAATGAGGACACCTCACACTACGGTAAATGCCCAAAGCAGTTGGTTTATGCAACACTCCCCCTTACAGGGTGCCATGCAGAGTCTGTGCTTTTGCCCACAGCTCCATTCTTTGGTAAGTTCACTATAAGAATGTCCATAAATACTGACTTTTTTAAATTAAATGTTGATGGTGTGATGGGTGATATTATTTAGCATACTGATTTTTGTTAAACAGTGATGTTCATCATATTGATCACTGCTACAGTAGCCTTAGCTATTTGGGTTATAACCTGCCATAGGAAGCTCCAAAGCTTCAGGGCACCTTTCACATGCCCAAACTGTCAAGACTGTCCGAGCTGAGTTGACTAAAAGACACGTCTGGGTGTCAAGCCCTTCAGAACTTTAGTGCCATCAAAGATTATGCTCTTCTAAAGCTTTGAAGGATGTGGCTTGTGCTTTTCCTTTGCTTGACAGATAAAAACGTCCATTCAATAATTTTTGTTTATTACGAATACTTCTGTCTTTAGGCAAGTTATTTTAAAGCTAGTTTGGGTTTTAATGGACTGACAAGTGATAATACTGTGCTTTTTAACAGGAGCACTTTTTTCCAGTCAGTTTAAAAGTTGTTTAAAATAACTGAAAACCATTTTTTCTGTGGAGAAATTGGACTGTTTTTACTTTGTGGGGCTGGTAAGGTGTTCTCAAGTGTTTTTACTATGGTTATCTATGAAAAAAGTGACTTCTAAGGCTTTTAGTTTTTTACCAACATTTGTTGCTTGTTTTCCCTTGGAAAAAATAATTTTGGGTTGACCATGGAGCAGTCTGTCAGTCCTATGGTTGGTCCTTCTTCCAGCCACAAAGAGAAAAAGTTAACAAACAGCCTTTGGGATCACAGCAGGCAACAATTTGCCTCAGCTACAAGTGGGTGACTCTGCTGTGGCTCTTAGTTTTACCTCATACTGCTCAGACCACTCACTTTTTTATCCTGGAGTTCTCTGGTGTAGCACCTACAGCCACTATGGACCAGGGGTTAGCCACATTCTCTCCTGATGTCCACTTAGAGGACAAGGAAGAGCTGCTATTGTTAGTCGTGGGAGAGGGAACAGAGAAGGTGTCCCTGTTTTTTCAGAATGTTGTGCATATCTGTGAGGAAACTGCTGCTGCCATTAATAATCCTGTAGGCCCCATTTTTTCCCATTAAAAAGAAACAGTAAACAAAGCATTTATCTAATGCTCCTCAAGTTTCCTAAGACATAAATAGTTTACTGGGTCTGGCACAGGGTTTGATTTAAGCTATTGATTCTTCTTGTAAAGTAGTTTCTGGTAAAAGAAATATTTCCTGAAGAGATTCACAATTCTGAATCTGGATAGAAGGATAAAGGGATAGTTACAGGGATTTCTCCTCAGATTTTTGATTCAGACTCAGAAGAGAGCTAGATTTTGACTCTGCCTGGGGGAAGGGTTTCTTTCTCTAAGTCTATTTCTAGAATAAGCCAATATTTTCAGTAGGAGAACACCAAAGTTGCATGGTCCCTCAGAAATGTTATGAACTGTTACAGGAGGAATTTCCAGAACCTGCACCTATTTCCCAGTTCAATCAGCTTTGAATGATGTTTGTGTTCCTGCCTACAATTGCCCTAACAGTCAGCCAGCTGCCCCTAAAAAGACAGATGGGATGTATAAAGTTCCTCTATATTTTAAGGATTTATACACTTTTTCCAGACCTGATCCATCAGCTGTAGCTTGACTTAATGCTTTTGTTTTAAATTTAATTTCTTCTGTTTTTCAAGTCACTACTCATTGTATACAGTGCATACAACTCTGTTGATACTTTATCTAGGACTATGGCCCGTTTACATGACTGCATTCAAGGAACTTCCCAGATCATGTTAAAAATGAGATTTTAAATTCTCCTTTAGATAGAGATTTAGTTTATGGCCATTCTGCTGCAGAGGTGATCAAGAAGTGTGATGAAAGATGTAAGCTCATACAGGGAATCTCTAATATTTTCCAACCCTCCTTTTCCAAAGGATTCTCTTAATTCCTCATCCAGTTTTGATAAAGGAACAAGATAAACAGTACCAGCAAGATGCAGGTAAGCATATGTTTAAGAAGAGATGACAAGGGGGTTCTAAGAAGAATTCTGGAAACTCCAAAACCACAGACATGTTCAGTAAGTCAGAATGACTATTTAAGAGACTTTGTTTTCCCCCTCTCACCTAGACAGCCCCTTTTTCTTCTACAAAGTCTGCAGCTTCACTTATCTCTTTGGTAACAGACAGTTTCATACATAGGTTCTGAAGATCATTCACCAAGGTAACAGATGGACGTGGGAGGAAATTCCTCTTTTCCATGGTGTTATTCACATTCCTCCAGACTCTTGTGTTTCCACCTGTTCTTCAACACACGGTGTCGCATGGAGTGATAGAACTAGTTTCCCCTTCCCAGATGGAACTGTTTTTTTTTCAAGGATGTTTTAATGGCCAAAGAAAGAAAATGCTTGGAGACCAGTTCTGGATCTTTCTTTCATAAACCTATTTGTGATAGTGCCCAAATTCAAAATAATGTCACTTCACAACCTGTCACCTCTTCTTTCTTATTCAGGTTTCCTTGTAGCATTAGATTTAAAAGGTACTTATCATATTCCTATTCATTCAGACTCTTCTTAAGGTTTTGTGTGTCTAGATCACATTATCAGTTCTCTACTTACCATTTGGACTATCCACTGCCCCAAGGGTGTTCACAAAGTGTCCAGCTGCATTTATAGCTCATCGCAGGCTACATGGTATCCACATTTTTCCATATTGAGACAACTTGCTTATCTTTGTAATGTCTGTTTCAATGTGCTTTGAATTTCTTACTTGGGTGAGAGATCTCTTACACAAGCTGAGATTCCAAGAGAACACTCAAGTCTTTCTTGACTACTTATCACAGGACTATGCTTCTAGAATACCAACTAGATACCACAGTTTGAAGAGTTTTTCTTTCACAGGCATGGAGTACCTCAGAATTTTCAGCCCCATGGCTTCTATGATTGTCAAAATACTCCTGGCTAGACTCGACATGAAAAAGATCTTCTTTTTCAAATCTCAGTGTTGGGGGTTGCCAGAAGAGAAATCACTTTGTGGAGTCAACAGATATCCCTAAATCCAGGTCTTCCCTTCTTCTTCCATGTTCCAGTCACCACAGACACCATCTACTTTGCTTGGGGAGCAGTTTCAGAAGGGATAAAAGTGCAGAGTGTGTGGGCCATCAAGGACAGATACAGGCACATACATATAAAAGAGATTCATGTCCTGATCAAGGCACTCAACTTTGAGTCTTCTTTGGTCCCCTGGACCTCTTCATGTTGTAGCAGATAATACCACAGTCATGTGGTATATCACCAAGCAAGGGGGAACCAGGCTGTACCCCCCCCCCCTTGTAGATTAGCCAGTGTTAGCTTGGGATATAGCTTCACAGCACAATCTCACTCTACAGGCATCCTACATTCAGTCAGAGCAAAATGGTGTGGCAGACAAATCAAGAAGGACAAAAGCAGACCATCATAAATAGAAACTAGATGAGAGGGTCTTCCAAAATTTGATCCATCTGTGGGGAATTCCTCAAATAGGCCTCGTTGCCTTCTTTCACAACAATCAGCTGGCAATATTCTGCTCCAGTACTCCACGCAAGAAGGCCTGGAAGACAAGATGCCTTTTCCTGGAAAGGAATGTCCCTGTATGCTTTTCCACCCTTTTTCCTAGGCCATCCTGGCATAGGCAACCTTTGATACACCCTGACAAAAGTGAACTTTGGTTGACTGCTTTGATACTAGTGTCTTAATTTTCTTTCGGTACCTGTTTATTGATGATGATATTCCATGGTGGTACAGCGGTAGCATTGTTACCTCACAGCAAGAGGTTCTCCTGTTCGATTCTTGGCTTGGCTTGGGAGTGCCTTCTGTGTGGAGTCTGCATGTCCTCCCCGCAGTTGGGTAGCGTTCGGAAGACATGCATGTGTAAATGGGCGTACCTTCATTGAAGGTTGGGCTTCGAGCTGGCAACTCAGTGTTTCGTAAAAATCTACTGCCAATCATTAGCGGACCGGAGTTCCGCTGTGGTGACCCCTTACTGGGAAAAAGCCGAAAGACAAACAACAACAACCTGTTTATTGATGATGTGCTGCAGATACTAAGGGAGGCAAGAAAGCCTTCTACTAGAAAATCAAATATTTTCAAATGGAAAAGGTTTTCCAGTTAGTACTAACAATAATAACCAGTGCCTCTTCTGAGCTAGCTGTTCTCTGATTATACAATATTTATGTGAGTTACTATCCTAAGGCTTTTCTTACTCCTCCTCTGTCAAGCTGCATTTGTTGGCCTTTTCAGCATGTCTGCCCATGGATCCTCCTCTTTCAATGCATTCTCATGTCAAAATGTTGTTGAAAAGGGTTTTGCATAAGAAGCTTCTAAGAAAACTGATGGCCCCACCTTGGGATCTTAATTTTGCGATAGAGAAGATAACACTTGCTCCAGCTGAACCATTTAATCTGACTGAAATGAGGTTTTAGCATGGTAAACAGTTTTGCTGATTACTCTGACCTCTGCAAGAAGAGTAGCTGAGTTGCAAGTTCTTATGGTCAGTCAACCCTATCACATTTTCCATAGGGATAGGGCTTTTTGAGAACAAATCTTTCGTTTATGCCTAAAGTGGTATCCGAGTTTACTTTATACCAAACTATCCATCTTCCCATTTTCTTTTCTGATCCCTAAAATGAGGGAGAAAGGATACTTCATAGCTTGGATGCCCACAGAAAAGTCAGGTACTATTTTGACAGAACTAAATATTTCTGATCTTTAGATAAATTGTTCATTTCTTGTGAAGGTAAAAAGAAGGGCCAACCTGTTTCAAAACAGACTATTTCCAAATGATTGTCTAAGGCTTTTACCTTTTGCTGTACAAACCACAGCAAACTATTGCAGACAGGGTCATGGCACATACTACCAGAGCCTTGCCTTCATTTATGGCAGTTTGGAAAGGGCTTGATTCTAGACGTATTCTAGAAGCTGCAGCTTGGTTCTCTGTACATACTTTTACAAAGCAATATAAGCTTGATTCCTTTTCTAAGTCTAGACCAGGCTTTGCAAGTATCATGCTCCAGGGGATTTTGGGCTCTTCTCCTTCTACCTGTCAAATATAGATACCCATACAGCTAAGGTTACTTCAGCAGCGATCAATATAATGAGCAGTGTACAGCTGCATAAGTAAACTTAACATAGTTGATTTCTAAATGATCACTGCTGCAGTAAACACTCACTCTCTCCACCTTCTTGTTTTTTGGTGTGTTGTTTATGCCAGGGTGTGGTTATTTATTTTTGTTCTTCCTAGCTTTGTCATTTCAGGGCTCAGCCTCCCTCCCTGTGTTGGCAGTAAAAGCTGTGAAGGGCTTGGCACCCACACTTGTACATTAGAAAGCTCATTTCAAACAGCCTAACAGTTTGGGCGCATGGAAGGTGCCCTGAAGCTTTGTAAGCTAGTTGGATGTTATGTCCTTAGCAGGATATAACCCATACAGCTAAGGCTACTGCAGCAGTGATTGATCATTTCAACAGCTGTTGTTATTGTAAGTTTTCTTACACAACTGTACTTTACTTGATGGTCCTTGGACTTGAATGCTGGAGTATAAAACTATGGTAAATGCAGATGTCAGCACAAGCACAAGCACACGCAAGCACACACACACACACACACACACACACACACACACACACACACACACACACACACACACACACACACACTCACACACACACATACACACACGCACACGCACACACGCACACACGCACACACGCACACACGCACACACACACACACACACACACACACACACACACACACACATGCAAGCACACACTTACTTATGAGTCCTGTGACCTGGCACAGATAATAGTGGAGACAGAAAACTGTACTTAAACTACTGAAATAAAAAAGTATAAGTTTAAATTAATTAACAAGCTTTTATCCACCCACCCTGTCTGCCTGTCCGTCCAAACATCCATCCATCCATTTTCATAACTATTTGTCATAATGAAGGCTGTGGTGTTCACATGCAGAAAATCCTAAATGAGGGATCCACATCATCATCATAATCAGTGTTCACATCTTCTAACTGGAGCTCCAAGTATTTCCTGAAACACTAAGAGACATCATCTCTCATCTCTTCAGCACATCCTTACCTTTGGGCCTCTCCCAAGTAAACGCAGCCTGCTAAACCTACCACATGGATTATCCAGTGGCATCCTCTTTAGATATCCAAACCATCTTCAGAGGACTCCACTCTTTCAGGAGCTGCAGTGGCTGTACTCTGAGATCCTTCCAAATTACTGAGTTTCTCAATTTGTCACAGAGGCTGAATCCAGTAGTCATGTGAAGGAATCTCATTTCTGTTACTTATAACCATGATCTCACATTTGCAATCACTACTGAACACTGATGTCTGATTGTGAGAATGAGAATAAGGTCATAGACTGACTTTGTTGCCCTTCTAGTCATCCACATTGACCCCAGTACCCATGAAACCATGGGTCTATATTAGATGAATGAAAGTTCATCTTAGCGAATGCTCACATGAGCGAATATCCAGGCATCAAAACTGCAATTGTGGGGGGCTGCACCCCCCACACCACCTGCTAGATATATATTCCAACTCTGAGATCGCACTACAGTGAGGAAAGGGTAAATATTCCCATCTTCACTGTACAGCGATCTCACAATTGCGGTTTCGAGTTCCGCAATATTCGCTCATGTGAGCGTTCGCTAAGATGAACTTTCATTTATCTAATATAGACCCGAAACCATGCAGGGTGCCTTAGACAGCTTAAGCATCACACGGTTTTGGCAGAGGGATTGTAGCCCTTGGGCCATTCAATATCTGACTGTGTCCAACTATATCTCTATGAACTTCCTGTTAAACTGGCCATAGACTAGAGGACAAAGCATCACAATTTGCAAAGCCCAATGTAGGATTGCCATGATAGATCTTGTAGCAAATCTAGAGCTGTGCTTAGGCTTACACTCCAGATCATACAATAGAAACTTTCTTGTTCATGCCTGGCTATGCATATTGGGTTGTCCTCCTCTCCCTGTTAAGATACTATCATTACTGTCAAATACTAGGTACTAATGTAGACCTGTGACTTTTCCTTCTGCACTGACAGGATATTGAGTACAACTATGAGAATATGAAATACCTCTTGACATCAGTTTAAAGCCTTGAACAACTTCTGTAGTCTGATAAGTACAAGTGCATACACCTTATTAGGCACTGAGAGCCAACAGGTGAACTTTCAAGTATACTTATAGTGGGAAAGCAAGTAGACAGAACCAGGCAGTCTGTGTACATGAACTGTTTACTGCATTATAGGAATGCCCTAGCAAGTAATAACAGAGATGAGTTTTCCGTAGGTAAGTATTTAGAGTGATATTGATTGATAAGGAACATGAAGGATGTAAGTCTGTTCTGCACCTGTTGTAGAGCCCCTTAAAATAAGTCCTTAATATTTATCAGCACCATATCAATCCACTGTGCATACTGTATGACAGCAGGTAGAAAAGACAAGATATAAGAAAACTGTGAATAATATTCTCTGTTAAAGGCATCTTTTAGTTTCACCTATGTAAAACACACTACAACTACATTGAAATGCATAAAGTACCCCTCCGGTAATACAAGTGAATGTACCTACTTCTTCCAATTTCTTTCCATGAATTCTATCAAAAGTAGAAATAGTCTTATTACATATAGTATAGCCACCACAGGGGTAAGATGCCCTTAAGCATGTGTCATTCATCACCAAACTATTACAAAGTGTTTTAAAATAATGTTGCCTGCATACCCCACAATTTCTTCCTCTATAATGAGATATTTTTTGTATATAGTTATCATTTTTAAACAGAGATATGTAATAGCAGACTGCATAAGTTTAACCCATTAAACTATTTCTTCTGATGTCAGCTTAAATTGTGTCACAAAATATATCTTATTCATATATACATTTATATTTTCTATTTGTCTGTTACTGAGTCTGAACTGTACTTCACTATCGTGGGATCTCTGCAGAAACATTTCTTTCAGTTTCAAAGCTTCCCTTAAAAGTCTTGTCTCTTACTATATAACTTTTTTTCTCTTAAAGTCTCCATATAGTAAAAATTCCATGTGATGAGAAGACGGTGGCTAGTTCCCCTTAAAAAAATAACCATCATAGCCCGTATATTCAAAATTATTGACTAAAGTAATTTTACTGCCATATTAGTTGATCTACAACTGTTTGCAATGTTTGTTATATCATACAATAATTCAGCAAGGAGCTTTAGCCAAGTTATTTTCCTGTTCGGAATTATTGTTTTCATTTTAGCATTAACTTACTTTAGTTTTATATTACTTTTTGCACCCTGCTTCTAATTTAAAAAAAAATAGTTAAGAAAAAAAAACTCCAGTTAGGTTTCTTACCTGCTTATCCTTTATTTTTTTGTGTACAGTTCTTATTTTATTTTATATTGCAATAGACCATAATTCACTGCAGTAGTCTGAAGTGAACTTTAATATTCACACTAAATTGCAGGCCCTGCAGTATGACTATGTCATTAATTTTAAGCAACTGTATTCTTGAAGATAACCAAACTGATTTGCAGAGGTGCTGGGCTTCAAACTGAATACATCTCTTTGTTAACAGCAGTAACAAACTGTTGTGGTCTGTGCTTTACATTTAAATAGACTAGCAGTGTTTTTGTTACACCTTCCATATTCTGAGATTTTCAGTATTGACATCCTCCTTAGAAATGCCTATTAGCTGCTGAAAATGCTTACTCTGTGCAAGGTTTCTGTCCATAGGGATTCAAGCAACCAGAAGATAAAGTAGTCAAATGGGAAAAAATAATAATCAAAGGTCTGCGATCTTCACAGATAGCAACAATTCACAGGCAGAATTTGGTCTTGCCAGTGATAAATGTGACCTTCACTGCTAAGGAAGAACAGCAGTTTGATAGGAGGAAGAGAGAAAAACAGAGAATTATAAGACACCTTACATCATACAAACGATTATTTAAAATATTCTGAAATGTAATAGTTTGTCATGCAGATTATTTTATTTCTCAGTGTGTATACTGCTTGACGTGGCATGTGTCCACTTTACTGCCTTATCACTTTCCTTTAATCGCATCCTAACATTGCCACATACAAAGGAAATATATCGATTTTCTGTCTACATTTTTTTCTGCATTATCTCTGACATCATTTGGGCAACTTGAATGTGAAAGTGTCAAATCCATCTCAAGATTGCTACACCCTCAACAGTACAAAGTAGATTTGTGACAGGGTTGGTCAATAAAAAGTCATAAGCCTAGGTTTTAATTACAGGTACAGTCTTTTTATGTGTGTTATCTGTCACTGATGACTAGCTTCACTTATCAACTTGAAAATATGGCTTAGAACTACACTTCTTAATTTTGATGCAAAATTCTGGAACTTTTTAGATTGTAGTGAATTGAATGACTTAATATATAGTAAGCTTAAAACTTTACCTAAATCAGTTAGTCAAACTTCTTTAAGTTTCTACGGGAAAGTTTTTATGTGGAAATATATGCATAGAATGTTTGTAACTCCCTATAAAATCTTTAAATTTAGTAAAATGGCTTCTTCAGTCTGTTGGAGATGTAAAGATGTAAAAGCTGATTAGATACACATGTTTCTGGATTGCGAAAAATTAAATGTATATTGGGATGAGATAAAGATGTTTTTTAGGGGCTATCATCTTATAATTGTTCTTTAACTAATGATACTAATGAATGTTCCACTTCCTTTAACTATAAAAGCCAAACAACAAAAATGGTCTGGAGTCTCCTGACACTAGGTAAAAAAGTTATTACAAAAAATTGGAAATCGAATTCAGTTCCTACATTCAAGCAGTTTTTAAATTTAGCAGCAATACTATATAAAACTGAAAAAAAAAACAGGTGATCAGAATAACATCTATAAATCATACCAAGACTTTTAGTGTTTGGAATAACCTTGAAATGTTGCAATTGAAATTCCAAGACTCTTAATGTGTTCATTGTATAAAATTACCTTGATGTTTCAATGTATTCCTGCCATTGTCTAACAATATGTGATGTTAAATTTCTTCCTTTCTGTGTATATATTATAAATATGTTAAATTAAAACTTTTTTTCTTAAAACAAAGAACTACAATTCAGAGTCTGAACTAAATATACTACTCTTTCAAGCATAATATCCATAGGTTCATAGGTAGGGACTAGGCTATTGGCCCTAGGGCCTATATAAGCCTAGCCAAAAAGGTACACTGGCTTTCGTCACCCAAGAAAATTATTTTCCTGTGCCCCTGTCGAGCAGAGCCACAGAAGTGATCCCTGGGGTGAATTTCTTATTTCCCATCCAATCATCAAGATTTTTCTTGAAGAGTGCTAATAAGGAGCTTTGTTTGATATAGATAGGTAGTTTGTTCCAGAGTATGGGAAGTCTCTGGGACAGGAATCTATCCCTCCAGCATGTTCTGTTTATTGTGGTGGCAAGGTTTAGGTCCCTAGAGTATGTAGCTTAGAGGGATTGGGATTTCTTTAAGTGGAGCATGTCCAACAGCTCTGGGTTTGACATAGCTTTGTATGTTAGGCAGAGATTGCCTCTGAGTAGATGATATGTGACAGAGTAAATCTGGAGTTTTTTGAGACGGTCTGTGTAGGGCATCTGTTTGAGGCTGGTAATCCTCTTTGTGAGGTATTTCTGCAGCATTTCCAGTTGTTGTAGATGTCTTGTGAGGTACATACCAAAAGGGGCATTGTACTCCATAATGGGTCTAATGAGTGATGAGTAGAGAGGAACAATTACCTCTTTTTTCTGGATGAGAAACCTTTTTTGATGAGGTGTGCCATGTAGAAGGATTTCCTGACTACTGTGGCAATGTGATTATCAAAGGAGAGACTAATGTCCACCTGTGTCCCAAGGTCTCTTATCACACTTTCAGTGTTAAGTAGACTACCGCCTATGTGAAAGTTAATGGGTACAGTTTTTACCAAAAGGGATGACAATGCACTTTTTGGCATTGAACTTGAGACCATGGCTTTTGACACCAGTCATCTGTCTCAGTGAGGCCCTTTTGTAGGATGTCCACATTGTTAGGAGTTTGGATTATGGCTCCTAGTTTGCAATCACCTGCGAACTTCATTAGCCAAAGACCTTCTGTGAAGCCTGTACTTCAGCGAAGTAGATACCAAACAGGAGAGGACTCAGGACTGAATCCTGTGGCACTCCACTTGTCACTGATCTGAAGTCGGATTTTGAGTCTGCTACTTTCACAGTGTGGATTCTGTCAGTGAGCCAGTTGGCAACCCATTTTGTGACATAGGGATTTATACCTAGTTTAGTGAGTTTATCTATAATTCCAGAGTGGGGGATGGTGTCGAAAGCCTTGGTGAGATCTAGATTGGTTGTGTGAACCACCATACCCTCATCTATGGCTTTGGTAACTGCTTCAAAGAAGTCTATCAGGTTTAGGAGACATTATCTGTCTTTTACAAACCCGAACTGGGTGGGGTCCAGAGTTTGGAGATTACCAATGTCTTTGTTTATAAGTTCCATGATGATACATTCCATGGCCTTATAGACCAGGCATGTAAGGCTAATGGGGCGGTAGTTCCCGGGGTCTATGGTGGATCCCCCTTTGTGGAGTGGGATAACTGTCACTGTGCACCATTAAGTGAGCACAAAACCTGAGGTGAGGCTATGATTGAACATGGTACTTAGGTGGGGTGCCAGTTCATTCTGTAGTTCGTGTAGAACACAGCCTGGGATGTTGTCAGGTCCCATGGATGCTGTGTTCTTTGCTTTGGAGAGTGTGTTTTTTTACCTGTGCACAGGAGCAGCCTTAGGTCAACTGGTGGTCTAGGCAAAAGGGCTCCATGGCACCTCCCACCACACCACCCAGTGCCCCAATCCTGGTCTATCTACACCAAATAAATACTGGAAAAGTGCCCCTGCTAGAGCGGTGCCCTAGGCGGCTGCCTAGATGGCTTATGCCTAAGGCCAGCTGTGCCTGTGCAGCCATGATTACAGGAACTTTGCATTCTTCTGGTATAGAGATGGGTCCTTTAGGGGGTGAGAGGGGGGGTAAAGTTAGCACTGAACCTATCTGCCAGGATGTTGGCAGTATCAGTTGGTTCTGTATATTTAGTGCCATTGTGCTGTAACTTAGAGCAGATCTGAGTGTTCCCATTGAGATTCTTGACATAGCTATCGAATACTTTGTGGTTGTCTTTAGTAACAGTGGTGATTTTGTTTTCGTAACTTGCTTTGGAGGATTTTATGAGGGATCTCAGCTTCTTACTGAGGCTGACCAAGGAGTTTCTCCAATCATGGGATTTTACTCTTTTTTGCAGCAGTTTCTTCTGTTGTAGAGTTTGTTTATGGCGGGGGACTACCAGATTGGCTTCCTTTTTTTTTTTTTTTGTAGGATAGCATCTTGGTTCTGTTAGGGATAGCATGATCCATGCACTCGTGTAAGTGCTTATAAAGTGCATTTGTGTAGGATTCAGCAGTCATATCTCTATTGTCCATCTGCATGGGTGCCATGAAGTTTGCCACTTCTGTCTTAAGAAGTGTGAAGTTGGCTTTGGAGAAATTTTTTACGGTGGTTTCCCTAATGGGGGTGGGGGCAGGATGTGGATGTCTAGGGTGATTAGCTGGTGGTCAGATCTAACCAATGAGGAATTTACCTCTTGTGTGGTACACCAGTTGCCCATGTTGATAATGACTAGGTCTAGGATATTGCTGCCCCTGGTAGAGGTGTAGATAAGTTGATCCAAGGCATTGCAATTTATGAATCCCAGAAAACGTTGAGCAAAAGAGTTGGTACATGAGTAGTTTTACCAGTTAATGGTGGGGTAGTTGAAATCGCCCATTATTAGGGTGTTAGGTTGTACCCTAATATTTTCCAGTGTATCAAGAAATGAGGAGTGGGAATCTTGGGGCATGGTGGGGGATCTGTAGCAAGCTACAGTTTGGATTGCAGTCTTGCCCAGAGTTAGCTGCAGTTGGATAATCTTGGATGCATTATGCTGAGCAACTAGCCTGGAGGTGTGGATATCCTTAATGAATATGGACACGCCTCCACCTTTAGTGTTTCGGTCCAGGTTTGGTGGCCAAAAGGTGTGGTATGAATTATAGCCTGGTAATGTAGGGGTGCTCTCTGGAGCCTTGAACCAGGTCTCTGTCACTGCACAGATGTCAATGTTCTCTATTTTAAGGAGTGCCTCGAGTGAGTGCATTTTGAGGTTTAGACTTCTAGCATTGCCCTCAGATTTTGCTTGCTTGTACTTGTTACAGTGGTGAATTTGTCATTTGAACCTTGCCTAAAATAGGCATTATAGGGGTGGCAAGAGCCTTAGCCAGTATCCAGAATCCCAAGGGTGACAGGAGCAGGCCATCTCTGGCAAAGCATCGTGGTTTGTCGATCATGTCATCGCAGGCAGACAGATACTGGATCCCCTTAGAATGGCACCAGAAGCTTAGCCAATTGTTGAAGTCAATCATTTTGTCCTTTTACTGTGGTATCATTCTGGGTGATGGCAGGATGCTACTCAGGGCTAGGGTCATACCTGCCTGGACGACAAGATCGGAGAGCTCCTCATTGTCTCTCTTCATGTAGTCCAAGGAGGTATGTCTCAGGTCATTCACACCAACATGGACAATGACAGATGCGTCTTAAAATTACAAGAACAGATACTAACTGTAATCAAAAACCATCAATTAAAGTATTAATCTATGTTCTATGATCAGTTTATATTGTTTGGCTGTTTAATGAATTTTAATAAATTATGTTAGCAATAATTGATATAAACACTACCATAAATAATTGTCATATGGTTTGCTGCATCTGTGTTCTAAGTATGACTCACATATCCTCCTTCTCTCTCTCAGTGTGAAACAATGATTTAAAGTGGTGTTCTCTAACTGTCCAGAAGGCACTGACTGGAAATGAGGTAATTCAGCTTTGTTAGTAGCACATGTGGGTGATGTTATGACAGTCTGAGGAAGCATGGTGGATCCATGTGAATGCGCTTACTGACCTACTTTGTTTTTTTCTCTGTGTGTTCTTTGTCAACATTAAAGTTTTATCTAGCTGAAGCCGTGCTGCTGTATTCGTGGATTTTTGCTTGAATTTTTATAAACTGACACAAAGAGGCTTTATTCCTGACAGTGACATCTTTTTTTCATTTATTATTCCATTAACTTTCTAAGATTATAACAGTAACACTACTAGATAGAGGCACAGTATTCTAAATTTATTCTGTACATTTTTTGTACCATTTCATGGGGTGGCAAAAGCCACATCACTATGGCTAGGCTTACAAATGCCCCAGGGCAGATAGCCTAGTACTATACTATGAAACTATGAAACTATAATATTTAAAATGTGTACCTGGTTTTATGCCTCCCGCAATATTTTTAGCTTTGTCCACAATTCTTGTACTAACAGGTTGATGGCTATATTTTGGGGCAGGTTTTTTCAATGCCTCAAAATGTAGTGCTTTTTTTTTTTTCTTTTCTTGTCCTGATGTCAGGCAGCCTTTTGTTTTGAGCATGGAGATCACATGTTTTTATGCAACCTGCAAACATGGTCTTATATTGTTCATACTTTTCTGTGTGAGAGATGGATCCTGCAGGAAGACAGATTTATAACATCACAGAGAAGGAACTTGAAATGATCATCTTTATCCAAAAAGGTTTAAGCTTTCAGAATATGGAGAAGAGACAGTATTGCAGAAAAGCTGAAGTTTTTAAAAATCTTTATTGAACTGAAAAAGACAGCATCTAAACCAAACAACTGCACAAAAGCAAAAGGTGCAAACATCTAAGGGCAAACAATTCAAACTCAAACTAATATTCAACAATCCATGGTCTACTATCTAGCATGACTAAGATATATCTATATATTTATATCTATATCTATATCTATATCTCAAAGTCAAAGTCAGAGTAAACTTTATTGTCATTTAGAACTATACACGTGTAGCCTAAATTAAATTTCATACATCAGCTCATTTCTTGAGATTACAAAGGAAAGTGAAATAACACATACAAGTAGAGGAATAAACATAACTAACAAATACAATACTATTCCCAGTATACACAAGAAAGAGTAGAGACATTTACCAACACTCATATATGAAAAAAAATACCCTCTTGTGAGTTAAATTAACTACCCTATTTAAAGTAATACAAAACACACTACAGATTGACATGCTTAAGTTATTTGTCTAATATTGCACTTAAGTGAGTTAAATAATACTGACTATGGATATAACAAATAAATATTGCACTTACTTGGAATATATGTAAGTATATGTTGCACAAATAAATAAAAATTGACTTATGTGTCCAGACTCCTAGGACTAGTGTCTGAGTTCAGAACTCTAGTCACTGAAGGGTAGAAACTGTTACTGAATCTTGTAGTCCTGCAGTGGATACTGCAATATCTCCTGCCCAATGCCAGATGCTTAAACAGTCCATGGGCACGATGTGTGTTGTCCTGTATTATTCTGGTGGCCTTTCAGATGATTATTGCAGAATAACGATGTTCTATCGATGGAAGACTGGAACCTGTTACCTTCTCTGCAACCCTCACCACTCTTTGTAGCGCCTTCCTTTCTGTAACTGTGCAGCTTCCAAACCACACTGTGAAGTTGCAGGTGAGGATGCTCTCTATTGCACCTCTATAGAAGATGGAGAGAATATGAAGAGGAAGTTTAGCTTTTTCATCCTTCTTAAAAAGTAGAGGCATTGGTGTGCTTTCTTGTCCAGTTGGCTGGTGTTTCCTGACCACAAGAGATCCTCTGATATGTGTACACCCAGGAATTTCATACTCTTAACCCTCTCCACACTCTCACCATTGATCCTGAGCATTGGGTGATTTGTTCTCCTTTTCTTGAAGTCAGTGATAATCTCTTTAGTCTTGCTTACATTCAGGTAAAAGTTGTTCCCCTTGCACCAACTGATTAGAGATGTCACCTCTTCTCTGTACGCTCTTTCATCCCCTTTGTGATGAGCCCCATGACTGTGGAGTCATCAGCCAACTTAATGATATGGTTGGACTTTTGCTTAGCATAGCAGTTGCAGGTCAGGATGGTGAATAACAGTGGGCTGAGAACACATCCCTGTGGAACCCCAGTGTTAATCGTGATGCACTTTGATGTGTTCTTACCTGAACACAGCCTCTGTGGTCTCTCAATCAGGAAGTCCAGGATCCAGTTACAGAGAAGTTTACTGATTCCTAAATGTGGCAGTTTTTCTATCAGATGCATTGGTACCACCGTATAAAATGCAGAGCTGAAGACTATGAACGGCATCCTCACATAGTTGTCTTTGGCCTCTAAATGCTCAATGGAGATGTCTAGTGGTACTGATATGACATCAGCTGTGGATTTGTTAGCTTTGTCAGCAAACTGCAGAGGGTCAAAAACAGGGGGTAGGCATAATAAAAGATGCTTTTTGATCAGCCACTCAAAACATTTCATAACAGTGGATGTCGCAGCGGCTGGTCTGTAGTTGTTAGGGAGGGCGGGTGTGGTTTTGTTAGGTAGTGGGATGATGTTAGTTTCCTTGCAGCATAAGGTTACTTTTGCCATGGCAAGACAGGTGTTAAATATTTCCTTGAGCACTGTGCATAGTTGATCAGCACAGCCTTTTAACACCTTGTGCAGTATATTGTCTGGGCCAGCAGCCTTCCTGGAGTTCACTCTCCTTGGCTGTCTTCTTACCTTCTCGGTGCTGAGGCTGAGTACTGCATCCTTCTCATCAGTGGGTAGCTTTAGTGCCAACCTGTTGTTTCTTTCCTCAAATCTACCAAAGAAGATGTTCAAACTGTCCAAGAATTTGATGCTCTCCTCACGCTGTGCTGAGATGATTTTGTAGTCAGTGTTCTTCTGTATGCCTTGCCATAGTCTCCTTGCATCCTTCATGTCTTCAAAGTGGCTCTGTAGCTTTCTGCCATACTCCCACTTAGCCTCCTTTATTTCCCTCCTCAGATTACCTCTTGCTACACTTAGGGCTGCTTTGTCCTTAACCCTGTAAGCTGTGTTTCTCTGCTTCATAAGCTCATACACCTTAGGGGTGAGCCAAGGCTTCTGGTTAGCTATAATAATGATACTCTTGGCATTTGTTACCCAATCAGCACAGTTTGAAATGTATGCCATCACTAGCTCAGTGTATTCATCAATGTTCAGATGCTGATTCAATGTTGCTGCCTCGTTAAACACATCCCATTTGGGGATGTGTTTAAGGAGGATATATATATATATATATATATATATATATATATATATATATATATATATATATATGAAGCATAACTCTTCCAAATCTTTAGAAGATTCAGGTTCTGTAAATAAATACATGTTTATACTGACCACACCAGTTTAGTGTTAAAATCACTGTTAATCATTTGCTTTCAGCAGATAGATATTATTTCAGTGTTTTCATGTTAAAACGTCAGAGAGAGGTTAAAGGACAACTTTTAATGCTTCAGTAATATACATTTTAGGTTTTCTAGCTAAATGGCTTAAACTATGATGAGTCACACAAGTGATAGCCAAAGATGGAGCACTGTAAAGAAAGTGGGGGTTACTGCACAATCATCATTAAATTTACTACGGATGAAGGACTCTTGCTGGAATCAAAAATGATATATTGTCATTCCTGCCTCTTAATGGCAACATGGCCTAGGACAGGTTTTCAGAATGTTTTACTCACACTGAACAGGGAAACAGCAATGCTGTAAGAGCAGTGCTAGACTGGAATACCACAGGAGGAAGGTGGGTTATTGTCATGTTTAATGCAGCCATGGGCCTTATCTACATGGCTAACATTTACACTCCTGACAGACAGACTAGCCTTTTTCACAAACATTAGGACTGTTTAATTCTCAGGGTGTCTCTACAGTAAGGAGCGATCACATAAATGAGCACTAAACTCCATGACAAATGGATGGTCTCAACAAAATGACTTTTGAAGATACATTATTTAAAAATCAAGATGCCTATCTCAGTGGCAGTTCCTGATATATAACATGCCCACTGTCGAGTGATAAAAAGGCTCACTTTTTCACTTGTCTGTTGCAACTGAAAAACTAGACTCGTTTTCTGGTTGTCCTGTGTATGTATTCTTCTGTTTATCATTACCTCACACAGTCATTCCTCCCTACCGAGCATGCTCCTTTGGGTATAATTGTCAGTCTTGTAGATTCAACCACACGATTATCTATTTGTGCTATGAATACTCTGATTGTTTTCATATGCAAATGCTAAAATCTTCATGAAGACAATTCATGCAAGCACATGCAATTAAATTCATCCATTATTTATTTAATTATGTACTTATTTATCTGTGTCTGTTAATAAGGTGGGTGGACTGGTCCAAGAAACCTTGGTAACCATGACACGTTTGCCAAAGTTCAAAAGAATGCACATATATACAATATGTAGCACATAAATAGCAGTTATCACATAGGACTTGCAGTTCGCTCACAGGATTAAGGATCTGAGCTGTTAATGAGATGTTTTCTATAGTCAAGGGTACATGGTCTGACTCCTTCATCCTCCATTTACCTACCGTGTGACTTGAACAGAGAGTGCTCCCACATCACCGCTGATAAGGGACACTTGTGTCCTGTGGGCTTACCTAATTAATTAATATTACCTAATTAATTACCTAATTAATTAGCTACCAAACTGAAGCTTAATAACAGCAAATGTATCTATATAATCTGCATGTACATTCCCCCAGGTAATAATATAGCCACACTAGAAAATACCCTCCACTGGATATCTAATCACTACCCTCAAGAAACCTTACTGCTCGGTGACTTTAATATAGATTGGAATACATGTTCCTCAGAATCTCCTACCTCTCATGTTAACTTACATTCTTTTAAGCAAGTTATTAATACTCCAACTAGAATAGGTAAACCTAACCAGAAAGAAAGTATACTCGATTGGGTACTCATTAATAATCACCCTAGCCAGTATACATTTGGTACCCTCCCTGATACTGTAAGTGATCACTACCTTACATATATAATCAAACATAAAGCAGGCAATCCAAAACAACCCCTACTTCGACATGTTAGAAATAAAAAAAACTTCGACCTAACCAAATTTCAACAAGAACTTCACTCTTGTAATTGGAATATACTAAAATATCTCCCCCTAGAAGAAGCAGTCTCCTACTTCAACAAAAAATTCATTGAGATCCTTGACTTTCATGCTCCCATCCGCTCTAAGAAAACCAAGGCAAAAGCCACACCATGACTCTCAAAAGAGACTAGGCTCAAAATTAAACTTAGAGACAATGCTTTATGGCGAACTACCAAACTCCCTCGGGATCAAACTGAATACAGGCAACTTAGGAATGCAACTAAAAAACTAATATTACTTGACAAAAAACAATACTACAGCAAATTACAAACTTCCAATCAACATAACCCTCAAAAGTTCTGGGCAGGGCTAAATAATCTTTTACACCCTGACAAAACTACTATCCCTGTACCAGCCGCCCTCACCGACAAACCACCAGAAGCAGTTTCAGACAGTTTTAATCATTTTTTTACCAAGACTATCCAAGCACTAGCCAGTACGCTGCCCCTCAGGCCCCACAGCCCAGATAATTCCACCCCAAAAAATTTACCACTATTTAGCTTCCAACCAATTGCAACATCACTTATCCGTACCTTACTTAGAAAACTTAAACCTACCACCCTCTCAGCTGATCAACTTCCAGCTGAATACCTACAAAAGTCAGCTGATACCATTGCCTATCTAGTCTCATTACTTATCAACCGCACCTTAAAAGAAGCTAAAATTCCTAATATCTGGAAGATATCCTACATCATTCCTCTCCATAAAGGGGGTAGTTCTACTGAACTCTCTAACTACAGGCCCATAGCCATACTCTCTCCTCTAGCTAAAATTATGGAGAAATGTATTCAAAAACAATTCATGTACCACCTAATAAACAACCATCTCCTGGCAGATACACAGCATGGCTTCAGACCCCACCATAGTACCACTACAGCCCTCTTAGTCTTCTCAAATAGCATAAACTATTATCGTAACAATAACCATATCTCTTCAGCTCTATTCCTGGACCTGTTCAAAGCTTTTGATATGGTGGATCATGAACTATTAATCCACACCCTACAATCACTCTGTCTAGATCTAAAAGCACTATAATGGTTTGTTTCTTACCTAAGTGGTAGACAACAGGCCGTAATTTGGAAAAATAAACTTTCCACTCTGTTACCTAATACCCTGGGTGTTCCACAAGGCTCTATATTAGGCCCACTACTATTCTCCATTTTTATCAGCGATTTGCACACTGTCATACCTAAAGTTAACTGCATCCAATATGCAGATGACTCTACACTTATTTGCGCTGCTACATCCTCTTCAGAGTTACAGCTAATTACCCAGACTACCTTTAACACAATAGAAAACTGGCTCTCCAACCGCCGCTTGATATTAAATCCCAAAAAGACTAAAATGCTAATATTCCTACCAACACAAAGGTCCTGCCCCATAAACATTACAATTAAATCTAAGGATGGCACAATCATCTCACCTGACCCATCTACTAAACTTCTAGGGGTCATTATTGACAACAACTTAAAATTTGACCTACACGTTAACCAATTGATCAAAACCATCAATAAAAAACTAGGATCCCTGTATAGAATAAAAAACTTTCTGACTCCCCCAGCCAAGGTAGCCATTGACTCTCCTATACGCATCCCCTCTTCTTCTAAACAACAACAAGACAATTCTAAATAAGATCACTACCTGTTATAATCACATAGCCAGATTTGCCACTGGGCTCCCCTTTAGGACACATCACTGCATCAACCTAACCCAGCTAGGTTGACTAGAACTACCTAGTCTACTGCTCTCCAACCAACTGATTTTGGCCCACAAAATCATATACAACCCTGAAAACACCCCTGCACTCAAAAACCTAGTCACCCTGTATCACAACTCATGACCACTGCGTTCCTCTAACAGAGTCCTCATCCAGACTCACAAAACTAATAACCTAGCCGGTGACTCTCTCCTTTCTAACTCTCTAGGTAGATCTTGGAACCATCTACCCCCTGAGATTACCTCACTTTCTTCTATAAATCATTTCAAAGCCAAGCTCAAACAATACCTGGGGTCAAAATGGACCTGCTACTGTACCAAACCTGGCTAATCCATGGTCTATCCACAAGGATCACCCTTAGCAACTGCTACTTTTTCCAACCTCACTTGATGGTATCTTATGATTATTTTGTCACTACTCCTCATGATAACTCTTGACTCCTTGCTAAAAAAAAAAAAAAAAAAAAAAAAAAAATGTTGTTTTGTTTTTTGTACATTGTCTTTTTGTATGATGACAAGTCTTTTTCTTGTTTGTTATTGTTGGAGCTTTTCTCCCCGGGCCTCCGCTGAAAATGGACATATATCCAGTCGGACTATCCCGGTTAACAAATGTAAAATAAAATAAAAATAAATAAAATATTAAATAATAAATAAATATACTGAAGTACACATTTGTAGTCCCTTACAACAGTGTGTAAATAAGCAACTTAATTGAAAAATACACTTACAATGGCAAAAACAGTGATAGTAGAGATGAGGTAAACAACTAAAATCCAATAGAAAGTGCTTTTACAAACTAGAAGGTATACTTACAGTTTATATAAAATGTTCTGCATCTTGTGGTAGAACTCGACCCATTATAATTGGGCAAATAGAAGAGCACCAGTGTGTGCATGGAGTTACACGCAGCATATGAACTGAACAAACAGGCTTAAAACATTCTTGCAATGAATCCTGAGTATAGTATACAAGTCTCTCTCTCTCTCTCTAGAGAGAGAGGGAGAGAGAGAGACAGAAGTTGTAAGAACTATGAGTATGTAATTAGAAATTAGTGTTGGGAAGGTAAAGTCTGAGGAGAGAAGACATGATAAAAGAAGGAGAAAAGGGGATATGGGGTAGCTTAGTGGATTTATTTGCATATTTACTTAGCTGATGTCATCAGTTTGATCTAAGGAGTGTACTTTATATGGGAAGAAGGATTGCTGGATGTTGATGTGCTGATTGTATTAAGTAAGGTTATCCTTTATCCAGATTACAGGTATATTTGTAGCTTTCTTTTATGCAATCAAATAGTTTGCTTCTAAAAGTTGAAAATATGGGCTATGGGTCTGGAAGGTGTTTTTACACAGAGTTTCTAAAAAAGCAGGGTGCTTGCTTTTGGGATTAAGGTTAATTTTCCTATTTTTATTTTTTGAAGGCATGTTTGTTATTTCCTTGCTGTAATTTCATTAAAACTGAAGCTTGCTGAATGAAGAAAGGAAGACTGAATTGGGCAGGGGGTATTTAACAAGATCATAGATTGCAACAAGGTGGTAAGGCCTGGAGAAGATACATCTGTCCTTAATAAGATGCTTGGTGGAGTGCAACAAGGAAGTGAGGTCCAGAGAGAGAACATCTGTCCTAAGTAAGATTCTGAGAGGAGTGCAACAAGATGGTGAGGTCTGGAGAAGATACATCTGTCCTAAGTACGATTCTGGGTGGAGTGCAGCAAAGTGGTGAGGTCTGGAGGGGATACATCTGTCCTTAGTAAGATTCTGCATGGAGTGCAACAACGTGGTGAGGTCCAAAGAGGATACATGTATCCTTAATAAGATTCTGGGTAGAGTGCACCAAGGTGATGAGGTCCAGAGAGGATACATGTATCCCTTGTAAGATTCTGAGTAGAGTGCAACAACGTGGTGAGGTCCAGAAAGGATACATGTATCCCTTGTAAGATTCTGGGTAGAGTGCACCAAGGTGATGAGACCCGATATATCTGTTCTTAGTAAGAGTGTGAGTGGAGTGGATGGAGTGCTTGTCATGTTTTAAATTCTGATAGATATGTGTGGTTTACATGGTTGTTTAAATTTTGTTTTATATATGAATTATAGCAGAAAATGTATTTTATTATTTTCTAGAAACATTTGGAGTTAAAGGCATTTAAGTAGAGTTGAGATCATAAACAAGTGATTTTAGCTTCCTTGATGTCTTGGTTACATATTTTTCCTGGGTGTTAAAAACATTTAAGTAGATGGTGTGTGATTTAGTGGTTAATTTCCATGTTTTTCAAGATCTGTTCCCTTCCTTCGTTAAGAATTTGAGGATAGACTTTAGCCATGGGCAATGGTTATCCCTCATCTTCTTTTCTGGCAGTTAGAACAGAGAATTAAGGCTTTGAACTGTTAACCAGCTACTTTGTGTGGCATAGGGTTTGATTCTCTCAGACTTCATTTGCCTACTATGTAATCATGAGGAAGTCACTTAACCAGACACTGCTTTGAGTTAATTGAGAATTTGGGCTAGGCTCTTTAATGGTTTTATGTACCCCATGCCTAGTAACTACCTATGAACCTGTGAACTCATGGTATCGCGGGTGTGTTTGTCTAGCACTCAAATGACAACTGTGGTCAAGTAATGTAAAGGTTTATCAGGTTCACTTGAATAGTATAAGGGACACAAGTCTTTGCTATCTGAGATGTTTCTGAATGCACAAAAATAGGAGGGGTAGGGGTTTTAACTGAGGGACATTCTTCCCTTGGGAAGAGGTCATTTAGGTTGTTATTTGGGAGACATACAACACTGTAACTTCAATGGAGTGTTTGCTGTGAGTAAGTCAAGAATTTTTCATTATACTGAGAGAGGAATGCTTCAACCTGTTTTTTTTTTTTTTATCTAATAATGCAGTTTGGGATATTTTTATGCAGGAAGATGGGGGAGGTGGGTGGTGCAGGCAACAACCAGAAGTTTGATCTGGTTCCCAGTGCTTAATGTGTTTAGGATCCAGTCTGGATATATTTTTGCCTTGTTAGAACTATTTGCAATTGGACATCTTAAGTTTTGGACTTTTTTCACCAATAACATTGTTCCACTGCCTGTCTTGAGATATGGCTTATACAAATAAATGCCAAGATAATTGTTTAAGAAGCTAGATTGGTAGACAGGAGTATTTTAGCCAGGTTTCTTTGATGGATAAAATGTCTGGATTGTTATCTGAGCCCTAGGCTTGCTTCTATACATTCAAGATTATTACTAATGCTCTGTGCATTTAAGTGGCATATTTTATTTGTTTTGTTTTGCCTGTGAGAGTCACAGTTGCTAAGTAGCCAAGGCCCAACTACAGCAAGAGCTTTACACACACACACACACACACACACACACACACACACACACACACACACACACACACACACACACACACATGGAATTTTGAGATAATCATAGCAAACACTACAGGTATACAAGGTTACTGATCTTGGATAACAAAGCTCATTGTAAACATCCTTAGTCATGCCACATCTTGTGAGCTCAAGGTGAAGAAACAAGGAAAGTATTTTAGGATACTGAGGCTGAGAAGCAAATACTAGGAATTAAGAATCCTGAAACAAGTAATGGAGCATCCAGTCCTAGTTCTATTGTAGAAATACTTGCACAGTTCCTACAGATAATGTGCTTTTTCTCTTTACTGTTTAGGTTACACCTAACTTTCAGGTGAGTTCTCTGCAATTTGCAGCCTACAAATAATATCATTTGGACAACATTTAAAGCAGGTAACAGCTATTGTTTTATTATACATGTGTTTCTTTGAAATTAAACAGCAACTGAAAACTAAAATATTGTTTGTGGTTTGTACAAAGAACCTTGCTCAGTCAGAATGTTAAGTAATTCATCACAGACATTGTAACCAGTGGACATGTTCTGAGAAATGCTTTCATGCATAGTAATGTTACAGCAGATTACTGGTACAGCAGGTAGTTTTACATAAGAATTCTACTTGGTGTTGTTGCATGTTAAACATTTGTTCGTTTTAGCATTTTCTGAAATTTAAATAAATGAGTCATCTCAGCTATAGAGCTGATTTTCATAAATTTAATAGAGATATTGCCATCTTCTGTGTGCCATTTACCCAGTGTACTGCTGGCTAACTGTATTTGTATGAGCTAACATAGAGAGAGGCCTTTGGAAACCATTTTTCCTAAATATCATCACACATCATGTAGTGATTACTGAGAAAGTAAATTAAATACTTATAGTTAGCCCCTTCTAGCAGGCCTGCATCATTCTTAACTAAAAAAATGGATTTCAAGCTGAAGCCCTGACTGTCAAAATGACCTAGGAATATCTAACAACCCCACTTCTGAATGAATGATTAAAGGGGGTGGAGTGAGTGACTGATGGTGACTTTCCCATCCTAGAGTCCCACTGCAGTACTGGTACTGACTGTAGAGAGATTTAGGTTTTCTAACTCTGACATTCATTTTCACTTCCAACAGATCCACAAGACGGTCAATAGAGAGAGAGGGAGAGATTTGTAGTTTTGGGTAGGATTTCCTGAAAATGTTAGGGCTGGAACTCCAATTTACAGCTGCTTGGGTGAAAGCAGCTATTAAACCACTTAACTTGGGTAAGATAGATAGTCCAAATGGTTTCCCATGTGAGCTGTGATTAGTGCTTTGTCAGGGTATAAGGAATAGTTTGTTAGAGGTACTGAATTCCCTTCAGTCTTGGAGATATACTTATAACACTATGATTCTTAAATCGTGACAGCATCCCATTCTAGTTGAGACTTACAGCCCCATCTCCATCATAGAGACTAACTTCTAAGATTTTCATGTCATCATGGGGCATTTACTTGTGTCATTTGGGGGGGGGGGGTCTTGGAGTATCCAGACTAGACAATGATCATGCTTGATTGGTACTTCAGGGCCAGTATCTGGAGAATTATCAACCCTGTGTAACACAGGCTAGAGAGGTCAGGTATTACTCTATGGTCATTAGTGATATTGCCTCTAAAAATGTTTTCAGCCAAGGTTCATGGGATTTCTTATTTGAGGTTCATAGGTTTGTAATGCAAACACCTTAACCATTAGACCAACCTCCCAACCTTCTGAGCCCAATCGTTTGAGTCACTTTGGGTTGCTGAAAACAATGGTACCAGGTGTTGAGCTATTAAGGTAGTTTCTAGAAGTGTGCACTACACAGTATCATGATTGTCTAGTCACAGAAAACTTGATCTTCATAGTTGCACTATATTCTTTGTCATCTTTGCTTTTCATGGGTGTGCAAAACATCGCTCATCAAGCTGCAAAAATTTCTCTCTGCTCTGGTGGTTTTGGCTTCCACACCCTTCCTGCAGTCGTTTTTACATTTATGCAAATGACTTACAATTTAGGTTTTTTTATCCACTGAGGTCCCTGCTTGAAATCATGGATACTCGTAATGAGTTTGCTACTGTCTAACTCTAAGGTGAACTCAGGCACTAAACTTTGTGTTTAGTGGTTTCTCCTTTTTTATTTAACAGAGTTGAGTACACATTTTCCTCAACTCTCAGCTTTGTTATGATGATGGGAACTTTAGCCTACTTTTCTGTTAAGATGCAGAAGGAGATTTAACTGAGTGAGTTAATGAAATAAGTGCAGTTGTATCTTTCAGTGTGGGCAGTGATTGGATCCTCCTATTTAGGTAATTGAATTGAAAGTCAGTCCTAATCCCACATATCATATTTTGCCTGATAACTTCCACAGTTCTCCTGTTATGTGGATTATTAAACAATGGGATGAATTGATTAGTTAGCACAGATGATTAAGGCTATGAAAGGTTAATGAGCTGCTTCCTGTAGTCAGGGTTTGATTCCCTCAATGTCCTTCTGCCTAACTGTGCAATTCTGAGCAAGTCACTTAATCAGACAGTGCTCTCAGGTCACCTCTGAAATGAGACATTTGTAATGAATTTAGTCGGTTATCAAATAAATTAAAATTATAACATTGTTTTGGTGTGCCTTAATCAAAGGGTGCTTTTGTAGGGTCTAATTCTAAAAGACTTACTCTAGTGTAAGCCTGCTTTGTAGAAAGGCCTTTAAAAAGAAAAGATCACTTACACTGAGAATGATTCTTTTGCAATCTGGCAGTGTGCGTCTTGCTGCATTCATTTTCTGATAATTTCTAGCTATGTTCTGGTTGCATATCCTGGAGTTGTCATACTTAGCTGAATTGTCTTTTGAGGGCTCCTGCAAAGTTTGTTGGGCATCTGAGTAAATGGAGTATCATTAAGAGCACACTTGCTTATTTCAGTATCTTTATATAAACAGATAGTGAAACTACTTGAGGCCTTAGGTTATGAAATACTGTTAAAATGCCCTTAGATAGGGTAAACAACAAATTGCTGGGTGCTTTTCATCATAAATGGAATCTTATTTGGGCAAACAGGCTCAGAGATTTCCAGACTGGCACAAGTACAGTGACTGTCACTGAGTCATCTGCTTCATATAGAGGAAATTCTATTGCTTCCAAAAGCACATACTGCATTGAATTGCATTATCAGACTGCTATTCATATCAAGATGTAGTTATTTATTTTAGAATAATCCTTATAGCTGTTAGGTACAATTCTGATGCAAGCTCCCTCCTCCACTTCTCCAGTGCCAACATCTGCATACATATTCTAGTGGGTATAGTAGCTCAGCTAATCTGTTATCTGTGCTATAATGCCTCCTATAATATGGTTTTAGACTGTTGACTACCACCTTTTAGATGAAAATCAATAATGTTGTGGGGATGAGTTGTCTCGTTTTGTTCAATATGTCTTTTTTACAATATCTCATGTGTCCAGTTCCTTGACTGTTACAAATGTTCTTCCTTAAAAACTACACTTACATTTTAATCCATGAAAGATTGAATCAGATTTTTCCTATAATCCTTAATATTGGAGGTGCCCAGAGTTGGAAAAAGGTGAGTGGAAGCATGTGTTTGACCTTTAGGCTGAGGTTGAAATAGGTTCTAGGTTTAACTGGGCATTGAGTCTGATGCTGACTATTGCTATAAAAATCCTGGAGGTCATATTGTAGGATGCAATAGTTTTCATTTCAGGCACGTTTACTGCACAGCCTGTTGGTGATAACAAAAGTCTGTAGTACTACAAATAGTGAAGAAGATTGTCTAACTTTAGGGTTATGGAAAACCTCATTATAAAGGCACTACTATATGGAGATATAATCAAAAGGTCCTAGCCTTAAGGTAAAAGCTGTACAAGTATCTGATCATGACTGATATCAGCTGAGATCCAGCTCTCTCTCCTTAGTTTGATGTCCGCATTAATGTTGGAAATATTCTGTGGCAATAGAAGATTTAATTAGATCTTACATTTTCTTATTTGACTTTTCATTGACCAGTATTTAAAGTTTCCACTTTGGAAATGTGCAAGGTATCTTTCTTTGTTGTGCTACCATCCTTTCCCTCATTTTTGTTTTATAGCTCTAAGAACGTTTTGTTGGAATTATGTGTGTATGTCTACTATGAAAACACCCATCCATCTATACATCCACAACCCCCATTTTCCAGTTTTTACATATGGGGTTGGGTTGTCACTAGAACAGTGACAATCATCTAGAGCATAGGTTTATACCTTCAGCTGGCTAGCCCTTTCACGTTAGTTCATCCACATCACACACTCACACTTATGGTGAAATCAGAGTTTCCAATCCACCAACTACATGTCTTTGGAATGTGGGAGGAAACCAGAGCACCCAGAGGAAGCCCACTCAAACACAGGAAGGACATGCAGACTGCACAGAAGGCACCCCAGCTGAAAATAAAATCAGGGAACCTCTAGCTGTGAGGCAACAACCCTATTTGCTTCACCACTGTGCCACCCTCAGTGAAAACAATGAAAGACAATTGCTCTGGATGCATTTCTTCAATGACAAATCCTTGAAAGCTGGCTATTACATTAAAAGTAATGAGGCAGCTCAGAACACCATTCCAATTCCACTGTAAAACTCCACTGGGAAAGGGAAAAACTCCACAAAACAGCAATCGCAAACATCTTGTTTCCTGCCAACATGACTGAGTGATTAAATTCCAAGATTTAGAGCATCATGAAACCTAGGGAAACCAGATTGTGGCTGATATGGGTAGTTGATATTCAAGTTAGGCCAGAAGGACTACTTTGCTTATTGTAGCCCTGGCTAGCTTGGATATATAAGATGAGATTTTCCTGTTCCAGAAGAGATGCAAGTTAACTTTTGTGCTTGATTAATCATTATAGATATGGAATGTTAGTGAATGGTCTAGCCTCAAGCTGAGATATTTAAAGGAGATGGTGGTTTCTATCAGTGTGCCATAAAGGCTAGTGATATTTAGTGCCTGGTGTTTTTTTTAAGTTGTTATATGGAGCCAGCTTGTATTCTTTTAGTTTTTGTAGGGCTGAGTACTGGTTTGTAGTTATTGAGCCAGTAAATGATGGAGTCAAAGTCTTTTTGCTGTTGTATATCAATGATAGAGTGGTTGTGGCTGGACATAATGATTACCATGTCATCAGCATTGAGGATAATTTGTACAGTAGCAAGTTCATGAGGTAGTTTATTCAATGGAAATAGAGAAAAGAAATTGAACTAGGTTAGAACCTTAGGATATTCCCATTGAAAGAGGTGTGGACTGAGAGAAGGAAGAACCTAATTTACGTTGAAGAATCTGTTTGACAAGAAGTCTTGGAATCAGGTGAGGGATGTGTTACTAATGCCCAATGATAAAGGAAGAACTATATGTAATGCAACTTCTTTACCAAAATGTGCACAGATGCTGCCATTTGGGGTGAACACCAAGCCATCCTGAAGTGCAACAGTCATATTTATGAAATAATCCCTATTCAGGAAACTGGTGTCATTGAGTCAGTCAGCTGGTTTACTCTAAATGAAACTCACTTCCTGCCCAGGAGGCATAAACTCTTTTAATCCATCTTCAATACAATTCTAAGATACCGAGAGGAGGATTTACCTGCTTTAGCCAGTGGAAGTACACCTTTGCTGTCTGTCTGTCTAACTATCTATCTATCTATCTATCTATCTATCTATCTATCTATCTATCTATGTATTCTAGTACAAAATAACATTGCTCATTTGAACAACTTTCACATGGGTATTACAGCATTTTCTGAGTGGAATTCAGATATTTTAAATGTTTAATGTACTCTGGATGTACTGTCTGTAACTAATATTGCAGCATTTTAGCCCTCTTGATGTGTACTGACTGGAATATTTGTAATGGGATAATAAAAGGTAGTGTAAACTTTTTCCTATGTAAGCAAGTGAAATAATGCAGCATCTAGTATAAATGTGCTATAAAAGAGAAAAAAATACATCCTGTCACTATCTAGTACATGGGTGAGAAAACGTTAACCATTTGAAATGGGACCCACTTGAACAAGTCTTGAAATATGAAGCCTGAACAGTTGAAAGAACTGACTTACATACAGTAAGTCCAAAATGCCTTTTTTAAGGATAGTTCCTTTTTGCTAATGTATGGTGATCTCAGAATTGGTGTATATAAGTTTGGGGGTATGGGAGCTTTCGCCGCCACATGGAGGGTGCAGGGTGGGGGGGCTTTACCACCCTTGCAAAAAGAAGTTTATAGGAGAAAAGTGATTTTCAAGATTCGCTCTTCTATGTTTTTTGTCTTTTTTTTCAGCTTATTCGCACTTGGCATTTTGAGTGCTGAAATTTTAACCGGGAGCCGAAAAAACACTGAGCTGACCAACACAGTGCTATACCATACTGTTGACATTGCAGTAACAATTAGCACAGGCCATCATTACAAATAAGCATTAAAATAATTAAAGTAGGATTATAGCAGTGATAGAAAGAATACTGCTATTGTATTAATGTAGATACAATTAAACACAAATAAGTTACATTATTATGAGCATTTATCAAAATATGAGTTATAAATAATGAGTGTACAGCTACAGAAATGGCAACTTGGCATATGTTATAACATATACAACACCCTACAATTCATCTCCTTTACACTCCCAGTGGAAATGCTTCTAGAACTTTTTGCTGAAAGAAAATGCCTTCTGATGCATTTTACTCTACCTCCAACATAAATGCTTCAGGAAAGGTTCTGCTGATCACCATGCAGAATGCATATCCTTCTGAATCTGCATAATGCAATCTTTGTTAGATATTGCACTCACATTCACATAGTATAGCATAAATTAATTAATCAGCACTAACATTAGTGATAAACTTTGTATAGAGTTAACCTTTGCGAGTTAGAGATAGATCATGAGAATAAAGTTTGAATAGTCTGTCTGATAAACAGGTCATTATATTTTATACAACTGACATTCCTTATATAGATGATTGCTGTACCTTAGCAAATATTTTATTTTACAGTGTACTTAGCACCTCATTATTTTGTCTCTTTTTGTGAAAGGCCTTTACCCCCAGTCGACCTACCTAAGTTTGGGTCTTAGCTGGTTAACCTTCTGTATTGGGTTGCTTAGAATGAGTATTATGCCATCCTTTCTGAGCTCTATTAGTAATCTTCATACTAGAACCACCTCCATGGAGCACATGGATAAAACCTGACAGCAACTCAGATTACTTGGAAATGGCTAGTTACCTGGGAGATAGAGTATTCGTGAAGGATGATGGATATTACTTTCTAATGCTAGTGCATCTATCTTGGGTAAGGGTTGCAGTCACCCCTGCTGCAGTGCTGACATGCACTGCAGAAAGAGGGACATGGCATGTGGCATATGAGCCAGGAATATGTAGTTGTATTTGTGATGTTTGTGTGGTAATCTTCACTGCACATGTACAGGAGCTACATATGCACAAGGGAAGCATTAACAGGCTGACTCAGATATGAATGTGCACACTAGCTGATGAGTATGGCTATGGCCAGAAAATGGAAGACCACTTGTGGATGTCTGAATGATGTCCATGTCATGAATGGCTATTTCTCTGGTGATAGAGAATTAATAGTGATATTGTAGCAGGCCTTGATAGGCAGGAGGCTTAGTGCAGGAAAAAAAATATAAAAGAAGAAATCTTCATACTGTGCTTGGATCTTAATGCATTATCTCTAGCATGCAGTAAAATACACCAAAAATGTCATCCTTACACTGATTTAAGCAAAAATGTGGATGTGGCTTTGCCCTAATGGCAAGACAACATTTGTAAACTTACAAGACAGTGTCCTGACAGTAAGGAGGCATCAGACTTGATTATATTCAAATAGCTTATTTCCAACTAATATCAGAGTAGTAAAGAAACAATTAAGAACCTTCCACAAATTCTGGATAATGACAGCATGGACAAATGTGGGAATAATTTTTGAAAATTGGTTAGAATAATTAATTGTTAATTAGTCTGACACTCCTCAGTGCTGAGACATTTTACTATTCTCTCTGCATGTATAATGCGAGGCTCGTGGTATGTCGCATTATTTTATAGTACTCTATTGCATCATTTACCCTAAATTGAAATATCTGAAGAATTTCTATCTGAGACCAGATGACAAAGCAAGTAATTCAGAGATAGAAACTATGGTTTACCTGAAGTTTGGTGAGCCCAGAGTTAGTTGTATTACAAAGGGAATACAAGGTGTGAAAAGTGACAGACCTGTAATTTTGAGTCCATCAAATGCAGAACAAAATGTTTGTTTGACAGACCAATTCAATGACTGTTGAAGATTGCTTTATTGTCACTTTATGCATTCAATAATGCCTTACAGGGTGAGCATATTTGCAGAAGGGCTGCACTAGGAACTGTATTCCTTCACAATGCTGCTACCTTTATAAACTAGCTTTGAGAGGCCTTTACCTTAGAGTTAAGGAAATACTCTGAGATACCACAACTCTGGACTTATTAAACTTTATATTACAAGTAACTCGAGGTTTTCCCATAAAAAAAAATGGTTGTGAACTGCTCTTTTCGATGTTTGGACTTGGCCACATGCGATTTGATCAGAAGAATTTCTGTTAAGGAACCATTCTTCTCACATGTGCTTCCTGTAAGCAGGCACTTTTCCATTTTGGATCCTATCTATTTCAAAATGTGAGAGTGCAGTCTCAGTCGTGCAAGAGGTAGCATACTCCATTTTTGGTGCAGAAGGCTGTAAGTTCTATTCCCACTGCAGTGCAGAATAATAGGAGTGATACTCTCCTGACTGTGTGATCCTTTGGATGAGATGTTAAACTGAGGCCCCATTTGCCCATGTTGATGGTATCTCAGGTGGATGTGAAAGATGAAATGGCACCTATCAAAGAGACTAGAGGTCCTTTATTTATATAATTTATTTTGAAAAAATATTTACATATTTACAAATTTGCAAATATACAATTTTAAATTTCTTTCTTTTATTGTTATACATTCATACTATTCTATCAAGTTTTTATCCTTAGTAGACCCCCATTCCTTTATCAATAAACAGCATCTGCTTTTATTCAATATTGCTGCCAAAATCCCCTTTCTATTAAACATAATGTCATGTATCCTTTTATTCCATATAACCTATGTAACATAAATCATTTTTATCTACTCTTATAGGTTCATAGGTGTTTATTAGGCTAACGACCACAAGGGCCTTTTTAAGCCTAGCCATGCATCCCAAATCTCTGACAAGTTCTGATACCCTTGATAAGTTTAATCATGGGCCTGGGAGAAGATGAACCATTTACAGGTTACATGTTTGCATTAGAGACATAGGTGCCAAACCAGGGATGAATTTCCGGTTTCCCATCCAATTGTCCAAGTTGCACTTGAATTGGGTTAGGGAGGAACTCTGCTTCACATGGATGGGGAGTCTGTTCCATAGACAGGGTAGTCTCTGGGATACATACCTATCACTCCAGAAGGTCCTATTTATATCACAGGCAAGGTTTAAGTCTTAAGTCTTAAGGTTTAAGAACAGGTAATTCTGGTACTGTTTGCTTTGTGGATATGCAGGAGTTCCATCAAAGTGAGGTCTGACAATGCCATGTGTGCCAGGCATAGATCTCCCCTCAAAAGCCTGTAGGAGATAGAATACAGGGATAGGGCCTCGATGTGGTCTGCATAGGACATACTACTTACACCCTGTATCCTTTTAGTGAGGAACCTCTGTGGACATTCCAGTTGTTGGATATGCCTGGTTAGGTACATACCAAAAGGGGAATTGTACTCAATGATAAGTCTAATGAATGCTGAATACAGTGGAACAATGATCTCTTTGGACTTAGATGCCATACCTTTGTTTTAACTTGCACAATACAGAATGATTTCCTCACCACTGCAGACACGTGATGACCAAAGGCTAGATTACTATCTTTGTGTGTCCTTAAGTCCCTGACTACTAGGTCAGCTCTAAGGGGTGTGTTGTCAATATGATAGTTACCAGGGATGGATGACTTTCCAAAGATACTATTATGCATTTCTTGGCATTTAGTTTTAGTCCATGGCTCTAACACCAGTTGTTTGTCTGTGTCAGCCCCTCCTGGAGAACATTTGTGTCAGTGTGAGAGTCAGTGAAAGCTCCTAATTTGCAATAATCTGCAGATTTAGTCAGCCAGAGACCACTGACATTGGCCTTAACTTCTGAGAAGTAAATGCCAAAAAGGAGCGGTCCAAGGACTGATCCCTGAGAGACTCCATTTGTGACTGGCCTCTCTGTAGAGGTGGACTCTACAATTCTAACTTCCTGGGTCCTGTCTGTGAGCCAGTTGGCTATCCACCGGGTGACATACAGGTTTGTACCTAACCTCTTGAGTTTGCCAACAATGCCCAAGTAGGGTATTGTGTCAAATGTCTTGGCCAGGTCAAGGTAGGCAGTGTGAATGATTTTTCCCTCATCCATTGCTTTAGTGACCTTCTCAAAGAAGTCCACAAGGTGCAGTAGGCATGATCTGCCCTTGACGAAATCAAACTGGGTTGGGTCCAGTGTCTGGAGGTTTACTGTTGATCATCTCCATGATAATTCTTTCCATGGCTTTACATATAAGACTAGTGAGACTTATGGATCTGTAGTTTCCAGGGTCTGTAGATGGTCCACCTTTGTGCAGAGGGATGACTGCTGCCTTTCTCCATTCATGAGGCGCAAAGCCTGTTTGGAGGCTCCAGTTAAATAGTAATTCCAGAGGCCTGCTAGGTTATGTTTCATGCTATTTAGAAGGCATCCTGGGATATTGTTTGGGCCCATTGATGCAGTGTTCTTGGTCTTAAAGAGATCATTAAGGACCTGTTCCCTAGTGATAGTAGGGGAAGTTATATTTAATGATATTTCCTTAGGGAAGGTTGAGGGGGAGACAGGAGTAAAGTTAGAGCTGAATTTATCAGCCAGGAGGTTTGTTATATCTTCTGGCTCAGTATAGGTGGTGTCATTTACAATGAGCTCTGCACACAATTATGTGTTGCCTTTGAGGTTGCGGACATAGCTAAAGAATGCTTTGTGCTTGTCCTTGGCCTGGGTGGCCAAACTTACCTCAAATTTGGCTTTGGTAGACTTTATTTGTCCTTTGATTTACTTGTTTAGTTTGATGAAAGTGCTTTTATCCTGCTGCGTGCTGCACCTCCTAATTTTTGCCATGATTTTCTTCCTCCTGTTAAACATTGATTTTGTGATTCCACCAGGGTGGCTTGTTTTTTTAGTTAGTTTTGCACTTCTTCCTGGTGAGTACAGCTGTCTCTATGCAGCTATTAACATGCTTATACAGGGTTTCATTCAACAGTTCTACATAAGCAGAAGTGTTCTCAGTGTTTACAGGGGCTTGGCATTTTGCCAGACTCTCACTTAATAGCAGGAGGTTAGCTGTAGAATAGTTCTTGAATATTTCTGGTTGAGCTGGGGGTCCTCGTTTTACTTTTAATTCAAAGGTGACCATTTTGTGGTCTTATCGTACCAGGGAAGGTATTACAAAAGGGCGTGTACAGAACTCTTCCATATTAGTGAGGACCAGATCAAGCATGATTGCTCCCCTGGTTGGTGTATTGACTATTTGGTCCACGGAGTTTGTGTTTACAAAATCCAGGAATCTCTGTGTATGTACATTTGATGTCATATAAGATTCCAAGTTAATAGTGGGGTAATTGAAGCCATCCATGAATATGGTATTGGGTTGGATGGTTAGTGTTTCTAATAAGTTTAAATACATGGTATGGGTTTCCTGGGTCATAGAGGAGGACCTATAGCATGCAAGGAAGTTGTATTGGATTTTACCTATGGTGATTTGAACATAGAGCAGCTCAAGGGCATTATCCTGTTTGACCAGCCTTGAAGTATATTTATTTTTGAGGTAAATAGAGACACCTCCACTTTTAGTCCCTGCCTGTGAAGTAGCTGGTCTATACGTGTGGAAGGCATTATAACCTTGCACCATTGGTGTGCTCTCCACAGCTTTAAACCAAGTATCAGAGACTGCACAGACATCAACATTCTCTAGGGTAAAGAGAGCTTCTAGGGTGTGGAGTTTTTTGTTTCGGGTCCTAGCATTGAGCAGTAATATGTTTAGATTTTCTTGGTTTTGATTTGCTATGTCGGAAGTACTTTCAGTTTGGCATTACCTAAAAAAGGCACTATGGGGGAAGACAATGTTTTAGCTAATATTCGAAAGCCTAGAGGAGAGAGGTGCAGACCATCCCTAGCAAAGCAGTATGGTCTTTTGACCATCTCCTTCCATGCTAATAAATATTGCACACCTTAGAATGACACTAGAAACTAAGCCAATTATTAAAGTCAGTCATCTTTTGTTCATATTGTGGCATCATCCTTGGAGAAGATAACATGCTGCTCATTGCTAGGCTCATACCAGCCTGAGACGCATATTCTGAGAGCTCTATGATGTCTCTCTTCATACCGTCTAGGGAGGTACATCTCGGGTCATTTACTCCCACATGGACTATGACTGAGTCATATTGATAACTGTGGTCCAATCACCTGAGTGAATGTGTAATGTGGTGGATCCTAGCTCCTGATAAGCAACTGACCATAACTTTGTCCTTACTCAGCCTGATGAGAGGGACATCAGTGTGTCTCACGGTGTAGTCTGCAATGACTAGAATGTTATATTGTGTGTTGACTTGGCTTAACATATTCTTTGCTTCTATTCATATAATACCCACATTTAATGATATCCATATTTATCTTACCCTCTTATTTTGTATCTTTAAAGATATTTTCTTTACAGAATCTTTCATATAATTTCATTATTCTTTTACATTTCAAAAACAAATGTTCAGTTGTTTCGTCTTTCCCACAATTTAAACATTTTCTTTCTTTTTTCTTATATGACATGTTTCCTTTCACTGGTAATGTATCTATTACCAGTCAACCGAAAAAAATGCTGAATTGTACTTTTTTATGACACATTTATTTCTTGTTTATATAGCTTTATTGTTTCTTTCTTCTAGATTCCCCATGGTTTAACATAATATTGTATCATTATATTTTTATACCACACTTTTCTTTCCTTTTCTATTTCATCAACTTTTATTTTCCACATTAATATTCTTTCTTTGTTCTTTTGCTCTTTTTTACCATACCCCAAAATTTATCATACTTACATTTAAACATTTTTACAACTAATCTTTCATGTTTTTCATTTATCCACTTTAACACATTATATAAATTTAGTGAAGCAGCATATACCACTGGGTTAATTAAACCTAAACCTCCTTCCTCTTTATTCACATACAAAACTCCACATTTCATTCAATTCAGTCTAGAATCCCATATGAATGAAGAAAATAAATGTAATAATTCTTTTTCAAATACTGTTGGCAACATAAATACTCTTGCCAAATATGGTTATTTTCCCATTAATACTAAATTTTTCAAATAAACCTGTTTTACTAAATGACAACTTACATGGTTTCCAGAAAAAAAACACATTTCTTTTAACTCTTCTATTGTGTTTTCCCATTGAATTCTACTTATATTCTTGCAAATGTTATACTTAACACAAAGATTTCATTCATTGTAAAATGTATTCCCCCATCTTAACCACGTCACCTAATCTTTTATCTTCTCTTTTTTTAAGTCACCCCTATTGCTTCTAAACACTCATTTAGACAAAATACTACTACCTTTATCCGAGTCTTATTTTTGCAATTACTATAATATGATCTACATAAGTTAATGAAACTGGAATTTTAACTGCTTCATTTTACAAATTAATTCACATGCAATAACATTTATTACTAAAGGAAAGTATACAAATCATTGGACATTCCTGTCTTACACCCTTCTTCATATGTGCTTCATTTTTATAAAACTCTCTTATGATATTATCTTTCCATAACTGTATTACTAATCTCTTTCCTTCTTCATCCCATGTTTTCTCATTTAACCTTTTTATTCCTTTGCCTGTTTTTATATATTCCTTATTTTCCTTTATCACTAGCCATATTTCTAGATGAACAAAAACAGCTGTTTAAATTATCTCTCCTTCTCCTGTAGTTAATCCTTTTGATACTATGAAGTAATTAGTTTCAGTTTAAAAAAAACACCCTTTTGTAAGTCCATTTATTTTATTTATTTTACATTTGTTTACCGGGAATGTCAGACTGAGCTAATTATCCATTTTCAATGGAGGCCCAGGAAGAAAAGCTTGATAGAACACAATTTACAAAAATGCAATAATGTTAAACAATAGTCAGACGTAACAAATTATTAACTAGTATTTAATGAGAAAAGGAATATATAGCAGTTTACATAATATATAGTGTACATTTCAGAATATAAAATGCATAGAGAACAATTCAAATATAAGAGATGACATTCAAATATGAGAAATGACAATAATAAAACTTGAATAAGAAATTGTACATGAAATATTGCTGTTATGGATGTCCATGAATTTTTATCCCAAAGTATTAATTTAGCATCACTCATAACTTCTAGCATTTTTCTTACATTGTTTCCTTTCTTTTTATATTTGCCTCTTAAATCACATTTAAAATCTTCTGTCATTATAATATTCATATTTATCACTACATACTCTAGAATCTGGTGGAATAAAATTTCCCTTTCTTTACAGGTAACATAAGTATATAATGTTATAATTCTATATACTTGTTTGTTCCATTTTAAATCCACAATAGTTAATCTTCCCATTCTTACGAAAGTTACATCTAATATTTTCATTGTATTTATGCTAAATACACATATTCCACAGCAGTCATTTCCAAAATTCTAAATTACCCCCCCCATATTTTTTCTGTTTGTAATATTTCATTTGTTAAGAATCTTGTATTTTCTAGTACAATTACACCTCCATCACATTTATTGCACCATTCCAAGAACTCCTAGCCTTCTAACTATATTCTTAATACTATTTACATTTACAGACAGCACTCTAAAATTATTAGTTTCCCTTTTCCTTAACTTTCTGGAAATTGTAACTTTATTTTATTTCTCATCCATTACCTTTTTTATACTCATCACTTTAAACGTTCTTTTCCTGTCTTTTTCCCTTTTACCAATATAATTCCTTTTTCTTTTACTACTTCCCAGTTGATATCGTCCTTATCACTTAATTTCAGAACCTTCCTCTATTTACTCCTTTTTTTCTTTCTTTCTCTCTCTTCATTATCTAATTTATCTTCTACTTCCACCACTTCTAACATTTCCTCTTTGTTCATTTTCATCTCCTTTTTCTTCACTTTCCTAATATTAGTTTCAGTTTTACAATCCATCCATAAATCCCCAATTTTGTTACAGTTATAACATTTCAGTTCACATTTTCTTACAACCTGACTCAGTTCCCCACAAATATAATAATTCTTATTATCATAGTTATTTATCAGATGTCCTTTGCCAAAAAAAAATGATTTGAATTACTCCCAGTATTTTACCACACCCTTATTTCCTTCAATTTTAATCATACTTGGAATATGCATAACTTTTTCCTTTTCTATCTTTAACGCATTATTCCAATCCCATCCACCAGTTTATAAACCCCTTTTATCATAAAAATTTGCAACATCAAGCACTTCTTTACATAAGCATTTCAAGTATCCTTTTAAGGTCTCTCTTTCTACCTCTTTTTGACATTGTACATGAATCTTCTTTTTTGTTTCCCTGTTAAATGATTTTATTAGATATAAATTCCTAGGATTGCAGTTCTTCTTTTCATATTTCCTAAAAGTTTTCCATTGCATAAACAGTCTCAAATATAATGTTAAAAATGTCTCTGTGTATATATGAATAAATGCTCTTATCTCATGAGCTTTTACACTGAAAGGAACCATTAAGTTATCCCAAACGTCATACCCATCCAGTTATTTTTCTTCTTTATTTTGAAACCTCACTGCATATGGCACAGTGGTGTAACAGGACATCACAGTGGCATAGCGGTTAGCGATGTCACCTCAAGCAAGAGGTTCTACAGATTGAGTCTTGGCTGGGATTCCTTCTGTGTGAAGTCTACATGTCATCCAAGGATTTGTGTGGGTTTCCTCTGGGTGCTTCAGTTTCCTGCCACATTACAAAGACATGCATCTGGAGTGTTTCTCCCTGGGCCTCCACTGAAAATTGGCTTGTTCCAAGTTGGACTTTCCTGGTAAACAAACAAATAAACAAATAAATAAATTAAATTAAATAAAATACTTCCACTTTGCCTTCTCTTCTGCCTTTTTTCTTTTCTGTTATTCCCCTTACACCTTCTTTCACTTTTTATTCATAGGATTTCCTTTCTGTCTCACCATCTTCCTTCAGGATGGACTCTGCTTCTTCTTTTTGTATTTTATTCATAATGTCTCCCCAGGAAACATCTCCTTCATTTTTTGGAAGGGTGTAATAACATAAATTTTCCAATTTTTCTTTTTCAGCTTCAGCAAATAACATTTTGCTGAAAAATGACTTCTAAATCATACACAATCTTGTCACAACTCTCCTCACTACTGGCATTCACCTCCATGACTTTAGTCTTCTTTTGCTCATTGCACATCATCCTCCCAGCTGCCACTATGCTAAGAATGATGGTGTGTGGTCACTTGCTAGCTCCAAAGCTGTAAGTAGGGTCAAATATACTGTAGTAGTATAAATACCACCTCAGGTCTCCCCAAAAAAGAAACGATTAGCCTAGTGGGCCTAACTTTGTCAGTAAAGGATAAATACATAATGAAAGAAAGAAATTAAAATAAAAATTAAAGTTTCTACTTATATCCACCTTAGCTCTTCCATGCAGTAGTATACCACTCCTTATTTAATGACTGTGTCTTGAGTAATTCAGTTCATTTATAATTTATTAACTGCTTAATTGAACTGATCCTTCTCTGACTCCTTTCAGCCATGTCCTGGGACTAGAGTAAATACAATTAATAAAGACAAATACAATGAATATAGACAGTTTACAGTTAGCCATCTTGTTTTGGTGAGCTGGAAGGAAACCAGGGTTCTGAAGATGATGCAGATGGAGATGAGGAAAAAAAAATTTTACACAGACAATGATTGCAGTCAGGATTGATCTTAGATCACTAAACTTTTAAACAGAATTCTTAACCACTGATCCACAATAATGCACTGGCATGACATCATTGTACAGCTCAAGGTAAGAGTCACCATTGTACATCATTCACTGAAATAATGGATTAATCATACTGCTGCGTCATCATTCTACATCATTCACTGAAATGGATTAATCACATTGTTGGGTCATCATTCTACATCATTCACTGAAATGGATTAATCATACTGCTGCGTCATCATTCTACATCATTCACTGAAATAATGGATTAATCATACTTGAGTCATCATTCTGAATCATTCACTGAAATAATGGATTAATCATACTTGAGTCATCATTCTGAATCATTCACTGAAATAATGGATTAATCATACTGCTGACTCATCATTCTACATCATTCACTGAAATAATGGATTAATAATGCTGCTTGAGTCATCATTGTACATCATTCACTGAAATAATGGATTAATCATACCTCTGAGTCATCATTCTGCATCATTCACTGAAATGTTATTTATTTATTTTTATTTATTTTATTTATTTATTTAACTTTTGTTTACCGGAAAAGTCCAACTGGACTCAGGTCCTTTTTCAGGGGAGGCCCGGAGAGAAAAGCTCCAGTTAAGCAAAATTACAAGTTTGAGTTACAGCTACAGGTAATATAAGACTTACACAAAACATAAAGTTTATATACACTGCAAAAGAAAAAGGCTTGCCTGCAAGAAAGCTCAAAGTGTCAAACATAAAAGTTACAAAAAGATAAATATAAAATGTCTTAGGTAAATGTGTACAATAGACATCACAGTATGAGTATGTACATATGTATATAAGTCATTTGTCATGCTTGGAAAGAAAATGAGTCTCCTGAGAGAAGGAGAGGACAGATGACTCAGTTAGGATTTACTGGGAGGGCAATGAGATACAAAGTTAGTTAGAGATATAGAGTTGAGCAGTTAGAGGACTCTTCAGGTCAGTTACAAGAACAGAGCCAGGAGTCTTTCAGGTGTAGTTTTAGGAATTTTTTAAACTGTGTTAAAGAGCAGCAGGTAGTAATTTGGGTGGGCAGTTTGTTCCATATGTTAGGGATGTAGTTTGAGAAGAGTGATTCTCCAGCTGTGTTATTTGCTTTGGTGGTGTCTGGTAGAAATTTATCATTAGAGCGGAGGGGTCTGGAAGTGATGTATGGTTGTAATAGTTTTTGGAGGGCAGGGATTTTGTCTGGTTGATGCAATATTTTGTGGGCAAAGTTTAACTGATTAAAGTGTAGTAGCTGAGGAAGTTCTAGCCATTCTAGTTGTTTAAGAGCCGTACAGTGATGTGTTCTTTATGGGGCATCCGTGGCAAACTTGGCAATTTTATTATAACAAGCTTGAGTTTGGTTAGTTCAGATTTGCTGAGGTTGATTAGGATTGGGGAGGCATATACGAGGGAAGATGGGAGTTGCGTGCAAGCAATAGTTGCTTTTGAGTGTCTAGTTAGGAATTGTTTGCTTCTGTAAACTATTTTTTTGTGGACCTTCTTAATGGTTTGTGCTATGTGTATATCAAACTTCAAGTTCTTGTCGATTTCTACACCCAGCAGTTTGGTATGAGTTTTAGGGGTGATGGTTTTATTTTTGGATCAGACGGTGAAAGTTTGGGAGGATGGGGTCACTTTTGTTGGGGAGAAGAGAAGAAGCTTTGTTTTATTGGGGTTTAGTATGACTTGGGAGTTGCTGAGCCATATTTCTATGGACAGGAAGGTGTCTTGGGTTGTGGTGTGGAGGTCATGAAGGGAGGAAGCTGTGCAGACTAGTGTAGAGTCATCTGCATATTGTATGACAGTGGCTTGTAGTGTGGCAGTGTGGAGCTGGTTGGTGAAGAGGGTGAAGAGTAGAGGTTCAAGGATGGAGCCTTGTGGAACCCCTAAGGTAACAGGGAGAAGAGGGGAAGTTGTTGTTGCCATTGGATGGCCTGCCGTTGTCTTGATAGGTAACTTCTGAACCATGTGATAATGGAGTTACCGAGATTTAGGGTGGAGAGAATACCGATGAGTTTGTCATGATTGACCATATCAAAGGCCTTTGACAAGTGTAAAAATGTTGCAGATACAAACAGTCCTCTGTTTCTATAGTGGTTCACTGCATTTGTGAGGGAAATGAGGACTCTGGTAGTGCTGTGAGAGGGGCAGAAACTGTGTTGAGTGTTTGACAGTAGTTTATTTGTGTTAAGGTAAGTCATTAATTCAGTGTGTATAGTCCTCTCTAGGATTTTAGATAAGAGGGACAGGATGGCAATTGGTGTACAATTAGTAAGTTCAGTTGAGTTACCTCCTTTATGTAAGGGTATTATGTGTGAGATTTTCCAAATATCAGGGACCATGTTTTCTGATAATGATCTCTTTGAGTATGGCTACTAGGTACACTAAAGCATCTGCTGCGATTTATAGAAATTCTACTGGGAGGTTGTCGGCGGCTAATGTGGTAGGTTTTAGTTTTCTTAGTAGTTTTGGGAGTTGGTGCTTTGTTGGGCTGTGGGTGGGGTTGGGGTAGTGGAGACAGTGTGAGAATTAGCAAAGGTTTAGATAGTTTCAGTAAAGTATTTATTGAACTGGGTTGCTATGTTGTTAGGATTGATGGCTGATGGGTTAGGAGTAGCTGATTTGCCTGGTAGAAGTATATTATTAATTGTGGCCCAGAATTTTTGAGGGTTATTATGTTATTTTTTCTGGATATTATGGTAGTAGTTGGTTTTGTCTGATCTTGCTAATTTCTTGACTTTATTTCGCAGTTGTATGAATCTTTGTCTTGTTGATGAGGTTTTGTGTTTGTGGAACTGTTCCCATGCCTTATTTCTAGCTTTGAGTAAGGATCTGCATTCCTTACTAAGCCAGGGTGCAAAGTTAGATTTGACTCTGATTGTTTGAGAAGGGTGCGTGACAGTTTAGTATTTCAAGGAAGGTGGTGTTGAAAGAGTTGACTGCATCTTCAAGGCGTAGCTGTCTGAGTGATTCCCAGTTGCAGCTATTTAGTGCAGAGATAAACTTGTTTTGGTTGAAGGTTTTTTTACTTCTAATTAGCCAGTAGGTTGATTGGCTGGTGTGGGGAATATGGGATCTTAGTAGAAAGGTTGGCATATGGTCACTCAGAGCATCAGGGAGGCAGCCTGATTGGGTTGACAGGGATGGGTTGTTCACTAAGATCCAGTCTAGGATAGAGTGTCGGATAGAGGATTTGTCAATCCTTGTAGGAGATGTGATAAGTTGGGTGAACCCATGTAGGTTAATATGTGATGTTGGGGTTTGAGAGAAACAGTTGAGCCACTCAATATTGAAGTCTCCCATTAAGATAATTTCCTGTGGGAGGGAATTACAGGCCCAGTGTATAATATTCTCTAGTGTGGGAATGTTGTTCCCAGGTGGGATATAACAACCTATGATGTTAATTTTTTTTTTTGGGTTAAGTGTCAGTTTGGTACAGATAAGTTCTGCATTGTCAAAGTTGGGGATGTTTAGTTGTAGGCAGTCAACCAATAGGTCTTTGAATAGGATAGCTACCCCTCCACCCCTTTTAGATACCCTGTCTTTTCGTAGATTGTTGAATCTGGGAGCTACAATTTCATCGTTGTTATTGCTGGGTTTGAGCCAAGTTTCTGTAAGTATTACTATATCTGGGGAATGGTGGGAGAGCAGGGCATGCAGTTCATGGACTTTGTTTCCAATACTTATTGCATTTATGTTAAGGAGGAGGAGAAGGGAATTGTTATGTTGCTGGTGTAATAGGCCTGGGTCAATGTGGTGGAGTTGTTTACTTGATTTTGGGGGGTATTGGGGCCAGGATTTGGGTATATATCACAAGGATTAATTGATTAATAAGGTGTGAGATTAACTTAGTAACTTTGTGAAGTAGTTTAATGTGTTTTTGATAGGTGTGGGATGATGTAGATAGAGGTAGTATTTTCTTAGTGTGGTAGTCTGTGTGGCTGGTACTGAAGAGGTTTGGAGATATGAGAGTGTAAGGTGGACTATTGTGATGGGCCAAAGAGGAGGTTTGGGAGGGAGGTGAATGATTGCCTGGTAATGGTGTGTAGTATGATGTGAGGGAGTAGAAAACTACTAGCAGTGATACAGAGATGATAACATGGCTGTTTGAGTTAGGTGTTTGTTATTAAGGAAATAATGGATTAATCATACTGCTAAGTCACCATTTTACATAATTCACTGAAATAATGGATTAATCATACTGCTGAGTCATCATTCTACATCATTCACTGCAATAATGGAGTAATCATACTGCTGAGTCATCTTCCTACATCATTCAATGAAATAATGGCTTAATAATGCTGCTGAGTCATCATTTTACATCATTCATTGAAATAAAAGATGAATCATAATGCTGAGCAAACTCTCTTTTATTTAGGCATTTAGATTCAGACAAATGAAAAGCAATATACTTAAATGATAGTGCAAAACCTACTTGTTTACATGGGTATTCATTATTTTATTTATATAAGCTTGTTTATTATTTAGGTAATTTTTAAAGTCATAATTGTACTACTGTTTATAACCAAAATTAATTGTGATATTGCTTTGCACTTGGCTTCTTATTATTGTCCTGAACCTTAGATGTAGGCCATGAATGGTACAACATAAAATGAAAATGATAATACTGTTTGCTGTTATTTGTTTATTTACTTTTATTTAGGCTGCACTATAGAAAAAGTCCATTCTATCACTTCCAGAGAGGAAGAATTTGCTGATGTGTTACACAGTGTCATGTACTATATGTTTGTATTGGTAGCTTACTCTGGTGTAGTCACAGAAAAACAATTACAAAACTGGTGACTTACTGATCATCACCTGCTATTAACTAAGGTGCCCTAACCAAAATAATTAAACTTTCTGTGCTGAAAACTTTTCCTTTCACTCTACATTTGTGACTAATGTTTACTGTTCTTGCGCTGAAAGTCTTCTGAACTGTGTAACAGTTAACAAGCTTTCATTAGCTCTGCATTTAAATTTTACTAACAGGCTTTTTCATACCTCTCATCTGTGCAGATTTTCGCAGAATGTCCAGATTTTTGGTCTGTTTTTCATAAAATTGTGGTTTTCTGACTAATTAATTAATTAATGAATGATCTTACAAAACAATGACCGACATTTGAGCTTCAGACTTCCTACCCTTCAGAAAATCCATGCTAATGCAAAACCTGTCATTCTATCAACTTTCTAAGTTTGTAAGACCAATATTTTAAAAAATTCCTTTAAATCACAATAACTTTCTGGGCATTGCAGACTCTATCCTTCAGTGAGAATAGTTTATCTTTTGTCATTGAATAGATAAAAATAGCCCACAAACCACATATTTATGTATATCTTTTTAAGAGGGCTGCTATAATAAACCAATTAATCTTATTGAACTTTTGCAAAATGCAAAGATTATGCAGACAGCAGCAAAGAATTATGGGCAACTGAAACATATATAACAGGAGGAAATGCTGTTTAGTTAACTCATATATTCAAAGTAAAGAATGGAGAGATATCAGGGTGATGTATATCAAACAAAGCTGGTGCACCTAGGCTTTGAAAGATGAGATAAGATTTCAGTTCCCATGTGAATGATCCTTTAGAGAGGTACAGCTTATGAAAGTGACAGGACTGATTCCAATATGCATGAAAAATAATTAACTTAGGCAGTCCGACATGTAGATAAACATGAGACAAGTGGGTTTACTCATCATTCATGTGAAGTGTGCACAGAAACAAATGCAGTACAGATGGAAAGAAGCTGATTCTTGTTCCTTGAGCTTAACCCCTCAGTTAGCTTGTGAATGAAAAGTTAAAGGAATTTGCTGATCTGCAAGTATGCACTTATACTGGTATAAACGTCTCTTAGCAATGACAAATCGAAATTCCATTTATTTGGTACATTAACTGTAACCTACACTAAATTCTTCACAAAATGTTGCAGGGTGTGGAGTGCAAAAATCTCACATTAGTTATCTTATAAGCAGATTATTGCTTTCTGTTTTTATTTTTAAAGTGTCAGTTTACATACTGTCTCATTTTGCCAGTAATCTGAATAATGCAAGTTTCTCAGCACGATTTTAAATTCCGATAAATTTTTGATTGCGCAGTGGTATGGTTACATATGAATTAATTTCTTATACTAGGTCTACTCGAAAGCAGCATGAAACTGAAACCCCACGAAGCACAGAATTATCGTAAGAAGGCAATATGGATATCCTGGATATCTATCCTTGTCACACTGATTCTTGCAATAGCTTCATTTAGTAAGTATTGAAAAACCTTTCTTAGAAGCATTGTTTTCTTGTCTTTCTTCATTGGATAAACAACACAGTCTTTTTCCTTTTTTGAAGCTGCCAGCTTAACAGGCGACTATTCTTTGAGAACAATCCTTGTTATGTCCCTTGTGACTTACGGGTCTGTAGTTTCATAAATTAGTGAGTGAGCAATTATTGGCAGAAAAGGGCAGCACTTTTGAAGGTCAGAAAGAGCGAGAGAGAAATATGAGCCTTGTGACTGATGTAATACTCCTGCTTTGCACTGAATGTGAAATCATAATGGTTTTTATTCAGTTTTATTTGTTTTTGACATAATACATTGGTCTGAGTCAACATTTACATGACAGAGCATTAATAATGACTTTGTCAGTCAAGTCTCAAAATAAGTTGAGTAATATTAGTGTTTTGTGATTTAAACAGACTGCAATGATATAGGAATAGATATGGACAATGCAGTTGTTACTGAGTATAGTTAGTAGAAAATAAAACAGCTGTTGTAATAGTATTATACCTTTTTTAATTGTTTCATGGGCATTTCTTGGAGTAAATTGAAATGAGTATTGATAGTAGCTGCAAGTAAAGCATTCTGAGTTGCATGGTTATTAAGTTACTGATGTGTATTCAAGGTTAAAGTAGAGTAAATTATTCTGATAACATTCCATGACAATCTTGTTCAAGTTATGTTTTAATGAGCTTTTATTGCAAGAAAGTATGTACATGCTCAGGGTTTAAAACAGGGGTACTGTTGATTTCGTCCTCAGATGTTTTATCTTGGAAAAATCAGATTCTGTAGGATCAGTGCTAGAGAGTATATGCAACAAAGTGTTGCTTTATTGTGTTAATGTGACATGCTGGAACTGTTGGAAATGGGATGTCAGCACACAGAAGGGATTATTAAAGTTAAACCAACTGTTCCAAACAGGCTCGGCTTTAAAAGACAAGTTATGTGGAAGACAGCATGTAACAACATATTATACTTTCTGATTATAAACCATCATCATCATCATCAGTCCTCTTCTTCCCATTTTCTGCATGGGGTCAGAGTGCAGTCAACTGTTACCATCTCTCTGTTCAATGCCACTCTTCTACTTTCTTTGACAGTCATGCCTTACTTTTGCAGGTCCTATCTCACACAATCTGTCTCTCTTTGCAGGATGCCCTAGTTTCCCTCGCTTTGTTCTTGTCTGCCCCAAGTCTTCTTAACTAGATTGTCTTCTTTTTGCACGTGTGCCCAAACCACTGTAATCTGTTCTCTTTGATCTTCTCTACAACTAGAGCTACTTTGGCTTTTGGTCTGATGTCCTCATTTCTTCATCTGTCCCACAGTGTGCATCCTTGCATCCACCTCAGACACTTTATCTCCATTATGTCTACCTTCCTCAACTGCTCTGTCTTTAGCGCCCAGGTTTTTATGCCATGCAGTAGTATTGGTTACATTGCTGTTTTCTACACCTTACATTTCAGTTTCTTTGGCATTCGTTTGTCTGACACATCTGCTGACACTCTGTGCTAATTGTCTGCAGCCCCTCTGATTCTAGCTTTGACCTCCTCATTCAGACTTCCCTTCCCCAAAACAACCCTTTCAGCTATTTGAAACTGTTTACCTGTTCCATGGTTTTCCCTTCTATCTCAATTCTCAGCTTCTTCTGATTTCTCCCATTTGCTGTTATTACAGTTGTCTTATTTGTATTCAGTTTCATCCCATGTGCATTTAGTTTTGCACTCCATTCCCCTATACTTTGCTGAAGTTCTTCCTCAGAGTTAATGCCCCATCGTCTACATACAGCAACTTTGTTGATCTGTTACCTCCAACCTATTTTCTGATGTAGTCCATCACCAGTATGAACAGCAGTGGACTCAAAGATGAACCCTGATGCACACCCTCTCCCACTGGGAACCCCTTGGTGAGACAAAATTCTGTTCCTACTTGAGTCATTGGGTCCTTGCATATAGCCTGCACTAATCTGACCAATGTTTCTGGGACTATAACCACCACAGGACTGTCCAAATCAGCTTTCTCATGACCTTGTCATATGTTTCTCCAAGTATAGGAATGCTCAGCTGGACTCCATCCTCATCTCTAGCTTCTTTTCAGTCTGTCTCATTGCAAACATCATTTCAGTCATGCTGCATCCTGATCTGAATCCAAAAATGTTCATTTCCTATCTGAGCATTCATTTATCAATCACTTTCTCCAGACATTTCATGCAGTGTGACAGGTGTTTGATACCTCTTTACTGTTATGGATGTCCCCTTTGTTCTTGCACACTGGTACTAGTATGTGTAGTCCCCAGTCATCTGGGATGCACCTTTTCTCTCCATACTGCTATGAGTACATGCAGCAGCCATTTCTCCCCTTTCTCAACCAACATCTTGATTATATCTGCTGTGAACTCATCTGAGCTTTATGGCTTCCCTGACTTCATTTTCCATAGTTCTTACTTCTTCAGGGGTGGGATCTTCTTCTTCAGTCATTGTAGGCTATGTCTGGGGCAGTACTGCTTCTATTGGGTTTTCTTCACTCAGAAGTTCATGAAAGTACTATTTCCATCTGCCTTTGATGTCCTATTGACTGGTGAGCAGGTTGCATGGGTCCCTGGTCAGAGTAGTTTGAGTCCTCAAATCACTTGTCTCCTTCAATTACCCGTTCCCATTTGGTGACATTAGTGAACACGACCAAATCACCTAGAGCTAATTTTCACATTGAGTTGCTAGCCCTGACACAGCACACAGTCTGTGATTCTTGTTCTCCTATCCTGAAGATAGTGTGCACCACTGCTGATGTCCAAAATGACTAATGTATACAACTGTTCCCCCCCTTAGCGCACCATCTAGAGCCTATGCTACTGCCTACATCTCAATTCTTGGGTGAGTTTGGGGTGGAAACACTCAGCATGTTTTTTGGGAGGAGGGTAGTACCCCATAGAGACCCAGGGAACACATGCAAACTCTATATAAACATTGGCCTGAGGTCAGGATCGAACCTTATACCTTGTGCAGCGGAAACAAAGACCTTAGCCCTTATGCCATGTGGGCTGTTTTTGATTATAAGTGGGATTCTTTAAGATGTGTTCCAATAAGTACTGTAAGAAAACTGACTTTACTGTTGAAATGAAATGAGAATATCTGGAATCTGGCAAAAAGAAAACAGATTATAAAGACCGAGTCCACCCAGTTGTAACTCCCATAATTAAATTAAATCAAAAACAATTTTAATATGAAATGTAGGAGGAATTTTGCATGCTTCTGATGATGCCTAAGATTTGTTTACTTAAACCAATTTTTTGGGGGTCAGTAGCACCATAAATAAATATTTAATCTTCATTTGTTTCAATATTGTATACTGGATCTACTGGAGCATTGATGTTATCTCCCCTGTTAATAAATTTGAACTGATGAGCCAACATAAGTCTGTATGAGGTAACAGATAAGCAAAACAGTGTATTATATGTTAGACTTCATTCTGCCTTTTAATGTAAAAGTGGGTAATAGGTTGTTCTGGAGACAGATGTGTAAGTTTTACTACTAGATTTGGTAATATATTTTATACACAGTAAAGCAAAACTGAAAGATATGTGGAAATAATTACCGACAAAGCAAAGCAAGCATGTCTGAGATTAATTTATTTCTCACTAAACGTAAAGAATTCATTTGATTCTAGTCTGGTTTCATTCAAGCTTATATACTTGAGAATTGTTTTGCAATTGACTGAATAATTGTTAGGTAATTTCTCTGATAGCATGACACTTTAGACATGAAAATATTTTGTTGAGCTCTGAAGCTTCAAGTTTCTGCATTTTGAAGTATAACTGACCATCATAACATGTCGGTTGCTATTGAAATGACACCACAGATCCACTTAAAAATGGGAAAAGTGGGGTTGATGATGATAGCAGTCCATTATCACTGTCCTGCTTTAAAAAAAGCATGTGTCCTATGATTGTTACCTATGTGCCTTAGTTATATTCAGTACTAAGGAAATCACAGATATCAACATTTGGAAATACATTGCTACATTGTATCAGTGTGCCTTCTATACATTCTTTAGTGATTGGTTTTCTTTATTACTAACTAATTCAAAGGCAGAATGTGAACTATCTTTGCTTCACAGTATGCCATTTTATACAGTAATACTGATTTTTATGTTTAGCACTAGGATGTATTCTCACCTCATCTGTTTTCTTTTAACAACCATACTTGTATGAAATTATGTCTGGAGAGGCATGTTTCCCCATAGCTGAATCCATACATCCAGATACATGAGTGGTCTAAAGCACTGCATTGGAGCAAAAGTGACTTGATCTGTGGTTATGTTGTTTCCTGCATATTCTAGAACTGCTGTGAATATGCCATCAATTATTTAATAAAACTTTTGTAATTATTAATTTATTGCATTTTGTTTTGTGTGCGTTATACTGTGTGAATAAAAGTACCATGTTTTTGGGTAGAAGTTGAGACAAATGTCTTAATGTTGTTGTTGTTGAGTCTTTCGGCTTTTCCCGGTTAGGGGTCACCACAGCGGAACTCCGGTCCGCTAATGATTGGCAGTAGATTTTTATGTGCCGACTTGCTGGGCCTGACATATAACCTTCAATGAAGGAATGCCCATTCACGCATGTCGCCACACAGAAGACGCTCTAACTAAGAATCGAACGGGACAACGTCTTACTGTGAGGCGACAACGATACCGCAGCAACACCACCGCAGTGTACTTAGACAAATGTCTTAATGTATTAAAGTAAATAATGGTATATTGGGGTAGGATATTTCCAGGTGCCAATATAACAATATTGATCTATCAGTCCATATATTTTTTTTATATCTGTATCTATATTATAGCTATTTATAATCAGACAAAGCTTGAAGAGGAGTGAGGTCATCCACAAACTCAAACTGCAGTATCCGTTAGAAGCAGTTGGAAACTCAGACCCTTATCAAAGTTTAGGAACATGGCACCAAGTTAGTGCTTCAACCCAGCCTTGTCCAGATCACTATTCTAGCTGCTCTACTATTAAGCTATTGAAGTAGCTGAGAACTGGATCTTGTACTGACGATTCATCTGTCCTCATTCATACACAATTTACATTCAAATAGAGCAATGAGAGAGAGAAAGGCATGCAACTACGTATTTATATTTATTGACATTTTGACTATATTTGTATTTTAAGTATTTATTTTAACCAGGGAAGTAACTGGTCTCCAGACCCCTTTTTACCTATTAATCAGGTTCACAACAAACTATAGGGAGAAAATGTGATAAAAAGTCTAAAAACAAAGTAACACAAAAACTGAAAAATATAAGCAGATGGATTAGAATCACAAGGAAAAATACTCCACATTAGGAAGAGAGCTTAAAGAGGTACAAAAAGGGATGAGCATGAATAAAACAATGAGAGACATTGTGTGTGTGTGTGTGTGTGTGTGTGTGTGTGTGTGTGTGTGTGTGTGTGTGTGTGTGTGTGTGTCTACATATATATATATATATATATATATATATATATATATATATATATATATATATATACACAGGTTTACTATCACAATGCCGACGTGCAATTGCACGGCTATGAAGTATTCGAACAACAGATGTTCGAATACTTCATAGTTTGGCAGGTTATGTGAGCGAACATTATCATTGCAAATGGACTGTGCATTCACAATTATAACGTTTGCTCATGTGAGGGGATCGCGGTACAGTGCAGTTAGGGAAATACATCCCTTTCCTCACTGTAGTGCGATCTCGGAGTTGGAATATTAAGTTGGAGGGGTGTGGGGGGCACAGGAGTGTAGGGAGTTACGGGACGGGTGGGAGTGCTGTGTATTGTCGGAAATGTCGCAAGCGACATTTTCGACAATACACAGCTGTTTTCGACATTAGGGACATACGGAAATGTTCATTTCCGATGTTTAAATTCGAACAGTAAGACACGTTTTATTTTGAGTTTCGAGTTTATGATAGTAAACCACATATATATATATATATATATATATATATATATATATATATATATAGGTCTACTTTTCTTTATCAAAAGCTCATTCTTTTGGAAAAGAAAAGTATGACCCATTTACGAGAAAGTGCACTTAAACGAAAGTGCACTTTTGTGAACACCAGCTCACTGAACCGTTAATATAAACAAAGAGAAAACACACTACAGCACCGAAAGACTCTACAGTGGGGATAAGGGAATGTACCTGTTTCCCCACTGTAGAGTGATCTCAGAGTTAGTATATAGCTATACACTATCAAGTTAGTATATATCAATACACTATCAAAAGCTTATAATCAAAATCCTTAAACTTATAGCTAGTTTACAGCATAACCTCACTATGGATGGAGATGTCCACCCTAACCCTGGCCCATCCCCTCCTGATACCTTTCGCTCCCAAACCACTAATTCCCCTAACACAATTTCTCCAAACAGATCCCCTAATTCATTCCTGGTTTGCCACTTAAATATTAGAAGCATAAATAATAAGGTCCATCACCTGCATGCCCTATTGGCAGTTCATTCCCCCCGACATATTATGTCTGACAGAAACTTGGCTAAAACCAGTAACTATGGACAATGAGGTATTACCACCAGGGTACAATATGCTGAGACTAGACCATCCTACTAGATGAGGTGGTGGGGTAGCCATACTTTATAAAACTACACTGAATGTTACCAAGGACTCCTTACAACCACCCAAGGTTAATAATTTGGAAATTCTTATATCCAAACTGCAAAGTAACAAAAATAAATGTATAAACATAATCTGTGGCTATATTCCCCCAAACCACAACACTGACACACTAGAAGACATCCTCCATTGGTTATCTAGTACCTATCTCCAAGAAACTATTGTTCTTGGGGACTTCAATATCGACTGGAACACTTGTTCCTCAGAATCTCCTACAACCCATGTAAACCTTCATGAGTTTACACAGATTATAACCTCCCCCACCCGGGTTTGCAAACCCAATAACAAGGAAAGCAAACTAGACTGGATACTTATCAATAACTGTTCCCACATGTACAAGTCAAGGCCCCTCCCTGAGGACCTGAGTGACCACTTTCTTACCTACATAATTAAGGGCACGGTTGTTAATTCTCACCAGCCCACCTACAAAACAATAAGAAATAACAGGAACTTTAGCATCACCAATTTCCAAAATGAACTCAAACTACATAATTGGTCAGTCCTAAAACAATTACCATTGGATGAAGCTGTAGCATACTTTAATACCAACTTCCTTGCCACCCTGGACTCTCACGCTCCTGCTCGTTCTATTAGAACCAAAATTTCACCGTGGCTTTCAAAAGATACCAAATCAAAAATCACACTTAGAAACAAGGCACGGGCCACTTGGCATGTCACAAAAGCCCCACTAGATCAACTAAAATATCAGCAATTAAGGAATGATACAAGGAAATCTATTATGTTAGACAAAAAATGTTTTTACTGCCATCTTCAACAAAAACATCATAACAAACCTCAAAAATTCTGGGCAGGAATAAACATGCTCCTTCACCCAGGTCAAACTACCACACCAATCCCAACATCATCCAACCATAAAACCCCGGAGGAAGTTGCCAACACCTTTAATAATTTCTTTACAGAAACTACCCAGTCCCTAGCTAGTCAACTACCTCTTAGTTGCTCCAGCTCAACTGCCGCCCTACCCAATATCCAACTCTCCTTTAGCTTTCAACCAGTACCTATATCACTGATCCATGCCCTAATTAAGAAATTAAAACCAGCCACCCTATCTGCTGATCTCCTCCCTGCAGAGTACCTACAAAAAGCCGCAGATGCCTTAGCATACCCCATCTCCATCTTAATCAATAGAACCATATCTGAAGCTAGCATCCCCTCCATATGGAAAATATCCCATGTTATACCACTCCATAAAGGAGGTAGCTCCGTCAAACTCTCAAATTTCAGACCCATACTATTCTGTCACCACTGGCTAAAATTATGGAGAAGTGCATCCATAAACAACTCCTGCACTATCTTACCCAGAACAACCTGTTGGCTAGCTCCCAGCATGGCTTTAGGCCATTCCATAGTACTACCTCAGCCCTACTCACCTTCTCTAATGTCATAAACCATTACTGAAATAATAATAAACTATCCTCAGCCTTGTTTCTTGATCTCTGCAAGGCCTTCGATATGGTTAACCACCAAAAACTCATACATACTCTGAAGGCCTTCTCATTAGATAACCATGCTCTTCAGTGGTTTCAATCCTACCTCTGTGGTAGACAACAGGCTGTGCTTTGGCAGGACAGACTATCCTCCCTTCTACCCATCACCCTAGGAGTCCCCCAGGGATCTAGTCTAGAACCCCCTCTTTTCTCTATCTTTATTAATTACCTCCACTCTGTCATCCCAGAAGCAACATGTATTCAATACGCAGATGACTCCACTTTAATCTGCTCTTGCCACTTCCCAGGCAGAACTATTAACACTGTCCCAGAATACATTTAATGCTGTGGAAAATTGGCTCTCTAATCATCATTGGATATTAAACCCCAACAAAACAAAGCTGCTACTCCCCCCCCCCCACTCGCAGGTCCTCACCACTATTCTTTACCATTAAATCTAATAATGGCACTATCGTCTCCCCAGAAGAACTAAACTCCTAGGCATCATAGTAGATTAGATAATAACCTTAAATTTGATATGCATGCGAGCCAAACTGTCAAAAACCATCAATAAAAAATGTGGCTCCCTATACAAAATTAAATCTTTTCTTGCTTCATTTGCTAGAACTGCCATTGCTTGTTCCCACCTACTCTCTACTCTTCTCTATGCCTCCCCTCTATTCACCAATCTGAATAAATCTGACCTTAACAAGCTCTCAAGCTGTTATAACCACATTGCTAGATTTGCCACAGGCACAGCATTTTGGACACACCACTGTTATAACTTAAATCTGCTAGGGTGGCTTGAATTACTGAGCCTACTTCAATACAACCAACTTATAGTTGCATATAAAGTACTCAATCAACCTGAAAACACACATGCACTTAAAAACATCATTAGCCCCTATACTAACCTCCGACCACTTTGATCATCTAACAGATTACTGGTCCAAACATTCAAAACCAACTACTCAGCGGGGGACTCCCTGTTTGCCAACTCTGTTGGCAAAACTTGGAACTCCGTCCCTGCCGATCTTACTCTAGCACCATCACTAACTCAATTCAAAAAAAGTCTCCGACACCATTTTATTACTAAACTCAAAAACCATCACACAAAGGGTGGAATAACAGAAGTATCACCAAACACAAAAATAAAATAAAAAAGAAAGGCACACCACAGCTTAAAAGGCGAAACACTGCTTTATTCACATGAACCAAATGACTAAGCGCTTTCACCTGCACATCCCATGCTTCATCAGAGTCATAGTAAAAACATCACTTCCCTTTTAAAGTTTGTTAAAGTGACATCATACAATCATATTAACTGCTGCCTTTAAAACTTATAATATTTTAAAAAGTTCATATTTAAATACATAATCAACCCCCCCATACAATACACACACACACACACACACACACAGACACACACACTATAAAAACATATAAAAAAATATTTATCAAATATTCAGATGTTCAAAGCTCTGTTTCAAAAGTGGAACAATGGATATGTTATCATTGATACCTGGAAACGTTTTGGCATTGAGTCTTAATTGCCACCTTGTCTCACTTAGCTCTAAAGCCAGCTTATGATCACCACCTCTCTGATTTTTCCCAACCTGGTCAATAATAAAGAGTAAAAATCCCCTAAAATTAGTGCAAATAACTGAATGGTTCTACAATGCACTAATCGCTTTCTTATTCTTGATGTCCCTTACATGCTCGGCAATTATATCCTTAAGCTTACTGGTAGTTTTCCCTACATAGAATGCTGAGCATGTACTATATGTTGCTATGTACACCACATTCAAGGTAGTACAGGTACATCTACCTGGGTAGTCAAGAGTACGGTGGTAACCTTCCACAGCCACATGCAGGCCATCATTAATTAATTTACAATAATTACAGTGTCCACATTTAAATATTTGGGACTTGTAATATTTGGTTGTTTTTGACCCATTTGTTTTCAGCAAATCTTTCACATTCTTACCCCTGCTGTAGACTATATGTGGCTTGTCACCTACTTTCTGTCTAAGTGTTGCATCAAAACAAGTATCCCAGGCAGTCTCCAAAATCCGTAATGTTTCTACACAGTCATGGTTGTATTTTACTACCATAACCTTATTGTTCACTTGTGGTTTATGATTATTATCTGCAACACTAGCATCTCGTATCAATACAGGACAAAACAAAGTAGACCTATATCTATATACTTCTTTTTTGATACATAGTAACATTTTAATAGGATAACCTCTATTCATAAACATTCCAATCAATTTATATATTTCACTTCTATATTCGCTGTCATCACTAATGAGCCTTGAAAGTCTACACATTTGACCTTTCACAACTCCCCTTTTCTGGTGGGGAGGGTGACAACTATCATAATGCAACAACCCATTCGAGAAGGTAGATTTTCTAAAAATTATGGAGATCAAAACACCATCCTTTTTCCTAAATAAAATATCTAAATAATCAATATCTAATGGATGAATTCTGTGTGTAAATGATAAATAACTAGTGCTTTTGTTCAAATCCTGCAAAAAGCATCTAACTCACTTTCAGTACCATTCCATAGTACCAGTATATCATCCAAAAATCTCAGATATTTTAGTATTTTGTGCATAAATTGAGACTTAAACACTACCTGGTTTTCCCAATCTAATAAAACCAAGTTTGCAAAAATAGGGGCACATTTCATCCCCATTGCTACCCCTGTGACTTGCTGGAAATATTACCCCTCAAAATACAGGAAATTATTTTCTAAGACAATTTCCATAAGTCTGGTGACAAAAATAACTTTAATATTAGATAAGATATGAGAATCAAACAAACATTTCTCAAAAGCTCGTATACCTTCTTTGTGGGGGATAACAGAACATAAACTGGCCACATCAATGGCAACAAACATCACGTTGTCAACTGGCCCAACATCTCTTAACATCTTGAGACAATGCCATGAGTCCTTGAGAATGTGGCCAATTTTCACTGTAATAGGCTTACTACAGTGGTCAATGTAAGCTGCCAATGGTTCAGTTTTAGAACCCCTTGCTGCCACTATAGGTCTAAATGGGGGATTATCTATACATTTGTGAATATTTGGTAACCCAAAGACCAAAGGAATGATGGGCTCATTAACTGTGAGGTAGTCATATTCGGTGTTGTCAATTATGTCCTGACAAAAGGCATCAAATAACTCAATGTCAATTTTAGAGTAGGAATAGTGTACTTCATTCCTCGAAACTTTTGAGTAGGAGGAAGGGTCATTCAAAATGCCAAATGTCTTAATACTATAATCAGTATTTGACATGACCATTATCCCACCCCCCTTGTCCGGTCTCATGAATCTAGTAGTCTTATTGTTCTTCATTTCAAGTAGTACTTCCTCTCTTCTTTACTTAAATTGTCACTAAAGTTCCCTTTCTTGGCACACTGTTTCCTAAATTCAGTCTCACATAAAGATTCATACATCATAACATGAACAGACAGTCAAGAGGAGAAGGTTAACACTTGCACCACATCTCCAGCCACACATATACCTACTAAAACAGCACTGGCAAAAAAATACACATAAATACACAAAATCATACTCGGAGGCTCTAAATAAAAACCTGCAAAAGCATCAGAGACCTCCAAAGCAGACACCCAAACAGCCTGCACCTCCCATCACAAACCAAACAACACATAAAACAAAATCATTGTGCCGCACAATGACAGCCCTTAAGGCAAAATAACATACCTAGCACACTAGTAATAGGTAACTCTATAGTCAGGCACACTGACGTCCCACTCACTAGGCTGGACAAGCAGAAGGTTACTGTTAATTGCCTGTTGGAAGCCAGAATCCGCCACATAACACAAGCACTCAGGTCACTCCAGAACCAGTACAAATATGACTCTGTCATTGTTCATGTTGGTGTGAATGACCTGTGACATACCACCGTGGACTACATGAAAAGAGACATGGAAGAGCTCTCTGATCATGTAGTCCAGGCTGGTATGACCCTGACCATAAGTAGCATCCTGCCCTCACCAAGAATGATACCTCAGTATAAAGAAAAAAATTATCAATTTCAACAATTGGCTAAGCTTCTGGTGTCATTTAAAGGGGATCCAGTGTCTATCAGCCTGGGATGACATGCTGGACAAGCCACATTGCTTCGCAAGAGACGGCTTGCACCTATCACCCCTTGGCTTTCGAATACTGGCCAAGGCTCTTGCTACCCCCATAGTGCCTTTTCTAGGCAAGGCTCAAAAGTCAAACCCACCTCTGTAAACAGCACAATTAACAAAAAATTGAGGGTTATGCTACTCAACACCAGGAGTTTAAATCTCAAAATGCACGTGCTCAAAGCACTCGTCAGTATGGAGAATGTCAACATCTGTGCAGTAACTGAAACCTGGTTCAAGGCTCCAGAGAGCACCCAGCACTACCAAGCTGCAACTCATACCACACGTTTCGGCCACAGAACACGGACCGAAACACAAAAGGAGGGGGGGGTGTATCCATATTCATCAAGGATACCTACACCTCCAGGTTAGTGGCGCAGCATGATACCTCTGAGATCATCCATGTGCAACTAACATCAGGCAAATCTGCAATGCAAATTGTGGCCTGCTATAGATCACCCTCCATTACCCAAGACCACCCCTCCATCTTTCTGGAGACACTGGAAAACATGAAGGTCCTACCGAACACCCTGATATTGGGCGATTTCAATTACCCTGCCATTAACTGGGGAAAACTACTCGAGTACAAACTCCCAGGCCCTGCACTTCCTGGAATTCATCAACTCAGATGCCTTGGATCAGTTGTTAAACTCCCCTACCAGAGGTGAAAACATATTGGACCTGGTCATCACCGACATAGGCGACAGGTGTTCCACACCGGAGGTCAACCCATCACTGGTTAGATCAGACCATAAACTAATCACTCTGGATGTCCACACCCCACCACCACCCCCAACTAAGAAAACCACAGTAAAAAACTTTTCTAAAGCAAGCTTCACCTTACTTAAGACAGAGGTGGTAAGTTTCACAGCCCCCACGCTAAAGGATAACGCTGCCCAAGATGCAGAAACCATTACAAATGCACTCTATGAGCACCTACAAGTAGCATGGATTGTGCCATCCCTAGCAAAACCAAGACTCACTCCTCTAGGAGAAGGAAACCAGTTTGGTGGACCCCTGCCATAAACAGACTATACAATAGAAGGAGGAAACTAGTTCAGAAAAAAAGCAAATCCCAAGAAGGAAAGACATCCCTGATCAGTATCAGTAAGAAACTAAGGTCCCTCATAAAATCATCCAAGGCTAACTTCAAAAGAAAATTAGCCAAGTATTCCAAATATAACCACAAAGCCTTCTTTAGCTATGTTAATAATCTAAGTGGCAACTCACAGATATGCACTGAACTAGTGCAAAATAGCACAAAATATACTGAACCTACTGATATTGCCAACATCCTGGCAGATAGATTCAGTGCAAACTTCACCCCCCTCTCACCCCCAAAAGGGCCCACAACAATACCGCAAAAGTGTAGTGTCCCGGAAATCACAGACACACAGGTGAAAACAGCCCTTTCAAAAGCCAAAAACACAGCGTCAGTGGGGCCAGATGGTGTTCCAGGCTGCATCTTGCACGAACTACAGAACGAACTAACCCCCCACCTAAATACGCTGTTCATCCTCAGCCTCTCCACAGGCTACGTGACCATAGAATGGCGCACAGCAGCGGTTATTCCTCTCCACAAAGGAGGGGCCATGACTGACCCTGGTAACTATTGCCCCATAAGCAAACACGGGAACGAATCCAATAAGACGATAGCCACCAGATTTATTTAGCGTAAATCCTTACAATTCCTTTTACAAACACGCTTTTGGTGGGGTCAATGCTCCACCTTCTTCAGAATACACAAAACATATAACAGTTAAACTGCTTTTATTACATTTAAAAACCTTTTATAAACGTCACTTCCTTTAATTTAATTGAACAAGAAAACCTGGAGTTCTTTTACTCATGAATTATATGTTAAAATACATAAATGCGTGTATATCGCTATTACGTTTAAAAATGATAAATGAATGTGTTAACTTGTGTTGTATAATAATACTACCACAAGAATTCCACATACATAATCTAAAATTTGACCCTTAAAACGGGCTCGCCTATACTAGTATGTTAAATAGGACGTGCCCTTATTAAATATTTTACGAATGAATGCAGCCACCGCTAATGGACAAATCTACTATTAAAACAAGAGAGCAGTTACTCGTATTAGTGCCTCTCTCATTTCTTATAAAAAATCTTTTAACCCTAAAAGTGTTATATATATATATATAAATATAATCGAATCAAACACAGTGCAATAAATATAGCAATAGAAATAAAAATCAAATAAACGTTAAACATTAGATTAACGTTAAAAAATATATATCTCCCTAAAACTTCACCATTGAATCTATAAAAATTACTAATACCTACAAAAATGTTATTATTTATTAAAATTGATTATTAAAATTACCATTTACTATAACTTTTCCAATTAATACACTATATATAAAAATTAGGAATACATATAAATTAACCTAATTGATTTCTTTATAAATTATATTTATTATTATTATTATTAATAAAACTAAATTGTTGAGTCCTATTTTATTTATTCCGAATCTCCAACATTTTTATAAAATACATATAAATATATATCAAATGAATTATATATATAAAAATGTATATTTTTTGTGTTATGTTAATAAATAAATAAATAACTGAATTTTTAAACTAAAATTTATATATATTATACATTTTTATTGAATATTTAAATATTTATATTGTATTTATTAATATTTCCTGTTAGTTGATTCTAAAATTACAGATACATTATTTTCTACCTTATAGGCTAACATAGAGCACCATAAATAAGGGATAAATACGAAAATTATATAAAGAAAATATTCTAAATTTTGTTACTCTTTTAAAAATTAAAATATTAAAAGTATGAATATTAATAAACAATAATAATACGTATCTATTAAACTCTTTTAAGAGCTAGTAATTTAAGAATGCATTTAATTGATATAAAATCATTTAAGCCTGGAAATGCACTGGCATTAGTTCTAATTTGCCACATTAACTCGTCCAGCTCTAAAATTAATTGCCATGGTCCACCTCTTGGGTCTTGTATTCTTTGATGCAGAATAATGAACTTAAAATTATGGTTACTATACTCCAAAATATGCTTCGCTAATGCATTATTGGTATCCTGCTTAATAATGGCATATTTATGCTCATAAATCCTTTGCTTGATTTTTCTTTCTGTTTTGCCTATATAAAAAGCGTTACATTGCTCACACAGTGCTGCGTATATTCTGCATCAAAGAATACAAGACCCAAGAGGTGGACCATGGCAATTAATTTTAGAGCTGGACGAGTTAATGTGGCAAATTAGAACTAATGCCAGTGCATTTCCAGGCTTAAATGATTTTATATCAATTAAATGCATTCTTAAATTACTAGCTCTTAAAAGAGTTTAATAGATACGTATTATTATTGTTTATTAATATTCATACTTTTAATATTTTAATTTTTAAAATAGTAACAAAATTTAGAATATTTTCTTTATATAATTTTCGTATTTATCCCTTATTTATGGTGCTCTATGTTAGCCTATAAGGTAGAAAATAATGTATCTGTAATTTTAGAATCAACTAACAGGAAATATTAATAAATACAATATAAATATTTAAATATTCAATAAAAATGTATAATATATATAAATTTTAGTTTAAAAATTCAGTTATTTATTTATTTATTAACATAACACAAAAAATATACATTTTTATATATATAATTCATTTGATATATATTTATATGTATTTTTATAAAAATGTTGGAGATTCGGAATAAATAAAATAGGACTCAACAATTTAGTTTTATTAATAATAATAATAATAAATATAATTTATAAAGAAATCGATTAGGTTAATTTATATGTATTCCTAATTTTTATATATAGTGTATTAATTGGAAAAGTTATAGTAAATGGTAATTTTAATAATCAATTTTAATAAATAATAACATTTTTGTAGGTATTAGTAATTTTTATAGATTCAATGGTGAAGTTTTAGGGAGATATATATTTTTTAACGTTAATCTAATGTTTAACGTTTATTTGATTTTTATTTCTATTGCTATATTTATTGCACTGTGTTTGATTCGATTATATTTATATATATATATATATAACACTTTTAGGGTTAAAAGATTTTTTATAAGAAATGAGAGAGGCACTAATACGAGTAACTGCTCTCTTGTTTTAATAGTAGATTTGTCCATTAGCGGTGGCTGCATTCATTCGTAAAATATTTAATAAGGGCACGTCCTATTTAACATACTAGTATAGGCGAGCCCGTTTTAAGGGTCAAATTTTAGATTATGTATGTGTAATTCTTGTGTGAGTATTATTATACAACATAAGTAAACACATTCATTTATTATTTTTAAGCGCAACAGCGATATACACGCATTTATGTATTTTAACATATAATTCATGAGTAAAAGAACTCCAGGTTTTCTTGTTCAATTAAATTAAAGGAAGTGACGTTTATAAAAGGTTTTTAAATGTATTAAAAGCAGTTTAACTGTTATATGTTTTGTGTATTCTGAAGAAGGTGGAGCATTGACCCCACCGAAAGCGTGTTTGTAAAAGGAATTGTAAGGATTTACGCTAAATAAATCTGGTGGCTATCGTCTTATTGGATTCGTTCCCGTGTTTGCTTTTTAACTAGTTTGTTCTATTGCTGTGAAGCGTAACTATTGCCCCATAAGCCTGACTAGCCTGGTCTGCAAGGCTATGGAGCACATCATCATGGAACTCATTAACAAAGACATTGGGAACCTCCAAACACTTCACCCAACTCAGTTCGGCTTTGTTAAGGGCAGATCATGCCTACTAAACCTGGTTGACTTCTTTGAGACAGTCACTAAGGCCAAAGATGAGGGAAAGGTGGTTCACACAGCCTACCTTGACCTCACCAAGGCTTTTGACACCATTCCCCACTCAGGTATTACCAAAAAACTCACCAGCCTGAACATAAACCCCTACATCACAATGGGTTGCCAACTGGCTTACAGACCAAACTCACACAGTAATAATAGCTGGCTCCAGGTCCGACTCTAAACCAGTCATAAATGGTGTCCCACAAAGCTTGGTCCTGGGACCCCTACTGTTTGGCATATACCTCTCAGAAGTACAGGCAAACACAGGAAGACTATGGCTAACCAAGTTCACTGATGACTGCAAACTGGGAGCCATAATTGACTCTCCGGCTGCCACGGACATCCTCCAAAAGGGCCTTACTGAGACAGACACCTGGTGTCAAAGTCAGGGCCTCAAGCTAAATGCCAAAAAATGCATAGTCATCCCATTTAGGAAAAACAAAACACCCACAAATTACCATATAGGTGGCAGCCCCCTTAATACAGAAGAGGTAATAAGAGATCTGGGGACCCAGGTAGATAGTAATCTCTCCTTTGACAATCATATTGCCAAAGTAGTTAGGAAATCCTTCTATGTGGCCCATCTAATTACTAAAGGGTTTGCATCTAGAAATAAAGAGGTTATAGTGCCCCTCTACTCGTCATTCATCAGACCCATCATAGAGTACAATGGCCTATTTGGGATGTACCTCACAAGACACTTCCAACAGCTGGTAAGACCACAAAAGTACCTCACCAAGAGGATTACTGGCCTCAAACATATGTCCTATGCACAGCCCGACTGAAAAAACTCTGGCTGTACTCAGTGGCATATCGCTTACTCAGAGGTGATCTCTGCCTGACTTACAAAGCCATGTCCAACTCAGAATTGATGGACATGTTCCACCTAAAGAAATCCAAGTCACTGCGAGCCACATGCTCTAGTGAGCTAAACTTCACCACAACAATAAATAGAACATGCTGGAGGGATAGATTCCTGTCACAGTGACTCCCCCATGCTTTGGAACAAAATTCCAAATTACATCAGGCAGAGCCCCTCACTAACACTCAAGAGAAACCTTGACGAGTGCATGGGAAACAGAAAATACACCCCTGGGATGACTTCATTGGCTCTGCTTGACAGAGGATCAGTTAATTAATCAATGGGGCAGAGAAGGCCGACATACTCTGGCTAGGCTTATAAATGCCCTCGGGCAGATAGCCTAGTACCTACTTATGAACCTATATATTGGTGTTTTATGTGCTGTTGCTGCTGCTCGCATTTATCACATGCTTACATTTTGGTAATATTTGTCCGTGGTACAGTTGATCAACTTATGTAAAGGATGAACTTCAGCAGACTGACCATTACATAATTAAGGACTTTTTCCCTTTTATTTATTTATTTTTTTTGTTTACTGGGGTAAGGCACTGATCACATTTGAACATCTGCAGTTACAGCCAGGGTTACATACATTCTAAAAGCAGTAAAGTAATATTAAAGGTATAACTAATTTATCCAGTAGAGTGATATAACGCAACACAAATGTAAATAAATGCACATATTTACAAGAAGGAACAGGTATAAGCAATGCATAATACAGGTATTATAGGTGAGGGAAATGTGGTACAACCAAAAGAAAGAGCATAATATATGCACATGTTGAGGGGAAAATGTTAACATTGAAAAGAAATTCTATGATGCTATGTGCTGCAATAGAAGAGCTAATAATAGGAGAAGTGGATATTCGATATATAGTAGGGAATTGATAGGGCAGTTTGGGAAGCAGTGAGTTTGAGTTTATAAGCTGAAGAGGTTAGGAGATTTATCAGCCATTGTTTTCTGAGCTGAATGTAATAGTACAAGCATAGGAGTTAGGCGACATGGCCTGTGTTCTGACATGTGCATTTATATTGTTCTCTTGAGTATTGTTTGTGCTGACATCTGAGCAGTTTGTGTCTCTAATTTCAGTGAGTTCTACTGGCAAAGATTCCTACAGTTTAAGGGTGAGAACAGAGAAGTTGTGGTCTGTGGAATGACATTTAATGGATGGAGTTAAGACAGTATTGCCATTAGTGCACTGGTTTCTTATGCTCTAGTATTGATTGGATGTGGTTAGTCTTATAATTGGGGGATAAGGTTGTCTTGGCATAAGAGTTTGAAAGAAGAGAGCCATGAAGGAGCTATGAAGGAGGTTGGCTATGCTTTGAATGGGAAGCCAATGTGCCTTTTCCAAGAAATTGCAGTGATGTTCATGCTGAGGGGAGTTGGTGAAAGAACAGATTTTATAAGAAAGAGACTATAAGGTGGCAGTGTTTTTGTAAAGTAATGGCAAACAGGGGAGGCCATATTCTAGTTGTGCAAGCAGGACATCTTTTGTCTAAGGCTACTCTAACAGATTGTGAGAAAAAAATGAGATCTCTTTTCTTTGTGTCAAACAGAAAGGACTAATAAGTAGTTTTTTAGAACACAGCCAATCATTTAATTGTAGAAGGCTAGATTTTGGATGATGTCATGAAAAGGGTTGGATCTATAGATAACCATGTCATTAGTTATAAGCAAGAGGTCTAGAAAAGGTAAGTCAAAAGGCAGTTTATTTATAAAAATGGTGAACAATATTGGTGTATGACCTGATGCCTGAGAAAACCCTGAACAAGTGAAGAGTGTATCTGATAAGGAAGCCCAGTTTTAACATTGAAATCCAGATGGTCAGGAAATCTTTGAACCATTGGGTAGATTCAGAGCTTCCACTAACATCTTGTAAGATGGATAATAGGATGGAGTGGTCTACCGGGTCAAAGGCCTGGGTAAGATTAATGAAAACTGCCACACTGAGGATACCTTTATACATGTTAGTGAGTATGTCATCAGTTAGTGTCCCAAGAACTCCTACCTGCCTAAAAGTTATGCTGCTTCCAGGAAGGTAAGTGACAAGTTGGTTAGAAATTATTTTTTCAAACCTTTTACCAAGAGTAGGAAGTACTGAGATGTGATAGAAATGCAAGGCTGAGGAGGGTTTGTGATCTTTCATTACAAGTCTAACAAAGGCTGATTTCCATTCGAAATCTCTACAGTGGTAGACAAACAAAGGGCAGAGGTTATCAGGCTTAGAGGTTCATAGGTTCATAGATTAGTACTAAGCTAACTGCCCTTGCGAGCCATTTTAAGCCTAGCCAGTTATCCCTTGTGAGACTCAAACCCTGCACCTTGTGTTTGTAAGGCAAACCCTCCCAATCCCTCCCTCCCACCCTCCCTATCCCTTAGGGATAACCTAATGTAATCTTTTCTAGTAGAGGTACAATTTGTTTAGTTGTGATTTTGGAAAAGTAGAAGGTTAGGAGGAATTGGATGAAATTTTTGTGTAAGAGGATGTAATGTTCTGCTGTGTAGGAAGATTGGAGAATTATTTGAAAGAATAAGCAGATGAGAGCTTTCCATTATAACAAGGAATGTATCCAAGAGAGGAATGCTAGCTTGATAGATTTCTACCAGAGATGTTATATACCTCAAGTCACAACTTAACTTTATACCTGCATGTGGCTTGTTTAGTAGCATTCTGTAACTTAGTTTATTCCTCCCCTGAATTAGGAGTGGGGGTAATGTTTCCAAAATTTCCAAGCTTCGTCAAATTAATACATTAAAGATTTCAATTCTTTTGAGAGCCAGTCGGTCTTGTTATATTTAAATAGCCTTGTGATTATGGAAAATGTGTGTTTTAAAGGACTAGTAAAAGTTGTAAGAATAAGTGGGGCACAGAGTTTGGATCAATGAGATTGTGAAACTGGGGACCGATCTATTGTTCCAAGTTGGGCTTTCAGTCCAGTCATTTTCTGTGGAGGTTTTTATTTGTAGGAGATAATTTTAGGGAAATATTTTATTTCTAGATTGTGTCTATGAAAAGGCAGTGTTCGCTGAATGTGGGTGGGTGATTTATGATCCTGGAGAGATTATTGTGCTGGGAAGTAGTTATGAAGTCAAGTAGTGAGTGGTGGTTAGATGTAAAATTAGGTCTGACAGGCAGAGCCACCATTTGAAGGAGTTTGAACCCTTTATATGAGATTGTGCAACCCTGGAGTTAGTATATTTAACTTCTGGTGATATGGGAGTAGTAAAGTTGTTTTTGTTTCTATTTTGGTAATCAAAAATGTAATCTGTTGGTTTACATTTTTGATTACATTAGTTAGATTATTTTAGTTAACAATGAAGATAACTGCCAATGACATCATTTGGTGTTTTGTGTTTTCAACAGTTTCATTAGTGATTATTCCTTATAAACTCATGTATGTATATATATATATATATATATATATATATATATATATATATATATATATATATGTATATATATATATATATATATATATATATGTCTCATGAAATATTGAATATTCATAAGATCGAATGCACAAAGACTGATCAGTTTGGAGTGCATTTAAAATTATAAAAAAATTAGGTTGGGAGGGTGGCCTAATGGTTAAGGTGTTTGCCTTACAAACACAAAGTGCAGAGTTTGATTCTCACATTGGGTAATTAGCTAGGCTTAAAATGGCCTATAAGGGCAGTTAGCATAGTACTAATCTATGAACCTATAAAAATTTCTGAAATTCTAACCATAGGACAAGAGCCATAGCACTGGCTTTATTTGAGTGCGTCTCTCTTTAGACAGAGTGTTATATTTAGTACAGCTATATTTATTTATAGTTTGTTTGCCAGGATAGTCCACTGGGTCACAAGGAGCCCATTTTCAATGGAGTCCTGGGGAGAAAAGCTCCAGAAAATTACAAATTACAGATTTAACATGAGTACGTTATTAGAGAAATGTAATGTGCACAAATGAAGCAAAATTAAACAAATAGAAAAACACATATTAGTGGAGTGCACATATTAGTACAGTACAATAAGAGTAATATTTACAGTCAAAGTTTTTAACAGTTTAATATATTAGCACAATGCAATAACAGAAACAGTCTAAAATTTTTAACAGTTATGCTAATTCATGCACTTTAATTTCTAGGCTACCTAATTGTACCATTCTAGGAGTTATGCTAATTCCTAGAGTTTATTAGGGATACAAAACAATGGGAGGCTATTGTGAATTATAGCTTACAGAGAGTAGCTATAGTGTAGGGAGATTATGTGGGGTGGGAGAAAGAGCATTCCCATAGTGAAGTTAGGTGTGTGTGAAGTAAGGTTTTGAATGAAGAGAGGCTGTTGGTGGTGCGGATGGGAGGTGGGAGGGAATTCCAATGGCATGCTAGAGAGAAGGGCATTAGATGTTTGCCTGGTGGATGGGCAGGTTTATGCTGTTCAATTAGATTTTGGGAATTAGATCTCAAAGTCTATTTGGTTGGTGCATTTTTAAGTTGGTGGCAAGAGAGGGACAGAGAGAAGGGATGAAAATAAGTTTGTGTGCTCAGACAAGTTGAATATAGATGAGTTAATTGGACAGCTCAAGCCAATTCAGTTGGTGTAGGGCAGTGCAGTGATGGGAAGTGGATCTATGGCCGGTTCAAATTTTATTTTATTATAGCAAGAGGAGAGTTTAGTCTTGTGGGAGGATTGCAGGTTAGTAAGGATAGAGGCACCATATAGGAGGGATGGGATAAGGTAAGTGTTGGCAAGGGTGAGCCTATTTTTTGTTTTTTTTTATATTTACTTGTAGATGATTATCACACTTTAGCTGGTCATCAATCAGGACTCCTAGTAGTTTAGAATTAGAAACTAGTTCGAGAGGAGTATTATTTTGACTGGTGACTGAGAATAAGGTTTTATCTACGGTGGTGGTTTTGGAAGCAGTAAATATCATGAGTTTAGTTTTAGTAGCACTGAGTGCTAGATGGTTGTCCATCATCCATTGCTCAGTGGAGGAGAAAGCATCTTGGTTTAATTTAACTAGGGTGGGTATAGAAGAGACAAAGCGGATTATTGTTGAATCATCAGCATATTGGACCAAGTTGGCATTTGGGACGGCTTGGTAGAAATCTTTTATGAATATATTGAATAGAAGGGGGCCTAAAACTGAACCCTAGGGGGCACCTGTGGGAGTATTGAGAAAAGGGGAGGTGGCTTTTTTCCATCTGACTGCCTGTTGCCTGTTTGAGAGGTAACTGGTAAACCAGTAAATAGAGGAGTGGGATAGATTTAGTTTGGAGAGTTTAGTGAAAAGAAGGTTATGAGAGATAGTGTAAAATGCCTTTGAAAGGTCAAGGAGGAGAGTGGACACGATGTGGCCAGTGTCATTGGCCTTATTAACTGCTTCTAGGAAGGAGAGGAGACCTGTGGTAGTGCTGTGGCTGGGTCTGAAACCATGTTGAGCAGGGGTTAGAAGTTATAGAAGGTATATCTACCCAGGGTTTTTTGTTAAAGACTCTGGGAGGTGTTGAAAGCCTCAAAGTCTGAGCGACAAACTTTTTATCAAAATGGGAGAACAAAAGCATTTATTTAAATTCTGCTTAAATATTTTAAGTTGCACATATAGTGACCTGTATAGTGATACTTTTTTGTACTTTTTATCTTTTTGTCTATGTTTTATCTAAAAAAAGTTCACTTTGCATTTTTTTTATTTTGCTGAGAGACCTTAGTCTTGCAGCTTCATTTGCAGTTGTGAGAAGATTGTGTAATACTGCAAGATTTTTATGTTGTGTATGCATTATACTGCACTTCTGTTTCCATAAGTAGAAGGTAGCTTTTTGTATTTTGAACCCAGTCTGGGGCCTCCGTGATGTAACTTCATTCACAGTTGTGGCAGCACTGTAAATTACTGCCACATTTGAGCCTCATTTGGTCATTTATTACAGAATTTTTTCACAAAACAGTTTTACTAGTAAATGTCTGTATAGTTTGATGCCTTACTCTGTGGTGGCATATTCTGAATTCTCCTCCAGGATTTGTGCTTCAGTACTTTTTATGGCTGTATAAACATGCTTAAAGTTACATTCTGTTGCCTTTCTGCTTACTTTGCTATATTATTCCCTGATCTTTGAGTCTGTCCCAACCCACACTGAGACATTAAGCTAAAAGTTTCTGAAATTCTAACCACAGGACTAGAGATTCAGCTGGAATGTCTTCCCATCCATGCCACCCTTCTCTTGTGGTGTTAAAAGGCTGTGTCTCTGGCTTCTGCCTGCTATTGTCTGTTGTGTAGCTAGTTAGGTACTTTCCCACCCATAGGGGAAGGGGGTTAGTATAAGGGGAGGGCTGTTAGTATAATGGTCAAGGTGTTTACTGGGAAAAATACTGCCTCAAACTTGCAGGGACTACAGTTCCTGTACTTTATTAACACAAATACCCTCTACCAGATAGTGTGCACACTCACCAGAGGATCAAACTTAATGGACCAGGTATGTACCAGTATAGGACAGTGCTGCACCTACCGTGTCACATCCTCACTGGTGAGGTTGGACCACAAAGTTGTATCCTTTGAAATAAAATTCAACTCGGTAAACTCAACAAACCCTGTAACAGTTAGGAACTACTACAAAGCAAACTGCATTCTATTAAGTGACAGTTTGTCAAAATTCAGTGCCCCTCCCAACACAGAGATCACAGCAATCTATGCAAAAATGTTCACAGAAACCATGTACAACCATGTAAATGGCTATATAGAGGCTACTGCTCCTACTCGAAGTAAGCCCAAAACAAACCACACTGGTGGAATCCTAACCTTAACTCATTACAGCCTAGTGATGTCTCCAGGCGTTTCTGCACTTACCTTCTACTGCGCCTCTAGGCGTCAAATATTGCCTTTTCATATTTGCATTAATAATTCCAAAACCATGTTACATACAAGGTGTCAGAATATTTTATCTTGAAGCAGGTATGATGGCAAACACAATTGTATTCATATATGACCTCTGTCAATGAGTATTTTTTAGAACTGCAAGGTGATAACTTCATTTCTTAAAGGCTGAAGCCACACCCACTGGGAGTTAAAGGTACACACTCAAAAGAGCTCTAATGGAGGGAATTAGTAGTTTTAGGGTATATAACAAAAAGAAAAAAGTCATGGCTAAAATCAGGAAGATCAACTAAGATAATGATATGAACTGTCTAATTAAGATAACCTGGAAACTAAGAGGACTAATTAAGTCCAACAAGACCATTTATGAAGTCAAGATAGCCTCTCAGCCTAAAGACAACTCAAGGCCTTTTACAGCTATATTTGAAACCTCAAAGGCAGCACACAGCACTGTGGTGAACGAGTGGTCAGTGATGCAAAGTGAAATAGTGAAATTGCTGGCTGACAGTTCAGCTCAAACTTCATCCCTTCTTTGAGGTGATGTTTACAGCTGATGTATAATTGTGATACACTCTGTTACCATCATAGATTCATAAGTTCATAGGTATATACAAGGTCAGTGACCACCAGGGCCTTTATAAACCTAAGCCATGCAATTCAACACAATTGTTTCCTTATGTATCATGGTTGTTTATTAGGAGGGGGTATGTAAGTTAGGAAGTTTCTAGAGGTTACACGGGGTTGTTAGTTTGAGCATTACTGTCTGCCTCTGTCTGTCAGAGACATGGGAGGCAGAGCTGGGGTGAATTTCTAATTTCCCATCCATTGGTCAAGGTTACACTTAAATAGGGCTAGGGATGGACTCTGTTTCACATGGATTGGGGCCTGCCCCAGAATATGGGGATCCTCTGAGACACACATCTGTCTTAACAACGTCTTATTTATGTCACCAGCAAAATGTAAATCCTTGGATCTAGTGCTTCTGATGCTGGTTTGTTGTTTTGACATTGGGAAAAGTGTATCATTTAGTTTAAGTTGAGTTTTTTCATTATGATACAGAGCTATCTTACTTTTAAGGATACTGTTTTTGGGATATCGTGAAGGCAATGATAAAAGTTATGTGAAATATTCCTCAACACTTATGCTCACCACTCTATTATATATACAATTTCATTCTATAAAGTTTATAGATTTAGACAGACAATGAAAAGCCAGGTTGTGATATAATAAGAAAACTAAAACTGATACAATTAAAATCAGAATTGTTTTTTTTATCTCAGTAGGAATCTGTATCTGCAAAATTTGCCTGAATTTAATATGGTTATTGCCTTTTTCTAAGTGTCTGAGGAAACCTGTTTACAATGCTTTTATATATAGCAGTAACTGGTTTTAACAAAATAAAGTAAACTAGTAAATATAGTGCTATATAATATGATAAAAAAACTTTAGTCATGAATCAAATCTAGGCCTCGTACGTCAGTCAAGTTGCATCACTGAACTGCTACTGCTTAAGTAAGTTCAGCATGAATAAAGGGCTTTCTCAACATATAAAGCATTACAAGAATTATTAAATAATTTAAATATTAAAAAGTATTATTATAAGGAGAAGCATAGTGTTTCTCTGAGCAGTCTACATTTTTCACAATTTTTCACCTATGAATTCAAAAGTATCCCCAACTAAGCATTCAGTGTTTCACTTGGATATAGCCTCTCAAGTATCTGAAGGGTGAGCCAAAAAAAAAAAAATATATATATATATATATATATATATATATATATATATATATAGCATTGCAGTTGTTGTCATGGTGTGTTTGCGATAGTGGCAATGAGATTTTAAACTTATATGGATGAAAAGTGTAAACCATGTAAAAGTTTACATATACAGTTTGCTATGGAGTTGACCAATTCTGATGTGCATTTAATCAGCCGGCATAAAGAAATATCTCTGATTTTTTAGAAAAAAAGTATTTCAGGTTACAAATGTATTTATAATTCGTGTTACAAGGCAGACTTTCCATAATAGCAGGGACAACCCCGAAGACCCCATCCATGTTTTTATGCCCATGAAACTGTTAGGCTCAATACATGGCTTTTCTTTGCACTGGTAAACATCTATCATGGATGAAAAAATATTGTAACAAAATTTACTGATGTATGTTCAGTACATGAAGAATTTTAAATAAATTGGTGTCATACATGAACCTATGAGAGTATTTACCATACTCATTAGATACTGTGTCTGCATACTGCCTTATGAGGGACACTCAATACCTCAATACCATATCTTGTAAAACCTGACACTGAAGTCTTTAGAAGCATGTTCCATCCCAATGGCTTCAAACAAATTTTGTTTATGTTGCATGGAGTATGAATTGAGAATGTTATTTGCCATAATCCTTTTATAGCAACTGTTGATTACATATATTTTTATAAAATAATGTCCTACATAGTGAAGTAGCTATGTTGCATTGTAGTAATATAGTTACATCCAAAAGATGCATTGCGAATATATCAGATGTAAAAGTAAATTTAATACCATGCCCCTTGGAGTTTAAGTATTAATTAACCCCACCCCACCCCAACCAGACTATTCAGCAGTCTTCTAGGCACCTACATCGCATATTTATTTAAGGTAGGCAAGGAATAACAGCTGGATCATAATCAATTGTCTTTTAAAATAAAGTGTGAATAAATATGAATAAAAACAGGGAAAATAGCTCTATGGCAGTCTCCCTTGGATACAAGTAAAATTCTGAATGCCTCACCTAAGTTTTATTAAGAGCATATTTGACAAGTTTAATAATAAAGATGAAAACCTCAGCATCTTAAAGGACACAATTTCTCCAAGCAGCACATCTTCGGTTCTTGCACAAGTGTGCATGCTTTTGTCAGTTACATATTGGGTAGGTGTTTTCACACACCTTTCTATCAGACAAGCATTCTAGCCACATTTTAAAATGTTAATGTTTAAACTTTTAGATTTGCAAGATTCGTCTGTCCTCAGCTTTCCATTCTTGAGAATGAATGCTAATTTTACTAGGTTAGGCTTTAGTGTTGCACACAATTCTTACTTGTAACAAGTTACTCTTTCTGGTTAAGGCCTGCACACATAAATGCAGATAATAGTTGTAAAAAAGTATTACATGTTTTGAGGTGGCATTATGGTCATCGAAATTGTATATTGCATCACAGCGGGTAGCTGCCTTGTGTTTTCTGTCTTGTTATTCTTTCATTATCCAACATCAGGATAAGTAGATAATGTATAACTAGGTCCTGTGGGAGTACAGACAACATGAGTCTGAGTGCTGTCATGTCAAACAAGCAGTGTGGAAAGGTGTTTGCAACCTCAAATGTGATTATGTTAAGTTAGGGGGTGTAGGAGGCAAAGCCTCATGAATGGAGGATGTAAGTTGTGATTATTGTAAGTGAAGGGGTATAGGGACAATTTTTTGCATTGTGAATATGAGTGCTTTGCCCATTGGATAAACAACTGTCTGACACATTTGTACAAATAACGCATTGTACTGTTTGCTTTACAAATGTCTTTCATACTCCAGTTGTCAGAATTCATGACTTAGATCATTAAACTGCATATAGCATTATGTCAAATCAGGTTATTAAATTTTTAATATATACAAATAAATCAATGCAGCTGTGAAGACATTTTTTTATTTCTGTTCTTGCGCATCACACAGTAAATTCTATGTATTATAAATTGTGGTACTTTAATAATTAATCAACTGAAAATATATAACATTGAGTGCATCTATGCAAGGGAAAGCACCCCTCCACCTTGATGTGGGATGCTTCACCCCCTCATACTCATGTTACTAATATATAGTAATTCTAAGGTATCACCACCTTTGAGTAAAGGGAATACTTGGCTACAATAGAAACCACATATTCATGTTTCCGCATCCTGAAGTTGTGACATCAGAGTTAGAATATTTGTAATGGTGGTATGGAGATGTACGGTCCCCTTCCTCATTAGAAATGGAGAGGATTTAACTTCTACAATAATATTATAGTGCAAAATGCTTCTTTGTTGCTGTTCTCATTGTTAGTCATTTGTGTTATTACCACAGCAGCACTCTATATCCACTGACATGCTGAGGCACAAACTGTAATTACTGATGTCATGCGAGACATTGAATTGTTCAGAACTCTGCTTTTATGTATACAATAATCCCAACATGTGAGCATTAGACATGGATATTAAATATATACTTTTAACAAAATGAGTATAATTACAGTTACTGATAAAGTTAATAAATGCTTCCTGTGCAGTTTGGGCTGGTTCTGTGTTTTGCGGTTCAGATTCATACTTTGTATTAATGTGCTCTGTCACTTTTAGCCTTGGCTGTGTAGCATTTTATGAGTTAACATTGTAGGAGCTGGGCTTGTGCCATGTACTTGGTGTAAGATGTCAGCATATATTCCTTGTTTAGAGAAGAGAACGTAGATTGTATATTACAGGGATTTACTAATCATGAGCTAGTTACATGTTCTGGGTTTTCCAGGGCTGGTGCTAGCATTTTAGGGGCCCCCAGCAAGATTCAAGTTGGGGGCCCTACTCGGGAGAATATCAAGTGTGATGACATTGCCATCTCACCCCCTTCCCTGTCAAGCTCATCCAGCACCATTTAACCACTATAGTGTCACTACATTCAGATCATTAAGAATTGATGTGCCAAGGTACATACTGGCATTTAGAAATAATGTTACATTACAATAAACCCTTGTACCACAGCAAGGTAGCAACTCACAGGTGCATGTACACACTATCATTTAGTACCAGTGTTACATTATGAAAAACCCTGTACCACAGCAAGGTAGCAACTCACAGGTGCATGTACACACTATCATTTAGTACCAATGTTACATTATGAAAACTCCTGTACCACAGCAAGGTAGCAACTCACAGGTGCATGTACACACTATCATTTAGTACCAATGTTACATTATGAAAAACCCCTGTACCACAGCAAGGTAGCAACTCACAGGTGCACACACTGACTGGCATTTAGTACCAGTGTTACATTATGAAAAACCCCTGTACCACAGCAAGGTAGCGACTCACAAGTGCGCACACTGACTGGCATTTAGTACCAATGTTACATTATGACAAACACCTGTACCACAGCAAAGTAGCGACTCACAGGTGCACACACTGACTGGCATTTAACACCAATGTTACATTATGAAAAACCCCTGTACCACAGCAAGGTAGCAACTCACAGGTGCACACACTGACTGGCATTTAGTACCAGTGTTACATTATGACAAACACCTGTACCACAGCAAGGTAGCGACTCACAGGTGCACACACTGACTGGCATTTAACACCAATGTTACATTATGACAAACTCCTGTACCACAGCAAGGTAGCGACTCACAGGTGCACACACTGACTGGCATTTAGTACCAATGTTACATTATGACAAACACCTGTACCACAGCAAAGTAGTGACTCACAGGTGCACACACTGACTGGCATTTAACACCAATGTTACATTATGAAAAACCCCTGTACCACAGCAAGGTAGCGACTCACAAGTGCACACACTGACTGGCATTTAGTACCAATGTTACATTATGACAAACACCTGTACCACAGCAAAGTAGTGACTCACAGGTGCACACACTGACTGGCATTTAACACCAATGTTACATTATGAAAAACCCCTGTACCACAGCAAGGTAGCAACTCACAGGTGCACACACTGACTGGCATTTAGTACCAGTGTTACATTATGGCAAACTCCTGTACCACAGCAAGGTAGCGACTCACAGGTGCACACACTGACTGGCATTTAACACCAATGTTACATTATGGCAAACTCCTGTACCACAGCAAGGTAGCGACTCACAAGTGCACACACTGACTGGCATTTAGTACCAGTGTTACATTATGGCAAACTCCTGTACCACAGCAAGGTAGCAACTCACAGGTGCACACACTGACAGGCATTTAGTACCAATGTTACATTATGACAAACTCCTGTACCACAGCAAGGTAGCGACTCACAGGTGCACACACTGACTGGCATTTAACACCAATGTTGCATTATGGCAAACTCCTGTACCACAGCAAGGTAGCGACTCACAAGTGCACACACTGACTGGCATTTAGTACCAGTGTTACATTATGGCAAACTCCTGTACCACAGCAAGGTAGCAACTCACAGGTGCACACACTGACTGGCATTTAGTACCAGTGTTACATTATGGCAAACTCCTGTACCACAGCAAGGTAGCGACTCACAGGTGCACACACTGACTGGCATTTAGTACCAGTGTTACATTATGGCAAACTCCTGTACCACAGCAAGGTAGCAACTCACAGGTGCACACACTGACTGGCATTTAGTACCAGTGTTACATTATGGCAAACCCCTGTACCACAGCAAGGTAGCGACTCACAGGTGCACACACTGACTGGCATTTAGTACCAGTGTTACATTATGGCAAACTCCTGTACCACAGCAAGGTAGCGACTCACAGGTGCACACACTGACTGGCATTTAACACCAATGTTACATTATGACAAACCCCTGTACCACAGCAAGGTAGCGACTCACAAGTGCGCACACTGACTGGCATTTAGTACCAGTGTTACATTATGGCAAACTCCTGTACCACAGCAAGGTAGCGACTCACAGGTGCACATACTGACTGGCATTTAACACCAATGTTACATTATGACAAACCCCTGTACCACAGCAAGGTAGCGACTCACAAGTGCGCACACTGACTGGCATTTAGTACCAATGTTACATTATGACAAACACCTGTACCACAGCAAAGTAGTGACTCACAGGTGCACACACTGACTGGCATTTAACACCAATGTTACATTATGACAAACCCCTGTACCACAGCAAGGTAGCGACTCACAAGTGCGCACACTGACTGGCATTTAGTACCAATGTTACATTATGACAAACACCTGTACCACAGCAAAGTAGTGACTCACAGGTGCACACACTGACTGGCATTTACTAACAATGTTTCATTATGAAACCCCTGTACCACAGCAAGGTAGCTAGCCACTCACAGGTGCAGACACTGACTGCATACTCATCTGCCCAGATTTTCACAGAATGTCCAGATGTGACTCATGTTTGGTCTGTTCCTCACAATTTGTAGTTTTCTGGATTTTTTGTGGCAAATCATTGATGACTGAATTCATTAAATGACAGTCATTTAACTTCATATCCTTCAGAACATGCATGGTAACACCTTTTATTCTAGCAACTTTTTCAGTTTATAAGAGCAATATTTAAAATTTTCCCAGATCTTTGGGGCTGTAACCCCATTATAGTACAGTTTTGTACCTACCATAAATGTAGATGTTCAAGTGTTCACCCTGCTGCAGTCATCACACTTGGGTTATCCTGTCATCAGGCGGTCCCGCAGTCGGCCGGATTTCCAAAGTCTTGGTCCGGCATCAGTTGCTGTCACCTCATCCCTGACGTCAGTGCACCAGGGGTACATATATTGCAACCAACGCCATTTTCTTCAGTTTTTCTTGCCCCAGATGTCAGGTGCCCCCAAGAAGGTGATCCAAATTAGTACCAAATGGTGTGAACACTGTACAAACACAAAATTCCTTCAGCTATAAGCAAATACATCAGTAAGGCATAGCAGAGATTTAGCCAGTAGATCAGAGGGGTTGGAGGAAGGGTAACCTGGACTGCAGCACGGTGAACACTCGAACATCTACATTTATGGTAGGTACAAAACTGTACTATGTTCATCGTGTTACCCTGCTGCAGTCATCACACTTGAGTCCCAAAGCTAAGGTAGGGTGGAGGTATCATAGAGGGTTAGTGGAGGCAATGAGGCCCTGCAGAACTGCAGTGGCAAAGCCCACCCTGGACTTAGAATAAAGAGGTAAGTGATAGTGTTTGGTGAAGGTGTGTACAGAACTCCAAGTTGCAGCTTCTAAAATTTCCTTGGTAGGAACCCCCCTGAGAAAGGCTGTAGAGGTAGCTGTTGCCCTGGTAGAGTGGGATCTAATGGTAGGAGGAACTGGTTTCCCATGGTGGGTATAACAGAACCGTATGCAATGGCCTATCCATTTAGAAATGGTTTGCTTGGATATGGCCCTCCCTTGAGAAGATGTAGCATAGGATACAAAGAGCTGGTCAGTTTTTCTGAAAGCCTTAGTTTTATCCAAGTAGTAACAAAGCTGCCTGTGAATGTCCAAGGAATGCATGAGTCTCTCACCTTTGTTCTGTGGATTGGGGAAGAAAGTGGGTAGGTGGATGGTTTGATTTAAAGCTACACTGGAAACCACCTTAGGCATGAAGGAAGGATTAATTCTTAGAGAAAATCTGTCTTCATGAAAAATGAGGAAAGGTTCCACTGCCATAAGTGCCTGTAATTCTGAGACTCTCCTAGCAGAAGTTATTGCCAGGATCAGGGCAGTCTTCCAAGATAGGAACTGAAGGTCTGCAGAGAAAGATGGTTCAAAGGGAGGTAGCGTTAGTTTTTCCAGAACAAAGTTGAGGTCCCATGTTGGAGTAGGAGCTCTTCTAGGTGGTCTAATGTTTTTTGCCCCTCTGAGGAACTGCCTTAGAAGAGGATTTGAAAATAAAGGTGGATTTGTGTTGTAGTGAGCTGAAATAGCTGAAGCATGGATTTTAATTGAGGAGAAGGAAAGTCCTTTGTGCAACATCTCAGCTAAATACTGCAGAATGTGAGGCATATGAGGCTGAGTTGTGTCTTGGCCTTTAGCTTGGTTCCAAGCAGAAAACCTTTTCCATTTGTCCGAGTAAGCCTTCCTGGTGCTTGACCTCCTGGCTTCCAGAATAACATCCAGTACTGCTTGTGAAAGAGGGGCTGATTGGATGCTTAATTGATTTACCATGCAGCTAGATTTAAGGTTTTGAGCTGGCTGTGTAGAATCTGTTTGTTTTGCTGCGTGAGCAAATGGGGTATTTGAGGCAATATCCATGGTGGGCTGTGAGCCATATTCTTCAATAGCGGGTACCAGTGCTGGCGTGGCCAGTCTGGGGCTATGAGAATCAGTCGTGGTTTCTCCTTTTTGGCCTTCAAAAGAAGCTTTGTGAGAAGAGGTAATGGAGGAAAGGCATATGCTGTCAGGTTTTTCCAACTGAAGGAGAGAGCGTCCACTTTCCAAGCTTGATGGTGGAATGTCCTTGTACAAAATTTTGTCAGTTGGTAGTTTTGAGGACTGGCAAACAGGTCTATATTTGGAAGGCCCCATTTTTGAGTTATCATTGTAAATATTTGTGGGTCTAGTTTCCACTCGTGGGGATCTTTGATGTTTCTGCTTAGGTCGTCTGCCAATGTGTTTTTCTGTCCTGGCAGGAATTGAGCTTGTAACTGGACTTGGTAGGCCAGAGCTGTGTTCCATAAGATTATTGCTTGCCTGCAAAGAGGGTAGGAATGTGTGCCCCCTTGTTTGTTTATGTACCATATTACTGTGGTGTTGTCCATCTTTATTGCAAGTTGTCCTGGCTGTAGTAGATCCTTGAAGGCTGTCAGAGCTTTCTGTACAGCTAGCATCTCTTTTTGATTTATGTGCAGTTTTATTTGTTCTGCAGTCCATAGGCCTTGAATGCATTGCCCTGCCATGTGTGCCCCCCAGACATAGTCTGAAGCATCTGTTGTGATAGTTTGCCTGGTTGGGGGCAAGGTGAAAGGCTGACCCTTGTTGAGGTGACATGCCTGTGCCCACCATAGAAATTCCTGTTGAAGGCAGGGAATGAGAGATATAACTGTGTCTAAGCTGTGGCTGTGTTGAGACCATACGCTTTTTAGGTACCACTGTAATTTCCTCATATGCAGTTTTGCAAATGGTATTATCAGAATGCAAGATGCCATGAAGCCCAAAGCCTGCAGAATTTTTCTTTCAGTTAATTGGGTCTTTGTTTCCATTGTCTTGAAATATTGAGTCAGTTGTAGTTGCTTGTCTGGTGTAAGATAAGCCTTCTGGACCGTTGTGTCCAAGCTGGCACCCAGGAATGTCATTTTTTGTGAGGGTACGAGTTTTGACTTCTTTTTATTTACTGTGTACCCCAGACAATTTAGTAGATGCTTCACAAAAGCCAGATGATGTAAGAGAATGTCTTTTCTTTCTGCTTGGATGAGGCAGTCATCCAGGTATGGATATATTTGAATTCCTCTTTGTCTGCAGTATGCAATTACTGGTGCCAGGCATTTTGTGAAAACTCTGGGCGCAGTAGATAAGCCAAAGGGCAGTGCAGAGAATTGATAATGGGTTGAACCTGCAATGAAACTGAGGTATCTTCTGCAACTTTGTCTGTTAGGGACATGCAGGTATGCCTCCTTGAGGTCCAACGTTACCAGCCATGCTTCCTTGCCCAACATGGGAAGTAGCTGCTGTAGTGTTAGCATCTTGAATTTGGGAACTTGTAAGTAAGTGTTTAGAATTGAAAGGTCCAGAATTGGTCTCCAAGCATTGTCCTTTCTGGGTACTAGAAAGAGCCTTGAGTAAAATCCTTGGCCTTGCTCTTGAGTTGGTACCCGTTGAATGGCTCTCGTGGCCATGAGAGCTGTAATTTGTTTTTGTGCATCTGCCCATTGATTTTGTGGCAGGTTTGGCATTCCTCTTTTCATTGGCAAGGTGTGAAAGTGAAATCTGTATCCTCGTAAAATTATGTCTAGGACCCATTTGTCCTTCGTGACCATGTGCCAGTTGTCTACAAATAGTGCTAGTTTCCCCCCCAAGGGGGCTGACAAAAGAACTTTGTTTGGCCAGCTGAGGTGCAAGTCATTGAGTTTGCCTTCTGGTGGGTTGAGACCTGTCTTCTCCTCCCTTCTGGGTTGGAGTGCCCCATTGGCGAGGTTTATACTGGGCTTGTGGTTGTCCTCTGCCCCTTCGGCGCATGTATTTACCCCTCTGAGGTCTGTCAGTGGCTGGAAAGGACCAATTTTTTGTTGGCCAGTTTCTGCTGAAGCGAGGGGGTTGTACTTGTAGGAAATCTTTGACTGTCTGCATTGATTTCGCCTTATCTTCCATTTTCTTTAAAACTTCTTCTGCTTTAACTCCAAAAAGAACATCCTGCTGTAAGGGAGCATCTAGTAGTTTTGCTTTAACATGATCAGGCAGACTTTGTTCCTTTAACCAGGCATGCCTACATATAACTGATACAGTGACAGCTGCTCTGCAGGAGGCCTCTAAAGAATCAAACCCACATTGTAAGGTATGTTTACCCACCTGCTCGGTGGCGTGCAACAAATCCTGTACTTCTTTCAATTCAGATTGTTGAGGGAGGGAGGTTATCTTTTGTTTTAACTGAGAGATCAGAAATTGCTGATACTTAAGCATATGAAATTGACAATTTAGTGCTCTCATAGCTAAAGTGGCTGAGGTGTAAACCTTTTTCCCCCACCTGTCTAGTGCTCTTGAATTCCTTTCAGAAGGTACTGGGTTTTTAGCCATGGAAGCCTTAGCCCCCTTGGGACCCTGGGAGATAGTCTCTGGGTCAGCTACTGGGCTTTTGAAAATAAATTTGTGGGAATCAGGTACTCTGTAGTATCTGTCAGGCTTGGCCGGAGCAGGAGGTAGAGAGTCTGGGTTGAAACTGGATTCTAAATAGACATCATCCACAATGTCCAAAACAAGAGGGATGGCTAGAGGTCTGTATTGGGGGAGTAAAAGAAACTCTCTGAGCCTTTTCTTGGAATCAGAGTAATCCTGACCTTCCCAGTGAAAATGTTCCCTCATAGTGTGTAAAGTTTCTGCAAAAGAGTAGTCTTCAGGAGGGGAAGCTGAGGGAATAGAGTCCTCAGCATCAGAATATTCATAAGGAGAGAAGGAATAGTCTTGGTCCTCAGAGGAATCCGAAGAAATAGACAGTTGCTCAGAGGAAGCAGAATCTTCCTCTTGTCTAGGCCTTTTTTCAGGAGGAGGGTGAGAACCCCTGATAAGAGAAATCAAATCTTCAGCCATTTTGAGCATCTGTTTCTTAGGCATAGGGCCTTGAACAGGAGACTGAAGTGTAGTCTTTTTTGATTTAGAAGGAGTCTTCGACTTAGAAAACGTTTTGACTGTAAGAATCGTTGGTCTGAAAACGCCTTCAGAAACCGATGGCGTTTCAGAAGCACCGACGTCCTTGGAAGGTAAATCATCGGAAGGGCCTGAAGTAAAAGGCTGTGTCGGCCTAGTACATTCCGTCAAAATATCCGTAGCGGTCTCGGGTTCCAGAACTGCGGTAGTCAGCGGCTGCGTCGGAGCCTCACTGATAACCGGAGAACCGGAGACTGGACAACCGAGGCCTCGGAATTGGGCTTAGGCCTGGGCTGTCGGTCCTTGTCCCTGTGCTTTTTGTGCACGCCGATAGTCGGTAGCTCCGACGGCATGTTATAGTTAAATTTTCTACCAAAATAGAGTCGTGCAAAATCAAATCGTCTTTTAATAATACGCTTATTAAATCTAGCACAAAAACGACAAGAAGTGACGTCGTGATCAGGGCCTAGGCAAGGTATGCAATAAGAATGAAAATCCTTATGAGGTATTTGCTTCCCACAACAAATACAATTGTTAACTTTTTCTGACATCGGTCTGAGGCAAGAAAAGTTTCCCCAACAGGGTACTTAGCTTTATAGAAGACTTCGGTCTGAAATTCGAATTCGACAATCTCAGGAGTCGGCCGACCGGCACTTGCAAACTGCTTCTGCTTCGGGAAACGCGCGGCAAGAAAGACTGAAGAAAATGGCGTCAGTTGCAATATATGTACCCCTGGCGCACTGACGTCAGGGATGAGGTGACAGCAACCAACGTCGGACCAAGACTTTGGAAATCTGGCCGACTGCGGGACTGCCTGATGACAGGATAACCCAAGTGTGATGACTGCAGCAGGGTAACACGATGAACATGTGTCTTTGTCCAGATTTTGTGCCATGAGATTGAGAGCTATGACTGGCATTTAGTAGCAATGATGTTACATTATGACAAGCCTCTGTACTGCATCAAGGTAGTCAGTCCCACAGAGGTACACAAGGACACCCACACTGACTCCCCACAGACACCCACACTTACTGGCATTTAGTAACAATGTTTACATTATGACAAACCTCTGCACTGCATCAAGGTAGCCAGTCCCGCAGAGGTACACAAAGGCACCCACACTGACTCGCACACAAAGAAACCCACACCCACACTGACTGGCATTTAGTAACAATGTTTACATTATGAAAAGCCTCTGTACCGCATCAAGGTAGCCAGTCCCACAGAGGTACACAAAGACGCTCACACTGACTCCCACACAAAGACATAGACTCCCACACAAAGAGACAAAGACACAGACTCCCACACAAAGAAACAAAGAGATAAAGACACAGACTCCTACACAGAGACAAAGACACAAAGAGACAAAGACACAAATACTCCCACATAAAGACACAAAGAGTCCCTCGCAGAGACACAAAGACACAGAGACTCCCACACAAAGACACCCACACAAAGACACCCACACAGACTCCCTCACATAGGACAGAAGCACACTAAAGCAGAGACTCTTGCACACAGGACAGATGCCCATACATGATAAAGGCTGCACTACAGCAAGACTGAACATTAACACCCACACAGACATAGGACAGAGGTACCCATCCCCAGTGTACAGAGACAAGACCAGGACAAATCTCCTGCAAGACTGAACGTAAACCCACACAAGATTAAGTCAGCACTACCACAAAACAGATCTGAGACACCACTCTCAAACAGCTTGTTTCAGCTACATATTGTACTTATTTTACTGCCTGCACTTTAACAAAGTCGTTTTTGTGTTTAAATTACCTGTTTATCTGTTGTAAGCTACACACTCGTGTGATAGCCATTTCTGTGTATTTAAAGTGTGTTTTTGATTGTATCTGCTTGATTTTCTGAAAAAAAAAAAAAAAAAAAGGTTGGTGCTGAATTCAGGACTGTGTTACAAGTTTCTGTGTTTGCCCATACCTTACTTGGATAGAAGGAAGTTTCTCTGTTCACTGTGATAGAGGGAGCTTTGAGCAGCCTATCTGTCCCTGGAGGATTGGTTTCAGCCCAGAAATTAGTAGTTTATTAGCCATTTTGGGTTAATTTCCATCTCTTTCATTTCCCTGCTATAAAACCCACATTTGCGAGGTTTTTGCTCTAGTATACAGCTCAGCAAGCTCCTGCCTGGTGCCCTGCAGAGTTCTACAGCAGCAGAGATAAAAGAGAGACTTACGAGTGATTAAGTATCATTTTTCTGCATTGTCTTGCTGCCTTTAGCTAATTCCGCCTAAAACACCAATTTTCTAGAGTTTCTGTGATTTGTTTCAGCTACATATTGTACTTATTTTACTGTCTGCACTTTAACAGTCGTTTTTGTGTTTAAATTACCTGTTTAACTGTTGTAGGCTACACACTCAAGTGTGATAGCCATTTCTGTACATTTAAAGTGTTTTTTTGATTGTATCTGCTTTATTTTCTGAAAAAAAAAATACTTGTTTTCCTGTTTTTCTAAGCTAGTATAGTCCAGTTTTCAGATTAGTGCTGAATTCAGGGCTGTGTTAACAAGTTTCTGTGTTTGCCCATACCTTACTTGGATAGAAGGAAGTTTCTCTGTTCACTGTGACAGAGGGAGCTTTGAGCAGCCAATCTGTCCCTGGAGGATTGGTTTCAGCCCAGAAATTAGTAGTTTATTGGCCATTTTAGGATAATTTCTCTCTCTTTCATTTCTTTGCCATAAAACCCGCATTTGCGTGGTTTTGCCACAAAGTCTACTCTTCAATTTTTCCCTTGGAACTAGACAAACTTTCAACTTAAGCACACAATCCAGTCACTTCTCATCCTGGCTCTTGCTCAAAACTCATAGCAAGCACTAATAAATCATAGCGCTAGACCACCCTATACTGTAGAGAAGGACAAGGCTCTGTATTCAACCTTACCAGCCAATCAGTAAAACAGTTCACTGTACCTATCCAGGCATGTCCAAAGGGCAGTTTCAGGTGTACTCTCTGGTCCAACTGGTGAATCTGAGCATTTTGAGGCAATGTTACAATTGCCTCATGTACACAGACAACCCTCTCCTCCTTCCACCAAACACTAATACATGCAAGAGATGCAATTATACAGCCAAACTGGAGGCTAAGCTCTCTCAACCCAAGACTGGACCAGGCAGTCAAGAGGAGAAGGGAATTACTTGCATCACAACACCAGTCTCACATAGACCTATGAAACCAGCACCGGCAAATAACACACATAAATAAACAAAAACATATTCGGAGGCTCTAAATAAAAATCTGCAAAAGCAACAGAGACCTCCAAAGCAGACAACCAAGCAACCTCCACCCCCCACCACAAACCATGAAACACATACTTCACAAAACCAGTGTGCCACACAATCACAGCCCTTAAGACAAAATAACATACTCAACACACTAGTAATAGGTGACTCTATAGTCAGGCACACTGACATCCCACTCACTAGGCTGAACAAGAAGGTTACTGTTAGCTGCCTGTCGGGTGCCAGGATTTGCCACATAACACAAGCACTCGGGTCACTCCAGAACAAGTACAAATATGACTCTGTCATTGTCCATGTTGGTGTGAATGACCTGAGCCATACCTCCCTGTACTACATGAAAAGAGACATGGAGGAGCTCTCTGATCACTTAGCCCAGGCCGGTATGACCCTGACCCTGAGTAGCATCCTGGCCTCACCAAGAATGATACCATGGTATGGAGAAAAAAATTATCAATTTCAACAATTGGCTAAGCTTCTGGTGTCATTCAAACGGGATCCAGTGTCTGTCAGCCTGGGATGACATACTCGACAAGCCATGCTGCTTCACTAGAGATGGCTTGCACCTGTCACCCTTAGGCTTTCGAATACTGGCCAAGGCTCTTGCCACCCCCATAGTGCCCTTTTTAGGCAAGGCTCAAAAGACAAGCCCACAGCTGTAAATAGCACAAGTAACAAAAAGCTGAGGGTAATGCTACTCAGTGCCAGAAGTCTAAACCTCAAAATGCACGCATTCGAGGCACTCCTCAGTATGGAGAAAATCGATATATGTGCAGTAGCAGAAATCTGGTTTAAGGCTCCAGTGAGCACCCCAGCACTACCAGGCTACAACCCATACCATACATTTCAGCCACAAAACCTGGATCGAAATACAAAAGGTGGGGAGTATCCATAGTCATCAAGGATACCCACACCTCCAGGTTAGTGGCACAACACGATGCTTCAGAGATCATCCACGTGCAACTAACAATGGGCAAAACTGCTATTCAAATTATAGCTTGCTACAGATCACCCACCATGTCCCAGGACCTCCACTCTGCATTCCTAGAAACACTGGGAAACATAAAGGTTCTACCAAACACCCTGATATTGGGTGATTTCAATTACCCAAACATTAACTAGGAGAACTACTCAAGTACAATCTCCCTTGCCCAACATTTCCTAGAATTTATAAACTCAAATGCCCTGGATCAGCTGGTCAACACCCCCACCATAGGTGACAACATATTCGACTTGGTCATCACCAACATGGGTGACCAGTGTTCCACCCAGGAGATCATCTCCTCACTGGTTAGATCTGATCATAAACTAATCACTCTGGATATCCACATTCCATCACCACCCCCAGTCAAAGAAACCACCGTGAAAAACTTTTCAAAAGCAAACTTCACATTACTTAAGACCGAGGTGGAAAGTTTCAAAGCCCCCATGCTAAAGGATAATGCTGTTCAAGCTGCAAAATCCTTTACTAATGCACTCTATGGGCACCTACAAGAATGCATGGATTGTACTATCCCATACAAAACCAAGACTCACTCCTCCAAGAAAAGGAAACCAGTCTGGTGGACCACTGCCATAAACAAGCTATACAATAGAAGGAGGAAACTAGGCCAGAAAAGAGTAAAATCCCAAGAAGGGAAGACATCCCTGATCAGTATCAGCAAGAAACTACGATCCCTCATAAAATCATCCAAGTCAAGCTTTGAAAGAAAACTTGACAAGGACTTCAAAGATAACCACAAGGCATTCTTTAGCTATGTCAAGAATCTAAGTGTCAATTCTCAGATCTGCTCGGAGTTAATACACTGAACCGACCGATATAGCCAACATTCTGGCAGACAGGTTCAGTGCAAACTTCACCCCCAAAAGGGCCCATAACTATACCATAAGAATGTAGTGCTCCTGAAATCACAGACACTCAGGTTAAAACAGCCCTCTCCAAAGCCAAAACACAGCATCAGTGGGACCGGACGGAGTCCCAGGCTGCGTCCTACACGAGCTCAAAGATGAACTAACCCTTCACCTAAACACACTATTTAAACTCAGCCTCTTCACAGGCTACATGCCCACAGAGTGGCACACAGCAATGGTTATTCCGCTCTACAAAGGTGGAGCCACAACGGACCCCGGGAACTATCGCCCTATAAGCCTGACTAGCTTGGTCTGCAAAGCTATGGCGTGCATCATCATGGATCTCATTAACAGAGACATTGGGAACCTCCAAACACTGGACCCTACCCAGTTCAGCTTTAAGGGCAGATCATGCCTCCTAAACCTGGTGGACTTCTTTGAAACAGTTACCAAGGCTAAAAACGAGGGAAAGGTGGTCCACACAGCCTACCTAGACCTCGCAAAGGCCTTCTACACCATTCCCCACTTAGGTATTATAGACAAGCTCACAATCCTGAACATAAATCCCTATGTCATGAGATGGGATGCCAACTGACTCATGGACAGAACCCATATGGTAAGAGTTACGGGACCTAGGTCTGACTCTAAACTGGTTACAAGTGGCATTCCCAAGGGCTCAGTCCTAGGACCCCTCCTGTTCAGCATATACTTCTCAGAGGTACAGGCAAGCACAGAAGGACTATGGCTGACCAAGTTCACAGACGACTGAAAACTAGGGGCTATAATTGACTCTCCGGCTGACACAGACATCCTCCAAAAGGGTTCTCACTGAGACAGATACCTGGTGTCAAAACCATGGCCTCAAGCTAAATGCCAAAAGTGCATAGTCATCCCCTTTGGAAAAAACAAAGTACCCACAAACTACCACATTGGTGGTAGCCCCCTAAACACGGAAGATGTTATAAGGGATCTGGAAACCCTAGTAGATAGTAAACTCTCCTTTGATAATTACATTGCCAAAGTGGTTAGAAAATCCTTCTATGTGGTTCACCTAATCACAAAAGGGTTTGCATCCAGATCGAAAGAGGTCATTGGCCCCCTCTACGCATCACTCATCAGACCCATCATAGAGTACAATACCCCATTCAGGATGTACCTTACAAGACACGTGCAACAACTGGAAAGACCACAGAAGTACCTCACCAAGAGGATCACTGGCCTCAAGCAGATGCCCTATGCAGCTCGACTGAAGAAACTCCAGCTGCACACTGTTGCATACTGCTTACTCAGAGGTGATCTCTGCCTGACATACAAGGCCATGTCCAACCTAGAATTGATGGACATGCTCCACCTAAAGAAAACCATATCCCCTGGAGCCACACACTCCAGGGATCTAAACCTCACCACAACAATAAATAGGACATGCTGTCGGGGTAGATTCCTGTCCCAGAGACTTCCCATGCTCTGGAATAAGATTCCAATCTACATTAGGCAGAGCTCCTTGCTAGCCCTCTTCAAGAGAAACCTTGACGAGTGGATGGGAAACAGAAAGTTTACCCCAGGGATCACTTCCATGGCTCTGCTGGACAGAGGCACAGGGAACTAATCTAAGGGGGCGACGAAAGCCAACACATAATGGCTAGGCTTATAAATGCCTTTGGGCAGATAGCCTAGTACCTACCTATGAACAAGACAATGACAGCAATACAGCAAGACTGAAACAAGCAGCATTAGATAAACTGACATCACTCAAGGCAGTTACCGACATGCAGAACAGTCACACTACAGATGTACACAACACAGCTATGGGAGACAGAAAAGACTACAGACACAACATACAAGGGATAGCCATGGGGAATTACAGTGTTTGAGGCAGACTCAAACCCAAACAAACCCAAGAAAAAGCCATGGGGATTACTGAGACAGAGGCAGATAACTCAAACCCAAATGCAGAGCACAATGAGGATTACTGAGCCTGAGGTAGACAGACTCAAACCCATAGAAACACACGAGAGCCATGGGGATTACTGAGCCTGAGGCAGACAGACTCAAACCCAAAGAAACACACAAGAGAGCCATGGGGATTACTGAGTCCAAGGCAGACAAACCCATGCACAAGAGAGTAATGGGGATTACTGAGTCTGACACAAGCAGACTCAAACCCAGAGAGAAAAAGGTGAAGGCCAGAGTGTCATTCATCTTTCATGTGCATTTACCTCTTCAGCTTCTGACTGCTACCAGGTGTCTGTTCTTCCTATGCTTCTGTCCTAGCCCCCTGACAAGTCCTGCTGCTCCCAACTGTCCTAGCCTCTGGACAAGTCCTGCCACTCCCCATGAGTCCTCCTGACATGTCCTACCGCTCACGATGAGTCCTGCTGCTCCTAGCTGCCTTTGCCTAACATCCTGCTAGTTCCATCCTTATGGTCTTACCTGCTGGAGTAAGCAAAAAAAAGTGAATACACAGCATACAAGACACACTAAGGTACTACCTGAAATTTACTGCCTGACAGCATTATAAAAGATTACTGGAAAGGAAATATGAGCACATACCTAGAGTTTTACTGGGATCTTATGAACTGTCTTCCGGACAAAGTCTTCAGTGAGGCTGCCATTGGATACACTTTGTCCCACTTCATGCTCAGTTGAGAGCACAGCTAATCCTGAAAGTCTCTCCTGACTTACTGGCAAATGTAGGTTTGTCTTCATGAGTTTCAGCTTAGAAAAGCTGTGTTCTGCAGTAGCCGCTGTAATGGGTGCAGTCAAATAAATGCACAGTGAAACATAAGTATTTATATATATGTCTTGCAAGTGGTTGTGAAATTTAACACAGTCAGTGGTGATGATTCATTATCAATCATTCAACAAAGGCTTTTCAGTTCGTGTCCAAGGTCAGAGTTGTCAATGTCACAGTGGCCACTTATCCTGTCAGTCAGTTTTCTTTCAGAGCCTTGCAGTGTTGCAGCAATGTGTCTTCTGCAAGTTCACTCAAGACTTTAATATTTGATAAAAATCCAAAGGCCGTATCAAACTCTGAAAGCTGCTCAAACTGGTCAGTAAACGATTGGATTGTTGTGTCCAGCAACACATTGAAGAACTCTACATGTAGTTTTACCACTGGATCCTGTACAGCCTCATCTTCTTCATAGTCAAAGAACCGCTTTACTTTTCTCTGCCTCTTTTCTTGAAATGTGGTCCCAACATCCAGTTCTTCCACTATCTTGGAGGCTTCACCCATGGCATGTTGAAATCCTGTCTCTCTGTAATTCTTCAGTTGATGCCAGCACTTTGACACATGTCAAAATATCAACAGATGGACTCTACAGAACTTTGCTTGTATGATTTGCCTCTGTCAGCACATTATACCAAACCACTAAACATACAATGAACTGGTATGACATAAGTTCGGAGCACAGTCCCCTTGCTTGTTGATATGTTGCAGCATCATTTGTATGTACTGCTTCACCTATCTCCTGTAATGCTTCAATTACTCCCTTCAACTGAAATCTTACTGCCTTGACAGAGTCTATCCTGCATTCCCAGTGAGTCTCAGACAGTGGCTTCACAGTGACATTTGTGTGCCATTTCAAGATCTGCCATCGGCTTGTTGATGCTGAACAGAGTACGTAAATGTTTTGCAGACATCCAAAGAATGACACTGCTTGTAGTGATGAATGTGCTTCATCACTAACTATAAGATTTAAATTATGGCAGGCACATGGCACATAAAAAGCCCTTGAATTCATCTGTTGTATCTAGGCCTGCACTCCACCTCATTTCCCCTTCATGCTGCTGCCATTGTTGTATCCTTTTATTCGATGGTCGTTAATGTCCAGTTGATGATTTTGAAGAGTCTGAAGAAGAGCTTCTGTAAGTCCTGCCCCAGTTGTCTCATTCACAGGCACAAATCCCAGAAAATGTTCCTCATCTGTGGCTGCAGTCCTTGAAATATCCACACACCTAACTACTACAGTCATTTTCTCTTGATTGCTGATGTCTGTTGTGCAATCAAGAATCATGGAAATGTACCTAGCATCCTTCACTTTCCCTACAGTGGTTCTTAAAATAGCATTTGCAATCAGCTGGATAACTTCATTCTGTATGTCCTTTCCAAGATAGTGATCCATTACCTCTTTATTACGAGTATGACGCAAATGTTCAGCCATGACAGAATCAAACTGCAACAAAAATTGCACTTGGCCTAAGAAATTGCCAATGCCATAGGTATCCAGGACATCACTTATACCATGGAATGCCATGTTCTGTTCCGCCAAGTATTGGACAATAGCAATAATGCATTCTAACACCACGCCAGTGAGTTATCTCCTTTTCCACCACTGCTTGTCTTTTATCGTCCATAGTCTGCCTACTCTTTATTCTACCGTCCAGTTTCTTCCACTTCAGCATGCATGCCATATGCTCCAGTGCTCAGTCATGGCTGTGTAAAGCTTTGGACATCTCTCTCCATGCTCTGCAACCACTTGACCTGAGATGATGGTTTGAATGTCCAAACAATTTGCATGCAAAGCAAAACAATGCATCATTTGAGACCGAATATTTCAGCCAAGTGTGTTTTGCTCTCTCTGTCTATTTGGCAGCACATGGAAATAGTTCTCCGATGTAAATCTTCTTTTTTGCTCATTAACTGGGAACTGTGGCAACACCACTTGCACAGGTCTATGCTGAATGGCAGCTACCCTAAACTAATCCCTTATCAAGTCCGGCCAAGTTCCTAGATCCTCAAAAGATATACCTGACACTCCCTGCAAGTCATAGGCTACATCTGTCACTACGGAAGTATGGGCTCCTTCTGTATCAAAGTCTGGTGATCCAGACAACACCTCTATATTTCAATCTGCATTTGCTGACATGCTTTCACCCATGGTGATGGCTGTAGGTCCACAGGAGGTAGCCTGTGGTGTAGCTGCAAGAGAGTGGTCACTTTCTATCGGAAAGATGCTGGCCTCACAGTGGGCAGACTGTAATGCAGAACCATTGTGTTGTCCTGAAGGCAGACTTTTTGCTGAATCTCCCCTCTCTGATGACCCACAGAAAAATTTCATGATGGAACCCTGTCTCTTTGCATCCTCATTGCTCTGCTGCTGAAGCTTTCTTTTTGCTGCTCCTGACAAATGTGTAGGCTTCATCTCTAACTGGGAATGGAAGTAAAGCAGAATTACTACACATATAGACATCGAGTCCTTTTGTCATACTGTTAGTAAAAAGCACTACACATCAGGTACATGTTATACAACTTTCTTTGACCTACCCGGACTGTATAATGACAAACGTTAGCATTCCAAACACATTCTAAGGATGGTATTACACTGTAGGCAGAACCGAAGAGAGACAAGGACCAGTAGGCAAAAAAACTGCAGTGCAGCCATCTAAACCAGAAAAATTAGTTAGGTTCCAAAGTCACGTTGCTATGACTGCAGGAACAAAAGAATGAGCAACCTATGAAAAACTGATGCAGGGAATAGGTACAATTGAAGTGCATTACAAAATACATATTGCATAATGACTTGCATTGACATTAGTCACTATTACACCGCAGGCAGAAAGACTAAAGAATGACTAACTAATAGGCACAAAAAAGTAATGAGAAAGGCCCAAGTTACAATTGTATGTTAAATACCTAACACTAGAGGTGAACTTGAGTTTTTTCTACACAATTCTTCCCATTTCATCCCCTCAAACATGTATAAAGGGCCCCAAATGATGTAAAATATTGATATTACAAGCTCTCTGGACCACACTAAGTCTGAAAGAACTAATGACTAGGAGAGGCACAAGTTTGAAGGAGAACACACCAAACTGTGAGGCAAGACAAATATTATGGTGCAAAATAAGACTACACCTGCCCACTTCCTCTCAGTCTCTTGGCACACATGAACAAATCAAAATCATTGATTGAACAAAGGAGTAAAATCATGGATTTACAAGAAAACCTCATTTGTGAAGGATGTAGAAGTGGAACACACATCAGGAGACATTCCCACAACCCCCCTTAGAACAGGAACGGTGTACAAAAGCATAAAGCCTGGGAATGTATCATGCATTACGTGGAGGGTATGTAACATGAAGTCCATTTCTGCTAGTAGCCTCAGCCCTCAGTATTGTGCTATGCAATCATTTTGTGAGAGAGAACAGACCAAAAATCAAAAACATCTGGACATTGTGCACATTCTCACAGTCTCCATCAACCTCCTAAACTATCAACATAATTCAGACAACCAAAAATAACTGCAAAAGAAGATGTAATATCATGGATAGTTTAAAACATTAACTTAGATAGAGCAACAGTATTTGCAGTAGTATGAATTATCAGTCCATTCTGCAGAATTCTCACCCCCCCCCCCCCAACAGCCTCTGCACGATAATTCTGGATAAAGTGAAAACCAAAAACATGGGCATAGCACTAACAATGTGCTTATACAGTGTATGGCCCCACATTAAAAAAATTCCAGGCAAACAGTGGACACTACAACATTCTCACAGCCACTAACTACTCTCCCAACATTAGGCAGTTTAAACAATGCACAGGTCCCATCAACCTCCAAATGGCATAATTCAAATAGCCAAAAATAACTGCAGAATAAGGTGTAACATCAGGGATAGTTAAACAGTACTATAAATTCAAATAGCAGAACAGTGTTTGCATTAGCATGCATTAAGATATCAGTACATTCTGCGGAATTCTTACCCCCCCCCCACGAGTCTCGGCACAATTTTGGATGAAGTGAAAACAAAAAGGCGTAGCATTAACAATGTGCTTATACAGTCCGTGACCCCCCATTAAAAAAACTTCAGGCAAACAATGGACACTGCAACATTCTCACAGGCCCTAACCATACTCCCAGACTTTCAACACAATAAGTATGGACAGCAAAAAAATTGAAGTCATTGCAACAAGGCGTAACATCAAGGATAGTTAAACAGTACTATAAACCTAGATAGCAGAACAGTGTTTGCATATCAGTACATTCTGCGGAATTCTCATCCCCCCTCCAGTCTCTGTACAATTTTGGATGAAGTGAAAACAGAACTGTAGCATTAACAATGTGCTTATACAGTATGTGGCCCCACATTAAAAAAAATTCCAGGCAAACATTGAACACTGCAACATTCTCACAGCCGCTAACTACCCTCCTAAAATTAGGCATTTTAAGCAATATACAGGCCCATCAACCTCCAAATAGCATAATTCAAACAGCCAAAAATAACCGAAGAACAAGCTGTGGTATAGGTTCATAGGTCAAGGATATTTAAACAGTACTATAAACTTAGACAGCAGAACAGTGTTTGCATTAGCATGCATTAAGATATCAGTACATACTGTGAATTCTAACCCCCCAAAGTCTTGGCACAATAGTTGTGGAGGAAGTGAAAAAGAAAAACAAAGGTGTAGCATTAACAATGTGATTATACAGTACGTGGCCCCCCATTAAAAAATCTCCAGGCAAACACTGAACACAGCAACATTCTCACAGGCCCTAACCACACTCCCAAACTTTCAACACATTAACTATGGAAAACAAAAAAAATTGCAGTCATTGCATCAGTGAGTTGAACATTGCGGATATACACAATAGTAGTGTAACAGGGTTTGCATTAGTGTACATTCAAAACATCTATGCCGTCAGCAACATTCTCACAGCTGCTAACTACCTTCCCAACATTAGACATTTTAAACAACGTACAGGCCCCATCAACCTCCTAACCTCTGAGCATAATTCAAACAGCCAAAAATCCTGCAGAACAAGGCATAACATCAGGGATAAAACAGTATTATAAACCTAGATAGCAGAACAGTGTTTGAAAAACTTGTAAAAACTCAAAACCTACTGCAAATTCAGCTGACAATCTACCAGCAGAATTTCAAAAAATAGCAGCTGAAGCCAGTTCTTATCTTGAATACTTAAAAGATCCATTACTGAGCAGTAGATCCCAGCCATCTGGAAAATATCATACATTATACCCTTGCACTAAGGTGGAAACGTGACAGAACTTACAAATTATAGGATCAGAGCAATTCTTTCACCACTAGCTGAACTCCTAGAGGAATGCATTCATTCTCAACCAATAATTTACTTGCCAAAACCCAACACGGCTTCAGGCCTCATGCTGTGACTGCCCTGCTCAGTTATACCAACACCATCAATTTACAAATGTAGGTACAATTGGATCATCTGTCTTTCTCGATTTGTTAAAAGTTTTTGACACAGTCTCTCAACAAACTACTAACTACTCTCACCAACCTTAATCACATCCCCCAGCCCTCCACTGGCTCCAAAGCTACCCAGCAGGTCCTAAACAGCCATAAGATGTCTCCAGGATCTACCCCCCTCTACTCCCAGTCACATTAGGAGTCGCACAAGGCTCCATCCTTGGTCCACTTCAGTTAATGGATTTATTATCAACCTCAATACCGCCACATTCCTAGCACCGAAAATCCAATATGCTTACGCTGATACACTTGTGTCACATCTACCAAGCAATAGGTCATGTCCCAACCCAGGCTGAAATAAACTAATCTTCACCACTTACCCCATACGCCTAAGACTATTCACTTAGACAGCACCTCACAAGGCTGCCCACCTATCCCTGCTCTAGCCAACTACAATATCCTTCTCTGTCCCATTATTTATCTTCACTCCCTTTTGTAACCCCTATCCCATTCTATCTACTTTTTCCATATACAGCATAGATACTACCAAAAAAAATAACAAGCCAACTTTACCTCTTGCCCCCAATAGCTAACTTACATACGCTCCTAAACAATGGGCAATCACAATTAAATGTATATTACATTTCCCTTTTCCTTATATTGTCCCTTGTACAAACAGATAAACCAAACTTATTTTACATATTTCTAGCACTTCTGTACTAAGATAAGCTTTTCTCCCTGGGCCTCCACTGAAAATGGGTTCTATCCCAGTCAGACTATCCAGTAAACAAATGTAAAATAAGTAAAGTAAAACTGGTACAACCACAGCCCCTCACCCACAAATCCTCTTAGCACAACATGTCGCTACACAAAAGTAAAATAAAGCTGGTAAAACCACAACCCCTCACCCCCCCCATCCTCTTAGCACAAGAACTCTCCACAAAAGAAAAAAAAAAAACTGGTAAACCAGTCCTCACCTCCCCAATCCTCATACCACAAGAACACCAGACATGTGAAATAAAACTGGTAAAACCATAGCCCCTCAGCCCCCCCCCATCCACATCCCCAATCTTCATAGCACAAGAGAAATAAATTTGGTAAAACCACCATAGCCCCTCAGCCCCCCCATCTACCTCCCCAATCCTGATACCACAAGAACACCACATAAGTGAAATAAAAATGGTAAAACCACAGCTCCTCACCCCCCCCCCCCATCCTCTTACCACCAGAGCACTGCACAAACATAAAATAAAACTGGTATAACCACAACCCTCCCTCCCATCCTCTTAGCACAAAAACTCTGCACAAAACCAAAATAAAACTGGTACAACCACAGCCCCAAAATAAAACTAGTACAACCATAGCCCCAAAATAAAACTGGTACAACCGCAGCCCTCACTCCCACAAACCTTTTAGCACAAATATTTTACACAAAACCAAAATAAAACTGGTACAACCACAGCCCTCACCCCCCAAACCTCTTAGCACAAGAAATATGCACACAAAAAAAATACAGTCACCCACCCCACAAAAAATAAAGTTTAAACTAAACACCAAAATGTGCCTTTTATGCTTTGTACAGAAGGCTGCTTTCAATACTCTGCTCCCTCTTCACAACTGAAGGCTCACCTGCTCTGCTTGCCTTCCTCAGACCACTGCAGCTCTTTTAAAATTGCTCTTAAAAGGACAGTTTTTCAGACCTTTTGAGAAATTGCCCTTAGAAGGACAGTTGAAAGAGGTATTCTCCAATGACCACAATCGCTCCAAAGGCTTGAATCCACTGCTGATCTGTTCTCCGATGCAGCTCGTCCTCATGCTGATCCAAACCCGGCTCGATCTCCACACTCTGCTGCTAAGGAACACTCCTCTGTTTAAAAACAAGAGAAGTGATCCTTATTACCCACACATGCCTTTTTAAAGGCAGTTTGTACAAGAACTGCTTTGCAAGGACCAATCAGGTCCTTGCTTCATCAATTCCTACTTTAAAAAAAGAAAAAAAAAAAAAAAACAATAAATTAGTTCCCAGGCTGCTGCAGCCAATCAGATCCCTTGTTTCACTGAGCGGACCTGATTGAGTGCAGCTTGTCAGCGAATAAAAAAAAAAAAACAGCCAGAAACACAGTTCCGATTTTCGCTGTGATGTCAGGGAACTGTGTGGACATCCACAAGGAGCCGAGCAGAGGAACAGTAATGGTCAGAGCAATCCATAGCTGCTGGATGGGGACCCTCATTCACGGGGAGGTAATCAGGGCTCCTCGCGGCCATGGGTTTCGCAGGTGCCTAACGCCGGCTACGGTGTTTTCGATGATGCATTTTTTGGTTGTACTGTTTCTTAACAAGAACATATAGATTAGAAACTACAGGACAGAACATGTGAGATGTATTAAAATAGAACTTACACAAAGATGTATTATATTCCTGCAACACATTTATTTTCAGGTTCCCTTTTTTGTAGAAGATTAATGCACCAAAGACTATCACATCTCTGAAAGTGAAAGCATTCTGATGACTATTCTGTACAACAATTGCATTGTAACATAAATGGCCTCACTTGATAATTATACTATTCCTTATTAAGGCAAGTTAAATGACGAAAAGGCATCACACCTAAGGCTGTGAATGCATTAAAAAGGAATCAGCATTTCAATTAACTGAAAAAAAAATGACATAATTCCAGGTTAACATAAACCTCAGGCAAATAGACTACTTTTAGGTCATCAGAGTGCAAAAAATGATAGCTACTTACTGAGTTTCTGAAATATGAATGGCAAAGTCATGGAACATGTATACTGGGGATGGTTTTATTATATTTTAATAAAACATTAGGTAGAGTTTCTGAAACATACAAATATTGCAGTTCTGCAAGCTTTGCATTTCCAGAAATTATCCTGCCACAAAAGAAAAATAGGTACATTTTTTACTTGGTTTATTAGGAAAGCAGAGAATCTGCTTGAGGAAATTGAATACTAGGCTAAATTTTCCAGTTTTATTATTTTTTTTGAAGTCAACTCAGTTGCAGACTATTGTTGGGAGTATTTGTTTATAAATAGCTCTAAGACGTTATCTTTCCTTTCAGTTTATGGATCATGGACGTAGAAGCATATGTGTCTCATTTTGGTTCTATTTTATATAAAATTATGAAATCGCTATATGTTCTAGAATGTCTGTAATGTTTATTTCCCCTTTGGGGAGGTACTGTACTATTTTTAGATAGCTGAAAGCAGAGCAGAAAGTGCTGTGAATCCTTAGAGACACCTGATATAAGGATAGAAATGCAATTGATCCCAGAAATCAATAGGATTTAGTTACAAGGAAAACCTTTCCACAGCAAGAAACTGTCAAGAATCATTAAAAATTGTCATATGAGAGAAGAGTGTGGCAAACTCTCGAGATAACAGTGTTGCCATCAGCGTGCTGAAAAAATCCTCTACATACAAAAACATGTTTAATATAATTTCATTCTTTTCTGACATTTAGTTTTGTACCTGCAATATCCAAAAAAAAATTATTTATAACAAAATTAGAATGCACATTTGAAATGTTGCATAATTGCTGTTTTATATATCATTTTTCCCATACTGTTTATGCTCAAAATATGTAACAGATTTTATTTTTTATTTGTATTAAACATGACCTTTAAAACATGAGTGGACATACAGAAATAGAAAAGAAAATGAACCATAACATTTCCTTTGTTGTTTTCATACAGTACAAATACATAGGTTTTCTTTTTAACAATTTTTATTTTCACTGATATTATATAAAAAATTCCTACTTTCCCTTAAATTTCCCTCCTCCTGCTGAACATTATTCTGCATGTATTGTTTAAACAAATCACATTTATTTTTATGTGATTTCAGTCTGTTACATGAATTTAATTCACAGGCAGGAATAAATAATAAAACTATTAGTTATTTTATGTACCATCCTAAGTTGGTATTTACTTTGTATTTTAACTTCTCTGTGTATATTGCTGTGAAGAGATAATGATCACTGTGTTTATACATTCTCAGACATTACCAGGGAGATAAAATAGCAAGAGTATATCCCCATGGAACATCCATGTAGCACACCTATATGTAAGTTATACAAATATATTCATATTCATACTATGTTCTTAGAACCTGGAACCTAAAATTCTGACAAGCTAAACTGGGTTCCTATCAGATAACTGAAGACAGATTTTGTCGAATGCATTTTGGTCGAACTTGAAATGTCGAAAAGGCAAAATGACGAAGCGGCATATAAGTGAATTCTTTCCCTGGGAAAGAAGTCGCTTGGCCGCTTCATCACTTTGTCATTTTCGGCACTGTAGTGCAATCTCATTGTTGGTATATTTAGGTAGGGGGGTGTGGGGGTGACCCCCCCACTTTATGTAGTGTTTTAATGTCTTTTTTTTTTTTTTTTTGGGAACAGCGATTTTTTTCCCTGGGGAAAAAAAATCGCTGTTCTGGTTGTCCGATGCCTTGTGAATTCAAACTTTAGAGTTCAATATAACAACGTTCAATCATTTGATCGCTTGTTGTTATAATATAGACCCGCTAAACTAGTTTGGTGACTAAAGCATAGTACCTATGTATAAGTCCATATTCGTTACTTTTAGAATCCTACATTGTGCTGTATTCATTTGTTGAAACTAAATATTCCATGGACTTTTTTTCCTTATGCTGTTACTACTGTATTCATTTGTCTACTCTAAATGTTCCATGGACTTGTGTTATTCTGATGCTATTGTATTGTAAACAACTGTTCAGATGGAGCTTTTCACCCCAGGCCTCCGCTGAAAATGGACTCATCTCAGCCCAGTGGACCTTCCCAGTAAACAAATGCAAATAAATGCAAGTAAATAAAGAAATAATCTTGCTCACATGGAAGTGATGATGGTTTGTGGTGGTTTAAGTGGTCACTGTTTGATGCAGGAAATGTTTATTGATATTCAGAAGTAGAAATTGCCAAACCCAATGTCACAAATACAGTTGACCAATGAAGTTTTAAAAGGATCATTTTGGTCCCATATAGTCCTTTTACTCTGAAACTGCTTTAAATTATAACATATATTTACTTTCCCAAAACATGGTCATCTTGGAGTTCATTAATATAAGCAATAGCTGTGCAAGATAGGATGTATGTTCCTATGTGTGGAGATCAGAGTGGCTGCCAGCTGTGAAAAAATGCTCATATATTTCTGGTTGTTTCTCAGATACTGTTGTGACATCAAATAATAGTATCTACAAGAAGCATGAACAGGGATAGTAGACCTATATCCTATCTGCAGGCACAAGAGCATAATCAGCGTTGTAAAAGCTGTGGTTTAGAAGCAAAACAATTCTAACAGTAACATCCGTATTTTCTGATACTTTTTACTTATGATTCTAGCTAAATATTTTAGCTTTTCATTTTTACCCTCTTTTTGCATGCAAATATTGTGTTTGTGGTATATTAGTGTAAAGGCTACAATAATACATGCTTGTCAGAATCAATCAATACTTTAAATATTGCAATACTTACACCTTGCAGATATTCTCACACTGGTTGTATGGGGTTTGCACATTTTTCATCTGCCCCTATCAGTTTTCTCTTTATCATCCTGTTTTTCTTGCCTCCAAAGGCATGTGCAAAGGTTAACTGACTACTCAAAACTTTCTCTCAGTTTGTGTGAACACATACATGTGAATGTACGAGTAGTGACCTGTAACAGACTAGCATCTAAACCACAGCATACACTACCTTATACCAATGTATCCAGGACAGAAACTGGATAATCATGACCCTGAAACAGATAACGCAATTATTATAATCGATACAGTATTTTATATATTCATGATGCCAATGTCCCAAAATCAGAAGGAAAATAAAATCTTGTCCTGTAGTAACTATTCACAGTTGCCAAGTAACCCTTACTTTTTGGGTAGACAAAATAAACATTTATAGTAAGAAAAGTAATGATGAGCTTGCAGGGGGGTGTGACTGGAAAAAGTAACTTGAATGCAGAGAATGAATCTGGCAGGTAAGGATCAGTATCGGAGTTTTCCCAGGATTGAATGGCCACAGATTTATTATGACTATTTTATGAATCAAATGTTCAGGTTGTGAAGAATGCCTTAATAATGTTTTATTTATCATGGATTTTTAAATAAGAACCTATTTTTACAATATTTTGTAATTATGGCTTTAAGGTAATGAGGCGTATTATTATGCTTCGGGAAAACTCCACTCCCTAGAGGCTCTCTTCACCTTGGAGAATGCTGACTTCTGTGCGGTCACTGAAACGTGGTTTAAAGCCATGGAGAACAAACTGACAGTGCAAGCGTATAATGCCTTCAACACATTTAGACCAGTTACTACATGAACAGGGACTAAATGTGCAGATGTCTTGATTTACATCAAAAATAATTATACTTCAAGGCTGGTCAAGCAGGACAATGCACTTGAGCTTCTCCATGTTCAAATCACCATAGGCAAAATCTAATATCAATTCCTTGCAAGTTATAGGTCTCCCTCTGTGATCCAGGAAACACATACCTCATATTTAAACTTATTGGCAAAACTCCATCCCACCCAATACCATATTCATGGGCAACATTAATTACCCCTCTATTAACTGGTAATCCTATACAACACCAAACATAAAGATTCCTGGATTTTGTAAACACAAACTCCCTGGACCACATTGTCGATACACCAACCAGGGATGCAACCATACTGGATCTGGTCCTGAATAATATGGGAGACTGTGCACACACCCTACTGTAATGTCTTCTTTGGTAAGGTCAGACCATAAAATGATCTCCTTTGAAGTAAAAAATAAAACCTGGAACCCCAGCTAACCCTTCAATATTCAGGAACTACTCTAAGGCTAACTTCCTGCTATTAAGTGATAACCTGACAAAAGTTCAAGCCCCCATAAATCCTAAGAACATTGCTGGCTACAGGGAGCTGTTCACATAATCCCTGTACAAGCATGTTAATAGCTGCAGAGAGGCAGCTGCACCCACCAGGAAAAAGTACAGAACACACTCAAAAACAAGCCTTCCTGGTGGAATCACAAAATCAATAGGCTGCATAACAGAAGGAAGAAAATCATGGCAAAATTATGAGGTGCAAAATGAAGCAGGATAAAAGTACTCTCATCAAATTAAACAAACACATCAAAGGACAAATAAATTTGGCATCCCAGGCTAAGGGCAACCACAAGGCATTCTTTAGTTATGTCCGCAACTTCAAAGGCAATGCACAACTGTGTGCAGAGCTCATTGTAAATGGAGCCACCTATACTGAGCCAGAAGATATAGCAAACCTACTGGCCAACAAGTTCATGGTCGAACTTTATCCCTCTTTTCTTCCACAGGAAATACCATCAAATATAACTCCCCTTGCAATCAATAGGGAACAGGTCCTTAATGCTCACTTTAAGGTTAAGAACACTGCATCAATGGGCCCAGACAGCATCCCAGGATGCCTTCTAAATAGCATGAAACATCACCTATCAGGCCCGCTGAAATTGCTATTTAACTGTAGCCTGCAAACAAGGTTTGTGCCTTGTGAATGGAGAACAGCAACAGTCTTCCCTCTGCACAAAGGTGGGACATCTACAGACCCTGGAAACTACAGACCCATAAGTCTCACTAGTCTCATATGGAAAGCCATGGAAAGAAATATTATAGAAATGGTCAATAATGAAATAGTAAACCTCTAGACACTGGACCCAACCCAATTTGGTTTTGGCATAGTAGGTCATGCCTACTCAACCTGGTGGACTTCTTTGAGAAGGTCACCAAAGCAATGGATAAGAGCAGAATGGTTCACAATGCCTACCTTGACCTTGTCAAGGCATTTAACACACTACCCCACTCAGGCATTGTTGACAAATTCAGGAGGTTAGGTACAAACTCTTATGTCACCTGGTGGATAGCCAACTGGCTCATAGACAGGACTCAGGAAGTTGGAATTGGGGAAGCTACCTCTATAAAGAGGCTAGTCACAAGTGAAGGCCCTCAAGGATTGGTCCTGGGACCACTCCTTTTTGGCATTTACTTCTGATTGACTAAATTTGCAGATCTTTGCAAATTAAGAGATGTTATTGAATCCCACACTGACAACGTGTTCTCCAGGAAGGGCTGACATAGACAAATGACTGGTGACAGAGCCATGCACTAAAACTAAATGCAAAGAAATGCATAATAGTATCATATTTACAACACACCCCTCAGAGTTGACTCAGTTGTCAGGGACTTTGGGACACACACACATACGGTAATTTAGCCTTTGATCATCACTTGTCTACAGCAGTGAGGAAATTTTTTCTATGATGCTTAACTTATAAACAAAGGTATGGCATCTAGGTCCAAGAAAGGTGTATAAATTGGGTCAGATGCACTTGAATGAATTATTCCGAGTAGGCGAAAAGCCGACTTATCAGAATAAACTGAATGCTGAGCTACATCTGCTGGTTTTTTGCTTCCATGTCAAATTTTTTACTGTTTTTTTGAGCCAGGTATTTAATTCAGAGACTACCCCTTAGATACATAGGTATGTATTAAGCTAATGACCACTGGGATCTTTTTAAGCCCAGCCATGTATCCCAAATCTCTGACAAGTTCTTATCCCCTTGGTAAGTATAAGTAGGGGTTTGGGAGATAAAACATTTACATGCAGGGGTCTGGGAGGATGACTCATTACAGACTGCCTGTGTCCATTAGAGATATAGGTACCAGAACAGGGATGAATTTTCTGTTCTCCATCTGTCTGTCCAAGTTTCACTTGAATTGGGTGAGGGAGGAACTTTGCAAGGATGAGTTCTCTACCGTATTTCAAAAAGTAAACGACACATGTAAAACATTAAATGGAGGAAGGAGAAGAAACTGGTGTATGTTAGAGAGGACTTTCAAAACAACAGTGTGTATCTTAAGGGAACAAAGAGCAAAGGGTGAATGCAGATTCTGATTTCCGTGACCTGAATTCTGCAGGCAAGGAATCCGTTAAACTCATGGACAATGGTTCCAAGAATCGAAGAGATGATGATGATTTTTTTTATTGACATCTCCGTTAACGAAATCTGAGAGACTAGCAAACAGAAGGAACTACCCTAAAATCAGACAACAGTGGTATTATCCAGCCGATGGAGGATCCAGAAGGGACATACATGGGGGAGGCATAATGGCAATCAGCAGAACAAGAGATCTCCATTCAAATGAGCAACATGCATTCAATTATAGTTACACGGGATGATTTTAAAATGTTCAGCTGTAGTCACGCAACAGATGTTTGACTCCTTTTCAAAGGGCTTTTGTTTGTGCCTAGAATGTCTGACATGGCAGAAATCTTCATTAAACTGAAAATCTTCACACGTAAGCTAAACTGCTGATTGAGAATATTTAGTTGCACAGTAATGGTACGAATGTAAAACTAAACAAACATATTAATCCACCCATACATCCTGTACTGACAGCATTTGTCTGCAGCAGTGGCCCAGTAATATAGTCAGCTTTGATGCTTGAAGACCAGAACAATTGTGTGTTCTATTTCCACTCCAGGTGATTAGATTTGGACACTCCTGAGTATTCCTGACTATGCTACCCTTTGGATGAGATGTTAATTGGAGGTCCCTTATGCTTGAGTTGATGGTAGCTCAGAGGATGTAAAAGATCCCTTGGCACCTATCAAAAAAGGCAGAGGTAGGTCTCTGATGCCCTGGCTAAACTTCCCCTAGTAGTAGAAATACCATCTCTGTTTTTACTTGAATGAGGCCACCAGCATAGTGGAACTAACCCAGTTACAATGGATATATAAAATAAATTTTGAATGGCAATGTGAAATAGATATTAGAAAGACTTTGGATGTTAAGACTAAAGGATGGCTTAACAACTTAGAGATGAAAGATGTCTCTTATAGTCATTCACTAAGACTAAGGATATTCTCATAATAAAGCGTGATAAAGAGGGTGGTATGGTATTGATAACTACCATGGGCTATACATCTAAGATATTTGATATGATGAAGCATGACAATGCTTAAAAAGGTTTGAAAAAATAAATGGATACAGCTTACAATAAGACTGACTTTGTTTTATTTGATTTATTATTAGAGAGTATTTTGAGTGAATAGTTATAGAGAGGTTTGATTATTAAAAATCATTAACTCCTGAAATACCTCATTGGAAACATTTATTTCACATATTTTGTTTGATTTGATTGATTGGTTGACTGAGTTATATATGGTATAAATTTAATGTTTAGTGTTGTATATATCACTTCCTTTGAAGATTGTTTAGCTGAGGTGCTAGATGTGTGTATTTTATGTGTTAATAAATTAGAGTTTGCCATTTTTAATCATTAATTCCTGTCTTATTTGGCATTTCTAAGGTGTACAAGGGTGTACTGTTACTACCCTTTTGCCCAATGTTTTCAGCAACAGGCTCAAAACTGAGCCATTTAATATTTTTATTAATAGTTTACTGAAAGAACATAAAACATCTTTTCATATTGTGTTAAAGAATTCATGTAATTTCTTATAAATTATGAGATGACCATTTAACAGTGATGAGTGCATTATGGTCAAAGCAGATGTTTGTGATTTATTTACAGTTATACCCCATGACATGGGCATTGATTGGATTAGGGAGGTATTAATAATCTTTGACAAACTAAAAGGGCCTGACATTGAACTAGTATGCACATTAGTGGAGGTTGTTTTCAGAAACAACTCTTTTACATTTGATGGCGAAATCTTTCATCAAAAGAAGAGTATGCTATAGGGGGTAGCACTGGTCAAGATATACACCAATCTGGTTTTGTGTTGGTGGGAACACCTCAACTTGTAAAAATGGAAATAAACATACATTCCCTTATGATTAGAAGTTATATGTAAGATTCCTAGATGACATTTTCTTCACACAGGATTGGTCATATGGACATTTATGAAAATTTATGACATACTTGAAAAATACCAGAAACTGGAAATTTAAGTGATCGGGTAACAAAATGGATTTATTTGATATTTTTTTACAGAAAGATGAGTTCAAACAAAAAAATTTTCCCAGCATTTATAGAAAATCAGAGTACTCTACTTCCTTTATCCATTATGATAAGGAGAACCCAAGATGGTTGAAACAAAATATGATTAAGAGTCAAATGGTAAGGTTGTCCAGACTAGTTTCAGATGACAATCAGTTTCAGAGAGGTACATTTTTTAAAAATCTTGTTTAATGAAAAGGGTGTACCCTAGGAGTATTGTATAGAAGGTGTCTAGTGACACTATTAAAAGAAGGGGTATTGAGCAGTTGTGAAATATATTAAAAATAGCATGGTTAATGAAAAGGATGCAATGGATAGCCAGTTGTCTGGACATATGGCAATTATTTATTATGGTGATGCTAACACCATTAAAGAAGAATTAGCCCATTTTGACTTCTAAACCAGAAATCTTTAGGAAAAATTTACAAACAAATGTAGGTTTATATGCAAGGGAAAAAAGGTGTTGAAGCATTATTTTGAATGTAAAAACAACAAAGAGGCTTTGGTTTGGAGGTAAAGTTAAAGTCTGAGATGACTTGTAGTACAGAATATCTATGCTTCTTGCCCTTGAAGTATTTTACTCTGTAATATTCTTTATGCAAATAAGCATTCTATATTCATTCTTAGCAAGTAATACCAAGAGATAGGAAACAGACGGATAAGCTGTTATCTATAATTATGCTTTTATAAGTTATGACCATTAGTATTAGCAAGGCTTGTTTGTGGCATTGCTGAAAAATGTCTACTTATCCTTGTGAGGCTATACTTAGTTTCCTCACTTATAAATGCATTATAATCTCTCTTGTTTCACTGGGACATTACTGTAGCATTTGTTTTTTAATTCCCTTCAATTATGATAAATGAATTTCATTGACTCTGTTATTGTGTTATTTCACTATGGATACCAGTCATTGTCTATTAAGTTCTGTTTTCATGAATATTGATGCAAATGTTTGTGGATTACTCATACAGCACCCATCAGTGATAAAGTTAGTCATTATCTAAGAGTGTGTATTGTAACAACAGATTTAATATGTGAGTGCAGTGGTATTACAGAGAGAATTAATAATGTGAGTGTAGTAGTATTACTGAGAGGATTAATAACATGCGTGTAGTGGTATTACAGAGAGGAATAATAATGTGATTGCAGTGACATTAATGAGAGGATTAATAACATGATTGTATTGGTATAAATGAGAGGATTAATAATGTGAGTGAATGGTATTACAGGGAAGATTAATAACATGAGTGTAGTGGTAGTGCAGAGAGGATTAATAACATGAGTGTAGTGGCATTGCAGAGAGGATTAATAATGTGAGTGTAGTGGTTTTGCAGAGAGGATTAATAATGTGAGTGTAGTGGTATTGCAAAGATGATTAGTAATGTGAGTGCAGTAGTGTTACTAAGATGATTAATAATGTGTGTAGTGGTATTAGAGAGAAGATTAATAATGTGAGTGTAGCAGCATTACAGAGAGGATTAATAACATGATTGTAGTGGTATTACAGAGAGGATTAATAAAGTGAGTATATTGGTATTACAGGGAAGATTAATAACATGAATGTATTGTTATTGCAGAGAGGCTTAATAACATGAGTGTAGTGGTATTGAAGACAGAAGCAACATTGTAAGTGTGGTGGTATTACAAAGCGGATTAATAATGTGAGTGCAGTGGTATTACAGAGAAAATTAATAATGGGAGTCTAGTGGTATTACAGGGAAGATTAATAACATGAGTATAGTGGTATTGCAGACAGAATTAACATTGTGAGTGTGGTGGTATTACACAGAGGATTAAGAATGTGAGTGTAGCGGTATTACAAAGAAGATTAATAACACGAGTGTAGTGATATTACAGGGATTAATAATCAGTAGCTCATATGAATAGAAGATAGCAACATATCAATAGGCCATTTCCTTATGGTGGGAGGACCCTTATTATGTTCATCTTTTTTTTCTGAGAATATTCTCTACAAAAGTAGCAGCAATGCAACACACACATTATACCACAAACATTTCAGTGGTGACATTGTACTGCACTTTATCTATCAGTCATAGCATTTTTGCTTGTAAGTTCAAAATCAGGAGGGACCCATAATCATGACACACTAGTTTTATGGCTTCTCCATTTTTAGCTAACATGCCTGTGCTATGCATGATAGATGCATAACAAAGTATGAGTTAATAGAAATATTTAAACCTGTTTCTTTTATCATCCAGCAAGGAACAAATACTTTATATTTTGGTGTGTGTATGGACAAAGCACTAGGATGTTTTACCATTTGTAAATTGAGCTCCTTTGACTCCATCAATCATTGCAACTACACATAGCATTTTTAGCTGTATCTATATACTTTAATATTATTTTCATTGTATAGATGTAATTTTGGTTCCTAACAGAGTTAGATATAACAATATAAGTTGTGTTTTCAGTGCGGTGACAGTTCATTATTTCAATCTGATAATTTATTCTGTGGTCTGACTTATTTTTTCCACTTGTAGTTTCAGGTCTGTTAATGCTGGTTATATGCTAAGTGGTACACTGAATATAATGTGCAAGCACTTACTATTGTTATAAACCAAATGACAATGGTTTAAATACGTCATTTGCTGGGGATAATATTACTGTAGAGGCTTATATTTACCATTTCCAAGTTTTTAGTTAACCATATCAAGAGTTAACAAGATCTGGTTGATAGGGTAGGCTAGCTGTCTTTTGTGTTATTTGTACATTGCTGTCATTGGACATTGTGTACATGAATCCTGGATTATATCTAGCTCACTGCTTGCATGGTATAAGAGTTATCTTGTTATATGGCTATTCTAAGTAATTTATTCTTTAACTTGTAGTCAGGTCAGATATTGTTACAATTTCAGGTGGGTCCATTTGAGTGGCATGCAGGTTGCACTTAAATGGAATCTCTTTTGGCACAAGCTTTACAGTATGAAAATTAGTTTTATGCAAGAAACTGGTATACTAGCCTCTCGGTTTGAGAAATGCAAGAAGTGGATATCACATATATTAACAGTAGGTAATTAAATTAATACTTGCGTTGGGGCTATTCTGGTCAAAAGAGAATTCCCATTTAACATAATATCATTAAGAGTTATTATGAAAGACCATTTGCTGTATTTAAAGGTGGCGGTCTATTTCCATGTTGCCTTTTAGTGCTGACTTCTGTGTAAGGATAAAGCTACTTTGTTTCTTCAACCTTTTTCGGTCTTACCTGAATTTAATAAACATGATTTAATTCAAGGAAAAGCTTAGAATGTAACTTTTGGTTGCACATAGACAGACCTGGGACTTTCTTACTTCAAAGTAATTGATATATAGCTGTTATCAGAGTTGAAATCTTTCTTTGATCCAAAAAGAAATGTTATCATAAAAAATGGCTTTTTTATGTAAGAGCTTCTAGAGATTTAAACCTGAATATAGCTTTGTACCCAGATCCTTCTTTGATAATTCACTACTATGTATTTATATTGTAGTGCTACTAACTATTTTCAGTTATATCTGCTATTATTATAAAACAAGGACATTATAGATTATATTAAAGCACTAATAATTCATCATTTACAATATCACAAGATGAGGATATTCTGTTGGAAGTTAGATCCACTGCGTTTAAACCCATGGTTAAAGGATTTCTGTTAAATGAAGTAAATTATATTATAATAGATTCATTTTAACACACAGACGTTATTTTTCTGTGAACCTACCTGCACACTATACTCCCGTCTTCCAAACTTATACATATCAACTCCATGATCACACAGTAGTGGGAATAAAGCAAACTGTTATTGCTAAGAATGGCATCTGTGCTCACTGAAAGTGCTGTCCTATACCTCCCTGTCTCCCTATTAAAACATATCAACCGAAGCAGATTTCTAATCTTGACAAGTGTATCATGCAACTAAGCAAAGGTCTCCAGCAAAATGCTACCCAGAGAAATTGTCATCACTATCTACAGCCCAGAATGAATTAAAATCATTACCCAGTTCTAATGTCCTGCTTCCTGAATGAAATATTCATGGAAAATATGATGAATGGGTGATTACACCAAGAAAATTGATAGCTAACCACTTTAAAATGAAACATTGCATTAAACAATATATCGTTAGTACAAGTAACCAGTAATCTTTACATTCAACCTATATTCTTATTATATTTTATGATACATATCAGCAGATATGTGCCTGCAAAACTTCTGATGTGAATGAAAATTAGGCCAATAGATGCAAATTCAATTAATTTCTAGAGAATTCTATCTTGAAATTAGATTCAGATATAATATCGGAAGGCATATTTATCAAATCTGAAGCTAAATAAAGCTCTTGGAATAGATGGTTTCAGTGCAGCCTTCTTTAAAAAGGCTTAAAAGGCAGCCACCTCCAATTTGTCAAAGTACATAAATATGTGAAAATGGTATAAAATAAATTCATGAGCCAGTCATAAATATTTTTATACTTTAATTAAACAGATTCACAAATAATTGTGGACTAGTGTTTTACTTTCCTGCCTAATCTAAATACTAAGCTTTATACAGTGATCTTGGCCAGTAGCAAACAGCACTACCAAAAAACAAGATGTCTCCCATTTACCGCAAGGGCCATCATTGTTCTACATTTATTAACAGTCAAATTGTTACACACCAACTACTACTCCAGCTAACGGAAACAAAAAAAGTTTGCAAATAAACTCATGTTAATACTCAGAAATGGACACAGTTGAAAAAGGACTATGATTCTATCATTCAAGCCTCAGAAAATGCACACATTGTTACAACTGTATGTTGCTTTAAACAAATAATACTCATTTTTTCTGTAACTATGCTGTTCTTGTAATTTTGCTTTCCCTCTCAGATGTTTGACTAACCTGCATTCAGTTGTTTTATAAGATCATACCTTTCAACCTGGTAGGGCAAGAAATCTGGACAAACCCTAAAATAATAGGGGGACAAAGGCCCATAATAGGGAAAGATTTTAAATATTGCTCCTGTGAACTTAGTGGCTAGAATAACAAGATTTATGTTAGCATGCATGTCCGGCTGGATATGAAGTCTGAAATTCAAATGTATGTCATTATTTAATGACTTCAACCCTCAGTGTTTTGACAGAAAAAACATTTTTTGAGTAACCAACCAACAATATAGTAAAAGTCTGGGTATTTTGTGAAAATATGCACAGTTGAGAGGTATGTACATGATTCCATGAGACCGTTACAACGGGAGCTGAAATGTCATAAGGACAATGATCTCAATCCATTCATCAGAATTGTTGGAGCACAGCTCCTTCATTAATCTCCTCTGCCAATTACTGAATCTCCACCAAAACATCACCAAATGTCAGTACTGATGATGCAGAGACAAGGTATTTTTCTCTATTGCTGGCAGCAAAATTTTAAAGTGGCCTACATGACAAAAATTCGCTTAGGAAAGCAGAATTGAACTTCTAATGACAGAATCCCTCATTTTGCAGACAGAAAGCATGACGATTTGTCAAGACAAGACTGACTGAAAGCAAAGCCCCAGAGTCTCCTCAGCTTCTGGACAGGCAGATCTTAGTTACCCTACTAGCCTGCATGTAGAAGGAAGTGTATTCATTACAGTCAACTCATAGTACACAATGAAGTAATTAGTTTACCTGGCTTTAGGTAGAGTTACAATATCTGAGGTCACATGCAGTAAAATGTGGAATTAAGTAAATGAAACACACAAAAAAAAAACTACTACAATATTTTTCCTAAAATGCAAACGCATTCAATTTAAAGGTAGATGTTTCCAAAATATGTACCATGTTATACATAATGGTCACACTGCCAGTATAGCTGGTATCACCCTTTTCTGCAAAATATTTTTACTGAAATGGAAGAAAAAACTTTACACTTTCCATATCTGTTCTGGCCCTGAAGCAGTGACCCTTGGCACAGAGCAGAATGTATGGTTTCCATGTTATTTCATGATTTCATGTTTAAATGACTATTTGCAAATCCTGTCATATCTAGCATCTCTCCTAAATAAAAGTAACCAGTTGCACAGGTCTTAGCTTCAAGAGATGATGTTATGCAATGCAGCACACTGCATATCGTATGTAAGCATTTTCTGTAACTTTTAATTAAATGACAGAAGGGCTATACATCTACCATGTTAGTCAGTATTTTGTTTCTTACAGGACTGTTACTGTCTTTTTTGCATGATGTCATTTGGGGGTAAGTCACACTTACACTGGCTAAATGTTGCTGCTGTTGCTAGTTATATTATTTGCTTTGCTACACTGAAGTAGTCAATAATGACATCACATGCAGTCAATCTTAGTACAGTTCTAAGGAAAATTTACAGAAATAATGAGGAACCTGACTGGTTACCAACAGGCTTCATCTGGGCTGGTATGCATAACATATAAAAAAATGTTTATGAAAAAAATATCTCATCTGCCATAAGACTGTATGAGATATATTTTGAATGAACAATGACCCCCTCTTCAGATGTTACAAAACCATCTGTTTTATCTGTGGTCAAACTGATTTGAATACTGACTCTTTTTTTGAGCTCCTTTTTGCCCATCTTGCTTCATTCTATGGCCTTTGTACCTCTGAACCCTATCCATCACTGGGTCTTTCAGCAATGCCTTAGTCCCTGGTCTTATCTGACCCTGTGCAGGTGTTGGTCATGTAGCTTAAGGGCATCCAGAGGGTTACTCATCATCATCAGCTAGTGGGAGGGGGCTTATTGTACTTTATGGAGCCTACCTTATTTCTTCCCCTCCTGCAGACTGTGTGGTATGTCTGAGGGACAGGTATGCAATGAGGGTGTGTAACATCTAACCATGCCTCCATGGAAACTCAGCTATGTTTACCACCTTTTCCCCACTTTGAACTATGCCCCCATATATCAGCATTACCAGCCTCCACTAGGGATACTAACAGGAGCACGCATTTACCGTTCCTCCTTTACAGGTTGGGAACACCCATCCCTCCTTGCTAGTGTCTTGGACACCTGAGATACTAATCAAACTTTGGTCATCATGCCCATATCAGGGCTTTATCCATCTATGCCATGGCAGTAGCCAAATAGTTTCTCTTAGTTTACAGCAAACGCTGTGTTGGAACATACAGTTTAATTTCTGGTCTAAACCTTATATATATATATATATATATATATATATATATATATATATATATATAAAAACATCAAAAGTAGGGAAATAAATTATGAACTCTGCATTGTCACTGTTTCTTCTCCTTCTGTTATATGTGGGATGTCATAGGATAATCCTAAGAAGAAAGTAGAGTTTCTAAATATTTAGACACATTTTTGCATTGAAAATTTGGTACATCTGAACACTGCTATTATATTTAAATTTGAAGGTTCTTATTCTTCAAAGGAGTTTAGCACTTCCCTCCTCCTTGTACTATTAAATTTGTGCACTAATAAAACAAAATTATGTTATAGGATTGTCTCCTGAATCTGAGAGCTAACACTGAGTATTGGAATGATAGGGGTGGGACTTGAAGAATGAAGGTGGTGAAGGAAGTAAAAAATTAAAACTGACTGGATAGATTTAAAAGGTGAGTTGGACCGAAAACAAACTATTTAAGTAGTTTTGATGAGGATTTAGCTAAGTGTTATTTGTATCAAATGGAGTGTGATGACCACAGGTTTGTTTCTACACACCAAAACTCAGTAATAGTCAATTATATCAGCAAACAAGATCCCACCCATAATGTTGTAGTGGTACAGCTTTGTAGTAGGTATTCTGAATGTCATATCCCTGTGTGAAGCTTTTAATAGTATGACAAATTCCCTACTTTCTGGCCTCAGTTGTAATATTTCTTGCATGCAGAAAATCCTGCAATAAGTATAAGTAAACACCATGGAGGATACTTATAAAGTACTTGGTGGTGCATGGATGACCAGAAATTCAAGTTGGGATGTTAAGACTGCATCATGCAGTTTCTGTCTGATTTCTCTGATTAGAGCTGTAGAATGAGAATATTTCTAATGATTTAATGGCGGAGTATCACAGACCAAATGATGAAGATTGAGCAGCTTAGATTAGATATTCAATACAGACCACAACAAAACAACACGCATTCCAAGCCACAGATATAAATTTTCAAAACCACAGAGTATAAATTTGGCATAAGGCTGTAGAACTGAATCTGAATGTAAAGGAACTTAGCACTGTAAATGCATGGTTATCGATAAAGGAAACTCTATACAGACACTGAAATAAATATATAAACATATCTTGATTTCATGTATAGCACTAATGCATCAGCATTTTCCAAGTTTTTAATATTTACTATACTCCAAAATGAACTGATGTAGATTGCCATACCAATATGATTTTTGTTTTTCAGTCCGTATGGTCCTGCAGTGCATTTTGAGGCCCTGTCCTTTAGCACAGCTTAGTTACATACAAATCAGCTGTTTCTTTTTTCTGTCTTCACTTATAATGACAGTATTATTATGAGTCCTTGGCTTCTTTGACTTTCTTTAGACACTGTGGCACTGATTCGTTTTATTGATTTATTTGGATTTGTGCTAACTGTAAGCTGCTAAAATGATTTTGTTGCACATTAAAATTTTATTTGAAAAATGCTGCGTAAATGTAATGTTTTATAATACATTTAGAGTTGTAGTTCCAAGCAAAATTGCACATCATCCCCCACAATCTCTTACATGAGTTTCAGGTGTAGCATCTCTGTTCAGTCATCCTGTGACACACAGTCAAAATGTCATAGGTCTAGTTTGGCAGTTTCAAACAGTTCTAATATTCCACAGTGTCCTTATTTTTAGAATTACAAGGATAACCACTACCCTTCATTTGCCCACAAAATGAGAGTGCTTGCCAATTTGCTCATATTGTGCTGCAATACATCTAACTTCTTATTCTTTATATAAAGATTTCTCTAACAACTAACTCTTTGAATTTAGTAACTCTGTACATATTTTGCAGCACTTTACTGTCTTCAGCAGAACATATAAAAACTGTAGGTAATTACTTGAAGTGAAACTACAGATAGGGTGTGTTTATCCAAAAGTCATGCAGGCAGTGACAAATTCTATTCAAAAACAACATAAGATCTAAAACAGAAATGGATAATAGCACCATCATGATTTTCAGCAAGAAAAAAAGTGAAGCAGAAGAAATGGAAAGGTACTAAAACACATTGGGTACTAAAATACACCTCAGTGAAAAAATAACTTTGGAATAAGGCTATTCGCTTTAGAGAGATAACTTGTCCCTTAAGGCTTCAGTTAACTGTATTTATTCTCAAGTTAATAGGACTTTGAGAGTTAACTTATCTGACTTGAGAGGTTTATTTTATGAAACTGGTAGACCTCTTTGGACTAAATCAATCCTCTTTTAATACCTTACTTAGAAATGTTTAAATTAGATGCTTAGTATATTATAGTCAGCTCATCTTAACCTATAAATCATCAATACCCAATCTGTCTGCCCAACAATTAGACCCACACTGCAATGCTATCTTCCAAATTGTCCCCTTCAGACAAATAATAAACAACTGTTTACCATCTGCAAACTACAAAGGGATGCTGGGTTCAGTCTCTATTCTAATAGTGTAGCTAGAACTTAGAATACATTTCCTATATCAGTCATAGGTTCATAGGTTCATAGGTTCATACTAGGCTATCTGCCCAAAGGCATTTATAAGCTTAGCCCATAGTTATTTGGCTTTCACCACCCCTTTAGTTTGAATAAAACTATGCCTATTATTTTGCTGTGCCTCTGTCAAGCAGTGACACTGAAGTAATCCCTGGGGTATATCTGAGATCCCCCATCCATTGGTCAAAATTCCTCTTGAACAAGGCCAGCGAGGTGCTCTGCCTCACATGTACCGGGATTTTGTTCCACAGCATAGGGAGTCTCTGGGTGATGAATCTGTCCCTCCAGCACGTTCTATTAATAACCGTGTCAAGGTTTAAGTCTCCCGCCCTTGTGGTTCTGAGGGATCTAGATTTTTTGAGGTGAAGCATATTCATCAAATCAGGGTTTGACATGGCCTTATATGTCAGGCACAGGTCACCTCTGAGCAAGCGGTATGAGACTGAATAGAGCTGGAGTTCTTTCAGTCGGGCAGCATAAGACATATTTTGAGACCCTTTATCCTTTTGGTGAGGAACTTTTGGGGCCTTTCCAGCTGCTGCAGGTGTCGGGTCAGATACATTCGAATGGGGCATTGTACTCAATCATAGGTCTAATGAGTGATGAGTACAGGGGACGATGACCTCCCTTGATCTAGATGTGAATCCCTTCATGATCAGGTGGGCAATGTAGAAGGTTTTCCTAACTACTTTAGCAACATGAGTGTCAAACAAAAGGCTACTGTCAACCTGGGTCCCCAGATCCCTGATGACTTCTTCTGTGCTCAGTGGATTGCCACCTATATGGTAGCTAGGGGTAACCTTGTTTTTCCCGAAGGGTATGACTATGCATTTCTTGGCATTTAACTTTAGGCCATGGCTCTGGCACCAGTTATCCGTTTCTGTGAGGCCCTTCTGAAGGATATCTGTGTCAGATGTGTTTTCGACTATGGCGCCCAGTTTGCAGTCATCTGCAAACTTTGTCAGCCATAACCCTCCTGTGTTTGCTTGAACTTCAGAAAAGTAGATGCCGAACAAGAGTGGACCCAGGACTGAGCCCTGTGGGACACCACTTGTGACAGGCTTTGAGTCTGACATGGCTCCAGCAACTCTGACCCTGTGGGTTCTGTCACTTAGCCAGTTTGCAACCCATCTTGTGATGTATGGGTTTACATTCAAGCTGATGAGTTTTTCGATGATACCTGAGTGGGGTATTGTGTCGAAGGCCTTTGCCAGGTCAAGGTAGGCTGTATGGACTGCCTTTCCTCATCAATGGCCTTGGTGACTGTCTCGAAAAGTCAACCAAGTTTAAAAGGCATGATCTGCCTTTGACAAAGCCAAACTGGGTTGGATCCAAAGTCTGCAAGTTCCCTATGTCTTTATTTATGAGTTCCATTATGATCCTCTCCATGGCTTTGCAGATAAGGCTTGTCAAGCTAATGGGACGGTAATTTCCAGGGTCGGTGGAGGCACCGCCCTTGTGAAGTGGGACCACAGTCGCCGTGCGCCACTCCTTGGAGTACGTATCCTGAGGTGAGGCTAAGATTAAACAGCTGTCCTAACTGCGGGTTTAATTCCTCATTGAGTTCGTGGAGCACACAGCCGGGGACACCATCCGGTCCCATGGATGCTGTGTTTTTGCTTTGGAGAGAGCAGTTCTCACCTGGGCGTTGGAGATGTTTGGGGGCTACAATCCTCTGGTATAGATATCTCTCTTTTTGGGGGAGGAGAGAAGTTTGCACTGAACCTGTCAGCCAGTATGTTGGCAATGTGTGTAGGTTCAGTAATCTTCACATCATTTTGAACTAATTCTGAGCATATCTGGGAGTTTCCTCCTAGGTTTCTAACATAGCTAAAGAAGGCCTTATGATTGTCTTTTGAGTCCTTGGCGATTTTTCTCTCAAAATTTGCCTTGGATGATTTTATGAGAGCTCTTAATTTTTTACTTATAATGATCAAAGGTGTCTTACCTTTCAAGGATTTTGCTCTATCTTGTAGTAGCTTCCTCCTTTTGTTGTAGAGCTTGTTTATGGCTGGGGTCCACCAGACTGGACGCTTGCCTTTGGTACAAAGAGTCTTAGTTTTGTTTGGGATTGCCTGATCCATGCAGTCCTGTAGGTGCTGGTAGAAGGCATTTGTAAGTGATTCAGCGGTTTGAGTAATGTTTACCACTGGCTCAGGGGCCTTAAAGGAGATCACACTAGTTTTTAGAAGTGTGAAGTTGGCTTTTGAGAAGTTTTTCACTGTGGCCTTTTTTATTTCAGGTGGGGGCGGGAGGAGGACCTCCAGCGAGATTAGTTTATGATCTGATCTCACCAGTGAGGGGTATACTTCCGGTGTTGAACATTGTGATCCCATGTTCGTGATGATGAGATCAAGTATGTTTTCTCCTCTTGTGGGGATGGTGACTAGTTGTTCCATGGCATTTGAGTTTATGAACTCCAGGAACCTTTGGGCTAGAGTGTTTGGGCTTGAGTAGTGTTCCCAGTCTATATTAGGGTAGTTGAAGTCACCTAGTATGATGGTGTTTGGAGATACATTTATCCCTCCATTGTTTTCAGGAAGGCCATGTGAGGTTCCTGAGTTTGAGAGGGTGGCCTGTAACATGCTACAAATTGCAGAGCAGTCTTGCCTATGGTTAATTGCACCTGGATGGTCTCCGATGCATCGTGCGTTGCCACCAACCTTGAGGTGTGGGTGTCCTTTATGAATATGGACACCCCCCTCCTTTCTTGGTGTTGTCCGGATTTTGGGGCCGGAACGCATGATATGAGGTGAAACCTGATAGTGCTGGGGTGCTCTCAGGAGCCTTGAACCAGGTTTCTGTCACAGCACAGACATCGATGTTCTCCATACTGAGAAGGGCCTCGAGTGCGTGCATCTTGAGACTGAGACTTCTGGCATTGAGCAGCATTACCCTTAGTTTTTTTACTTTTTTGTGTTCTAGGGTGGTAGGTTTAGAATTTGAGCCTTGCCTAAAAAAGGCACTATGGGGGTGGCAAGAGCCTTTGCCAATATCCGGAAGCCTATCACACACCACACCAGGTCTATCACACACATATCAATTTTGTATAACAGGAAAGGACCAAGAATAGTGCCTTGTGGTATACCTTTGGTAATTGGGAGGTGTGAATAGAGGGCAGAGTGCCGTTTTACTGATTGGTACTCACTGGACGAGTAGCCTTTGAAATGTAGTAGGGTGGGCAGAGATAGACATAGTAAGGGCATTTGAAGTAGAATTTTACTGTGGCAAACTATGTCAACTAGTTTGCCATTATCTCTAGTTTTATTGACTGTCACTATAGAGGTTAGAGGTGCAGTGTTAGTACTATGAAAGGGATGGAACCATGTTGTGTGGGGTTAGGACTTTTTCCTGTAGGAAATAGTTAAGGAATTATTTTGGAATACATTGTTCAAGTATTTTGGAGATGGAAGATATGATTGTTATGGCTCTAAAGTTAGTGATATCTGTTGAATTTCTTTCTTTGTTTAGCGGATAATGTGTGATTTTTCAAGAGAGAGGGAATGTGGGATTCCTGGATTGACCGATATATAAAGGATTGAGACGGGATAGGCAATGCTATTGATTGCTCTTTGAAGGTGCTCTCTTGGTAGGCCATCAGCTGAAGCAGAGCATGCTTTGAGTTTAAGAGTAGTGTTATATACGTTGTCTGCATAAGTTTGAAGGTGAAACTAAATATGGTATTATGTGGCTACTGGGCAGGGTTGGCATTAGCTGTTGGGTAGTCTTTGGTTGGGGGTGCTATACTTATCTATGGAATAAGAGTTGACTTCTATTGCAGTATTGAATGGTGAGTTATTGGGAGTGGGATTAGGGTTGAATTTTTGCCCTTGACTTCTTCAATGGCTTTACCGAATTTTTTAAGGTTGTGTTTACTATTGCTGTGAATGTTGCTATAATATTTTCCATTAATTTGTTTGCTTTTGAGCATGGTTGCTGAGCGTTCTGACATTTTTGCCGTGTTGTGACATTTTATAATTTTGCCGTTCTTCTTATGTTGCTTCTGTAGTCTGCATTAACATGCTACACTTTCTGGATAGCCAAATTGCATCATTTGTTTTTAGTCTGTTCCTTCTAGGAGGTGCATGGCTATTCAGGAATCTTGTACTGAATTCATTTGCAGCATCATCTAAGGGGAAGATTTTTAGGATGTTCCACTTTATAGATGAAAAGGTAGTAATACATATTTCCAGGTTAAACTTAGGTTGTTTGCTGTTTTATAAACATGCTATTTAAGTGGCTGTGTGAGATGTCTGGTTGTATAGACTGGGCGATGATCACTGAAAGAGTCTGACATTGTACCTAGGCAGTGTATTTGCTAGGGTCTGATACTAGATTCCAGTCTCATAAGAAATTTTATGTCTTGCTATAATGTGTGAGGCTATTAATTAATTGTGTGATTAATCGTGTGAAACCATGTACGTTTATAACAGTGAGCCAGTGTACAGTCATGTGTGATTTGACTGGCAAGAATTGTCTACGTTGAAATGAGAAATGATACTGGTCACCTTCCGATAATGTTCTAAAATGCTATTGCTGTAAGAAAGGGTGAAATAATGAAAATGTAAACTGTGGACTGCAGTAAACAAATGTGGACTGCAGTAAACAAACTACGTTAGGCACCTCAGTCTGGCAATACCCAGTATTGTATTCTAGCATTCATACTGTATTTTTATTATGAAGTCAGCATTTAATACAAGTAGTACAAATGCTCATATTGTTTAGAAAGTGATTTTGTACAGTGGAAGCAGCATCCCTTCCTTCACCTGGAAAAAGAAATGCATTTTAGTGTACATCCCTTAGCCAATAAGTGTCTCACTTCAGCTGTGTTCTGAAACAATAAATATACTTGAATGGGTGCCTGTTGAAATTTTGAGGACTAGAACTGTAAAAGGCATTTTAATAGTAGCAAATTTCAAAATCACTGTATACTTGTTTGAATTCTACTTTAGTTTTCAGAGTGGTGATGCCTGCAGTTGTTGGCCTTTCACATGTTTTAGGGAGGCTCGGACCTCCCAACTGTTCTTATTTTGTAGGAGCATTCCTATTTTTATGCTTGATTTACCCCTCCATGGAATTTCCCTATTTTTGGAAGTATATACATATTTTCTGTCATGCTTCACCCTTACACACGTTTTTTTTAATCCCCCTCATCACGTGTTTTTTAGATACTGACTAGTACACAGAAAGCCACACTATATGACCAACATACTAATGGCAACAGTAATTTAAAGAAAGAGGGCACACATCTTGTATCTAGATTTTTGGTGCATAAATAAATGACCTTTTGTGGCACAATTTTGCAATACAGTTCATGAAAGTCTACAGATTTTACACAGTCTCTGATAATGTGCTTATATTTTTCTAGAATTGTTACACTGTTTTTTAAATGTGTTTCTGAGTAGTATTCCCACATTCCTACTAGAAGCAGGAAGACATGTGCTCTTTAGTACTTAATACGTATACTAATTAGATGTGCAGATTTTTGGCTGGATGTACTTACTTTTCAAGTATCTTTGTACCTGTTTTCAATGTCTGCAGGTTGAGAGGTATGGAGGCTTACTGAATGGTCTTAATGCTGATAACTGCAATGAAATAAAAGACTGCATTTTAAGTGATGATTATAACCTTATCTCGGGGGCAGGATATCCTTCCACATATAACTGTGAAATAAAGTATTACTGTTCAGTGTGTGTGTGTGTGTGTGTGTGTGTGTGTGTGTGTGTGTGTGTGTGTGTGTGTGTGTGTGTGTGTGTGTGTGCATGTGGGGAGGGACACTAGTATAAAAATTACAGAAAGGAAAATGGAAGTCAATGAAGACCATGGCATTTTACGCGAAATCCAAGAATGGGATAAAATGTGATCAAACTGAAACTGGAAGAATGATAAATAGTTTAAAAACACAAAAAATGGAGACATTTTGAAAAGTGCTAAGCAAAAATAATGTATTTAATGAAGGTTTTCTTAAAAAATGCTTTGTTTGAATCCATCATCTGTGAAAAGAAATGTATATTTAGACCACAAATAACAGTTGGTGCATGCTTTCAGAGTTTACATATTGCTGATTAAGAGTATATGCTTAATTAACATTAATGCTTAATGTTGGTTTATTGAACCTTTAGAGCAGACAGAATGTTAGTAGGTATGTAATTCTGTTCATGTACTTCTCCAGCAAGCTTGCCTAGACCAATTCATGCTAGTTAAAATAAAACTGCATGGACTGAAGGACTGCTTTGTGTTTTCATTACAATTCATGTATGTGCATTATTAAGCTCTGGGCCTGCTGTGTCTTCAGAAGTGCTACTGACTCCTTTAATGATCAGAATACAGTATGTAGTAAGGATGACGTATGAAGCTAGAAAGTCCCCTGTGTTTTTCCTTCTGTGCCATGATTGGAGAGTTACAACACAGAAAAGAACACCACTGGTCTCTCACTGCAGTCCCAGTGAAATGGTAGCTATTCTTAGCTTCTAGGCAAGGATATTTTTGTTGTCAGGCTAGGCATGCCAGGATCATTTTCACCTGAGACTCTGCCAGAGCACACACCTATTTTTCTTTTGAACATCCACCAGCTGCTTCAGAATATTCTGGAATACAAGTACGCCTTATCCCACCCAACATTCAGTTTCTGCATTAAACTTTACTGGACTGTATTATTACTGGTTTTGCCATGATATGCATTTAGTCTCTGTTTTATTACTCTCAAATATTTAATGCATATCATTGCAAAAACTGAGATAAAGAATTTTTTTATCAGCTTATACTTACGGTATTCTGTCATTGTACATCTTAGAAAATGAAACAGACTAATCCATTTTGGGAATAGAGGAAGGGTTGACAGAAAGGGCACTCTAGCACGATTGATAGCAGTCCATGCTCATATTTGAAACAGTGACACCATGCTGTAGAAAAGGGGTTTCATACAACTCTGACATCTATATTTGCAGCTTAACCTTCACTGGAAACCTCATGTTTCTCTCACCGCTGTCTGCTTGACATTCATGTGGCATTTCAGCCGCAGTACCATAATCTTATTAAGTTTAGAGAAATGTGCTCTGTAGGTGCTTTGTGGCCAATTTTCTAAATGCAATGACAGGGTATAAGACAGAGTGGGATGGCTATCCTTTAAACACTAACAACAAATATCAGAGTTTCATGTTGTATACGGTGCAAGGAAGTATATCTCTATACCTTACATAAGGATTCCTGCTGACATTTGCTTACTTTAATTGCAGTCCCTCAAAAAAATAACTGAAATTGTTTGTGAGGTTGTACGCACATATATTCTGAGCTTGTGCAATGCTGCATAACATAAATTGTTGAAAAAGAAGCACTGATTAAAACAAATGTGCTTTATCATATTTATCCATATCAGTTTCTTTGCATATGTCACATCAGACACCAAACAGATCAAGTAATTTATATTTGTGATGACTTACATTTCATTGTTAGCTTTTTCTGCTGAAAAAGATAAATGCACTTCTTGAGAATATTATTACATAATTATATCTTCAGGAAGATCTCACTTGTTCATACAAAGATAAACCTTCAACACGATAGTGCATAGTATATTATGATTAGTCACGATCAGATGTCCTGTTCTTTTATTTATTTAGTTATTTATATAGTTTATTTATTTAGTGCATAGTATATTATGATTAGTCCAGCGTGACAATCAGATGTCCTGTTTATTTATTTATTTATTATCCTGACACATCTATTTAGTGTGAGGAAGCTCCTGTGCATGTCAAAGGAAACGTGTCACTCTTTTTGTATTAGTTTCTTGCCTAAAATACAAATGTTGATGTAATTGCTGCAAGTTATGTGGCCAGACAATGCATTTCAGGCTGCTGGCATCTGAATACCTGTTAGGGTTCTGATATGCCATTATGTGCAGTCTGGTAAACATATATCTCAGCTGCAATGTTTTTTGCAAGGACTCTGACCTATGCCGACAAAGCTGCCTTTTCTCAATGCAGATTTGTCAACATTTTTAAGATCATAGAACTATGTCTACAATGTTTTTTTTCTCACTTAACTATTAATTTTAATATTTCTAGGTGTTGTAAATAATAAGAATGCATATTCTTTCTGTTCACCTGAAGAAGATTTGATAAGACCCCCATTATGTCACAGACTGAGCGATATACTCATGAAACTGCTGGTACCTAATGGTTACACTGTAACTATTGATATGAAGTCATTCTGTTGTTAATTACACTGTCAATAAAAACAGGTAGTAGGTATTTAGACAGCGACACATGCTCTGAGCTGATAGGATTTAATTAGTGTTATGACAATGGATGGCTACTGCTTTTCCATTTGACAGTCATTCTGCTTTCCTGTTGTTCTGTTAGTCTCTGTACTACTTTCAATACCACTGGGACTGTGTAAGAACAAGAAAAAATGTAAACATTGCATTAATTTCCAATAGCAAATATAAGCAAGAAAGAAAAAAGGAAAGAAAACACCACCTCTGCTGCAGGGAATTTGTATCCAGAATAAACTACATGAGTGAGCACAGATTAATGATGCTTCCACCCCCACATACGGTACAGCCAGTAGTAGCAGACACATGTTCCACTGCACAGGAAGTAGCAGAATGCATTAGCTTCCACCCCCACATACAGTACAGCCAGTAGTAGCAGACACATGTTCCACTGCACAGGAAGTAGCAGAATGCGTTAGCTTCCACCACCACATACAGTACAGCCAGTAGTAGCAGACACATGTTCCACTGCACAGGAAGAAGCAGAACGCGTTAGCTTCCACCCCCACATACAGTACAGCCAGTAGTAGCAAACACATGTGCCACTGCACAGGAAGTAGCAGAATGCGTTAGCTTCCACCCCCACATACAGTACAGCCAGTAGTAGCGGACACATGTTCCACTGCACACGAAGTAGCAGAACGCGTTAGCTTCCAATCCCACCTACAGTACAGCCACTAATAGCGGACACATGTTCCACTGCACAGGAAGTAGCAGAAGGTATAGCTTCCACCCCCACATACAGTACAGCCAGTAGTAGCAGACACATGTTCCACTGCACGGAAAGTAGCAGAATGCTTTAGCTTCCAACCCCACATACAGTACAGCCAGTAGTAACAGACACATGTTCCACTGCACGGAAAGTAGCAGAATGCTTTAGCTTCCAACCCCACATACAGTACAGCCAGTAGTAGCAGACACATGTTCCACTGCACAGGAAGTAGCAGAATGCGTTAGCTTCCACCCCCACATACAGTACAGCCAATAGTAGCAGACACATGTTCCACTGCACAGGAAGTAGCAGAATGCGTTAGCTTTCACCCCCACATACAGTACAGCCAGTAGTAGTAGACACATGTTCCCCCATACAGGAAGAAACAGAAAGCACAGTGACAAGCATGGTCAGCTGTTTTGAATGAACGCAGCTTTGGAAATTTAATTCAGACAACGAGAATGAGCTGCAGATCGAGTGTTTGTGCATTCGTGTGCATGCGTGTGTGTGTGTAATTAAAGTGCATATAGTTCAAGTTGTTTAAACAGAAATTGATTTGCATTATATTCTTACAGGTCCTAAGAGCACTGTCTGATTAAGTGACTTGCTCAGATGGAAAAAATCAAGCCCTGCATCCTTGACAATAGAAAGCAACTCATTAAGAACTTGGAGCCTTAATCTTCTTCACTAACTTCCAGGCATTCACATACTTTTCATTTTCTGATAAATCACTGAATGTTAAAAGTCACCAAGGTTTATAGTCGGTCAATAATGTCAGTCATTAGAGTGACATTATATTTATGGTTCACAGAATGCAGCATTTATTGTTCTGTTAACAGTTTTAAGTAATTTGGATTTGTCTACTAATGCCCTACTTCATGCAATCAAAGTTACAGGGTTTGAATCCTTTCAGCTCTATTTGCCTATTGTGTGAGTTTGAGCAGGTTGTAAGTGATGGTCACAGCTTTATGCAACCGTGTAAATGCTTGGCTACTCAATCCCACTATTCTACTTGTAACTTACACATTAGTGTAATTAGATAATGTGTAGAATGTGGGGGTTACCATGCAGATTTTTAATTCTATTTCCATAATTTTAAGTCAATTCTCCCATTCTTGTCAATGCAGGACACTTCAGTGGACACCTGGCAGAAGCACTTGCTTAAAATTATGTTATCCTTATGCAAAATGAATCACCTCACAACAGGATGTAGTTAACTGAGCAGTGTGACTAAAAGCCTGTACTAATGAACACAATAATCAGAAGCCAAAGGTGCAGCAGATTGATAGAAACTGTTCCACACGTGCATGCATTTCTAGTCAGTGATATTAGAAAGCCCATTGGACAATAAAGCTAACAGATTAGCAAGTTGTAAAGTCTAATGTTCTCTGAAAAGAGTTGTGGATAATGCAGTATGACACTACATGATGTCAGCCATCGAAGTAACTATCTGTTCTCATTCTCTGGAAGAGTCTTTATTTAAAGTCATGCAGGAGGTGAAATGGATATTATAATGAGATATTCATTGTAGCAGCATAAGCTGAGGCTAGGGGGAAGTTACTTACGAAATGGTGCTAAAGTGTAACACCACCATCTAGCAGAAAAAATAGTGGTGAGAATGTAAAATGAGAACATTACACAATGCAGAGTAACACACTCCAAAGTCAATTAACGTCAGTCATAGATCAACAAAAACAGAAAATGCAGACATGCCATAGCTCTGTAGGAATTAGTCTAACTGGTGACTTAGGAGGTTAAGTATTAGCTGAAGAGCAGTTGTTAGGCAGGACTGATTAGTCACTAGGCTCCAGACCATTCTTTCTGACCTTATTAGCAACAGCATTTCCATTCTTTATGGAAATGATTTACTGCTGACCATCATGCACTTGGTTTTAGATCTACTGAAAGGCCAGAAAATGACTACTGGACAGGTGGTCAAACATGGAGTAAGGAATAGCCTGTGTTACTTAGAGATAATTAACTCCAGTAGTGAACTCTTGTTAAAAGCTATGTTTGATCTGGTAGACTTAGTAAGTAGTTATGTGAGATTCTGTTGGGAAATGGCTCAGTGAATCTGTTTTACTACTAGAATTCAACAGATAATGGTAAAACCTCCAGTAGCTATGCTTTATTTAATTTATTTATAGTTTACCAGGATGGTGAACTGATATATATATATAGTGACCAATTTTGGGTTCAGGTCTGGTGAAATATAAAACATTTCACAAACAAAAGATACAGAAATGTAAGCTATAACAGAGCAGTTCAGACTAATTGCATAGTAAAACTGTGTATATACATTGTAACGAACAAGCACAGAGCAATAAACAAAGCAGAATGTAATGTACAATATATACATTAGTTTCTAAAGTGGGTCAATCTTCAGTGAATCTTGAGAGATTAACAGAGACTCAGGAAAGCTGATCCATCTTGTGTTAAAGCAGGAGCTTTTGAAGAAGTGCTTTCTGAGCTGCATTCCGGATTTAGAATACATGTTGGCTTCCTTAATGTTGATGGGGGGAGCTTGCCAAAGTGTAGGTGCCTTAGAGGACAAAGCATGTGCAGTGTTATGGAGTTTGGTTCTGGGGTAATGAGAGTTGGTGTGGCTTGTGAGTAGTATCTCAGGTTTTATGGTGAATTTTTTTTTTAATCTAGCTGTGAAGGGAGTAAATGTGTGGAGTTGGTGTAGTTTGCAGAATTGGTATCCTAAAACTAGGTTAGATCTTTGTTTTATGGGTAGCCATTTGGCTTTTTCTAGGGTGATACAGTAATGTTCACAGAGAGCTGAATTTGTAATGATTTGGCAGATGCTGTTAGAGATAAGTGTGTGGCAATGTTTTTCATAGAGGCAAAAGCAAAAATAGAGAGCTCATATTCAAGTTGTAAAAGAAGAACTTGTCAATAGCTGCTCTGGCTGGTTGGGATAGAAAAGGTGAGATCTTTTGGCCCAGAAGAGGTGGGAGATTATTTTGGCTCTCACTTTGTCTTTGTAGAAATGGATGTTTAGTATCTGATCAAGCCACAGTCATAGATATTTGAAGGTGGAAGTTGTCTCTATGGAATGGTTGTGTAAAACCAAGATAGTTAAAGAGGTAGGTACTTGGTGAATTTTCTGTGGAGTTCAAAAAGCTGAGGTGTGGTCCTGGTGGGGTTGATAAGTAGTTTGAGCCATTGGTGGAGATCATGTAAGTATGACTTGAGTACATGCTGAATATGTGACAGTGACCTGATCAGTAAATGACTGTGCCATCAATATACAGGATGAGGGAGAGATAGTGAGATCATAAGGAAGTTTTATTAATGAATATGGAGAAGAGGAGATGTCAATAATGGATCCCTGTGGTACTCCTTTGGTATGAGTTGCAGATTCTGATTGGGAAGATCCTATTTTATTTTAACTCTGAAATGAATGTCAGCAAGGAAGTTTTTAAACCAGACAGTGGTATCTGGACTGATACCAATTTTAGTTTAGTTTGGAGGAGATAGTGGTCAGTGAGGACAAATACCTTTGCCAGATCTATAAATAGGGCACATGTAAGAAGGGTGGCACTATCAGAGTTTAGCAGGATGGCATCAGTTAGGGGCCAAAGTGCTGTTATGATACTTAGTCCAGGTCAGAATCCATGTTCCTTGTTGGAGAGCAGGTGGTACTGTTGGATATATAGAGAGAGTTAAGTGTAGACTATTCAATATTTTTTTTCAGAATTGGAGGATGGTAGTTGGATGGAAGTGAGCAGTATCTTTTGGATTAGTTTGCTTTAGGAAGGGTTTAATTTCAACAGTTTTCCAAATCTGTGGCATGATGTTTTGTAAGGTACATAGATTATATATGTTGGCATATGGAAGACATAGGTGCTCACTGCAGTGACATATGAACCAGAGGTTTATGTTGTCAGATCCAGGAGAGCTGTCAGTGGAAATATTTTCAAGTAGAATATTGACTTTTTTGGATGTATGCATTTAAAGTGAGGCTGTGCAACAATATACATTATTTTAAGCAGGAATTAGGGAAAACTGTTGATAAGTTCAACAAGAGAGGTTATAGTAAAGATTTGATTGAGAAAAGTTGGAATAAAGTTTCCAAAAATAATTATGAAAAGAGGCTTTATGATGTGAACAAACAGTTAATAGGTCCTTTCTGTAGGATGGACAAAGAAAATAAAGATGCTATTTACTTTGTTACAACATTTGGCTGTTTCAGTTCTGAAATTGTACAGCAAATAAAGTATCATTGGAATTATCTGTGTTCCTTGAAAAATGTGTCCACATGGCTTAATGAGAAATTGGGAATCTCTTACAGAAGAGGTAAAAATATACAGAATTTTATTTTGAGAGGAAGGTTCTGTATTCCATCTATGAACTTAAGTTACAGACCAACAATAAGAGGCACTTCCATCTGTGGCAAATGTAAAGCCTGTAAATTTGTGGTAAAAAGTTTTTTGAAGATTAGTAATAATCCTTTTGAAACATGGAATAACTTTACTTGTGACACTGAGGGTGTTATTTATGCCCTCCAATATCTCTGTAACCAATTCTACATTGGGGTGACCAAAAGGACATTTAAAGTTAGGCTATTAGAACACATAAGAGACATCAACAATAAAAAGGAGAAAAGCTCTGTAGCAGTACATTTTGAAAAATTCCACCAAGGTAGTAGTGAGGGGTTCCAAAGGACAGTTTTAGGAAAGGTTAATGTGTCTTGTTTTGATGCATCCCTCCTTAAAAAAACAACTTTTATTCAAAGAATCAGTATATATTTTGAAGTTTAATACTTTATACCCTAATGGGTTAAATGAAGAGCTAAATTGGAGAGTGTTGATTTAAATATATAATTGATTGATTGTTAATTGATTATGGTATTTTAGGCAAGCTGTGTGTTATGTTCTTTACTCCTTGAAGGTTTCTTTCCTGAGACATCAGATACAGAGATTTTACAATAAAGAAGTTTTGGATCTACTGGCCAGTTGTATTTTTACTGTTTTTCTGCTTTTGGTGGTTTACATAGATTATACATGTTGGCATGTGGAAGACATAGATGCTCTCTGCAGTAGTCATATGAACCAGAGGTTTATGTTGTCAGATCCAGGAGAGCTGTCAGTGGAAATATTTTCAAGTTGAATAGAGACTTTTTTGGATGTATGCATTTAAAATGAAAGAGGGATATGAATGATTGCAGGGCGGGCAATGCAATATCTGTGGGAGGTGTAGAGTTTATTGATAGGAGATTGCTAAATTCTTTAAGGATATCTTCTGGAGAAAGTTTTGCTGTACCAACTGACTGGTGTTTATCAACAGGGTATCATGAGGAGGCTTTCTTCCCATCTTTTCAAAGGTGTTTAGGAGAATGTAAGAGGGCAATTTGTTTCTTTGTTTGGAGATTTCTTTTACGCCTTCTGATGAACTTCTTGGCTAGGTTACACAAGACTATAAATAAGGTATTGTTGTCAGCTGTGGGAGCCTGTTTCCATTTTTGCCATGCTGCATCCCTTATAGTTAAAATATGTTTGAGTTCAGTGGCTTGCCATTCACTTTTTGGTATAAAGCCTATGGATAAGTTGGGAAAACTTGTCTTGCATCTGGAGTAAAAAATTGGTTAAGCTTACAGCTGCTGTGTTAGGGTCATGTAAGAAGTGTATATAGTTCCAGTTGTGAGCTGTGAGAAAGGTTATGAGTTTGTATTTTTGCTACACAAGAAACACAGATACAAACTGCTAAACAGCCACAAAGAAAATTTAAACTGAAAACCACCAAATAACGGAAATTCCATTATTTTGTGGTTTTCAGTTTGTATTTTTGCTACTCTGGTGTTTGAAGGCTTTTAACATTGGTGATAGTATTATAGGATAACCAACAATTCAAAAGGTGATCTGGCAGTGGTCACTTAGTGATTTCAGAATGTTTATGTTAGACATGGAGTTGGATATGTTTGTAATAACCAAGTTGAGTGCGGAGTGTTTGGAGGACCTGATGTTAGGTCTAGTTGGCTCTTTTATATGTTGAAGGATTACCCATGTCAGATGAAAGAGGGCCAAGATAATTAAGATTGAAGTAACCTAGAATGATTGAGATTATTTTGGGGACAGCTATTTTGATTTTAGCAATGAGTGATTTGAATGTACCTGGGGAAGCAGGTAGTAGTAGACAGCCTGTAGTAATCAGTAGTTGCTTGCCTTTGAGAGCTGGACATTTTAGGAGAATCCAGGTAGGAACAGAGTTTGAGGAGGACTTTCCTTGGGCAATGACTTTTGGGTTTAGGTTATTTCTGTACACAATTAGAGAGCTTCCCCCTGATCATTTGCCTGGTCCAGCATCATTGACATACTTGTAGGAGTTTAGAAATTGTTGGAAGCTGGAGGAGACTTTTTTTTACTCGGGATTCTGTAACTGCTAAAATGTTTGGGTTGTGTTGGGAAATAAAAGCTGTTATGTGGTCTAGCTTGTTTCTGATGCTGTATGCATTGATAAGGCCACAAACTAGTGTAGGAAGATGGTGATCTTGATGTTGAGGAAAGGGAGTTGCTAGGACTGCATTGGGTTCAATGTTACTCTTAAGTATACAGATTATGGAGGATAGTCTGAAAGGAGGTCTTCTGTGTTTTTAGCTAGAGCGAGAGAGAGGGAGACAATGTTTTTGAGTCTTGGTAATCATATAGAAGATTGATCCTAATAGGTTTGTTCTGATTACTGCTAGGTTGTGGTGGTGGTTTTTTGATGAAGAAGTAATGAAAGTAGCGGTAATACATAGTGATATGATGATTGGTAATAATATAGATGATAATTATCAGTTCATTACATTACATGGGCTGGTTCATATTTTTTGTTTTTTAGGAAATGTCACTGACCTAGTATATCTCAGTTAGCTTAACTATATGTGAACGATTCCTGTATTTAAAGTGGTGAGCATATGCAAATCAAAAATTTAAATAGGATACATTAATTCAAAGCCATGCGCAAAGTCCTAAATATGTTCTCCCTTTAGGGCAATATGAGGATGATTTTAATGCCCAATGAAAGAACATGCAACCATCTTATTTTCATAGTTTAGGTTATCTACATAAAAATCAGATGACCATTACAAAACAGACTCCATATTTCATGATTAAACTTTTGACTCAAAGCAGCAGTTCTTAAATGATTCCAATAAACTACTATCCAATATGTAGAGGTATTTTGTTTCAGTATCTAACTATACTTTCTGGAATATATTTTGTTCTTCTCATTGTTCTGCATTTAGTAATCTTAAAGGTGTAATTTTCCCCAAGTGATGTCTTACTAAATTGTATCAACTCAATGTTTAACAAGAGACATTCCTCTTAATCAGATACAGAGCGAGAACCTAAACAAAGTTTACATTATAGTCAGTGATATCAGATAGAAAAAACATTTTAACATAATTTATAGTATTTATTTTTCCTTGATTCTACCAGTTTTGTTGTCTATTTCAAATGAACTTGAGTTTTTAAATTTTCTTTTGACAGCAGATACGATGTCTGTAGTTTTATAAGAAATGCAGGATCCTAATAATCAGTGGCGGCTGGTGACTTTAAATTAAAGGGGGGGGCTGCAGGAGACAGTTTGATGGGTGGGGCCAATGGGAAGAGGTGTGGTCAACTAGAAAGGGGTGGGGTTATGCTTAAAAACACAACTGGAACTTTAATTAAATACGCTGCCCTGGGTGCCAAACCGTCATTACGAGAGTCCAATCAAGACAAAATGAAGTGTAGAAGAAAAAAAATTTCAGTGCATTGGCTACATGACAGTTTACTTAATATCCAGATGGAAACAAAACGGTTGTGAGGCATGAAAAAAAATAACTTTTTAAATACATTACTGGAATACTAGTCAAAATCAAATATATAAAAAAACCACGCTTCTCCTTGCACTGCAGTTCTAATTACAACTTATATTCAGATTTATAAAAGTACCAAGTAACATGCTGAAAGTAGAAAACTCTGTGGATACCCCACTTGTAAAAATGTTTCTTATCCAAAAAAGACCTGCTGGCTGACAACTATCTGTTTCATGGGGAAAACATGATCAAAGTAAAAAATGAACAGCAAACAAGACACAAGCTCAAGATAAATTGGGAGCTAAAATTCCTTGTAAAACATCAGAGTTATAGTAAGGTACACTCTTACTTTAGATTTATTGACGATTTATTCTTTTTGTCAACAGGCTCGTATGAGGAATTTATGAATATGGTAAAAGATATGAATAACACCACTAATTTTTTAGAATTTAAAGTTAGTGGGTTTGGTGAAAACATTTCATATTTGGATGTGCAATTAAGTTTAGATAAGGAAAACAACACATTCAATAGCAGAATATTTAGGAAAGAAATATTTGCAAATCAATATCTACATAAGGAAAGCCTGCATCCACAACATATGAAGAAGGGAGTCGTCAAAGGTCAAATCATTCGTCTAAGTAGACTCACAACAGATAATAACACCTTTCTAAATGAAATCACATTTTTAAGACCATTGTTCCTCCATAGAGGATATGGTGTAGAGTGGATAAAAAAGATAGAACAGGAAATTATATCTTTAAGGCAGGGAATAGCTAAACCTATTCTTTTGTCAAAGGATATTTGTATAAGTTCCGTTTCAGAGAATTTGGAAGTCAAGAACAATTATTACATCTCATTTCCTTTACCCATAGTTAATGAAATGTGGTTTATAAGAGACATTATAGAAAACAATTAGAAAGTTTTGTTGGGTAACAAGGAATTGGCTGCAAAAATAGGTGTGATACCTAAATTCACATATAAAACGGTGGTTAACATAAAATCTATGTTAGAAGTTGACAATAGTAAACATCATGACAATACTAGAACAGTTAGTACTAAGAGGGGTACTTATGCTTGTAAAAACTGCAAACAATGTAGATTTATCAGCAATAGTTCCTTTGTGACTGTAAAGTCTTTGAATTATACTGTATGGGCTAAAGGATATTTCAATTGCAATACAGAATTTGTAGTATATATTGCTTGTTGTGTGTCCTGCAACCATTACTACATAGGAAAAACAAAAAGGGCTTTGAAATGCAGGATTTATGAGCATAATTTAGCTATTAAAAACAAATATAAGTTTAATTCATTGGCAAAACATGCTGCAGTATGTCCAGAATTCAAGAAATTTGAATTTTCAGTGTTAGAAAAAGTTAATGAAGTGGTGTTTGGAGGGGATTTAAATAACATTCTGGAATGCAAAGAAACACTATGGCAACTTTGTTTAGCTGCTGACAAGTTACCAGGACTCAATGGGTCTATAAATTTAAAATGTTTTTTTATTAAACAGGTAACTTCTGAGATGGATTAGAATATGTATATTACATGTATGTGGTTATTTGTATTTGAAGAAGTGTGTGTACATTTATATATATATATATATATTTTTTAATTTTTAATTTTCAACAATCCATTTTTCATATCATTTTAGATTAATAAGTTGACATTAGTGTATTAGTTAGATCATTAAGGACATTTTTTTTTAATTGTCTGACGTCATTTCCTGTATTTATAGTACATAAGGGAGCTTGGGTAGGAATGTATGTTTGTTTTCTGAAGAAGTTCACGTATTAAATTGAGTGAATGAAAGCGCTAAAACTTGTGGTTGAATTCATCTCTTGTTTGACTGGATACATGCCTGGATTCACTTTTTAGTTACTATAAGCTTAAGATAAATTGCTTAAAGGATTACTGCAAAGATTATGGACCACTCATGATAGATTGGCATTTTGTTTAGTTTACGGGTAAAGCCTGCAAAAATGACTGCAAATCTTCAACAAATGTAATGAGCTTCTGAAAATACTGTAATCCTGTCCTTTATTACAAATACTGTCATATGCATTTCAATACCTAAGGCTTGTACATGATCTAGTTATGTAAATATTCTCTGCATGGCAACAACAAAATGGCTTTCAGTGTTGGTAATTATTTAACAGTATGCTTATTAAAGGTTACTTGCATCTTACAATCTTACTTAAACAAAAAGCAACAGAGCACTGCGACAGCATGCATTTTCTGAATAATAAGCATAAATCAACAGTATAAAAATATGACAGAAAACCATAACATTCTGCAAAATCAAAGACAGATGAAAAGCCACTGTTGTACTTGTTTCTACCTTGGATGGGGGAATACTCTGCATATTTACACTGCATAACTGCTCCTTACCTTGCTTGGACACATCCAGAGTCACTACATGGGGGAGTGGGGTGCAATAAGTATGTCCCAATTTGAAATGTTTCAGGCTGATGGTGATGGCTCTGACACTCGTACCTCTCAACCTCAGAGCAAGAAATCTGGACAAAGCCATACATAGAAGCGGGACACAGGTTCAAAAATAAGGACAATTTTTAAATATTGCTCTTATAAACTTAGAAAAGTAATAGAATAGTTGTAGGTCTTGCATTAGTATGAAATTTCTGAAGGGTATGAAATCTGAAACTCAAATGTCTGCCATTATTTTCTAACTTTAATCTTTATAATCATTTACCACTAATTTGGCAGAAAACCACAATTTTATGAAAAACAGACAAAAATGTGATGCAAAAATATAAAATTGCCACACAATACAGCTGGGAACCTGTCAAAGAAGGGACACCTTTTTAATGTTAGTATTGTTAACTTGAGCAGCTGACAAAATAAGAGCATCTACATGCATTTCTGAAATAAAAGTAATCTATAACTCTGATCATTACAGTTATTTATAATTGTAAACCCTCCACGTTATTCTTCCAAAATTGCCATTTTGCGGAGGGGTTATTAGGGGGAGAGCAACATTTTGAGCCAAAATTGGGGACAGTTGAGAGGTTTGGATATTCCTAATTCTATAAAGCGATTTATTTGCATGTACCTCTCAACCTCTTAATGCAGGAACTCTGGACAAGGCCAAATAAATATATTGGGGGAACATACAAACAGTACTAAAAATTGCTCTTGTATAAACTTAAGACAGTTGATAGAATAACAGGTCTTGCTTTAGTATGCATTTTTCTGAAGGTTATAACATTTGAAACTCAATGTCGGTCATTATTTAGTGACTTCATTCCTAAATGATTTGCCAGAAAACCACAAATTTTATGAGGAACAAACCAAAAATAAGAAGCAAAAATCTATTCATTCTGCAAAAATCTGGACAGTTGAGAGGTATAGTTCAGCTGAGGCTGTCTGTGTTTTACTGCCCTTCCCCCCTCATAAATCATGATCGAATGAAGCCTCCCCCCTGCAGCCATTCCAATGTCCCATTCCTTGGTTATTTCACCCATTTACCATAAACACTGTAATGCACATACTGCTTTACTTCTGCGATGATTTGGATTTCATTTGAACGTTTTATTTTGCATTTTACAGCACAAACCGTAATAGATATCAGCTAAGCAAAGCAATGCAATCTCACAATGAAAATAGACTTGACATTAAAACTTCTCTGCCCTTGAAACTCACATTCATTGAAACAGCATTGAAACCCACATTCAAAGAAAATACATTTTGCCAGTGGCAGATAAAGATTAACTTTGGGCTGTTTTCAAATCATAGGCCCCTTGAATATGAAACATACACGTGTTCTTTTATACACCTTCCTGATTGTATTAAATTATATTCCTTGTACAATACAGTACAGTTGTTAGACAGCATTTAAAATTTATTGGTTTGAGCATTTTTCCAGTAAACAATGAAACAAAATGCATGCACCAATAATGACAAAACTGCCCAATTCGGAACATTTCCATCATAAAAGTCTACTCAAACTTGCATTTCCATCATAAAAGTCTACTCAAACTTCTACAGTCCACCAGTATCAGTAAATATGCACAATCACTGAAGAAGTAAAAGTCATCTAAATTCCACATTAAAGAAATCTGTAACTAATGAAGAGGTTGCTGCTAGCAAACAACTTTATATGTCATTGTTTCATCTACAAATAAAGTGGTTGTTGCCCTTGAGGAATAAATTGCCCATGTTGCATTAAAAATGATAAGTTAGTAATATCGCAGTAGGGAATGGATGGCAAACTGATAACAGGTTCATAGTTACTAGGTATCGTCACCAAAAAGGACTGCAGCATCCACCCCATTTACAACACAGTACAGTATCAGCAATGCATCTACCTACTGTGGGAGTAGAAGCCACAGCCTTCTGCATCAAAAGCAAGTACACTACCTGTTGTGCTATTAACAATGCAAGTAGACTCACCATAAGCAGTACTAAACTTTTGTTCCCCTGCAGCTCTCAGCTCCTTGCAAAATCCACTCAACACTCTGCTGTATCTCTGAGCTTTGCAGCACAACAAATCTGGAAAAAGTCAAAATTTATTGGGGGGGGGGGCAAAAGCCCAAAAACCATGGACACATTTTAAACATTGCTTGTATAACGTTGGAAAGTTGCTACAATAAAATGCTGTGTTACCACCATACATTTCACTGCCAAGTCTTGAACCCAGGGGAACCCTGTGCAAAACAGTCAGAGCAACATACCACTATGCCAAATCAGCTGTTTTGTGAAAGAGAGGAAGACTGAAACTTAAATGACTACTATTTAGTGAATTCAGTTCTTAACTTAGCTGTCAACCTCTTAGCACAAAACACCTGAACAAAGCCAATAATGGGGGAATACAGCCCCCAAACATATTCAGCAAATTCAGTTCTCAACATACCTCTCAACCTCTTAGCAAAAAACACATGGACAAAGCCAGTAATGGGGGAATACAGCCCCCAAACGTATTCAGTGAATTCAGTTCTCACCATAGCTGTCAACCTTAGCACAAAAAAAACTGGATGAAGCCAATAATGGGAGAATACAGTCCAAAAATAAGGACAAATTTCAAATATCCATCTTATAAACTTTCTGAAGAATATGAAGTCTGAAATTCAAATGCCTGTCATTTTTATTTAACATTTGTTAACCAGGAAAGTCTGACTTGGAACAAAAGGCAATTTTCAGCAGAGCAGGGAGAAACACTGACATAGTCACAAAAGGAAAAAAGCATCAGAGCTAACAGCTGAGAGAGTGGCCTAATGGTTAAGGTGTTTGCCTTGCAAACACAAGGTGCAGGGTTTGAGTCTCACAAGGGATAATTGGCTAAGCTTAAAATGGCTCGCAAGGGCAGTTAGCTTCGTACTAATCTATGAATCTTGGAGAAAGTAGAACAGAGCCCTAGAGGGGGCCCATGACACATTTTCTATGAATCAGTCAACTGTAAAGGAGTGGCTTGAGCAAAAAACAATATAATAAAAAAAAAGAGCTTAGCCAAACCACCACAGCTGAATAAAGTATTATGCACGACCACTTAATGATGCATAAGAAACACACTTTATTAGAGAGCTCCACAAAGTAAGTGCTTTCACCATCTCAATAATCGCTTCATCAGACTACATTCAAACAAAAATACACTCACTTATAAATACATTTCAATCAACAATCAATCAATCATACAATTAGACAATAATTAAATGATTAGGCAAGAATAGAAACACTCTGTAAAAACTTTATAAGGACTATAAAAAACTTAAAAGTGTATGTAAATGTTTCAAGCTCCTTGGTTTAAGGAAAGGCTTAAGCAAACCCGTTTCATTAATATCAGGTGAGCTATATGCATTCAACCTAAGAATCCACCTTTGTTCTGCAACTTCAGTGTGATTCTTAATATCACCCTGTCTCATGCCTTCATGCAAGATCTCCAGGACAAAGAATGTAAGGGAATGTGAGCTACCTTTATCCTCTATGTGTTTAAACAAAGCACTTACTACCTTTTGGTTAACAATATCTCTGCAATACTCTTGTATGCGTTCTTTGAGCATACGATTTGTTTTCCCCACATAATAAGTATTGCAGGATATGCAGAAGGCAAAATATACTATATGTCTAATTCTACAATCAGCATAATGTGCCACTTCTATCTCAAAATGTGGATCGGAATGGGTGTATTTAATACAGGAATGTGCATATCTGCAGTCAGTACAATTTCTAGACATATATGTACCCTTCCTCTGTGAAGTATTACCTTGTACATTTTGTCTTTCCCTATAGCATAGCTGGCGTTTAAGGCTCTTTTTATTCTTAAATGCAAAATTAGGGGTATCATCCAACAACCCATCAAGATCTTCTATAGTTTTCAAAATATTCCAATTACATCTAAAAACCTCACAAAAGGTATCAATATCACCACTGTACGTAATTAGAAATCTGAGTTTATTGTAATTTCTATTGCGCTCTTGTGGTGTATGACCTATTCTCTCAGAGAAGAACAGTTTACCTCTAGACGTTTCTCAGCCATTAGTTCTGATACATATTTATCAAACATCTTTCCAGAGTAACCTCTTTGCATAAAGTCATTCCCTAAGTTGTCAAGGGCTATCTGAAGTTGAGCCTCATCATTGTGGAGTCACATTAGCCTAAGGATTTGTCCTTTCACCACATTGTTGCCTACAAATCTGGGATGCATACTGACTCTGTGTAACAGTGCATTTCTTCTAGTGGGTTTTCTATACATACTTGTCTGAATTCTTAACATTTCAGATTTCTTAAGTTTAACATCTAGGAAATCTGTTTTCTCAAATAATATTTTGCTAGAAAACTTTAATAAATAAGTAGTACCATGTAAAAATTCAGTGAATGCATTTAACTCATATGTACCTATCCACAGAAAAAACATATCATCCACCAATCGAGTATACCATTTCACATGTTTTTTAAAAAAACTTCATTAACTAAGAATGAGTTACATTCCCATTCAACAAGGGCCAAGTTGAAGTAGCTGTTGGCACAAGGAGTGCCCATCGCTACACCAATCTTCTGTAAATATAGGTCATCCCTAAAGCAAAAAACATTATTCTCTAAGATAATTTCTAGGAGTGAACACAGCAGATTAATTTTATCATCAGAGTAGAAACACTTAGCATGCAATAAATGTCTAACATTCTCAACCCCCCAGGTATTAGGGATAATCGTAAATAATGATGTAATGTCCATAGTTACTAACAAATAATTTCCTCTAACTTTCTTAATTTCATCATAAAGTTTTTCTAAGAACATACAAGTGTCCTTGAGTACACTATTGCACGTCTCAAGGACTGGATGTAAACACTTTTCAACATAAATGGACAGGGGCTCAGTTATCCAGCCTCTGTAGAAACAATAGGTCTCAATGGAGGGGTACACAAGTTTTTATGCACTTTTGGTAGCCCATATATAGTGGGGTATAATGGTGTATCCACAGCTTTTGTTGTGTCTTTCAGCTTTTCGTGGTTAGGGGTCGCCACAGCGGAACTCCGGTCTGCTAATGATTGGTAGTTGATTTTTTCATGCCGAGTTACCAGCCCTGATGCACAACCTTCAACAAAGGTACGCCCATTCAGGCATGTCTCCACGCAGAAGACGCTATAGCTGAGAATCGAATCGGACAGCGTCTTACTGTGAGGCGACAACGCTACTGCAGCATCCACAGTAAAATACTTAAAAAAGTTCTTCAGATATTCTCCCTTCAACCAGTAGGTCAAAGATCATGATAGACACTCTATCCATAATGGCTTTAGCTTGTATTGAAGTGACCTTATGATGGGTACAATTGTCATTCAGTAACAAGGACATCTGTGAAAAATATAGATATTTATTGAGCACCACTACCCCTCCGCCTTTGTCAGCAGGTTTTATCTCAATAGAATGTAAATGTTTCAATTCATACAAAGCACTATTTTTGGCTTTATTTAGATTATAATAATTACATTGAGTCCCCTCTTCAAAAATGTGTCTTCAGCCTTCAGATCTCTAACAAACTTCATCACGTATGGGTTGATCTGTAAAACTGAAATGCTAAAGTTCAAGTTTAGCTTTATGATGATATATAAAAAAATGAAATAGAATTATTGAGGCAGACAATAATCTTTGAATAACCTCATTAATAGTTTACTTCCTTACATGGTTATAAAATAGCAACCATTTTTTTTTAACCTGGAACTAGAATACTTCTGCATAAATGTTATAGTTCATAGTTTAATATTTACCTGAGTTCAGGACAGAGCCCATGCTAGAATACATATTCCAAATTTACAGACTATGCAACATGGCTAAACTAAGACTCTAGTGATGTCTTCAAAGTATTTATATAGTTGGAGATAGGCATATGAATTGGGAGTTTATTCTATAAACAAGCAATGCTGTAATAAGCAAATTTGAAATGTCTTACAGTACAAGAACCAAGATGGTAACAAAGATTACTGTCTCTTAATGATCATTCCAAATAAATTAGCCCCATTTCATTTTGCACCACATCAATCTTTTAAACAAAGTTTTATCTCTCACCCACTTTCTAGCAGCTCTTCTCTCCCTTCACTTCCTCCAGATATAATCATTTTATTTTTCCTGGTCTGCTATCCTGTCCATCTTCCTTTACACCATCTCCTGTTCCACTACTGAAAATCTTACTTACTATCCTACCAAAGTATATATCCTTCAAATACTCATTTGTAATTTGCAAATATCTTTATCTATTGGCTTTTTACACATACTCTCTCTTCTCATGTGAATATATACATATATATATATATATATATATATATATATATATAAGTATATGTATATACATTCCTTTACACATTCCTTTCTTTAGTTACCAGTCTTTACTCTCTCATTTCTGACATTTTTGTCAACAACTTAGGTTCACCATGACATTTTCATATGATCGAGTAGAGTATCTGGATGTATATATACAGAGATTGGATAATGGCCTTGTGAACACTGGTGTTTTTCACAAGACCTATTATAGGAATGCCTTGTTGTTTAGATCTAGCATGCACCCTCAGCATATTTTCTTGAATTTGATCAAGGGTCAAGGCATGAGGGCATCTAGGTTAAATCCTACCATCACAGGGTTCCAAGAAGAAATTGAAGACCTAACCTTAAGACTTGGCAGTAGAGGTTATACCACTGATGAGATTGACAGGAACCTTTCCAAAATGGGTGTTAAGAGAAAGTGTAGCTCAGCTCTATTATGGACCACAAGAAGATCCTATACAAGTAGTTGATACTACAGTCAGTAATAACTATCTGAGGATACCCATGTTCTATTCTAGTGATTTTTAAAGAAGTTAAAGAAGTATTTAAGAAGAACTGGTCCCTTTTGACAGTAGATCCTTCTACATGTGATTTGGTGGGTCAAAGTCCGAGATTCCTATATAAGAATAAGAAAAACCTTAAGAGACTACTGTCTTATAGTAGAAACCCTCAGAGGAACAGAAGATCAGATGACTTTTACCAAACCATGTGGTAGATGCAATTTCTGTCCTTTCATTCATAGTTCCAATGTTTTCACACATCCGGATTTGGATAGGGAATTTTATTTCAGAGCAGCGACAGATTGCTCAACTTCCAATGTTGTCTATTTAGTGGTGTGCGAATGCTGCCACTGTTTTTATGTGGGGAAGACCAATAGACCCTTTAGGGACAGAATAAGGGAACATCTTTACGGCATTAGGATTCAATCTGAACATAATGCCCTTTCCAAACATATTAAGACATCAGGTGACTCGCATAAGTTTGGATTTAGGGTCATTGAGGTTGTTACTCCACACATTCGTGAGAGGGACATTAGGAATCATACTGAGAACAGGGAAACTCACTGGATTATTACCCTTAGAGCAGACAGAGGGAGAGGGCTAAATGAAAGGGCATCCATCAAACCCTTGCTTAAAGCACGTAGAATCAGCAAGCATTAAATTTAGGTTTGGTCCCTGATTTTTAGTATCATTTTTAACATGATAATGCTCTTTTAGGACAGATGCATGTTTGGCAAATTATGTTTTAAAGATAACACATAGTTTTGTATGCTGTATATATACCTTTTGAGACAGTACTGTATATTATTTAGTTGTGCATTTTTATTACATAGTTTTACTACACAGCCTCAATGTGAAGAACTCTTGTTTTGTTTTATTATAAGCATACCTCTAACATCGGATATATCACTTTAAATATTTTGATACTTTGTAACATCACATGCTTTCAAGTTGAATTGATGGTTAATTCCGATTGGTTAAGCGTTTTTGAAAAGTATTATAAATGTATTACATAGTTGCTTATTTGGTTGAAGGTCTGATGAAGCTATTTTAGCGAAAGCGCTTACCTACTGTTTTATTTTTATAATAAATACGTTCTTGTTTTAATAGAAGAAGTTGTGCCTGGTTACCTCGCTTCTATCATTTTTATGAATCATTGACTTTTTATTTTCTTGGCCACCAGGTATTTGTCCCTTGGTGTGCGGACTATCTTGTTTATTAACTTCTTAATAATCGTTTTCCTCAACTAACAACTGTCTCATTTGAATCTATGCATTTTCCTTGCTTATCTCATCTATGCTTACAGGTCGCTCTCTCTCTGCACTTCTAATTTAAACAAATTATGCTTAGTTCTCTCAATAGACAATTTTACAATTTTTTTGATTACTCTGAATTATATCTTATAGTATTATATTTGTAAAAATGACAACCTTTTCAAGTCTGTTCTATCATATTGTACTTGTAATAATGTCAGTCCTTATTAAATCTTAATTTCCCCTGGGTCTCCATTGAAAACAAGTTATTGCCCAGTCAGACTTTCCTGGCAAACAAATGTCAGTAAGTGGGTAAATAAATGAAAACATACATAAATAAATGAACTCCAACCTAAGCAAAATTCTTAATGCCTCATTATTATAAAGCTTTGAATCCAAATCACAGTCCATCTTGAAAACTAGTAAAGTATATGAGTTGAAGTCTGTCAGAAAAGATCATGGGCTGGATTTACGAAAGCTTGTACGGCGTGCAAGAAGAGTGTAGGAGCTCGCGCCGGCAATATGTCTGCCGTGCCATCCAGGTACAGCCGGCAGGGACGTGCACGAGAGCTGCTAAAGCTACACTTGCACGGACAGCATCATGGTATGCAAATTACCTCATTTGCTAGTGAAAACCATGCAAATGAGGTAAATTTGCAATCCAGAAAACACTAACCTGTCCATGGAAGATTAGTGTTAGCTGCAAAAATGTACTCCGTTGGTAATGGAGTACAGTTTTGCAAATAGCTAAACGGAGCTATGACAGCTCCAAATAAAGGATGCATACAGTTGAGGAAGCATGCCAATGGCCAAATATAAGGCCATTGGCATTTATAAATGTTTAAAAATATAAAAATATAACTTTTTTCCCCCGATCTCCGATGTTTAAGCATAGCGCATCACCAAGCAAACGTGTGGTGCTTATAAAAACAAGAAAATAATTTTAAAAAAGCCAAAAATAGGCATTTTCACTAAAAAGCTGATTCTGCCATGCAGGTGAATGGCAGGATGAAGACAACATGGCCACTGAGTAGTGGTTGCTAAGGGGGGAAGCTCAGTGTGAGAGATGTAACCATGCATTAGTAGGCAATCCTATGCAAATGAGGATAAGGATAGTGAATCCCAATTTTCCCCAGCATGTCACAAGAGTGTAAGACTAGGAGTAGGTGAGTAGTAGAGTAGAATATAGGTAATATCATGAGGGTGTGTGTCAGACAGGCTGTAAGCTAATTGGAGCACAGTGGCTTATGTTTGCTTTGAGTTGCTCAGGGTTGCAAGAGGCATGCCTACAGTTGTCCTATTTGAAAACCTCAAACCAAAGGTGCACAATGTTAAAAGATAGGAAACTCCTTGCAAACATGCACACAGTGTGTGCGCGTGTTTGTGCGGTGCTTCTCCCGAGCGGTAACAGAAAGGCAAAGGAAGGAAAAGAAGTAGTAGGAAGTTAACCAAGAAGAACTAGCAGAGCTGCCAGGTGAAATATATCAGAATCAGCCAATTACACAGGCAGCAGACTAGTCCAGCCCAGTCCAGCACTTTAAACTCTGCAAACAGCATTCCCCCTGTTTTTTCCCCAAGAAATCTGCAACACTGCAGTATACAAATAGGGAAAGCTTAAAAAGCTTAAGTCAGACAAAATGTTAGGGGCTGCTCTTGCTATCATAAATCAACATGTGCAAAATGCTGAGGGTGGTGATGTTGTGAATGCTGCTGAGCAACCCACAGTGAGGAGATGGAGAAGAGTGTACAGACCCAGGGTAATCTACCAGGGGCTACATGAGCTGGAGATAGTGGAGTGCTATAGGGTGAACAGAGACCTCCTACAGCAAATTGTTGAGCTGTGCCAGCCACACCTCACACACACAACCAACAGAGGGGAACCCATCCCAGTGGATATCAAGGTATGTGTTGGCCTAAAAATACTAGCTGCAGGTACCTTCCAAAGACCAACTGGTGATATGATGGGGATTTCACAGGCATCAGCATCCAGGGTACTCCACCAGTTCCTGGATGCCACGTCAGCACGTCGGTGACCACGTATATTTCCCCAATTCCCATGAGGCATTGGCCAGCAATATGCATCTTTTCCACCAAATAGCAGAATACTCTGAGGTAGTGGGTGCAATAGACTGCACGTACATATGCATCAAAGCAAAACCCGGTGAGCGGGGTAGGGTCTACATCAACCGCAAGGCCTCCCCCTCCATCAACTGCCAGGTTGTGTGTGATGCCCAGGGAATAATAATGAATGTGTGTGTGCTGGCTGCCCTGGAAGCTATCACAATTCCCACATCTGGCATCTGACACAGCTGCATCAGAGATTTCCCAATGGGGACATCCCTGATGGTCACCTAGTGGGGGATGATGGATACGCACTGGAGCCGTGGCTGATGACACCCATCAGAAATGCACACACACCTGAACAAGAACTCCATAATGAGGCACACGCACAAACAAGAAACATAATTGAGTGTGTGTTTGGGATGCTCTAGCCATGATTCTGGTGCCTGGACACATCTGGTGGAGCCTTGCAGTACTCACCAACTACATGTACCCAAATTGTTATGGTATGTGCCATGCTACACAATATGATCCTGTGGAAACAGCTGCAGCAGGAACAGCATGGGGCAGGGCCAAACAACCCCCCACCATTGCCAAGGCCTGCACAGGCACAGCGTGACTCAGAGGAGGAACAATCTGAGCCTGCCCCAGTAGGCAGCAGGAGATGTGCCCAGTATGCCCTGGCATTGGCAAAGAGGCAATGCATAGCACATACACTGACTCAGTAGGAACCCTGGAAATGACACCTCTCTCTGACTTGCACATAAAGTAAAAGGGATGCCTAACTTGACACTACCTCTTTTCAAACATGTATAGGGGTCTGAAGAAGTTTATGATTTGACATAAACGAAAAGCGCTTTACTTTTATTTGTGGTCTCGAGTGTGCCATCTTTCAACTGTTCCAGCACTTCGTGGTTTTTTGATGTATAGGGAGTGTACTATGTGCAACTGACATAGGCAGCCCTGCAACACCACCTGAGGCATGAGTGCCCTATTTTAAGCAATATAAAGCACTGCTAAGCACATTTTACCAGTATTGAGCATATTTAAATCCAATTGCGCGTAGCTGCGCACTGCGCTAACCAGCGCTACATCAGACAACGTTGGGCAATGATGGGCAATGTTGGGTAAACACGCTCACACCTGCTTTACTGTTCCTTAACCAGTCAGGTCTACCCAGCAGGAAAATAAAAAGCAGTGACAGGGCTCAAACTCAGGATACTGTGCACTATAGTCACAGTACTGAATCACTAAGCCATGACAGAATTTCACTAGCACAGACACAACTTAAGTCACTCACACATACCAGTTGGGGGGTCACATACCTAACAGTCACAGCCAGCAGGACAATTGTAGACAAACACAAACACAAACAAATGCTGTATCATGCCCTCTGAAGAGGCATATGAGTAACCTCCCCCCAGGCCTATGCAGACAGATAACAGCAGGCCAGGCAGTGTGATGTGGGTTGGGTAGGCTATGAAGTCACAAACTAATATGCGTGTAATTGGAAGCTAAGGTCTGTAGTACAGTGGTATGCCTCAAGCCAGTATGATAGGCAAAAGTACAGACTGAAATGGAGTACCTGACATAGCAGTGCAGGCCTAACAAATGTGTATGTGTCAGGTGTACCTCTCATCCTATGTACACTCACAGTAGCAATCAGGTGTCGTCCCCCCGGGAGAAATGTACAAATAATAGCTGTCCCCCCGTATGTAGAAATGTTGATAAGTCTATGCAAATTGACTCATGGAAGCCCTGCAGGCACAGCGTGCTTCCTGTCGATGTACAACACAAAGGTGAACCCTGAAGTAAAAACCAACTTGATTTTTCACACACACATATAATATATATGCCCATAGTGGGCATGCTTACACACTTAAACAAATTTAGCAAATTTCAGTCAGCAACATACTGAAAGGTCATACTGGGCATGCTCACACACACAAATGAAGCAAATGTCAGTCAACAACATACTGAAAGGTCATACTGGGCATGCTCACACACAAACAAATGATGCAAATTTCAGTCAACAACATACTAAAAGGTCATACTAAGCATGCTTACACACTTAGGCCATGTCTGAGTACAGCAGTGGGCCACACATATCTGGCAGATGCAGTTCTTACTCCAGACACGTCACTATTCACCAGTCCTGCCTTGTGCACACAGTGAAATGAAAACAGACCCATATAATATATTGGACCCCTGTCATAATCAAACTATGTAATACAAGTACTTAAGTTGTTCAAAGAAAGTGAAAATCCAAAGAAGATCAATAAATCTCCAATCAGTATCATCAAGAAACAATGAGCACTCCTAACATTATCCAAGCCATGTTCTGCCAAAAATATTGCCAAAGAGTCCATAGAGAACCATGAAGCGTTCTTTAGCTACGTCATAAATATCAGTGTAAACTCATATATGTTCTGAGTCAGTGCAAAGTGTAAATGAATACATGTACATGACTGACATTGCCAACATCTTGTCAGACAGGTTCATACATATTTACCCACCTCTCACTGACAAAAGGGCCCATTACCATACTTGGAGATTGTGAAAAGCCAGAAATCACATATACAATGGTTAAACAGCTCTATCCAAACCTAAAAACACTGTGTCTATGGGATGACATGATGTCCCTGGCTGTGTCATATGTGAACTCCAAAACAAACAGACCCTGCACCTGAACAGTCTGTTGAGACTCACCCTCTGTACAGGATAAGAAACTGTTGAATGGGTTACAGCAATGTTTGGCACACTCCACAAGTGTTGGTGCACAACAGACCATGGGAACTATTGTCTTATAAGCTTAATAAGCCTGATCTGCAAGGCCATGGAGTCCATCATTATGGAACTCATAAACAGAGCTATTGGGAGCCTACAAACACCCAACCCTACCCATTTTGGTTTGGTCAGGGGCAGATCATGATCCCTAAACCTGCTAGACAGTTTTCAAGGCAGTTACCCAGGACATACATCAATGAAATGAGCTCCACACGGCCTACATAGACCTTGAAAAGCCCTTTTCCAACATCCCACACACATGTCATATCCATAAAATCAACAACCTGTGCATAAACACGTATGTCATCTGATGGATTGCCAACTGGGGCACAGATCCCACAAGGTAAGAATTGGGGTCTCCCTGTTGGACTTTAAGCTGGTAACAACTTTTGTCCCCTATGGCTCAGTCCTGGGATCCCTCCTGTCTTGGGTATATTTTTCAGAAATACAGTCAAACACATGAGGGCTATAGTTAGCAAAGTTTGTGGATGACTGCAAATAGGTTGCCATAATAGACTTCAACAAACTTCAGTGTTTGTTTCAGACTTTAATTAACTTTAGTTTTGTTAGCACTGTTGCTAACAATGAAGCCTTTTATTTCTTGAATTATTGATTACTTAGTTTGCTAGAAGAGGTAGAAATTTGTTGCAAATATATGTAACATGCATTTTGCATTTTAAATCACAACTTGTTTACCACAGTGAGCAATGTCTCTTTAAGTTAATTGAGTGTAACTTGTGTGGCTTACAGCACCCACTTTTTTATTTAGTATTTAATGATGAAGTTTTTATGACATTTTTTATCTGAAGAAGTCCTGTTAGTGAGCAGGACAAAAAGCGCTTTATTTTTATTGTTGGTTTGCAGTTTGTGTGTACTTTTTAGTACCTTGTGAGTGTTTGCTTCTGGATTAAACAGCGTTGGTTTGCTTACTACTCTCATTGCCTTCTTCACTAGTTCGTTGTCTTTACCTCCAGCATTTTGTTCGTGTTTGTTTTCCATGGCTTCTGAGAGTTCCTGTAGTACACCAGCTTTGTCACCACCACCAGCTTCTCAACCAGAGAGTATGGGTTATTTAACCCAGCTCATTGAGCAACTTTCTCAATGCGTTGAACAACTGCAAAACTGCATGGATGCCACACCTTCTTTTCCTCCAACTATGCCTTCTACTACTCGAAACAATTCCAGTTGAGGAGATGCTAATAGAATGGAGGCTTGCCTACCTATTAACAACACAACAGTGCCTGCACTTAGTAATGGTTCAAATTCCAGTGAACCAGGTAGCAGCTTAGTAAACAAAGGACCAAATGGTCTCACAAGCTCTTTTTGTGGACCACATTGTGTTAACTGTTTTGCCAAAACTAATACTGCAGTACCAGCCACTTCCACTGTAGTAGTTCCAGGCACTTATTTTATTTTATTTATTTATTTATCATTTGTTGACCGGAAAGTCTGACTAGGTTCCACAGAGCCTGTTTTCAGTGGAGGCCTGGGGAGAAACACTCCATATGCATGTCTTTGGAATGTGGGAGGAAACCGGAGTACCCAGAGGAAACCCACGCGAACACAGGGAGAACATGCAAGCTCCACACAGAAGGCACCCCAGCCAAGAATTGAACTGGAGAACCTCTTGCTGTGAGGTGACAATGTTAACCACTGCACCACTGCGCCGCCCAAATAGCTGAGCATGTAGCCATTAACATTTTGAATGGGGGACCGAATGGTCACACGAGTGTAATGGCTTTACCTAACCCTTCAGTCACCGTCATTAACAGGAATACATCAGAGCGGACGCATTCACCGAACTTTCAAACATCTAGGAATGTGGATTTAAACGCCATTCCTTCTTTCAACCAGTGGCTTAAAGAACCGATGCAGCTCATGAACACACAACCCATCCAGGTTCAAAACCATGTTACTGAAGGCACAGGTAATATCTCCTTTTTGCTTCACCATTTGTACAAAATTTTGTTTAAATATAAAAAACTTTTACTGGAAGTGGCGTATCTTCGTCAATGTATTATTGAAAGTATTGTGCCTAAGGGCTTAAGAATTTGTCAGTACCCTACAGGTTTATCAGCTGGGTCTGTGTTTCACCAAGAACTTGTTTCTATGTTTAACAAACAAGGGTTAGACTTGTTTAATTTAATGGTCAAACATTACCAAATAACTATTGACCAATTACTTGAGGAAACAACAGCCTTAGACAGCAGTATTAAACAACATCCTGACTTTGGGCATTATATGTTTGACTATGACAGAATTTTTGTTAGTATTGATCAACATTTAATTAAACTAAGAGAAGTTAGGATGAAAAAGCTTAACAGAAACCGTACAGCTTATAAAGAAGGCATTGCTTATCCTCAACCTCCACCTTCACAAGTTTTTAAAACTAACTACGGTCAAATTAATAGTATTCAAAATACACAAGTTGGAAATCAACATGTTTTGTGCAGTTCACAGACTACTCTGAATGTGCCCCAAGGGATACTGTTCCACGAGAAGTACTGCCAGTCCAAAACACCCAAAATTTTCAAACCCAGCCTCTCAATACAACTTGAGATCGAAGGGCAAAAAAAACATAGTTCAACAGCAACAACAGAGCGAAGAACCGCAGGCACAGGAGATGAGTTTTCCACACATGAACACAACAGAACTTCCAAATTTCAAGCTTAAAGAAATTGTTTTGAATGTAGATAAGGACTTTAAAATCTACAACTATACAGACATTGTCATTGACCCAACCTTGGTCGAACTGTTAGCAAAGGGGAACACATTTGTTCCATCTAAAAGAGTTGACTTGGCAAAAATACTAATTGACTTAAAATTGCATGTCAGAAAGTTAAACCTGTCATTAATGTTTGGTGACAATGTAAACATACAGAGTAGCATTTTACATACATCTAGTACATTTTGCCCTCCTCTTCATCCTACATTGCTATTGTTTGAACAAATTTGTGAGCTGGACTTTTCCAACACATCTGTGTTAGATCTAATAACAAAAAGTTTCATCTCCCCCCTAACATTTCTAGAGAACAACACAATTTGTTCCACTTAATCCAACAGGCTCCTGTTCAGATTATGTCACCAGACAAGGGTGGTGGGTTAGTAGTGATGTACACTGACCACTACATTAACAAAATGGGAAAGATAGTTAATAGCCCTACTTACCAGCTCATATCACGTAATGAATTAAATTAAGCTTGTTCTAAAATTAAATCACACTTATACGAGACGTTTTTGGAAGCCAGGATTACTTCTGACCTTTTTAAGTACCTTAGCATGCCAGCCCCCAGAACTCCTATTCTTTTTGGTGTTCCCAAATTACACAAAAACATTGGTAATCCACCAATGAGACCATTAGTAGATGCAAGGTCTAGTCTAACGTACCCTTGGGCGAAATGGGTAGATGAAACCCTTAAAAAATATGTGACCCAGGAACAACAAATCTGTAAAGACTCTTGGTATTTTTGGCCCAAATTAACAATTTGGACTATAGTCATCCTTTGAATTTCTTAGCCATTGATGTCCAGGACCTTTACTCTTCAATCCCACATGAAGAAGGGATTTGAACAGACCAGTAGGCTACTGAGGGCCAAGGGAGCACCATCACAAGAAGTAAACATATTAGAGGAAATGTTGGACATTATTTTGTACAACAATTACATTACATTTAACAACAAACATTTCGTCCAAAAAACAGGAGTGGCAATGAGGTCCCCGTGTGGTGCTCGCTATGTAAATTTGGTCATGTCATCATGGCAGCATGAGTTTATTTTTAATAAACCTGATATAAAGAAACAGATCCATTTTTACACCTGCTTCCTTGACTAAGTCTTTATACTACTCAATGGTAACAGGGATGGTGCAATAATATTGGCAGATTATTTTAACAGTACAACTAGCTTCCTTTCTTTTGCATTTGTCTTTGACATGGACCAGATTTCTTACCTGGATGTTGATTTGAGCAAAGACGAAACAAACAATTCATATGTTACTAAAATCTATAGAAAACACACATATTCCAATTAGTTTCTCCATTACAGCAGCTGTCACCCTTGGCACCAGAAAAAATCTGTTGTCAAGGGACAATTTGTGAGAGCTGCACGTATGGTCACACTTGAGTCAGACTTTTTATATGAAAGTCAAAAACTGAAGGACATGTTCCTCAAAAGGGGTTACCCTGAGGACCTGACAGACACGATCTGTGATGAAGTCACCACTAAGAGAGAACAAGGCCTTTATAGGGCAATTCTTAGTTTGAGTCTCAATAATACTGGAAAAATTGATTTTAGTCATCCTGACAAATATGAATATTAGTCTGATTACCCCTTTTAGTAGTGATGCTAAGGAGATAAAGTACATCCTATACAAAAATTGGGAAATAATAAGAAGAGATGCCCATATTGCTGATAGGTTTGAAAACAGCCCTCTAATTACATACAAGTGTGGTACCAATTTGAAAAGTTTATTAGAGGTCAACAAACCAGCTTTAAATTAGAAATGTGGTATGTACAAATGCCAAATGTGCAATTATTGCAAGCACATGAGTACAGGCAAGGAGGTAATTATTAGAAACACTATTTACAAGACCCACTTTAGGTTTACTTGCCAGTCTAAATCTGTGGTCTATGTGGCCCAATGCTCAGGTTGTACCGCTTTCTATATCGGTAAAACCGATCGCAAGTTGAAAAAACGTGTTTACAAGCATTTGTATAAAATCAGAGATCAAAGCTTAGATAATGCTCTGGCAAGACACATAGTGTCATATCCACACCATTCTTTCTTATTTAGAGCCATTGACTCAGTGTTTGATGATAATAGAGGTGGACCTACATCTTTATTATTAGAACAACTGGAATTGTGTTGGCAACTTCGTACTGATCTTGTTTTAATCCGGGTTTGAATGAAGTACTATCTTTGGCATGTATACCTAAACTTAGGAATTTGAGATGCTAGTACACCATAAATGTTTATACACAACACCCTTGTTACCTTTTAGAGAAAAGAAAGTGTAACATTTAAACCTATGTCACCAGGCCTGCAATAGTATTATCTATTGTTATTATTTTATTGTTTTTCTTAGTTTTTTACACTTTGTCTTTGTACTACTTGTTTTTCTAGACCCTTGACATGTCTACTTGTTAGCGTTTAGGCGTTTAGTTGGTGTAACAGTAATGTGGCAACTGTTTGTTTCAGACTTCAACAAACTTCAGTATTTTTTCAGACTTTAATTAACTTTAGTTTTGTTAGCACTGTTGCTAACAATGAAGCCTTTTATTTCTTTAATTATTGATTACTTACTTTGCGAGAAGAGGTAGAAATTTGTTGCAAATATATGTAACATGCATTTTCCATTTTAAATCACAACTTGTGTACCACAGCATGCAATGTCTCTTTAAGTTAATTGAGTGTAACTTGTGTGGCTTACAATTCCCACTTTTTTATTTAGTATTTAATGATGAAGTTTTTATGACATTTTTTATCTGAAGAAGTCCTGCTATTGAGCAGGATGAAAAGCGCTTTATTTTTATTGTTGGTTTGCAGTTCGTGTGTACTTTTTAGTACCTTGTGAGTGTTTGCTTCTGGATTAAACATTGTTGGTTTGCTTACTACTCTCATTGCCTTCTTCACTAGTCCACTTAAAGAATTCTCAATCCCTCCGAGCTACACGTTCTAGGGACCTAAACCTTGTCACCACAATAAACAGAACATGCCGGAGGGATAGATTCCTGTCCCAGAGACTTCCCATACTCCGGAATAAACTACCTATCTATATAGAACAAAGCTCCTCATTAGCACTGTTCAAGAAAAATTTTGATGATTGGATGGGAAATAGGAAATTTCACCCCGGGGATCACTTCTGTGTCTCTGCTCAACAGTAGCACAGGAAAACAAATTTCTTGGGTGGCAAAAGCCAGGGTGCCTTTTTGGCTGGGCTTGTATAGGCCCAGGGCCGATAGCCTAGTACCTACCTATGAACCTTTGAGCCTTGCCTAAAAAAGGTAATATGAGGACAGCAAGAACCTTGGCCAGTATTCAGAAGCATAGGGGTGACAGTTGCAAAGCATCTGTAGCAAAGCAACGAGGCTTGTCTATCATGTCATCACAGGCAGACAGAGACTGGATCCTCTTTGAATGACACCAGAAGCTCAGCCAATTGTTGAAGTTTATCATCTTTCTGTTATATTGCAGTATCATGTAGGTGAAGGTAAGATGCTACTCAAGGTCAGGGTCATACCAGCCTGGGCTACATGATCATAGAGCTGCTATATATCTCTTGTCATGTTGTCCTGGAAGGTATGTCTCAGATCATTCACACTGACATGTAAAAAGAACATGTCATATATGTACCTGTTCTGGAGTGATGTAAGTGCCTGTGTTATGTGGCGGATCATAGTACCTGACAGACAACTGACAGTAACCTTCCCCTTGCCCAGCCGAGTGAGTGGAACATCTGTGTGCCTGACTATGGAGTCACCTATTACTAGTGTGTTGGGTATGTTGTTTTGCCTTAGGGCTTGTTCTGAGGCACACTGCTTTGGTGTATTATGTGTTTTTTGGCGTGTGCTTGGAGGTGCATGTTGCTTGCTTGTCTGCTTAGGAAGACGCTCTCTCTTTTTCAGATTAATATTTGTATTCTCAGAGTATGGTAATGTGTATTTATGTGTGTGTTTTGCTGGTGCTTATATTGTAGGTCTATGTGAGACTGTTGGTGTTGAGGTTGTATGACCCTACTCTTCTTGACTGTATTGTCCAGTATTGGGTTGACAGAGCTTAGCCACCGGTTTGACCCTGTGTGTGCCAGCATGTGGTGCATCAACCCATATATGATATGGTCATGGCCTATGCATACAATACACTCACAATACACCTAGTATGATAAGCCTGTTGAGGTTAGCAAATGTGAAAAAAAACCTTTGGGCAAACTGTCATCAAGTAATGTCTGTATTGGACCCTGTAACTCCATATTGCTTGCTGAAGTGTAAAGACATACTTAGTTTGGATTAAGAACCCCACACTTGCCAACTGTGTGTGTGTGTCTGTCTCTCCCTGGGGAGAAAGCAACCTTTTTGGAGACTACTCACACCCCTTAAAAGTGGTATACTCATCTTTGTCAAGTCTGATGATATCACCATCCTACAAATATACCTGTGGAAACATGAAACCCCAGTAATGTGTATAGCGCATCGTGTAAATGCGTACTGCTGTTGTATCATAACGTAGTTAGGTAGGGGTTTGATTCCTGCACTTGCCAACTGTGTGTTTTTCCCTGGGGAGGAGCAACCTTTTTGGAGACTACTCACACCCCTTAAAAGTGGTATACTCATCTTTGTCAAGTCTGATGATGTCACCATCCTACAAATATACCTGTGGAAAAGTGAAATCTCAGTAATGTGTAAAGTACGTCATGTAAATGCATACTACTGTAATATAATGCAGTGAGGTAGGGGTTTGATTCCTGCACTTGCAGACTGTTTGTGTGTGAGTCTCTTTGAGAAGAGCAACCTTTTTGGAGATTACTCACACCCCTTAAAAGTGGTATACTCATCTTTGTCAAGTCTGATGATGTCACCATCCTACAAATATACCTGTGGAAAGGTGAAATCCCAGTAATGTGTATAGTGTGTCATGTAAATGTGTACTGCTGTCCTATCATAATGTAGTTAGGAAGGAGTTTGAATCTCGCACTTGTTGACTGTGTGTGTTCCAGGTGTGTGAGAGTGTGTGACACCATTGGTCAATGTGGTGTGGGTTTTGATTTTTCTAGTGTATGACATATCACAATGACAACTGTATGTGCATTACACATGTAAGGTAGCTGTGGGGGCAAAGCCATATACATACATGTGACCTAAATTATTTCATAGGTGGGTACTCTGCTTTCTCCATGAAAGCATCTGTTATCTTTGCCAGAGTGTGCTGGTGCTTTTCAGACCTTAGTTCACTTCTGTATGCTCGTGACAAGCTTAGCCACTGCAGTGATCCCTGGGCTACGTCTTCTGTTTCACATCCACTCATCACGGTTTCTATTGAAGAGTGTGAGTGAGGGTTTATGCTTGAGGTATATTTGAATCCTGTTCCAAAGCAAGCAAAGTCTGACAAAGATGACCAATCATTATAGGTGCGCAACAACCTCTGTGGATCTGCATGCAAACCCTTTATTGCTTATGTGCTCCACAGAGGGATTTCCAAAACACTTTGGTAATGTGATTATCAAAGGAGAGATGACTAAACACATAGCTCTATGTATACATTAGTACCTGTTCCACATTTTGGGGGCTACTACCTATATAGTACTCTGGGGATACTTTGTTTTCTAAAAGTGGATAACTATGCTTTCTTTGGCTTATAGCTTTACAGCATGAGTTTGACACCAGGTATCTGTCTCTATGATACCCTTTTGGAGGATGTGTGTGTCATCTGGACAATAAAGTATAGCCCACAGTATGCATTTTCATCAAAAGTGGGCAGACATATCCCTACTGTGTTTGCTTGTACCTAAGAAAGCTATATGCCAAACAGGAATGGTCCCAGGACTGAGTGCAGGTGAATACCACTTGTTACTGGCATAGAATTGTACATGGAGGCTGCAAATGTTACTGTGTGTCCTACATCTGTGTGTCAGTTGTCAATCCATCATCTAGCAATCGTTTAGTTTGTTGAGGTTATGTATAATACCAGAATGTGGGATGGGTATGAATTGCTGGTGAGCTGTAGCTTGGCTGTGTGGACCTCCCCTCCTTCACCTATAGCCTTGTTAACTGGCTTGAAGTCTACTAGGTGTAGGAGCCATGATCTGGCCTTTAGAGAACCTAAGTGGGTATGATGCAGTGTTTGCAGGTTCATAATGTCTCTGTTAATGTGTTCCATATTGCTGTGCTCCATAGCCTTCCAGATAACATCTGTCTGGCTTATAGGGTGAGAGTTTCCAGGATCTGTTGTAGTTCTACTCTTAATCAATTTATGTTAACATTTGCACTGGGTGTGACAGGATTAGGAATAAGTATATTAGAGGGTCAGCCCAGGTTTGAAGGTTATTAGAGCAAGCCAGATAGGCTGGATTAAGTTGGTTTGTACATGTGCTGAGGAGGGATGCAGAGTATATTGTGAAACAGATGCTAAGGATGAAGCCACCAGGTAACAGGAAGAGGAGTGCCTAAGATGAGGTTTATGGATGTGGTGAGAGAGGACATGCAGGTGGATGGTATGACAGCGCAAGATGCAGAGGGCAGGAAGAAATGGAAACATATGATCTACTGTGGCAACCCCTAATGGGAGCATCAGAAAGGAGAAGAAGGAGAAGACATTGTAGCTCAACCCTTGTGGCCTGCAAACACCATTACCATGCATCATTCCACAGGTATGTAACCTGTATAGAGGCTGCATCTGGACAGAGTGTTTAGGTGAGTGGTGACTTCATATGTCAGCTTGTGTATGACACAAGCCAGGGACACTGTCCAGTACCATTGCCACTGTGGTTTGGACTTTGGTAAAGAGATGTTTTATCTAGAGTGTCTGTGAATCATCAGGTTTTACATTCTTTAGGTCTGGAAATGTGGCCCTTGTGTAATGACAGGGTGGTGAAATCCGAATTCAAACTGTCTGACAAGAAATTGGTAATGTCAGTCAGATAAGTGTACTTTGTGACCATTTACATTAACTGTGACCCTATATGAGATTTCCCTTGTAGATTATAAACAACACTAAAGAAAGCTTTAGTGTTGTCTTTGGAATCCTTGCCATTTTGTATTTTGAAGCTTGACTTGTATGTTTAATGAGGGCTTGTATTTTCCCAATGATACTGACCAGAGAGGTTATCCCTTCTTGGCATGTAACTCTCTTTTGGTACAACTTCACACCTTCTATTATATATTTAGTTTATGGCAGGGGTCCATTAGACTAATGCACTTTTACTGTATAAGTGAGAATTTCTTGTGTTTGTGATAGCACGGTCCATGCAACCCTGTAGGTGAACAGTGTGCATTACTAAAGGATTATGCAGCTGTTACAGTGTTAACCTTAGTAATGCAAACGAATGACAGATAGCAACAACAGCATCACCCACAGCACAGTGTCAACCAATGTTATACACACACATGCGTACTCAAGTTCCAAAATGTGTGTAGTACAATGCATTCTGGCCACCAATAGAAACTATGGAGTGTTAACACTGACCAATACAGGGCATGTCACCCTGCCCATGTGTCCAATATGCATGTACATGCAGACAGTGCACCTCCACCATGTTCAGAAATGGACACCTGCAAACATGTGTTGCACACACCCCACACTTACTGTCCACTGTATAACACATGCTGACACAACTACACACATCAGCCAAGTGGCACATGGGCAAACAATACATAATTGGAATAAACACTGGTGAAAACAATACAACATTGCTAATTACAACTTTAATGCATCATGCCTGCTCAGCTACATCTTCAAGGATATCATTACACTTTACTGCTGACAACATGCTACACATCCAACCACTGCTATACTTTATTAAAGTCACCCTGTGCATCAGCACCATGTTAGCTTGTTCCTGCATCAATGTTACAGATGGCAGGAGGTGGCACAGGTTTCATCATATGCACAGGTTGTGTTGTTGGTTTACCAGAGGCCTACACTGAACCATACAATCGACGTGTGTGTGTGTGTGTGTGTGTGTGTGTGTGTGTGTGTGTGTGTGTGTGTGTGTGTGAGGGCCATGAGTACTGTTAAGGGGCAATGTTGATGTCATGCGTGCGGGTATGTGTTTGCCCTAGGTTTCTGGTTTGTGTGTGTGTGTCTGCATGCACACAGTTCCACCATGTGGCTGCCATATTCAGGGATTTGTGAGACAGCTACAGACTGTACCTGGCATGCTTTGCAGATCACCATCTCTGGCCATGGATACAGAACCTGTGCCTGGCAGGGGTGCTACAGACAATATCGGGTACTAATCCAGACTGGGTACTATCCGAAGAGGTTGACATATGTCCACTGGATCCAGGTCCCTGCTGGGACTGGCCACAGCCACGTGCACTTGGTTTGCTAGGACGGTCTATGGACAGCCCCCCCAACATTGCTGGGGCTGGTACTGGCACTACGGGAGCGGCTGTGACTTGCTGGATGTCCATGGTGACCTCCAGCTGGTGATGTTGCTGGCATACGCCCACATCTCAACCATCCCGCACTGTCCTGACACATGGACATGACATTGTGGAGGATATCCAATGTCTCACCCCAACGTCTATCAATGACCTCAGTGTAGTTACATATGGCACCTGCTAAGTCACAGATACTGTCATTTACAGAGGTGTAATGAGCCCTCTGTGCCCTTAGCCCTTGTCTGGTGTACCGCTGACAGCCTGGAACATGCGTGTGGTTTAATGAGGTGTGGCATATCTGCCAGGGGCATGATGACCAGCAGTGCTCTGATGAGAACCCCTGGGCATCTGACTATGTGGTACCATTCCAGACATCTGGCTTATGACTGCTGTGCCCCAATACATGTGCCATAGATACCACACTGTCCTGGCCAGTGCCAACCGTACACTGTCCCTCAGCTAAGGGCAATTGTGATGATGGATGTACAGGCAGTATGACTGTGTGCATGGATGGGGTGGAGACTTGTGTACTGTCAATTGGTGGCCCAACAACAGACCCTGACAAACCTGCCTGTGCCTCAACACACCTATCCTCATCATCACTGTCTGTCTCAGTGACATCAGGTTCCCTGCTGTACTGAACCAGCCCCACCTCACCACCTGTGAGAGGAAAACAGGAAACACACTTTAAGACCTGAACATGACTTCAGACCACATGAACACATGCGCACATGCACACATGCACATATGCACACATGCACACACACAAAACTACACTCCTCCCGAAAGCAGACGCACACAACACCAGCAATCACAGAACATACACAATAGCAGGTGATGGTGGGGTACAGTATCACAAGCAAGACAGTCATATCACACATGTCAGCATGCAGGACATGTGTTGCTCAACCGCATGCAGTGCAAGTGTAGTCAGTCCTTGTTACTAACAGTATACATGGCTTTGATGCATGTTTTGTTATTAGATGATGGCCCTTCCCCTGTAACACAATGCATACATGGACACAACATTGCTGTGCAGGTATTTATAACCCTGTGATGTACTGTGCACCATAACTCACAGGTGTACATACCATTGCTGGATGTGTATCTGTATGTCAGATAGGTATCCAGTGCTGATGATAGCCTCTGTGTCTTTAGCAAATAATTGTGGACACATTTTAGCACATGCATGATGAGTATTCACACATCATCAGTGGTGCATGGATAATTGATGGAATACCATTCGGCCACATACCCAATGTGCGGTACGTATGGTGAGTGTAGATCATATTTTGGACATGCCAGTCTCATCCATGACATGGCATGCTAAAACACAACTGCATATTTAAACACTACACATACCCAATATGTGTCATACGACCTAGCCACTCAATAGCATCACAAGACATATATGTGTCAGTTGTGCAAATGGTGATTGGTATGCATACTGTTTAGAGGTGCATATGTGTGCACACACGCATCATTATGGTGTGTAGCAATGACAGCTATGTGTAGTACTGTAGTTACAATAACTGGATGGGGTATAGTACCATAGGCCATCATCATGAAGCATCAGGTGGTCACTCAAGGCTACAAATGTTTCACAAACCAGCACTAATCATGTTGTGACAGAACTGTACTACCTTGGCTAAATTCACCATTTCACAACCAGTTGTTACATGAGTTTGTAGGGATGCCAATAAGGAGCATTCCCTGACATGAATGTGTAGTATGTTGCAGTGTGTTTAAATGCCCCAGGATAGGCCTCTACCCCTCAGGTATATTATGTGTAATGTGGGGATGAGATTTTGGATACTGGAGTGTGTCTTTACAGAGGGTTTGGGAATTCTTTATGTGTAGCATGTTAAAATGCTTTGTGTATGACATAGATGTGTATGTTTTGTGCATGTTGAGTATCAACTGTGCCTATCCAATAGTCACTACAGTCTAGCCACATTTGTTTGAGATGGTCTGGGTATTGCATGTGTTTGAGGCAGCTAATCACATTAGTGAGATGTGCGTGCTCTTACACCAAACATGCACAACATGTATTATGCGTAGGTGTGTTACATGTGTATATGGCCTACACCTTAACTATGACATGCAATTTTTATTTACAATAATAAATGTAGAACACACTCACCAGCATCTGTCTGCTGCCTTAATGTCACCCCAGAGGGACCTACATAGAGATGAGACAGTTTGTCAGTGGCCACAACTGTGTCATTGCTACTGTGTGTTTGCAGTCTTACAGTACAACAACAGTTTACATTCACAATGCTACAGATTATGTTTCAAATGATCGGTATTGCACAACAACAGGCTCCACATCTTTGAATGATACACTCCACATCTCAAATATGCATGATCTACCAATACAGATAACAGTAGTCTACAGATATGCCATGTTACCTGCATGCTCCATGTGTGCTTGATGGGTGGCTCCAATCTCCATCATGGTGTATGTCTGCTGCTGCTGTTGTTGGGCAGGTGCCACCAGGCTCATGAGCAGCTCCTCCACTCTGGTGAGGGGGGATGGATATTAACACCACCTGTTGCAAGCTGTTGTCTACTCACATCAGCTGCATGCTGATGGACATGACTGAGAAGATCACTGCAGTGGTGGCGTACCTGCTCGTATGTCCGGTTATGCAGGCCTTCCTCATTGACCCTGCAGACAACATCTTGCCACACTGCAGTATGCTCCTGCTGGTCCTGGCTGGTTTGTGAGAACATGAGATGGCAGTGCTGAATCGTACTGCTAGTAATGATATCATCTTCAGCACTACTGTAACTCAGGTTCCTGTGGTGCGCCATGATCCCTGGAAGACATAAATACAAAAATATGTCTGAGCAAGTCATATGGTACATTTAACATTATACAGTACAGATATCACTGTTGTTGTTGAGTCTTTAGGCTTTTCCCAGTTAGGAGTCGCTACAGTGGAACTCTGGTCCGCTAATGACTGGTAGTTGATTTTTACGTGCCGAGTTACCAGCCCTGACGCACAACCTTCAATGAAGGTATGCCCATTCATGCATGTCTCCAAGCAGAAGACACTCTAACTGAGAATCGAACTGAACAGAGTCTTACTGTGAGGCGACAACGCTACCGCAGCACCACCACCAGGGGGACAGTACAGATATCACTGAACTGCCATATATAGCAACCTATAAGCTAACCGAGAGTGAAACACTGTAACTGCCACTTATCACTGCTCACCCCACAACTGCTTGAAAGTGCCTTGCTCACTCTCTATCTAATGAACCATGTTCTGCACAGCAACAAAATAAAATCACTATATAAGACTATACAAGAGTACCTGGCACACTGTATGCAACACGATGCACTACCTAGCCACAGCAGATATACATCAAGCTGATGTGTAAAGAAAAATATCATGCATCACAATCAGTGTAAGGCCCAGTAAATGTATTACTATTATACCACACAACTTGTTAATGCCAAACCCGTGGCCAAAATATGTGCACAATTGGGAATATAGGTCACATACTGCTGCAGTACACTATGAATGTTGCAAGATATGCAGTTATATGTATTACCATACATATGTCAAAGGACATGTTACAGACATACCCACACACACATCAGACATAATTACAAAGGTATGACAACCCAGATAAGCTTTGTGTGTACAATACAGTACTGTGTGTGAGTACTTGCACAACCTTAATCTTGAGAAATGTAATCTGTGATGAATACAGGGACCACACAAAACAGTGGATGCAAGCAATGTGGTCATACACCATACTTTGCTGTACAGGCCCAGAGCTTCAATTAGTACTACAGTACACACAGGATTTGCATTCAACATCAGTACCAATCAATAATCATATATGTAGTGCTTTAGCCTCCAGTGACACACCCTAGTTAAACCAAGGGACTTAATCACACTGTATGCTATAGCACTTGTTCTGCCTAGAAACAGAATACACAACTTTTGCTAGGATCAAATCAAGGACCCATAATACCATAACATAAACAATTTCCCACTAAGCTATCCCACAGATACATATCTTTGACGTATTCACAAACATATTGACCATCACAGTCCGTCAACAGTACAGAGAATTTATTGCAACAAGTAGATGTAGGTGTGTATGAGTATATGTATGTATATATATATATATATATATATATATATATATATATATATATATATATATACATTTGGCTACATATACATATATATGTAGGCACATATACATTTCACCTTTCATAGTGAGAATATCAATTATACAAAGGATGTAAGGTGTTACAGTAATGTAATAAAATCACACAGTCTTGGGATAAATGCATTGAAGGTGTTCACAGCCCAGGTAGCTTTAGTAGGCATTACTGGCTTCAGCATTGCAAACTAAACAAACCACCCACAGTATAAAAAAAACACAAAACTACTGGCAAATCTTGGGATAAAAGCTCCGTGACACTAAGTCAAAAGTACAATTAGTAAAATGAAATAAACTTTTCATGGAGCTAACAGGGCAAATAAATCTTTTGTCACAGCTGCAACTGCATATAACAATACATAGAAATGAAGTCCAATTCTTTTTCTATAAGAACAATGAACATATATATATATATATATATATATATATATATATATATATATATATATAGGCACAACCACATCAATCATTCAATTAACTAATATTAAAGCTACAGACCCAGCACAAACCTATAACTTGAATGCCTATATGCACTTAAAATATATTTCAAAACAAAAACATAATATAATAAGTTAATATCTAACATTGACATAGAATAGCGCAAAATGTATAAATACATAACTTACATGTTAAAACAACATACAAACCAAAATGTTTTTTTATGTAACCTCCTCCTTTTCAAAGCCGGTCTAATTGATGCTCTCTCATTTAAGCCCTTACCCCTATCTACTTTCAAAATGATGATCCAACATGTTTCTCTATACTCAGTGTATGTTCTAATGTCTCCCTCCCTTACACTCAACCCTATTGCTTCTATAACCCTAAATCTAAAAGTGTGTTGCACTCCCTCTTCCATGACATGTTTAGACAGGGCATTATTAGGAGACTTCTTTTTTATATTATACACATGTTCTCTCATTCTATCAAGTAGTACTCTGTTGGTTTTTCCTATATAAAAAAGCCCACATGATTCACACTCCGCTAAATAAACCACGTGGGGGGGGGGGGGGTCATGCAATTATGTACACCTCTAAACCAAAACTCTTTACCTGAATCTGGATGATGGAACGCCTCTATAGTATTTATATAATGGCAGAAATTACAGGAGCCACATGGTTCAGTATGACCAAAATCTATCTTCTCCAGATCCCTATTACCCATGCATAAAATCCTCTTCAGGTTCTTATGATTCCTAAATCTGAACCTTGGAACATTACCTACTATTTCCCCAATATCATTGTTAACTAAGAAAATAGGCCAATATTGTTGAAACAATTTAATGACATACCCTGTATCACTAGAATAATGTAATGGAATCTTAGTGATATTAAAATCACCTTTCTTTGATCCTTCAACTTGGTAAGACGGGCCATAGTATGGTTTCGCTCTAGTCTCTCTCAAATTAGCCAAGTCCTCCCATTGTTTTTCTAACTCTATTTGAGTGTACCCTCTATCTAACAAATTCTTCTCAATGTTAGCTAACTCAGCATGGAACCCAGCCTCTGAGGAATTCATCCTAGAGGCCCTCATACCTTGTCCTCTGACAAGATTTTTAAAAACCTTCAGCTCGACCTGAAAAGAAAGGCATTCCTATGGCAGGTTTTACGAAAAACTCCTGTATTAATCATCCCTTCGTCGAGCTTCTCAACATATAGAATTAAATATTCTATAAATGTATAGGAAAACTGATATGTAAATTTTAAGCATTCCAATAAACTATTCATAACCTTAAAAAAGCTAGTAAATTCCAATTGAGACCCTTTCCATAAAATAAACAAAGTGTCCACAAAACGCCTATAGAACAAAACATGTTCTTTAAATTCAGCCCGAGGAAATAACATATCTTCCTCCCATTGAGCTAGAAACATATTGGCGTAGCTATTGGCGCACAAAGTGCCCATAGCTACGCCATGTTTCTGTAAATAAATCACTCTCTAAACATAAAAACATTATTATTGAGTACTGTTTCCAAAAAGAAACAGATCAGGTCAACCTGTGAGGCCTGATATTCACTGTGCGTATTTAAATACTTTTGTACAACTTGTATACCTACTCATTGGGTATCATAGTAAACAAAGACTGTACGTCTAAAGTGACAAAAGCTATACTATGAACATCTCCCATCTCTTTCAAACTTTCATACAGGTCCACTAGAAATTGTTTGGAGTCCTTCAACACGGTTGGATTCATATTAATCACAGGGCGTAAATGCTTCTCTATATACAGAGAAAGGGGTTCAGTGACCCACCCTCCTCCTGCAACTATGGGCCTCATAGGTGGATTAGTGGAATGCTTGTGTATATACAAAGAAGTCTCCTAATAATGCCCTGTCTAAACATGTCATGGAAAAGGGAGTGCAACACACTTTTAGAAGCAATAGGGTTGAGTGTAAGGGATGGAGACATTAGAACATATACTGAGTATAGAGAAACATGTTGGATCATCATTTTGAAAGCAGATAGGAGTAAGGGCTTAAATGAGAGAGCATCAATTAGACCTGCTTTGAAAAGGAGGAGGTTACATGAATAAATAAACACTGTGGTTTGTTTGTTGTTTTAACATGTAAGTTATGTATTTATACATTTTGCGCTATGTTATGTTAGCTCCGTGAACTGTTTATTTCATTTTACAAACCACCCACAGTGTTTAACCACCACATGTCATATACAAGCACTGTATGCTGTCTTGTTTGTCACACACTAAAACCTATTTATTTATTTATTTATTTTATTTTATTTTACATTTGTTTACCGGGTTAGTCCAACTGGATACATATCCATTTTCAGTGGAGACCCGGGGAGAAAAGCTCCGCATTAAAAAACAGGACTTTGACTTACATACAGATAAATTCGTAATAATGCTATTGGTTAGAGACACAGAAATAAGCATACACATTGCAGGTTTGAGACCCCAGGAGAAAAGCTCCATATTAAAAAAATAAGACTTTGTTATGCATATATGGATACAATCTTTCTAAAATACATAAATTGCTTGATAACATAATAGTGAGAGGTGACATTTTAAGCAGGGCATAGGTAAAATAGTCGAGTGATGTAAAGGAAAGTGGAGTTGGGCTACATACAAATATGCACATATTAACCTTCACCAACATATATATCTCCCCCATTCGCAAACAGTTGCAATATGTCCCCTGCTCTATGCACATATACAGATGTGAATATATATGACACATATATATTTCTCCGTATGTGTGTGGCATATACACACATGGTCCACACAGTTGTAAGTCCCTGGACCTCACAGCTGAACTGTTGGGCCTTGCTGCAACACAAACAGGTGTCACATATGAACACAGACTAACATTAGGTGGGTATATATGACAACAGATGCTAGATAAACATACTAGACTGCTTCAGCAGTTGCCATTGCTAAGCTACACTTTAATATGACTATCATGCATGTGTTGTTCTGTCACACCCATGTTTATATAATGTCAGCGCTAATCCCCCCAACAGCTATTGGCCACACTACTGTACAGAACACAGATAACATGGATCAGATCTTTGACATTTAATGCTGAGCTACACATTTCACAGGTATGTCCCACTGCCCACAGGTACACACAGTATTGTCCATAGTAGTAGTTAAGCAGAACATTTGTGCATAAAGAAGTACTGCTGCCACATATGAATGTTTCACATTTTGTAGATTATTCTTCATTAACATCTACTACATGCCAGTAAATACATATGTGTCACATACCTTTCCTTTGTATAATTTGGTAATATTTATTTTTCCTTTTCTCTGTCTGTCTCTCTCAGTCTCTGCAATAGAGTGATTGAGTTTGTTGGCAGAGATTGCAGCCTGCTTTTGTAGGAATTTGCACATGAGCATGTGATGGTCTGTGCACCAATTAGTGGCCACCATTTGATAATTGCATGCAGCCTGCTGTGTAGTAATTGCAGTAATCACTGTCACAGCAACCCAGTACTATAAATTGCTGACTCATGTAGGCATGCCCTTTCAGCTTTCCAAGATGGAGATCATCCTTGTTTAGTGTGGACATCATTGTTTAAGACATAAGGTTGGTATAGTTCTTATATCAGAAGCCAGGGGTGTAGCCAGAGATTTACATTTTGTACTCAGACCTAATGTTGCTGCTTCCAGTACCCACTTGTCAGTGTAGCAATGTACTCACCCCTCAAAATGCTACCCAAGATACATGGAAAGATGTACTTTCTTTTCAACTGTTACAATTAACTGCCATACAAAGCTAGTTATAGAGATGTATTCCTTTGGCACAAGAATTGTTTGTGAACTGCTATACTGTGAATATTCATTTACTCAGTTCTAAACATTTTGTGCTTTTTTTAGTGTTGACATTAGCACGGGCTGCTCAGAAAAACTGGACACATGTCAGTACTGTGAGTATGCTTACCTACATCCTTGGTAGACCCTGCACACACAGGTATATTTTACATTTGGGTAGGGTGCAGAAGTACAGAGAGCGTAAGCAGTATTGTGTGGATTTTATCTTGCTGGACTTACAGGGTCGCTGTGTACATGTTAGTTTATCAAGGCAAGTAGTCTGTCTGCATAACTCCCAACTGTGGACCTATCCACATGATAGCCAGAGAATAGCCTGTTATTTTTTGTCTGTGCACCACACAGGTCTTTTCAGCAATAGAGCAATGGCATTGTTACAGTTGGTTGCTACCAGTACATGGCTACATCCATATATATTTCAGTGTTGTATTCCTACATAAGGGTATGCTTCCGAAACTCCTTCCAAAGCTATTTGCACAGTGTGTAACAGCAGAAAGGCTAATATGCCTCTGTGTTTCTGCCTCTGCCAGACCTCTCAACCAATCAGGTACATATTTGAACAGACTCAGGGAAAAGTCAAGAAAAAGTCAGGGACAATCAGGGACACCTTTAAAATATTAGTGCCATTAAGTTGAAACATTGAGAGAATCAGAGCATATGAATTAATACACCTTTTCTGAAGTAAAATAAGTGTCTAACTCTTAATTATTGTCATTTATTCATTAACTGTAATTCACCACCTTTCTACCCAAAGTCAGTAGTTTTAGGAGGGATTCAGAGGGACAGAGCTGAAATTTGTGTCAAAATCAGGGACATCCCTGAAAATTAGGGACAGTTGGGAGGTATGGCCTCTGCCCTAAACAGATATGGCAGTGTTTGTCCTGCTGTGATACTGTGTGGGGTTGTAAAGTGATGATGTAACATTATTTCCTGCTAGAATGGCTGCTTCTCTTATCACAGTCATGTAATGTAATCCCACAACAACTGTTGGTCAACATCCACAGAACAAGTTGTGTGGCATAGTATTCCTAATTTTCATTCACATTCACTCATTCTGATGCATGATATATTTATTTAAGCACCAACTTGATGTATATCTACCATGGCTTAGTGGTACTTCATGTTGTGTAGTGTGTACAAGATCCGGGGTTCGAGACTGACAGAGGTGTTTTATTTTGCTCCTGAGCAGAACAAGGGCCCTCACATACAGAGTGACTCAGGCACTTTTAAGCAGTTGTAAGCGGATTTGCACATTACTTAGCCAAGCGCAAACTCGCTGACTACTGCTTAATAGTGCTTACTCCTGCTCACCCCCGTGCTAATTTCTTTGAAAGAAAAGAAAAATGGGGAGATAGGAAAGTGGTGAAAAAGGGGCACAAAGAGGGAAAGACAGTATGGAAAATAGCTCGGGATGTGCAGGACAGGTGTAGGGAAGGTCCATAGCTGCCCATTTCTTCAACATCAACAGCTGTGCATATGCAATAAATTTGGAGGTAGATATGAACCCTTCAACCCCTGAGAGAAGGGTGAGGACAACAAAGTATGTTGTAATGCCAATTAAATAACATTTCATGTGTCCAGTGGAAAATGGCAGCTATGTATGGAGCAGATTGCCCTTTTTTTTTTTCAGGTGAGAGTGGAATGTGGGGTAGGGGAAGTAGGTTGGGGAGGTAAACAGACAAGACAAACAAGATGCATATAGGGATGGTATATGACAGATGGGGTGGGTGAACACCTTTGACGGGGAGGGATGTTTGTAAATTGCAAGCCCATGAGCCCCCAGATGGAAACAGTGGGACTGAGGTCCCTACCCATGGGCAGTCACCACTGCACCTTCATGGCCCAGAGGGTGGCTGTGCTGGAGGCTATGTAGGAGGGGCAGGCTGACCCGGGAGTTGCACCACTCGGGCCTCAAGCTGGTGTAGAGGTTCTGCAACAGAACGTTCAATCTCTCTACGCACCACAGCCCGGACCGTTCAAAGGGTGATAAGTGCCCCTCCGCTCATGCTTGCACAGGGGATGAGCCCCATCCCCTGCAGCGCTTCCACCCAAAGGAGGCACAGGGCCAACGGAGGAGGAGGAGGTCCCAGGCTGGGCACCAGATCTGCTGGTGCCAGGTGCCATGGCCAGCTGAAGTGGGACAGATGGGTCCGCTGGGACTGGTCTTCCCATACTAACTATGTTTGGAGAGTTTAATAAAGATATGGGTTAGTAACAGTAAACAGCATTCCCAATTAGTTATAACAGCATGCAGAAGTATTCCCATTAAACCAACACACCAGATTTTCAACAGTTGAAAAGCAAACATAACACATGCATCTATAGAACATTAGTGGACATTACAACAGCATGCAGGATGAATTGATGGCAACAGGCCACCAATATTGTGGTATTTTAACAGGGCACATGCATAGAAATAAATGCAAATATTTATAAACCACTAGGACATATGTCCCAACAAAAGTTTTGAGATTAGTCATACCAACTGATGTGTGGAATTGCATTTTTTATGAACATACACTAGGGTGGGAAAAGATAGCTCAATTAACAACTTATATATCCTTCTAGTTTTCACTACATTCCTATTAACTGCAGTTATATGTCCCTTACATGTATTATTACACTATCCAATGTCCTTATATTGTGCAACTGGATTTTGCTAGATCATTATATACATGAGCTGTATCTTACATACAAACTGTCCAAGATGCAGATGTTACTGCAACATATTTTGAGAGTTGCTCACACACACTACTGCTAAGATGGCACACTGACAGATCTACTTTCATATAATTATCTAGATATGTTCAGGTGAAAGTATCAGTTATATCTTAACAGCTCCCTACATTTCTGGCAGCACACTGACATTTCTGGGGAACACAATACCAAGCTACTCATGTGCCAGATTAACCTGTACATGCTGGGCATGAACTAACAGTTGAGGGCTGTACATATGCATACAAGCTACTGGCACTCCCTTCATCCATGTTATATGGGCATACCCAAGTGTGGGTTGACACTGCTTAATACAACACTACTATTTGTAAAATGCAACAGTACAACAATATATCAAAGAAAATGACACAGACGCACTCCATGAATCATACATTTATTAAAGGATTATTACACCTTTATTTATTGGGTTAAAAGACTTTTTGAAGGCTGTCTCATTTATTTTATATAACAGTACATGCAGAATAATTACTAATCTGCCTCATGACGCAGCCTTTGCAGCCTATCTTCATGGGCTTGCTGGTTCATAGCCTGGACACCTGCAGCTGTGAAGTAAATGCAGTGATATTGAGACATACCTATCCATAGTATAGACAAGCATAGCAAATCTTAACTACTTAAAACAATGGCTACTTACTCAGTACTGGGGCATTAGGCATCGTACAGGATTCCTGGATCCACTGGTCCAGTTGATCCTCCCTACGTCACTTCAGGTCAGACTAATGGTGCCTGACCTGTTCACCCATCTGAGGAACACCAGTGGCACTGGTGAGATCATGGGCAAGACTGTTCCAGGCCTCCGTTTTATATTGGGTACCCTGATACTGGCCCTGCAGGAGTCTTTCCTCATGATTGTGGACAAGGAGCCAAACCATTACTTTGGACACCTGGATGCCCCAGCATTGCACTCTAAATCGAGTGCCTTCACCAGCACCAGCCATGCTAACTCCAGAAGGAAGCTACAACCAGTTATAGCAAGTATTCCCACCTGTGGAGCTTAAATATGCCTCATTTCCCGCACTTATTTACGATTGGCCAGTTTTGGAAAAACTCAGCTGTAGGCACGCCTGCTTAACTGATGTTGGCAGTGCTTAAAATTTCTTTGATAGATATGTGTCTGTTGAAAGTGCATGTTTGTGAAATGCTGTCATGGCTTAGTGGTTAAGTACTGTGACTATAGTGCACAGTATCCTGAGTTCGATCCATGTCACTGCTTTTTATTTTCCTGCTGGCCAGACCTGACTGGTTAAGGTACAGTAAAGGAGGTGTGAGCATGTTTAACCGACTTTGCTCTACTTTGCCCGACTTTGCCTAATGTTGCTTGACATTGCCCGACATTGCGCTGGTTAGAGCAGTGCGCAGCTACGCACAAATATGTTGTGGTTGCGCTGATTAGCGTGGTGTGCAGCTACACACAATTGTATTTAAATATGCTCAATAATGGTAAAATGTGCTTAGCAGTGCTTTATATTGCTTAAAATAGGGTACTCATGCTTCAGAATTCATAACCATTTCACCTTCATATATATATAATTCGTTCACTACTACATTTAACATTTCAATGCTTTTTACAAAACTTATACATAAAAAACGTCAGGAAATATTTTTGTATACAGATTTCCCACAGAAAATGTAACGTGCAGTAGTAGGACTCGAACCGGAAATGCCTCCTCTTTGTGCGAAGGCTGTAACCACTATGCTATCACTATTTTGCTTAATTTGCATATATTTTTCTTATTATCCTCTTCTGGTGTCTAAGCTGCTAACTGTAGCTAAGCAATGGGCAAACCCACGCAAATACGGGCAGCTATATCGGAAGAAAAAAATATATAATTCCTTTTATTTTTAATTTTGTCAGTTGTTTAACATATGGGGGAGTGTAGTGTTACATTGTACACATGTGAGCGGACTCGCTCATGTAACTCGAAATTGCGGTATTTCTTCATTGCAGGGGTGTGGATTTTTGGACTGCTCGGCAGTCCGACACACCCCCTACACTTGTCCATGCTCCATGTAAGCTTTAGAGTTGAGACAGCGTACCCTCATTGATATGCATGGGGCGCTGCCATCATACTCTTACACTGGCGCTTCCGTGTAAGACTAATCTAGTCTTACACGGAAGATTAGTAAATCCGGGGGCATATCTTGAACATCAGACATGAGTCTAGTAAATTTTATTTCTATTCCTTTAAAAGGAATTAAATCATACTTAAAACAATTGCAAAACATAAAATTTGATTCAGTAATTGTTCTGGAGTAAATTATGAGTAATGTCATAGGTAAAGCAGAAGATCAACTTCTGAACATTTGACCACATGGTTTTAGGGTCTTAGAGAACTTTTCTTTTTGCAGTGTGTTAAATGTATATACTTGGACAGCATTGCCTTTGTGTTATTTGAACTTGTAGCTTAGAAATGTGTCTTGTTATTGGGTGTTTTTATTTTTGTGTGCTACTACAGATGTCAATAGCAATGACATTTCCAGCACAGAGAAATGACCCATTAAATGGTTTTGTTTTATTTTATTTTATTTGTTAACCAGGGTTGAGCACTAATCCATGTCAGCCATTTTAAGGTTCAGCCTGTGGAGTAAATGCCATATATCCATTGAAGTTAGCCCACTGTGCAGCTTTATGTAAGCTAATCCTAACCATAATCCTGATGCTAACTCCAGTCCTACACATTACATTAGTAAAATCCCTTACTCTAACAGTAGCACTATTCAGAAGATGCCTGATCTGGATTTTATAGTTGGTGTTTTGTGATACAGGGCGTTTAAGTCGAAGAAAACTATTCTTTGTTTTGTGATTATGGTTATTAGCATCAGTGTTATGCACATTTGCTCTTTTGTGTTCTATTGTGTTTTCTACCTTTCGTGAAATATATATATATATATATATATATATATATATATATATATATATATATATATATATAAATGGATTCCCTTCACAAGCTTGAAGTTTCAAAACTTCAAACTGCAAATGGTCGAGACCATAAGATCGAAATTTTGAAACTTTGAATGTTTTGTATGGAGATCACTGTACAGCACAGAATGGGAAGTCTACTATTTTCCTCCACTGTAGTACAATCTTGGAGTTGGTATATTTATTTAGCTGGGGTTGAGGGGGGTGCAGGGGGGAGCTTGTCCCTTGCAAAAATTAAAAAAAACATGTTTTTGTTTTTTAATTATAAATTCGAAGTTTTGGTCTTGACCATTTGCAGTTCGAAGTTTTGAAACTTCGAGCTTGTAAAATAGATCCATGTGTATATATATCTATATATATATATATATATATATATATATATATATATATATAGATAGATAGATAGATAGATATCTGAGTTTATGTATGCATATACAGACAGAAGATTTATAAGGCAAACATATGGTAACATCTTCAGAAACTCTTGTTTCTAAGTGAACATAAAAAGTTATGCATACTTTATTTTTTACAATAAGTAATAGCTCAATACTCTCTTAGACTATATTGCATTAAGCTCTGTAGTATTAATGCAAACAAATTACATTAATACAGCTATGTCAACCACTTGCCCTCACTCACTTGCTTGTAATTAGCATAATATGATTCTTAGAATTATTGTATTTGGCACAATGCCAAGTATGTTCTGTTTTCTATATTGGTAAAACAGAAAGAAGACTTTGCGACCGAATGTATGAACATATTTACGCTGTCAACAAAAGGAAGTTAGATAATGCATTAGCGAAACGTATGTTAGTTTGTCCTGACCATTCGTTTAAATTCCTAGTTATAGATCAAATTTGTCAGGACACTAGGGGAAGTCCAGCATCTCTCAAGTTGGAAGAACATGAGTTATTATGGCAGATAAAGTTGAATGCTTATAATTTCCCTGGTTTGAATGCTCATTGCTCTATTAGCAGCGTTTTAAAGTTAATGAGTTTGAGGAGATGATTATAGGGCATTCTTAATTTAGGAACATATTCTTACACTCATATATTTTTTATTATTATTTTTATGCTTTTCAGCATTAATATTTTATTATTATTTTATTATTAGTTGATGTTCAAACTGTTGGATATATAATATGAAGATGTTTATGTTTTAAAGAATGGTCTTCTAGACTAATTGATTTTGATGAGAACCAATTTGGTATTAATTTAGCTTTAATTGAGTATATATATTATATATTTAGACGTGATTCTGTTATGTAATTTTGTCTGAAGAAGTTTGTCAAATGAGTCACCATTAAATGTATTTGTTGCTTTAAGTAGTTCGGGTTGCCGTCCTTTCACCACAATACTTAGGTTTAATTCTTAGAATTATAATGGATCCAAACAAACTCAACATTACCTTCTGTGACTTAGCTAAACTTCATTTTAAAGAGTACATATTAGTGAAATTCTGAATTTACTATATAAAAATTAGTGTAAGTCTGAATTAACTATATACAATGTATGTATATTAAATGAAATAATTAAAATAATGTTCACTGTTATTTTTTGCTGCACTTATAGTAACTGGAATCAACATGCTACATTTTTTGTATGTATTTCTTCTGCAGTTTTTCATTTAAATAAAAGTGCATTTGATTGTGCTTATTAGCATAGCTGATTTTAATCTGGTGCCTCTGAAGATAAGTGAAGACAACCTTTAACATTAACTTAATAGTAATATACAGAATGAATGGACTCAACAGAATCAATTCAGGTGTTATGCAGAATTATGACTTAGAGGGAGGACATACAAAAAGCAAATTATCTTAAATATATTCGCACATAATTTATTTTGTCTTTACCAAAGATGTAATAGATGAGTAAATATACTATTGGACTGCTGCATTGCATTACATTCTTTTTGCTTGAAATTGCATCTGCCTAGCAACAGCAGTAAAAAAAATCAACTGTCTTGAACAAGATGTAAATCAAAATATGTAACAGCAAATCTATGATAGATTTATGGGAAGGCTTCAAAAAACAGCAATGAGTTCTGCGTCTGTGATCATTTGATGCAGCAGTGGTGTATTTCTCTTATGGCGCCATAAAATATATTTCAGGTACTAAAAATAAATTGTCTGAAATGAGATATCATGTTTAATGTGACACAGAAGAATGGTGAACCACTAACTGCAATCAAAATAGAAAACCTCACTTGAAAGTGTACACAATTAAAAATAAGCAGTTTAAGAGAACAATAGAATGATGATATAGTATCATAATAAACCAGTATTTTATCATTGTCTGATAATAACCAGCTCTATATTTTCTATTATATCCAAAAGTGATTTACAGGCAAATACAATCGGTCAATTTGTGTAGTAATCAATGGCTTTTACATGCCATTGACTATGAAGTGGACATAGTTTCAGCAGTCCTTGCTACATGCAGTTTGAATTACTTTAGCAGTCTGTCATTTACTAGTCTGGGAGGCAGGTTTCTCCTTTATCCAAAAATAATGTCATACTGATATTTTAAATACTGTAGTTGTACCGGCATGCATGCAACTTTTTATCACCTTAGCTCTTTGCAGGTATGGTCCTGCAGAAAATTAGTCTTAACCTGTTTTCTGCCCTGGTATGATGTTGTAGCACTAATACAGCCTGTCTGCTGTAGCAGGTGCTATATTATTTTGGGTGAGTTATACTAGAGATGACTACGTAATTTTGAAGTAGACATAGTTCATTGTTTTTTTATTGTGACTTTGCAAATCAGGACACTCAGCTTGAGAAATGCTTACAAACAGGTATAGGATTGGTAGAAGATGGAACCTGGTGAATTTTCATGGATTGCAGTGGTGATACCCAGAAAAGCAAGCCTGAATGTGCAAATTCTTAATAATATATATTAAGACTGAGGATGAGATACCTCAGACTATTCTGGTTAATCTGAGGTACAGCAAGCAGAGCCCCACACATTGGCTATGCAGAAGTGCTTTAAGGGCATTGCAGAGAGTTTTGAGATTCATCATATTTCCTTTACAAATGCTCTGTTTTTTATTTGTAATACCTGCAATTGCATATGTCAGCCTTCTGATAGGTGAATGGCAGATATAGAGGGTAAGATGGTAGTAATCTGAGGGACAGTAATACAGAGAGCTAACTATACTTCCTTTTCAGCCTAAGAACCTTATGCTTCACTGCTATGATGGTTAATTTTTTACAGATCTCATGCAAGACAGTGTCAGTAACCCCCAATGAAGATGTTATATCCATACCCACCAGCTTTTCTGCATCTACCTTATATGTCCAACTCACCTGTGAATCAGTGTTGCAACCACATCAAGCTGGACCCTCAAAACTTCCTGTTCCTTGAAGTTATGCTGCTGTCTCCTTGCGAGACAAGTATTAAATCAATCTAGCTTTCAATTTGACAGAATTTCATTTCTGTAACCTCTGTTATGATGTACCTCAGACTAACACACCCATAATTCTCAGGCTCCTCCCCAGACTCATGTTTATGCATAGATTCTACCACTTACATCTTCCTGTCTCATGACATGGTTTCAGAGCAATGAAAACACTTCCTTAGTTCCTGAGTATAATGCCTATTACATCTTCGGACCTACTGACATTTTTGGGGGAGTATCAATATTTGCCAAGAATATCATCACTTCATGACAGATTCCTTGTTATACCACATTTGACTCCTAAAAGTAAAAATCACCATAAACAAGATTATTACCACTTCATAGCATAGACAAGATTAATAATGACATAGAAAACCTTCAGACACTAGATCCAAGCCAGTCTGCTTTCATTAAGGGCAGATCATGCCCAAATGAACATGGTGGACTTCTTCAAGAAGGTCACCAAGGCAATGGATGAGGGCAAAACAGTACATACTGTATACCTTGACCTGGCCAAAGCAATTGATGCAATACATCACCCAGGCATTGTAAACAAACTCATGGAATTAGGCATAAATCTCTATATTATATGCTGGGCAGCCAGGTGACTCTCAGATATGACTCAGAAAGTTAGGATAGGGGAGTCCACCTTCACAAAGAGGCTGGTCACTAGTGGACAGTCTTAGGGCTCTGTGCTGTGTCCTCTGCTTTTGGCATCTACTTCTCAGCAGTAAGGGTTAAAATCAAGGGCCTCTGGCTCACTAAATTTACAGATGATTGCAAACTAGGAGCAGTCATATAATCCCCTTAAAATGCATCATTCAGGAAGGGATAACACAGACAAATAACTGGCACCAGAGCTATGGGTTAAAACTCAGTGCCAAGAAATGTATAAAGGTACCCTTTGGGAATTCAGCTACCCTAGGAACCTACCTCATTGATAACACACCCCTAAGAGTGGACCCAGTAATCAACGATTTGGGGGCATATATACACAGCAACCTGGCACTTGACCAGTAACTGTCTATGGTAGTAATGAAGTCATTCTGTGTTGCTCAACTTATAAACAATGGCATGGCATCCAGGTCCAAGGAAGTAATTGAACAGGTGCATTCAGCCCTCATCAGACCCATTGAGTACAACAACCCCTTCAGTAGACATCTGACCAGTCACATGCAACAACTAGAACATCCACAGAGGTTATTTACAAAATGAATGCAGGGTATAAACAACATGTCCTATGTGGATTTCCTTAAAGGCCTATCTCTATCCTCCATCTCCTACAAACTGTTGAGGAATGATCCATGCCTGGCACACAAGCCATCCTTGAATTCTACTCTGATGATGCTTTTGCATATTCGCAAAACAAATAGCATCAAAAAAATACAATCCATAGACATAATCCTTGTCTGCAACATAAATAATACCTCTTCTCTGGAACAGGCTTTCCATCCATGTGAAGCAAAGTTTATCCCTAACACTATATAAGTGTAACCTGGACCAGTGTATGGGAAATCAGAAATTCACCCCAGTCTGTTAACTTTGTCTTTAATGGACAGAGGTAGCCTATAAATGCTTGACCACACATGCCCTAGCTTACATATACTCCCCTAAAATACCATCCAGGGCACCAAACTTATTGGATACATTTGGGAAGCATGGCTATTATACACCTGTGAACCTAAAGAACACCCTTTATGTCCCCTTCTGTGCAGAATAGCTATCTTAACACTTAAACTGAAATTGTTATTAAATTAAAGACCTCTCTACTGTGGGACTTCAACTATCCATAAATAAATTAGCTCACCTACACTGCTAATGATTGGCATGACTATCATTTCCTGGATATTATAAATGCTAACTCTGTATCAGAAATAGTTAACTATCCTCCCGAGGGCTCCGATATCTTTGATCAAGTCTTCACAGATATGGCCATTTCTTGTACATCTCCATTTGTGTCACCATACTTTGTTAAATGAGACTAATTTAGTGACTGTTTCCTTTTGAACTGGTGACACTTTCACGGTAAATAGTTCTGTGTTTAGGGACTTATTTCAAAAGCAAAACCTCTTCAGTTATTTGGTGACCTAAATACATTTTGCTGTAATCCACTTCTGGTGGATCCCATCACTAAAGCTGCTTCCTATACCTCTGATATCTACTCTAACTTAACAGTTGTATGGCTAAGGCAGTTCTTGTCAACACCAAATATAATGGGAAATTTAAACACAAACCCCTGTGGTGGAATACCTATATTAATAAATTATATAACAAGAGAAATAGACTGCTCAATGCTTATAAGAGGTCTCCCTCTCCTATTTGGCATATATTTCTGACCTTCAGGACAGCAGTCCTGATCTATGGTTCACTAAGTTTGCAGATGACAGTAAATTGGGTGTTGTTATTGAATCTTCAACAGACACACAATTGCTCAAACATGGCTTTGACTATATCAGGAACTGGTGGAAAGACAACGGCCTCAATTTAAATAAAAAAAATGTAACATAGTTCATTTTAGTAAACAAAACTGTTTCACATACCATGTAAGAGATGCACTGACAGTGTTGTAAGGGATCTAGGCATTCTTGTTGATAATTCCTTATCATTTGACCATCATGTCTCTACAGTAGTTTGGAAATCCTTTTATCTGGCCCATCTAATTTCCAAAGGCATCTATACTAGATCCAAAGACTTCTTGCTTCCCCTTTACTCATATCCCATTCAGAACATTATTGAATATAATGCACCTTTTGACATATATTTGTCTAAACATATCACACAACTTGAAAGACCTCAGAGATTCATAACTAAAAACATCTTCAACATCATCATCAACCCTCTTTTTCCCATTTTCTACATGGGCTGGGGTGTTGTCAACTGTCACCATCTTTCTCTTGATTCAGTGCCTGACTGTTGCAGGTCTTCTCTCACACAGTCCACCCACTGCTTTGCTGGACACCTTCATTTTCTCTTACCTTCTTCCTGCCGGTCCCAACCCTTCATCACCAGATTGTCTTCTGCTTTTTTGCACCTGTTCCCAAAACTACTGTAATCTTGTCTGCAGCTGGAGCTACTTTGTCTTCTGCTCTGATGTCCTCATTTCTTCATCTGTTCCACAGTGTGCATCCTACCACCCATCTCAGGCACTTCATCTCCACGTCTTCTATCTTTTTCAACTGATCTGCCTTTACTGCCAGGTTTCTATACCATACAGCAGTACTGGTTGCACTACTGTTTTGTACACTTTACTTTTCAGCTTCTTTGACATTCTTTTGTCACATACTACCCCTGACAGTCTGTGCCATCTGGCTGTAGCCTCTCTGGTTCTAGCCTTGACCTCCTTATTCATATTTCACTTCTCGTCAACAACCCCTCCCAGATACTAGAAGCTGTTAACCTGTTCCACTGTTTTCTCTTCTATCTCAGTTTTCAACTTCTTCTGATTCTCCCTATTTTCTGCCATTTTAACTGTCTTATCTGTACTCAGTTTCATCTCATGAGCCATTCCTCTATCCTTTGCTGAAGGTCTTGCTCAGAGTTTGCCTGTAATGCCACATCATCTGCATTCACAATTTCATTAATCTGTCCCCTCTGACCTATTTGCTAATGTAGTCCATCACCAGTATGAACAACAGTGGGCTCAGAGCTGAACCCTGATGCACACCCAGTCACACTGGGAACTCCTCTGTTAAACCAAACACCATTTGTACTTGAGTCATTGGGTCCTTGTACATAGCTTGCATTAATTCTACCATTGTTTCTTGGACTTTCCTACCACAGCAGGACTGCCTAGATCAGCTTTCCTGGGACCTTGTCATATGCTTTCTCCAAGTTTTGGAATGCCCAATTGGACTCTTTCCTCATCTCTTACTTCTTCTCAACCTTCTGCCTCACTGCAGATATTGGGACAAGTGTGCTGAATCCTGATCTGAATCTAAACTGCTCATCTCCCATCTTACTTTCTACTACTCTTCGTATTTGTTAATCAATCACCCTCTCCAGGACTTTCATGCAGTGTGACAGGAGTTTGAGATCTCTGTACTCTCCACAGCTGTGAATGTCTAAATTGTTTTTGTACACTGGCACTAGTGTATCTATGCTCCAATCATCTGGAATACAACTTTATATCCATACTGCAATGAGTACCCTCAGGAGCCATTTTTCCCATCTTACCCTACATCTTTATCAGATCTGCTGGGACCTCATCTGAGCCTGCTGCTTTTCCTGACTTCATCTTCCTTAGTGCTGATCTTACTTCTTCTAGGGTGGGTGCCTCCTCTTCTTTCATTGTAGGCTGTATTTGGGGCAGTACAGCTTCTGAGGGGTTTTCTTCATTCAGAAGCTACTAGAAGTATTCTTTCCAACTGCCTTTGATGTCCTGTGGGCTGGTGAGCAATAAATAAATATTTACTGAACATTAAAGTACTTACATTTGAAAATCAGTGCCCTCAGAACTCTTAGTTATCAGGAGAGACAAGCAGTCCTTTCTCATGGAGATTTGTGTCTAGCTTTCTTTTGAGCTATGAAAGATCTATCCTCTGACCTTGTATTCTTTCACAGAACTAATGGTACCTCAAATACTTGGTTAAAGGAACTAAACTTTCATCAGCAGATAAATAAGACACATTGGTGTGATGGATTGATATCCTAACATATCAGTCCCCTCTGGAACAAACTTCCACTACATCAAGCAGAGTACCACCTTGCTACCTTCAAATTAAGGCAACAGACTGAAAACCTTCACCCAGATGGCAGGTGCAAAGGCCCAAACAACCACAGTAAATCGAAAGAACGGCCAGCATCAAATGGGGAAAAAAATCCACTTTTATTATAGACAAACTGGTTTCAGCCCCAAAAGAGCCTTTTTCAATGTCAAAAAGAAGTGAGTTAGGAACACCCACTTATAAATAACTAGAGCAACACCGAATGGCGAATAAATAATAGTAGTTTATAAATAATTCATTGAATACACCAGAACTACTAAAGTTTTGAAACACAAATACCCTCCACCAGTAATAAATAACATCATCATCATCTTCTTTTGGCTGTTCCCATTAGGGGTCACCACAGCGGATTATCTGTTTACATTTATTCCTGTCCTCTGCATCTTGCTCTGTCACACCAACCACCTGCATATCCTCTCTCACCACATCCATAAACCTTATCTTAGGCCTTCCTCTTTTCCTGTTACCTGGAAGCTTCATCCTTAACATCTTTTTCCCAATATACTCAGTATTCCTCCTCAGCACATGTCCAAACCAACGTAATCTTGCCTCTCTGGCTTTGTCTCTAAACCTTCCAACCTGGGCTGACCCTGTAATATACTTATTCCTAATCATGTCCACCTTCGTCATACCCAGTGCAAATCCTTAACATCTTTAACTCTGCCACGTCCAGCTCTGACTCCTGCCTTTTTGTCAATGTCACTGTCTCCAACCCATATAACATAGCTGGTCTCACTGCCCTCTTGTAGACCTTCTCTTTCACTCTTAATGGTACTCATCTGTCACAAATCACTCCTGACACTCTTCTCCACCCATTTCACCCTGCCTGTACTCTCTTCTTCACCTCTCTTCCACACTCACCATTACTCTGAACTGTTGATACCAAGTACTTAAACTCATCCACCTTCGTCAACACTACTCCCTGCATCCTCACCATTCCTCTATCCTCCCTCTCATTCACACACATATATTCTGTCTTAGTCCTGCTGACCTTCATTCCTCTCCTCTCTAGACCATATCTCCATCTCTCCAGGGTCTCATCTACCTGTTCCCTACTCTCACTACAGATCACAATGTCATCTGCAAACATCATAGTCCACTGGGACTCCTGTCTGATCTCGTCTGTCAACCTGTCAATCACCATTGCAAATAAAAAAGGGCTCAGAGCTGATACTTGATGTAATCCCACCTCCACCTTAAATGCATCCGTCACTCCCACCACAGACCTCACCGCTGTCACACTACCCTCGTACATATCCTATACCACTTTTACATACTTCTCCGACACTCCTGACTTCCTCATACAATACCACAACTCTTCTCTAGGCACCTTGTCATATGCTTTCTCTAAGTCTACAAAAACATAATGCAACTCCTTCTGACCTTCTCTGTACTTCTCCATCAACACTCTCAGAGCAAACATCACATCTGCAGTGCTCTTTCCCGGCATGAAACAATACTGCTGATAACTAATCATCACATCCCTTCTTAACCTAGCTTCCACTACTCTTTCCCATAACATTGTGCTGTGACTGATCAATTTAATCCCTCTGTAGTTACTATAGCTCTGCACATCACCCTTATTCTTAAAAATCGGTACCAAAAAAAACTTTTTCTCCATTCCTCAGGCATCCTCTCACTTTCCAAGATTTTATTAAACAATTTCATTAGAAACTCCACTGTCATTTCACCTAAACACCTCCATGCTTCCACAGGTATGTCATCTGGACCAACAGCCTTTCCATTCTTCATCCTCTTCATAGCTATCCTTACTTCCTCCTTGTTAATCCATTGCACTTCATGATTCACTATCCCCATATCATCCAACCTTCTCTCCCTCTCATTCTCTTCATTCAGCAACCCCTCAAAGTATTCTTTCCATCTGCTCAACACACTCTCCTCACTTGTGAGTATGTTTCCCTCATTATCCTTTATCACCTTTACCTGCTGCACATCTTTCCTAGCTCGGTCCCTCTGTCTAGACAATCGGTACAGGTCCTTTTCTCCCTCCTTAGTGTCCAACCTTTCATACAACTCTTCATATGCCTTATCCTTAGCCTTTGCCACCTCTCTCTTTTCCATGCACCTCATCTCCTTATACTCCTGTCTACTTCCTCATCTCTCTGACAATCCCACTTCTTCTTTGCCAACCTCTTTCTCTGTATACTCTCCTGAATAAAAATAAAATCCATTTTAAAGACAACAAACAGTGAAACATCAGGGGATTAAGGGTCATCCCATACAGACACAGAAATGGACACTACCCAAACTTCACCAGCACATAAACGTAGCCTTTCTATCAGAATGTAATGGGGGTGGACCCCAATCCTTTAGGGGGAAGAGAAAACGGGCGGAACACAAATACAAATAAAAATGTCACCACAGGTTTAACAATTCAGATTATGTTACAACTTTTTGAACCCAAGTCGAATCAACAATGTCATAAATATTTCATCTGTGATGTTATCTGAGCTTGAATATATTGTACTAAACAAAGGGCTTAACATTATCCCTGGCTTTTTTGTTTCAGAAAGCAGTTTTATGGATGATTTGTTGTCTTTCTGCAGATTTCTTAATCTTAAATTGTTTTGTAAAGATTCTGAGGATACCAGAGGCCCTAATGAGGCCGGTTTCAGGTTTCATCCTTCTAATTTTATGCCACCTATGAATAAACGTGGACATTTTTCAATAATGCATATTGAAGCAGTTGCACTTTGGTGGTGATTTTCAGGATGCTTTATTACCTAACAATTTAACACTGCAGGAAATGTCCACTTTAAAGAACCTCTAGAACAACAAAAATTTCTTAATTATTCAGGCAGACAAGGGAGGGGGCATAGTAGTTATGGATTGGTCTAAATATGAAGCGGAGGCAAACAGACAACTTCAGGATGGCAGATTTTATATGATTATGCCAATAGATCCTACTGTACGATTTAAGGTTGAAATTGACAATTTTCTTGATACAGCCATTGATGAGGGTATTATTGATGATAAAATCTGCTTTCTTCTTAGGGTAAAGGAGCCTGTTCCACAATTTTTATATTTACTCCCCAAAGTACATAAGAGTTTGAGTGACCCTCTGGGGCACCTGATTGTTTCAGGAAATAGTTCATTAACTGAACCTATATCGGTGTATCTTACTAAATATCTTAAATCCTTGTTCACAGCCTTAAGGGCTAGAATTAAGGACACCACTAAATTGTTAAATATCAGTGATACACAATTGGATGTGGACTGGCGACTTTGCACTTTGGATGTAACTTCTTTATATACCAGTATCCCTCACTTGGCTGGTTTGATGGCCTTGGATTTTTGGTTGAATGAACTAGCCCTCTGTAGCCCTGGATTTAATACCCTCTTATTATGTTTAACTGAACCTGTTCTGACAAAGAATGCCTTCTATTTCAATGGCATTTGCTATCTTCAGATTTAGGGTATGGCTATGGGGGCTTTTTTTGCCCCCATTTATGCCAACCTATTCATGGGTTATTTTGAACACATCATGATTTATGATAACAATCACAACATTTTATGCAAGAAATTGATATTTGGATGTGTTTCTTGGATGACTGCTGGATGGTATGGAAGTCAGACATCACATACCTGCAGGAATTTTTAGAGTATCTTAATGACAACAAATGGGGGATCCATTTTACAGTGAAATATGACAAGAAATATATCTCCTTTTTGGATGTCATGGTAAATAAACAGGCTGAAGGTACTCTTATCAGCTCTGTTTATAGGAAACTCTTTCACTCTAATTCCTTGTTACATGCATCCAGCTGTCATCTAAGATACATTATTAGAAACATTCCAAAATCTCAGTGCATGCGTATTTGACATATTTGCTCTAGGGAGGAGGATCTACTATGCTACAATGTTGATCTTACAACTCGATTTATGCAAATACGGCACTCTTTTACTAATTTTTCATCAGTCAAGAATCAGGTTGATCAAACGACGAGACATGAATTGATGACATATAACCAACAAAAATTTGGTGCTGACACCAAGATTAGGTTCACAACTACCTTTGGCAGAAACACCCAACATTTGGTTAATCTTGTACAGAAACATTGGGACATTTTACTAGCAGATGAACATCTTGGACAAATTTTGGGGGATAGGTGTGAATTTTCCTTCCACAGTGGGATCACTTTGGGAGGTCACTTGAGTTTTTATAAACATATTTCCCTACCCAGTATCAAGTCCCAACGTAATATGGATGGTACTACATTGATGGGGTGTTTCCCTTGTGGTCATTGTAGCTTTTGCAAACATGTAGTTAAAACCAAGGAGTTTAGTAGTAAAGATACACCACGGGTCTTTCAAATTAAATTGCTGACCAATTGTAGTAGTGATTGGGTTGTTTATTTGGCCACTTGTAATTGTGCTTTGTTCTATATCAGACAAATGTCCAGACCAATGAAGTTATGTATTTCGGAACATCTTAGTAATATGAGAAACAAGGTTATTACTGATGCCCTATATAAACATATCCTTGTGCACAGTACTGCTTGTTTTTGTTTTACTATCATTGACAAAGTAGGTGGACACAAATTTATTAAAGCCAGATGGCATGAGATGCTAACTAGAAAAGAAAAAGGTTGGCTAATTAGGTTTGGTGGACTTTTTCCTCCAGGTCTAAATGAACATCTGTATGATATTTTCTGTTTCTTGCATCATTTTTGCATATGTATGCATATTTGTGGCAATATAGTATAAAACTTTTCATATTTTATGCATAATTTTTGCTTTTGTATGTATATTTGTTCCTATATGTTATTTATTATTGGTGGAGGTTATTTGTGTTTTAAAACTTGTTCAGTAGTTCTGGTGTATTCAATAACTACTGCTATTTATTGGCCATTTGGTGTTGCTCTAGTTATTTATAAGTGGGTATTCCTAACTCACTTTTTTTTACATTGAAAAAGTCTCTTTTGGGGCCGAAACTGGTCTGTCTATAATAAAAGTGGATTTTTTCCCCATTTGGTGCTGGCCGTTCTTTCAATTTACCTTCAAATTAAACCTAAATCATGGGATGGGAAGCCACACATTTTCTCTGTCTATCTTGTCGTGTTCTTTGTGAGGCTAGAGGGAACTTTTGAAGTGGGTAAATTTTGACTGGCTAGGAATGGTCTGCAGTCTGCTGACTGATTGCATAGTTCTTAGCTATGAACCCGTCATTGGCAGTCTGATCAAACTCATATATATGTAATCCAATGGATTGCTAACTGGCTCACTGATATACACCAGTTTATTACAGTTAATGAGACAATATCCTTCAAGAGAATACTCACTAATGGTGTAAACCAGGGCTCTGTTTTGGTACCACTTTTATTTGACATCTGTTTCTTTGATGTTAGATCTGACATTACATGTCTTCAGCTGACCAAGTTTGCAGATGCTTGAAAGCTTGGAGCCATCATCACCTTCCCTGAAGTCACTGAAATCCTCTAACAGAGCTTGTTGCATTGTGCCAGGATCATGATATAGAGCTCAGCAGCACCAAAAAATGTAACATTGTACAGTCTGGTAAACAGGCATTTTTGCACACTTATGGCATTGATGACACAACCCTTTAAATAAACACTCGTACTACAACATTAGGCTTCTTTGTGGATAAATAAATCCTTGACCAGTATATATCTACTGTCATTAGGAAAGACTTCTTTGTCACACAACTGATTATTAAAGGCCTATCCTCTTGCTCACAAGATGTCATCATTCCTATCTATTCATCCCTGATAGCCTGTACTATATTACTGTGAGTCTATATCATATTGTTGAATACTTGCTTTGGTCGAATTGCTATTTAGCCAACCCACTTTGTCAAAACCTCTCTTCATCAAACAGCCGTTTCATCAAAGTTTTTCATAAGGAAAAACAATTGCTGGCCATCATCGGGGATTTGCCCTTTTCCCACTGTAGTGCAATCTTGAAGATGATATATTTAATTATGGGGGTTGTGGGGTGCCGCTCACCACACTGGGCAGTGTGGGGGGTGAAGCCCTCCACTTGAGTGGGTATTCAATTTTTAGAATTTAGTGATGGGTGCTAGGTTGGTCAGCTGTTGTTTTTCTGTATGAAAAAGTTTGATGGAAGAGAGGTTTCAACAAAGTGGGTTCGATAAATAGCGATTCAACGAAGTATTCAACAATATGATATAGACCGTATTACTGTGCACCTATCAGTATGTACCTGCCTAAACCCCTAAGCGAGCTTTTAGAATCCCATAACTTCCTTACTAAACAACAAAAAAAAACATTGTGGGATGAGCTCCCTTTTATATAAAACATATACAAGTTCTTTCTATATTGTCTATCTCCTACAGACCCCTATGGGTGATCTATATCTGTTGTGCAGAAGAACCAAGTCAGCTTGATCTGCTCTGTATCTATAAAACTAGTTGTAACTCATGTACAAGATCAAGGGACATATGTCTATACTGCAACATAAACAAGACTAGTTATGACAGACACCACATAGTTACTACAGCTCTGCACATCACCCTTATTCTTAAAAATCGGATTCATCTAGATAAAATTTTAATTGTTAATCTAGTTTACTTTGTTTTCTTTGTTGTATCATAGGAACTGCAGATTAATCATTATGAATTAAGCATTAAATAAGAATGAATTTAATAGCTGAATAGACCATAATATTTCACTTTGTAATCAGCCTGGCCTGTATGTATCAGTTTGCTGTAAAGTTAATCAGATGAGCTGTAGTGAAAACAAATGATGTAATGTCATGTAATGTATTTGCATTTTGAAACCGATCATTGTGACTGTGTCCCATGGTCAAGAAAGGAATGTCTGAGGCCATGTTATCTACATACTGTACTATTCTTAGGAGTTGCTAAATAAGTAATTGCTAAACATTAAAACACAAATTTAAAATCAGTATTAAGCACAGACCTTAGTACAAACGGTACTAACAAACAGAATAGTCTATATGACACTATTATATAATGCATTTAAGTATATAGTAGTTTGTGGAATTTGTATAGCTTTCTTGCGCATACTGTCCACTTTCCTCCTATATTCCAAACACATTTTTGTAGGTGAATTAGAGATGCTGCAGATTGGCTGTGTGTGTGTGTGTGTGTGTGTGTGTGTGTGTGTGTGTGTGTGTGTGTGTGTGTGTGTGTGTGTGTGTGTGTGTGTGTGTGTGTGTGTGTGTGTGTGTGTGTGTGTGTGTGTGTGTGTGTGTGTGTGTGTGTGTGTGTGTGTGTGTTTGTATCCTACCATAAGAGTACAGTACTATCCTGAAGTGATTGATGTGTTGTTCTTATGCTAATTCATTCTCAGGATGGGCTCCAACTGATCTGCAAATGAGAAATGTAAAAAGTAGGAATAACTGAAAACTTTCATCATGGCAGATTTATTCAGATAGATATGAATATAATATCAAAATAATTTGTCTTACTTGACATCAATTTTCTGAGTGAAAACAGTGAGATGTACATAAGAAAATGTAGCTTAATATGGTTTGTCTGAAGATATGTCAAATTTCCTTTCCCCATAAAACCATCTTACATATGAAAGATCTCAACAAAATTGTCAAAGAAATCTTCTGAAGGAGGTAGACTTCCTCCACATTTTACCTATGTGTTTAGTTAATTATAAGAAACAGTGGTTTAGCAAGGCTATTTTTCAAATGTTCTTTGTGAAAGTATAACAAAACTAACTCCTATACTAAAATTACTAAGACACAAAGTAAAAGGGTCACTTACAATCATAAAACTTATTGTCATACAATACGCATACTATACTGAGTCCGACTTCCCCAAAAACTTGATACATAAGCAGCCTTTATAAACTCTAGGTGTATTTGAGATAGGTTTGTTGCAGAAATATCATTAGAAGAATGTGAAACAAAATGTTCATTGTTTGGCCACATGAGTGTATTAAGTGTCAGAGGCAGCTAATGAATACACAGCTGTTGTACAGGCAGGCATATTGTAGAATGGAAATAAATTAAGCCAAGATAAAGAGAGTCTGAAAATGTTGCAACACGGGTTGTTTAACTGAAAAAAAATAAGTTTTATTAAAATGCTAAAGGCCTAGGAAAGGATTTGTTTCTGTAGGTGGGTCACTTCCCATTAAAGAGACATCCTAGAAACAACAGTACTCAGACAAAGCACATTTTAATTATTTAACCCCTTTGTAATGGTCCTATGTATAACTAACAAAACCATTTAGTTAACTTACTGGGTAATCCGCGGTGGTGGTGCTGCGGTAGTGTTGTCGCCTCACAGTAAGATGCTGACTGGTTTGACTCTCAGCTAGAGCATCTTCTGCGTGGAGACAGGCGTGAATGGGCATACCTTCGTTAAAGGTTGTGCGTTAGGGCTGGCAACTCAGCATGTAAAAATCAACTGCCAATCATTATCGGACCAGAGTTTCGCTGTGGCGACCCCTAACCGGGAAAAGCCGAAAGACACAACAACTGGTAACTCTTTCTGCCTAACACATTGTTTTATTACTGAGGAATGGAATCTGTGTATTTAGCCCCAAAAGTTAGCAATGTATATGATTTTTGTTTTGGGCTTTAGCTAGTATTTCTGCTATATAAATGTGTGCTTGGTTATTTATGACATTGTAAACAGACATGTATTTTATATAGTTTCATAATCTAATATTTGTAAAGGAATATTTAGTAATATTGTTTGCGTACGTCCACTGTCATTGCATACATGGTCTAGGCCATGAAGGAAAAGGGGCTGTGGAACAATTCACTTTACAACTAAGTAAAATCTACCTATAAGGCAAAGGCCAGATTACTTTTGTGTGGCAGTATTCTGTAACAAAAACTGCTGGAGTTGAAGACAATGTTTATGCCCAAACAGGTTATGAACCATTACTGCTCTTACAACTGAAAACTGCAGCCTGGCAGGTGCTACATTAGATTTCTTGGGAGTGCATCACCTGCAGCCATAAGCAAATATTGAAAAATAATTTGTGATGCTGCTGGACAATACTAACAGAAGAACATGGCTTTTCAGAAAAAAAAATTAAAAACTGCTGTACCTTTCATTACATATGCAAGCAATGGCCCGCAGCAGTCAGAGGGCATGCTATGTCTTGATGAAGATGATGATGATGATTCAAAGATCAGTAGGTGCCACTGGTAGTCAACATAGACTATTCAAGCAGCAGCAAACATATTTTCTGACAACAGCATCTATTATAAAGCAATGTCAAGTGGGTCAAATAGGATATTGTTTAAGTGGATTTATTTACATGCACTGTTTAAGCAGTGAAAATAGTATTTAACATTACAAATTTTATATATATATATATATATATATATATATATATATATATATATATAATGTCAAACTCCTGAGCTTGTCACCTTGCAGGACCAATTTTAGCACTCTTTCCAATGGTTGCACTGGTTGTGGAATTTAGTATTCAAGATTTCTAGACATTGTGGTCTTCAGTATTTTGATCTTTCAATGTTATGGATTCAAGACAATTGGTTTCAAGCATGTGGACTTCAGGACTGTGATAGTAAATATATATATATATAAATATATATATATATATATATATATATATATATATATATTTACTTTGAAAATGTAGAATGATGGTTCGGCCACACCCGGTGTGTCGAAAGTCACTTGACAGCATTCCGTATTGCCGACCATCAAGACTCCAAGCGTCCTTCATATGTATGCACTGTGCATTCATACATATATGTTTGACCTTAATACTTGAGATTGCGGTACAGTGCAGATCAGGAAATATATCCTTTTTCCCACTATAGTGCGATCTCGGAGTTGGAATATGTAATCTGCAGGGGGTGTGGAGGGCACAGCATCCCATGACCCCCTCCAAAATAGTTACTTTATGTGATGTGCAACATAAGACTGCAGTCTACGGATATCGACAAAGGTCGAATTCGCAACAGGAAGTGTGTTTGTGGCATTCTGACCTTTTTGGCATTCTTATTCAAATATGTGAATTGATCTTTGTGGTAGGAATTTATTTTGACATTCGACTATTTGATAGTAAACCATATATATATATATATATATATATATATATATATATATGTATATATATATATATATATATATATATATATATATATATATTTATATATATATATATATATACACACACATATATATATATATATATATATACACACACACACACATATACAGGTGTGTGTGTGTGTGTGTGTGTGTGTGTGTGTGTGTGTGTGTGTGTGTGTGTGTGTGATCGATCCACTTAATATTGGGCACTGACTTTGAAAAACTAAGGCACAAGTCCATCACTGATGGATGAACATTTAATTGCATTTCATTAATTTGCAGTGATCTTTCTTTTCAGTGAATAATCTAGTAAGAGTAATAAGTAGTTGGACCACGAGCTACAGAATGTGATTGAGAACTGAATCTTGTACCTGAAGTTGAATAGAAATGCTCATATAAGATATTCACATTCTAGCTATCAGAAAGCATGGGCTTATTACTGGTAAACTGCTTAAGATTATCTGCTGGCTTATTATGCTCACTAACCTGACTCATGTATTTACAGAAACTTTTTAAATTATATAGTAAAGCACTTTGCCTGTTTCTAAGTTGGATAGCTTTGTTAATTTTTTAGTGCTTTTTTACTAGATTCCTAGGATTGGCTAAGAAACTATGAGGTTTCATGACTCTAGTCTATTTCTAATCATATCAGGTTTGGCCTTCATCTGTAAATGAACTTCTTTCATGGTGATGAACAATGTTAATCCATTTTGTTAAATATGGAAAATAGTTGTTCTGGGGATTGAAAAAGGTCTGAGGAAATAAATGTGCACTGAAAGCATACCAGGGCCATTGGTCTTGCCTATGCATGTGGAACTCATTGCTATGGACATTATTGTGGGTCATTTTGGAGACCTCAGCTTGAACACAAATGTGGAATGATCACTAAGCATAGGAGATCAGACTTTAATATGTGGGATTCTGAGGAGGGATGTTGCTGGTTACAATGTATATCAGTTTCCTACATTGAGAATTTTGAGTGGGTAGCTTATCATAACCAGTTTATAATGTGTGTGAGTCATGTTTATCAAGAAATTCTCCTCAAGAGCAAAGCTTGAGATGTGAGTCAGGGTGATGATCAGAGATCCAATCATAATTCTTGTAGCTGCATGGAGCTTTATCTGCTCTATAAAAAAAAACATTAAGTGTTTTGCCAGCTTTCAAAGCCATAAAGCACTTAACAAGTACTACCAGAAAGGCAGTAGCACAGTCTGACATGTTACAAAAAGGTTAAGGATATATTACCAGCCCAGGCAGCAGGCTGAACCAAATCTATATTTAATTCAACCACTGTCATTTGTTGGACATTACTGACAGAGTTAACTGCCAAACTCTATGCCCAGTCTTAGCAAGCGAAGCAGGAGGAGTTTAACATTTGTTAAGATTTGATCTCACACTACAGAAGCGCTTGACGGATTTGCCTTTTTCCAAATATCAGAGCACAATCATTGCTCTTCATTCACCACATATATATTAGGCCTAATAGAATACTTGTCTGTTTCTATGAAGCTGATATTATTTATCTTATGTTTAAGGAGAGCTCCTAAGTGGCCATACCTATATCTATTGTATTATATTATATTATATTATATTATATTATATTATATTATATTATATTATATTATATTATATTATATTATATTATATGTGCTGTTGATTGGAATACCATACCATCTTTCAGGATGTTAGGAGTTGCTAGAGGTAGTAGATAGACAAGTAACAAGTAAGTTTTAAATGGAAAGTAATGATTTCAATGCTAAACGGGAGATTCCATGACATATTGGAAATTGATATGCTTCAGTTCCCACTCATGCATACATCTTTTGAACTCCTAACTTTGGTAATGTAGACCAGCATTAGATACGATAATACCATGCATCTTATTTTTCACAAATACTGACTTGAATGCACTAGTCACACTTTCACTTGTATCTGTCCGTTTGATTATATCAGAGTACCTGGGATGCTAATGATAATCTACATATTTAAGATATAAAATGCCCATGGAAGTTCTTCCCCTCCATGGTACCTAAGGCGTGAATTGTATTAACTGTATACCAGCGAACTTTGCAATACTTTTGCACTGTTTGTTCTGTAGGAGTTAATATTTTGGCCAGTACATTATTATGTATTTTGATCTTTCTCTATTGTTTACTATTTTCATTTGTGATTTTTGTGCCCTATCAAGTGTATGTATTCTCATTAGGGTAAGCACTATTATTTTATTAGTTTTGCAGATTAAGCCCTTGGTGCAAGATTGAATTTGGTTTTTACCAATGCTTTTTTTGGTCCAGCTTTTCTCTATAACTTTTTTTTAGTAATTACATTTCTAAGTCAGTGCCAGTACGTCATAACAAAAGAAGCATCAGACTCCCATATATATCATTCCTTCTTGGAATTTCAGGGTTATGCCTACCTTCAGTCTGCAGTTTTCTATGCCATTCCTCTTGTCTTCAATCATACGTATAACTAAAAATGTCAGCTTATGGCAAAGAAGCTAATACATCCTGCCTACACTTCCATCAGTAAAAAAAAAATACCACTTCAGAGTCTACCAGGATAATATTTATAAGGTTAAGTACTTTTTGCTCTGAATTGTGTTTGTGTTTTTTGTGTTTACAGTTTGAATTTCTGCTCCTTTCCATTGATTATAGTATTTGGTTTTCTTTACTCCTCTAATGTAACTGCTCAGAAAACTCCATTGATATACTAGTGCATTCACACCTTTTAACTAGTCATATTATTCATCACAATCACTAAGTCCTCCCAACTTTTCATCTTTCTCCACTATTAAGGCTGAGAGTAGTCCCTCCTTGAGAATAATTCATAACTGTCCTCCTAAAAAGTAAAGAGTTTCTCTGGAATTGTAAAATTACCATAGTCAGTAAAAATGCCACCTTTTGTCTACCATGAAAATGGACTGTAATCCTACTAGGATTAACCCATCCAACAAAAAGCAAATACTTAAAATAAAAATTGCCAACATTTCCCATCAAACAAAAATGTGTAGCAACAAAAAATATAAATATATGAGGGAGATATTTGGGCTACACAATGGGGCATTTGCTTTTAGAATAGTGCATTGTTGTCAGAGTGAACAGATGCAGCCAATGTATTAAGATATTCACAGTATGTGTCGTATCTGACCATTGTTAGTGTCTTTTAAATTATTTACTTCTTGCATTTTGGGACTGCTGTAAGGCATGCCGAGTTCAAACAAAAGCTCACTTCTCATGAGCAACACAAGGATCAAACCTGCCTCTTGCGGCACAGAGAAATAAAGCATTGGTGATGACCCAGGTAAGGCAGGAACTGGTAAGGTCAATGGGAAATTCTGCTGCAAGATGGACACCTGAGAGAGATAATGTGCCATAGGAAAGTGCAGAATGAAGGTCAGAAGCAACTTCTCACCAAGTTGTAATTATTAATTCTAGGAGGCATTGGATATGGACAAAAGCATAAATGTTGAAGGGACTACAATTATAGTGCTTCCAGTATGCTACCAGGAGGTAGGTCACAGCATAGAAAACTCAGATGGCTGCCTCGTTAGCAACCTTGAATGACTAGCTGCACCCCACTGAGAATGAATAGACAAGTAAGATAATGGTAGAGATGATTGTTAATAAACAAAGGGAAGAAAATGACTGCAAAGAGGATAAAAAATGGGAACATGTCAGTACATATAAGCACGGTAGCTACAGCTTTACACATATAAATGTCATTCAGATCAATGACTTACTACGTAAGTGCTCTCTCTTTTTTCTGAATGAAATGAATTTTCAAGTAGTAAGCATTCTATAACAATGTGCAGTTTCTTTGTATTAAAACAATGACATTCAGTAACTGCATGTGACCTTTTTTTGCACTAATTTCAGAACAATGCTAGATGGAGATGTGAAGTTTAAGGAATTATCTGTGTAGTTAACAGAAAGAAACACAAGAAGGTGGTGTACAGGAATAAAAAAGTACAAATGTTCTTTCTTTCAAAAAAAATTTTTATAAATTTGGATTCAGACAGGGCTACCACTACTGGTAAACCCTAGCATGGGTGGAAAACTGATGGTGGCAAGCAGGCTGGCCCCCCACAGTAATTCTACATCATCTGTAGAATCACCACAATGGGCTGGGTCTACAGCCATGCCAAATGTTAATGAGACATTCTGGGAGATCTGTCTATGCTAAATAGCCATGTGAAGTCCCCCAGAAATACCTCTGGTTCGGGTAGTTATACAGCCAATGAACACAGCCAGAATCTCCATTCCCCTACTGTTGTTAATGGGGCAGACTGTGTAAAAGGTAAGATCAGGTAAGTTTCTGTGGAGAGGTAGTAATGAGATGTGTGTGTGTGTGTGTGTGTGTGTGTGTGTGTGTGTGTGTGTGTGTGTGTGTGTGTGTGTGTGTGTGTGTGTGTGTGTGTGTATATATGTCTGTGGCTGTATGTGTTCATTTCAAGAGGGTATGAGTTGTCTTAGGTGAGTGTGCATCCTGGGTGTTCAGAGTAGGGATCATTAGAGCATATTTGTGTGTATGTATGTCTGTGTGTGTGCTGGATTGCCTATGAATGTGTGTGTGTGTGTGTGTGTGTGTGTGTGTGTGTGTGTGTGTGTGTGTGTGTGTGTGTGTGTGTGTGTGTGTGTGTGTGTGACTGTGTTTATGAATTTCTGAATGTGAATGTGTGTGGGGGGGGGGTGCCTGCTGTAGCCTTGTGCCTTGTAGGTGAGACACCGATCACCTCTGAGCAATCTGTATGACACTGAGTAAAGTGATAGTGATTTGAGCATGTCCGCATAAGACAGGTGTTGGAGGCCATGGATTCTCTTTGTGAGGTATTTCTGTGGCCTTTCCAGTTGGCGCAGGTGTTTGGAGAGGTACATACCAAACAGGGCGTTATACTCAATTATAAGTTTAATGAGCGAAGTGTACAGAGAAGTAATAACCTCCTTTTTTCTGGATGCAATGCCTTTTACTTCTGAGATGAAGCAAGTAAAGGCTTTTCTTACCACTGACTCTACATATTGGTTGAATGTGAGACTGTTGTCAACCTGAGCACCCAGGTCTCTCACCACGGGTTGTGTGCTTAGGGGGCTGCCGTGGTAATCAGTAGGGGCCGTGTTTTTGCCAAATAGTATGATAATACATTTTTTTATGTTTAACTTAAGGCCGTGACTTTGGCACCAGTTATTTGTGAGACCCTCTTGCAGTATGTTAATATCATTTGGGGAGTCAATGACAGCACCCAACTTACAGTCTTCTGCAAACTTGGTCAGCCACAGGCTCTTGATCTTTGCCTGGATCTCTTGAGAAGTAGATGCCAAACAGTAGGGGTCCCAGGACAGATCCCTGAGGAATACCACTAGTGACAGGTCTGCTGTCAGAGGTGATGGCACCTATTTTGACCTTGTGGGTCCTATCTTTGAGCCAGATGGCCACCCATCTGAAGAGATAGGGATTGACACGCGAGTGGGGGATTGTGTCAAAGGCTTTGGCCAGGTCAAGGTAAGCTGTATGTACTGACTTTTCCTCATCCAGGACCTTGGTGACAGTCTCAAAGAAGTCATCTAGGTTCAATAGGCAAGATCTGCCCCTGACAAATCCGAATTGGGTAGGGTCGAGTGTTTGGAGATTGCCTATGTCCTTGTTTATGAAATCCATAATAATATGCTCCATGTCTTTACAGATCAGACTTGTCAAGCTAATGGGGCGATAGTTTCCCGGGTCAGTAGTTGCACCACCTTTGTGCAAGGGGATGACAATGGCAGTTCTCCACTCTGAGGGAATTAAGCCTATAATTAGGCTGTGGTTGACTAGGGTGCTCAGTGGCGAAGCTTGTTCTTTCTGGAGATAGTGCAGAATGCAGCCTGGGATATTTATCAGGTCCCATGGAAGCTGTGTTCTTTGCCTTGGATAGGGCCTTTAACACTTGATCTATGGAGATGTGAGGTGTGAGACAAGTATTGGGGATGTCAACTGGACCTTTGGGAGATAAGTGGGTGAAGTTTGAGCTGAACCTATCAGCTAGTAGGTTGGCTAAGTCAGTAGGATCAGTGTAAGTGGTACCATTAAGTACTAATTCAGAACTAACTTGGGCTTTGCCATGGAGGTTCCTAACGTAATTGAAGAAGTACTTGGGGTTTCCCTTTGTTTTGGAGGCTAGTTTCAACTCATAATTGGCTTTGAAGTTCTTCACTACTGATCTAATTTGCTTGTTGAGGCAGAGGAGGGAGATTTTCCAATTTGGAATTTGTTCCTTTTTACCCTTGGACAACAGTTTCTTCCTTTTGTTGTAAAGCCTGTTGATAGAGGATGTCCAGCAGACAGGTTTTTGTTTCCTTGAGGAGCAGGTTTTAGTTCTTTTGGGTATGACTGTGTCCATGCAATTGTACAGGTGGTTGTATACTGTACTGGCGTACTGTTCAGCATAGTTGTCTGCCTCCTCTGAGGGGTACGGTAGTGTGAAGCTGCTGATACCCTCCCTTAGGAGGGTGTAGTCAGCTTTTGAGACATTTTTTAGCCTGGTTATGGCTGGGGAGGGGCTGGGTGGGATAGAAACTTTGAATGAGACAGACTGATGATCTGATCTCACCAGGGAAGAACATACTATAGGAGTGGTGCAGTGGTCACCCATGTTGATGAGAACTAAGTCCGGTATGTTACCTCCCCTTGTGGGGGAATGAGATCAGCTGGTCTAGTGCGTTAGAGTTGATGAAGTCAAGGAATCGTTGGGTGAGTGCATTATGTGCAGGAATGGTTCACCCAGTCTATGGTGGGGTAGTTGAAGTCACCAAGGATCAGGGTGTTAGGGGGTACCTTGATGGAGTCAAGTAGGTTCCAGTAGGAGGAGTAGGTGTCCTGAGACATGGAGGGGGGGGTCTACAGCTGGCTATAACTTGGATGGGGTATCTTGCCCTTATGAGTGATAGGGCAAATATAAGAGGCAAAATCAGGCACAGTTGAGAGAGGTGTGTGTGTGTGCGTGTGTGTTTCTGAATGTGTATGGTGGGGAGGGGAAGGGGAAAGGGTGGCTGCCATACCATTCAACTCTCCTGAGAATAATGAGTAAAGCCTGCCCTGTCCCTTGGAAATCATGGATGATTACAATCACTCAATAATGGCAAACATAAGAGCTTCATGGTTCTTATAATTCAGAAAATGCATTGTGATGCAAACCATGTTATATTAACTTTCTAATATGTAAAATGTGTCTATGGGTGGGGTGTGTACTATACACCATAGGCACATTTTACATATTAGAAAGTTAATATAACATGGTTTGCATGAAGCTCTTATGTTTGCCATTATTGAGTGATTGTAATCATCCATGATTTCCAAGGGACAGGGCAAATGTAAGATGCAAAATCAGGAACATTCTGTAAAGTTAGGGACATTTGAGGGGCAGGGATGTGTGTGTGTGTGTGTGTGTGTGTGTGTGTGTGTGTGTGTGTGTGTGTGTGTGTGTGTGTGTGTATATGTTTGTGTGTAAAACAGCACACAATTTGGAGACATGCAATTTAACCAGTAATGAGGTCTTTCCTTATTGTGGCTTATGGCTAATAATGTCTCTGAATCTTATTTCCTGTGTTCACGTAAAGTGCCCCTTTTGGCTGTTTATATTAACATAGGAAAAGCAGTTCGGTGAAAAGATTCTCTGAATCTCAGAGTGCATCTCTAAGTACTTATTCTGGTTCTGGGCATGCAACACATTTACGATTTATTATGCAGTTGAATACACTCTCTCACTGGTAGGTTAGTAGCTCTGCAGCAGTGAGTATTACTTATTATTCGAAAACATAAGTTCATCCATAATTTCACAGGTACATATTTTGTGTCTATGACATGCAAATTAACATAAAGCTGTGATAATATACTGCAATTATATTGTTCATTTCACAATTAGCGTGTAAATATGCATTATTACACAAAAGATCTTACAAATTTGCCAACATACTCATTCTCAATGTTTTAAATGTGTCTTCACTGTATCACCTTGCAGGGGTACAGAAAATCATTTCACTCAATAATTATTTATGTTTGCTTACAAACCTGAATGTTCTTACTGCATGAGTTCAAATTGTAGGCTTTTGTTTAAAGTATTTCCCCTTCAAAACATGACATGGAAATATAGGAGGAATACACGCACACGCACACACACATGCACATGCATGCACTCATGCGCAGACACACACACACACACACACACACACACACACACACACACACACACACACACACACACAAGCCTTTCCTTTTTAAGAATTTCACTGAGCTAAATGAAATTGCATGAGGTGGCATTTCTATCACAGTGTCATACCACAGTATTGCTTCAAATTGCAAAGCACAGAATCTCTTGTAGTCATAGAAGAACATGCAAACTCTACCAGACAGTAACCAGAGGACAAGACTGAACCCCAGATGCTGTAGCTGTAAGGCCAACACTTCAACCACTGTCTTCACTGCACAAGTTAATTTTTAGACATCAAACTCACTAGATATAAATGTCTCTTTCCATGGGTGCAGTGTAGGGTGGAGTGATTTGCTAAGTAATTCAAAGAATAGTTTAAAAGTGGTGATTAAGAAAATCTGACCCAGAGCTGCAAGATATTGCAAGCTTATCCACAGGTTGTTATAAGCAATAAGTTATAGAAAATGTATTATTTCTTCAGTGATTAGTTGCTGATATATGAGACACAGAAATAGCCTTATATTTAGGGTCTAATGTCCCCTAGTTTACCTTTTCACATTCAGTTAGAGCACATTACTCCCTTACGTAATGTGGCTTTTCCAGCTATTTGCTGTATTGACATATGCAGTCTGTAGTCTCAACCTCTCTAGGATAGTGAGCTCAACATCTTGTTAGTCTCACTCATATCATTGCTGACATGCCTTGATAAAATACTAAAAGGCTTTGTTACTAGGGCTGAGATGGAATGCAACCAGAATGTCTTCCTTCTGTCACTTTACAATGATACAAGCTGTTGTACCTCCTTTTAGCAAGCAATTTTAAGCTTGCTACCTCAGATCTACAGAAATGCCAGTTTGTTTGTATTCCAGACCAATCAATGATGGGAAAGGAGATGCTGATCAGGTTGGAAGCAGTTTGCAGTTGAACAATGTCGGGGTGAAATCATAGAACCCCCGCCCCCAGGCATGATGGTACCATTTTCAACATCTGACACTTGCTGCCAGAGTAATGAATGAGCTGTAGGTTCATGGGTAAGTACTAGACTAGTTCCTCTTGTGGGCCATTTCAAGCCTAGCCAATTTCCTTTATTGAGGATCAAACCCTGTACCTCTTGTCTGTGAAGTCAACACCTTAACTATTATGCCAATCTCCAACCCTGTAATGGTTTCACCCATGACGGAACAAATTAATGGGTATAGGGGCTTGAAGATCAAGAGGCGGTAGTTGGAAATAAATATACGCATTGTTTTACTACATGATTACAAGATTAAGAAGGCCAGCAAATTACATTAATACAAAAATAATAATTGTACACCTAAAGGAAAAATGTATCTCATAAATTCAGTATGTGGGGTCCAGGGGTTGGACATAATTTTTATTTGCATTGCTATATCTCAGTCATGATTTGCTATATTTAAAGCAATGTGCACAATTCCATAGCACAGATAAAAAAACATAAAAAAAGAACAAAAACAAATATGTTTACTAAAAATAGCTACTAACAGTTTTTGTTCAAAACACAGATTTCAAGCATTAATAAACACTTGTACAACTTAAAACACATACAGCATGGTGTCCCATGAGATCATTAGTTGAATGAACCAGTGTCAAACCTATCCACCTAAGTTTACAATTAAACAAATTCAAGCATTTTAATTTTGGTTTTAAAGACACATGCTTTTATAACACCATTTGTTTCGTATGCATCTAAATACACCTACTATTTGTCTTCACAAAACAAAAGTTCATTGTCACAGTAACGCTACCTCTTGATTTTATGCACTACTTTCACTAGTATCAGTAATGTGTATATGCAGTGTGCTACAATCTCTGCACTTTTTTTCCATTTGCCACTTGTTGATACGCAGACACACACACACACACACACACACACACACACACATCTGAACTGCTAATCTTCTACCCTAGCTACCATGAAAAGTGACCACTAGCCTATTAAGACTAACCTGGTGAACAAAACAAGCATACATACACAGACACATACAAGTAAAAATATAAAGTGCTCACACATTTTGCCATATAAATTACACTTTTTATATGATGAATAGCATAAAGTTTATGTTTATTATTTACTTTTTTATAGCTCAGAGTAACAAACTGGCTTGAGGACCTTTCCAATAACTTTCCAGATCTGTCATTTAGCATAGAGTAGTAAGACTATGAAGGATAAGCAAGCTTCTTCTTCTAGTCCTAGAGTTTGATACTCTTAGCCTTCATTTCCATGCCGCATTACTCTGAGCCAGTCACTTAACTTGACCATGCTCTGAGACAAATGGAAAATTGGGCTAGGCTCACCAGTGGTCTTCTGGACCTCATGCCTAGTAATGACCTATGAACTTCCTAGGCCAAATCCAAGCATGTGTGTTTCTACTATGAAGAGTCAAATTCCAGCTCATTGAAAAAAAACCTAATCCACTGAATTCAATTCTTTGGAAACTCAATCTGATGAAAAAAAATTATTTTATTTATTTATTTATTTATTTATTTATTTTGCAGGAGGTGCTTCTTGCAACCATTATGCTTCTTGCAACCATCACACCACTGCACATATGCAAACTCCATGATTATAGAAACACTAAAGAAAATTTAAATTCTTAAAACAAAAGAAATAACAGTATACACTTAGAAGCTGCTCTGACATGGATTTTTTTAAGGGAAAGCAATAAGGGAGTTCAATACTGGGGAGATAAATTGACCAAAAAGGAACCATGTCCACTTTCTAGTGAGATCTGAGGCATATAAGGTGCAAGAAGGAAGAATGCAAGAGTTCTTTGAATCATTAAACACTCTGTGAATTATCAGAGCTGATACAAGTCATTGCTTAGATGAACTTGTTTTATTTAAACAAACTCACCTGCTAGCTGTTGGCTAGCTTAATACCCTGCTTTGTTGAATGTCCCTTAATTATTTTATAGTTTTCATGTCTTTTCTGTCAAGGGCATCAGGAGAATTGTTGTATTTGCCTTCTACATTTCAAAATTTGATAACTAAGTTTGCTTCAAACTGACATTCTTCTTCTTTACCTTTACTGTTCCTGCTAAATGTATTTGGCTTATAACTACCACCTGGATTTGGTCCTGCACTGGAATCCTGAAGATTTTGGTTTTGTTACTTGTTACTTTTACTAGGGCCAATGTTCCTGTTGGATTTTAGTTTATGGCTCACATTTTTATCTTGTGTGGTATAACTCTCAATTCAAACACTGCATGTTCATGTTGAGATGTACTGCTTGATGTTTTAGGAGCACATCATGCTGGGTTCACTATCTCTAGGAATACTGTTTTCTTAAACATGCTGCTGGATTCTTCAATGACTCTGTCTCATGCTAGAATTATGAAGGTAAGTACCATGACTCTATCTCATACTAGGGTTCCAAAGGTTAGTACCATTCCAGTTTTCTCTTTCTATTTCTTGCTGCTAGCTATTCTGCCATTGCTGACTTACATGCCGTAGTCACTGTTCGAGGTGAGAATTTAGGCCTTGCTGTACTTAGTCTTTTTTACCTGATCTTCTGCATCAACTCATGTTTATTTTTATCATAATTGTTTTGTATTGTTTTTATATTTTTATATTGTTGCTATTGTCCATATATTATACCGTATGGCAACCATTGTTACCCAACAGTTCTTAGGATACAGTAACTCTACTCCTTTAGAGTTATGTTCTTTTGACCCCCCCCCCATCTACTACTACATCCTTTCAAGCTACATGGGTTTCTGCATGCTTTATGAAAACATTGTGGGAGGTGGTGTAGGGAACCACTCAGGGCATTCCTATATACAGTCTACTTAGTGGAACATCAGCCTCACCCCCTTTCTCTTGCAGGAAACACCTGAGCTCTTTCCTTCATATTGTTCCCAGTATCTTCTATCTGTGATAGGTAAGTGGGAATCATTGTCCTAAGACCCCCTATTAGTGCTCCTTGTGTTAATATTAGGTCAGGCTGCAAGGAGCATTTGATTATCTCTGACCTGTTTCATGATCTTGACCTTGATTTTATCACAGACACATGGCTCAGAGATGACTATATCCCACACTTAGCTACAGCTGACAACTCCATGATACAGTGACATAGAAGAGGTAGGGTCTGGGGTGGGGTTACTGTCTGTGGTATCTGCATGCTTAGACTGACAGGGGTTGTTGCCTCTTGCATGGCCAACTCCATTGAATTTCTCTTTAATGCAGGGAGAAATTATAAGTTTCTCCTCATCTGCCATCCATCAGGTTATGTGCTGACAATCTTACGGGAGTTCATTGAATTTCTTGTTGATTCATTTTGCTTCATAGACATCTAGTAGTGCCTGGTGACTTCAGTACCTCGGCTGACATTGAATTTCACTGTGCCATGAAAGCTTGTTCATGTCATTACTCTGCAACACCGACAGTAGCTCATACTATGGATGTGATCTTCCTACTGGATATGAAGCCCTTGGACCTGGTGGTGGAACCAGTCTTGTGGTCTGACCACTTCCTTGACCTCTTAGACCTAGAGGTCCTGCACCTTAGCTTCCCTGATATTGAGCTTAGGAGATATGACTTAGCAATCATATTATTTCTGCCATTTTTCTTCTGTGCTCCTTCATTTCCTCAAAAAAGATTGTGCCTCCTCCATTTACACCATCATAGGCAATTGTCTATGGCACGTGACTTTCTCATCCTGAATCATGCTTATCTTGTTTCCATCAGGAGGCATGAGACTTTGTTTTATCTACAAGTTTCACGTCTTGCAATGTAAAGGACCCGGGAAGGAGCATCAGTGATACCATATTGGTCTCTGGATCCACAAATCGTATGTGGGTAAGCATTACATTGGTCTGTGTATCCACAAATCTTATGTGGGAAAGCATTACATTGGTCTGTGTATCCACAAATCTTATGTGGGTAAGCATTACATTGGTCTGTGTATCCACAAATCTTATATGGGTAAGCATTACATTGGTCTGTGTATCCACAAATCTTATGTGGGTAAGCATTACATTGGTCTGTGTATCCACAAATCTTATGTGGGTAAGCATTACATTGGTCTGTGTATCCACATATCTTATGTGGGTAAGTATTATAATACATATTGGGCTGTAATTTCCTCTACAAAGGTAGCTTATCTGTCCAGTGAAACCTCAGAACTATCTAACTTACAAGTTATGCTTTTTAAAGGGATGGACAGGGTAGCCCAGTCTGCCTCTGTTTTCAAAGAGCGTTATCTGCCCAGCAATGTGAGTCAGCTGCTTGGTATTTCATTGACAAGAAAGCTGCTAGTAGGTCTTCACTGCCACTGTCTAACCCCATTGGCTTACAAGTACTTTCAGACTGTTACTCTAAAGCTTCATTGTTGGTGTTTGACATTTCCAGCTATGATGTGCTCTTCACTGTTATCTCAGGTATGCAGACTTTACCCTACAGGGTAGATCTTTGTCCATCTAGACTGATCTAGACCAACCTGTGTCCTTGTTGCAATAATATTTCAGCTTGCTTTCTTCATTAAGATCTGTTTTCTCCCTTTGGCTTTGAAGGAGACCTTTGTCAACTCCTCCTCAAGAAACCATTCTTAGATCTCAGTATTTTTGAAAATTATTTCTCTATTTATAACATTTTATTAATGGAAAAGATCATTCAGAAGGTTATTTGTACACAACTTGAGTCTCGTCTCAAAGTCACTAGGCTTAAGGATATCTACCACCCTGGGTTTTGCATTTACCCTAGTACTGAGATTGCTGTTATATGATTAGTCAATGATCTTCTAATGCCTCAAGGCCGGTGATACTATTCAATACTGGTCTTCCTGGATCTCTTTACTGCATTTATAGTCAGAGGACCATGGCATTTTGAATGAGTGCTTCTAAACCAGCTGCAAGTTTTATATTTTGGTCTAACATTGGTTTATGTCTTACATTTTTGATTATACTAGTAAGTTTTGTTTGGTTATTTATAGTCATCCTCTTAGTCCTGCTGGAGTACCTCAGGACTTAGGCCCTCTCATCTTCAATGTATGTATCCTACCTTTAGGCAATCTTGTAAGGGAGAAAGGTAAGCTTATCATCGTTATGCTAATGATACCCATCTCTATCTCTATTTTATACAGGAAGATATTATAAGTGTATATTCCCTAGCTACTGACCTTCAAGTCCTAAAATATTATAAGTAAGTATTCCATATCTACTGACATTGAAGCCCTTCACTTCTGGCTTGCTCATAACTGGCTGCAACTCAACATCTACAAAATGGAGACCTATGACAGCTTGCATTACCTTGAGTGAGTCATCTGCTACATCACCTCTAAATGACATCTTCTATGAAATTAATTAGTTTGAGTTAATGGATAAGGTATATAACTTACGCATGATCCTGGACAATCAGCTAAAATTTTGTGATGAAAGGCCTGCCATAGTGAAAACTTCTTGTGTGACTTGCAGAACATCTCGAAAATAAAGCACCTGTTACCTAAAGCTGATCTCTTGGTAGTTGTCCATGCCCTGGTCACATCTTGCCTGGGATTCCTTGATAGTCTGGCCATTTGTAGTTGGTATTACCAATATATTACAACTGTTCTATGTAATCTGCATTGGCTCTCAGCATGATATAGAATTGTTTTCAAGTTTCTGCTATTAGCTTGTCTGTCCAGCCAAGACTTGGTTCCATCATACCGGAAGGTGATAGTGGTGCTGTCCTGGCCCTCCTGAGTTTTGCATTCAGATTTCCAGGGGCTCCTGATGGTTCTATGGGCATGCTTGGAAACATAGTATCTATTCCTTTGCCTTTCAGGCCCTGTGCCTGTGGAACTTACAGTCTTGGCAGCTTTGGCTTCAGACGTCTTAGCGTCCTACCTTAGCAAGCTTCCACAGGGCACAAAAAACTTGCACCTTACAAATTGCTTTTGACAATATAGGTTGATTTTAGCTATTTTATGTCTTCCAGGCAAGATGTTTCCAGGGCATGGACAACTACCAAGAGATTAACTTGAGGTAACAGGTGCTTTATTTTGGAGATCTTCTGCAAGTCAAAACAAGACGTTTTCACCCATCATGAGGTTATATTATGTGTTATACAGAATTCTTGTCTATAATTTTATACTGTTTTTGTTCTTTGCATGTTTTCATGTGGCCTGTGTTAATTCAGCTCTTTTATATATGTTTTATTGCAAATGGGGTTTTTTTAAAGTTGAAGTTGAAGGTACAAGGAAGTTGAAAACAGTAGTTTAACAGGATATTAGAAGGAAAAGGAAGTTCAAATAAATTTGAACAGAAGTAGGAAAGTAAACAATATGTGTAAGTATTAAATGTGATGTGAGGTAGTATTAAACTAATTAGCATTTTTAGCCACTTTCAAAATATTTGCATTTTATCAACTCAACTAAATGACGATGGATTTTAGTTTTTAAACCATTCTGTAAAAGAATGTGTATAATCAGGTGTCACTTTAATACAGTTCTTTTCCTATGGTAACTCTACACCTCATGATTGATTCACTGGTGCATGTACTGAGTGTTTTTTTTCAAGATGGACACTCAGTATGTATCTAAATCATGGTATACATATATTTTTTATGAAATAACCAAAGCAGTTAATGTTTTTAAGGAAAGGTAAAATAATATATCTGTATTTTTTTATACGATGAAGCAAAATATGCATATTTAAAATGGGCAGAAATGTGCTCATATTTGAAATTCTGATTTCTAAATGCTGTCAGGTAGTAAAAAAAAAGCAAAATAAAGGTGAAATTATCAAGGTTTTCATACTGAAATTTCATAAGAATATTTTGAAACAGTAAATCGACGTTGTTATTCGAATTCAAGTGAAATTCAGGACAGAATGGCCTTTGCAAATTAACAGAATGCAACTTTTATAAAATGAAAGCTTTCAATTAACTTCAGAGTAAAATAAACAAAAGCTACCAACACATAAATATATAATATTGGTATGATTTCAAACATAAAATTAATGTGTCTTTTGTCATATTTGTTAAGTGATGTTTTCATTCTTTGTTTATGTTGAGGCATAAAATATGATATTAATTATGATTTTTTTTTTCATTAAAATTCAAGATACAGTTGCTTTGTCTTTGAGGGTAGGAGCACAGACCAGCTGTATTTTATAAATAATTATGCTGGTAAAATTTTCTGAAAATGTTATAAACTAATTTTGAACCATTTAGGAGGCATATGCTTTTGAATGCAAATAGCAAAAGTAGCCAAATCAGCCAGTATTTTAGGAACAGAAAGCCTTAAAATGCACAGCAGTTAAGCGTTAAACCAAGACATATACATTTCCATTAGCTGATGTTATCGCAAGGCCATGTATTACTTTTTCAAGACTTTTTTAATATCAAGCTCTCATTTATAGATACAAATTTGTGCCACTCAGGAGTTCTTTAGTATTCCCACCATTATGTAATGTATGCAACTAGTTTTCAATGCATTTCCTAATCTGCAAAATTTCAATCCCATGTGATGTTATCCCAGGGATTTTAACTTGACGAGAACGAGAACACAGCTCACTTTGATAAACTGGTGAGGATTCAACCTGTTGAATAAAATTAAAGCAACTGTATTCTGCCAATGTGGGAAGAAGCCCCCCCCCCCCATACCCCAAGCATATACATACCATTGACCTCAGAAATATGAACAATGGAATGATTTTCTAAAATAAAGAAATCCCTGCCTGGACATAGATACTGCACTGGCCCTGATTTCCTCTGTAAAACAGTGATCATGGAATTTAACATTAACAAGTTGAACTTTACTAGACAGGGGTGGATCGTGCTATAGAACTGCAGCACCCCCCAGCTGTGGAAAGAAAAAGGAAAAAAAGACAAAAAGTAAATTGTGAGTCTCGAAACTTCTGAGCATGCATGCTTGGCGTTCTTGGAACTCACAGGGATCTGGACTGTTGCATCAGCAGTCCGGAGTAGAAAGAAGGGATCTCTGTAGTCTGATGACCACATAGAATGGAAGAGATCCAGACTGCAACATTGACAGGCTGGAGCCTATTCTCGTGGGGAAGAATGTTTCTTACATTGCTTACGCAGGACGACTGGGGATTGAAGCTGCTGCAGATGTGTGTGTGTGTGTGTGTGTGTGTGTGTGTGTGTGTGTGTGTGTGTGTGTGTGTGTGTGTGTGTGTGTGTGTGTGTGTGTGTGTGTGTGTGTGTGTGTGTGTGTGTGTGTGTCTGTGTGTAATGCACCAGTTGATATGTACTGGTGGCTAGAGTGAACTCAGGATACCTGGTGGTGGTTAGAAAATACCTCAGGATTGAGCCCTGTACCTTAGGTGCAGGTAGCAAGAGTCTAAATTCCCTACCCACCACCATCTGTAAAAACTTTCAGGTTTTTGTCTCATAGTTTTGTTCTGTTCTGTTCCTCATAAAATCTGTGACTTCTGGATTTTTAATTCAATCCATAGTGGTGCAGTGGTAGCATTGTTGTCTCACAACTAGAGGTTCTCTGCTTTGATTCTTGGCGGGGGTACCTTCTGTGTGGAGTCTGCATGTCCTCCCTGTGTTTGTGTGGGTTTCCTCCTGGTACTCTGGTGTCCTCTCATGTTAAAAAGACATGTCTGGAGTGTTTCTCCCTGGGCCTCTGCTGAAAATTGGCTTTTCTTCCAAGTCAGATTTTCCTGGTTAACAAATGATAAATAAATAAAAATGACAGACATTTGAATTTCAGACTTCATATTCTTCAGAAAGTACAGGGTAACACAAAACCTTTTATTCTAGAAATGTTCTAAGTTTATAAGATGAATATTTGAAATTTGTCCCTATTTTTGGGACTGTATTCCCCCATTATTGGCTTCATCCAGGTTTTTGTGCTAAGGTTAAAAGCTATGGTGAGAACTGAATTCACTGATGGGGACTATATCCCCCCATTACTGGATTTGTCCAGGTGTTTTGTGCTAAGAGCTTGACAGCTATGGTGAGAACTGAATTCACTGAATATGTTTAGGGGCTGTATTCCCCTATTATTGGCTTTGTTCAGGTGTTTTGTGCTAAGAGGTTGCTAGCTATGGTTTGAACTGAATTCACTAAATGGTAGCCATTTAAGTTTCAGTCTTCCTCTCTTTCACAAAACAGCTGATCTGGCATAGTGGTATGTTGTTCTGACTGTTTTGCACAGGGTCCTGGGTTCAAGACTTGGCAGTGCAATGTATAGTGGTAACACAGCATTTTATTCTAGCAACTTTCCAAGATTATACACACAATGTTTAAAATGTGTCCCTGGTTTTTGGGCTTTTGTTCAACCACAAAACATTTTGGCTTTTTCCAGATTTCTTGTGCTGCAAAGTTGAGACATACAGCTGAGTGTCTAGTAGATTTTACAAGGAGCTGAGAGCTGCAGGGGAAGAGGCATTTAGTGTTGCTTATGCTAAGTCAGATTGCATTGTTAATAGCACAATAGGTAGTGTACTTGCTTTTGATGCTGAAGGCTGTGGGTTCTACTCCCACAGTATGTAGATGCATTGCTGATACTGTACTGCGTTGTAAAGTGGTGGATGCAGCAGTCCTTTTTTGGCGAAGATACCTAATAACCTGTTAGTTTGCCATCCATTCCCATATTACTAGCTTATCATTTTTTAATGTAACATAGGCAATTTATTCCTCAAAGGCAACAGGCACTTTATTTGTAGATGAAACAATGAAATATAAAGTTGTTTGCTAGCAGCAACCTCTTCATTAGTTACAGATCTCTTTAATGTGGAATTATTTAGATGACTTTTACTTCTTCAGAGATTGTGCGTATTTACTGATACTGGTAGGACTGTAGAAGTTTGAGTAGACTTTTATGATGGAAATGTAAGTTTGAGTAGACTTTTATTATGGAAATGTTCTGAACTGGGCAGTTTTGTCATTATTGGTGCATGCATTTTGTTTCATAGTTTACAGGAAAAATGTTCAAAACAATAAATTTAAAATACCCTCTAACAACTGTACTGTATTATACAAGGAATATTATTTAACACAGTCAGGAAGGTGTATCAAAGAACACGTGTATGTTTCATGTGCAGGGGGCCTATTATTTGAAAACAGCCCAAAGTTAATCTTTAGCTGCCACTGGTAAAATGTATTTTCTTTGAATGTGGATTTCAATGCTGTTTAAATGAATGTGAGTTTCAAGGGCAGAGACGTTTTAATAATAAGACTATTTTCATTGTGAAACTGCATTGCTTTGTTTAGCAGATGTCTATTAGTGTTTGTGCTGTAAAATGTGAAAACTTTTAAAATGAAATCAAAATCATCACAGATGTAAAGCAGTATGCACATTACAGTGTTTATGGTAAATGGGGCAAAATAGCAAAGTAATGGGACATTGGAATGGCTGCAGGGGGTGGTGGCTCCATTTGACCATGATTTTGTGAGGGGGGAAGGGTGGCAAACTGAAAGACAGCCCCGGCTGAACTATGCCTCTCAACTGTCCAGATTTTTGCAGAATGAATAGATTTTTGCTTCTTATTTCTGGTTTGTTCCTCATAAAACTAGTGGTTCTCTGGCAAATCATTTAGGAATGAAGTCACTAAATAATGACAGACATTGAGTTTCAGACTTCATAACCTTCAGAAAAAATGCATGCTAAAGCAAGACCTATTATTCTATCAACTAAGTTTATACAAGAGAAAATTTTAGTACTGTTTGTATGTTCCCCCAATATATTTGGCCTTGTCCAGATTTTCTGCATTAAGAGGTTGAGAGGTACATGCAAATAAATCCCTTTATAGAATTAGGAATATCCAAACCTCTCAACTGTCCCAAATTTTGGCTCAAAATGTTGCTCTCCCCCTAATAATCCCTCCACAAAATGGCAATTTTGGAAGAAACCATGGAGGGTTTACAAATAACTGTAATGATGAGAATTATAGATTACTTTTATTTCATAAATGCATGTAGATTCTCTTATTTTGTCAGCTGCTCAAGTTAACAGTACTAATATTAAAAAAGTATCCCTTCTTTGACAGGTTTACAGCTGCATTGTGTGGCAATTTTATATTTTTGCATCACATTTTTGGTCCATTTTTCATAAAATTGTGTTTTTTCTAGCAGATTAGTGGCACATTATTAAAGACTGAAGTTAGAAAATAATGACAGACATTTGAGTTTCAGATTTCATACCCTTCAGAAAATTCATACTAATGCAAGACCTAGTACTATTCTATTATCCTTCTAAGTTTATAAGAGCAATATTTAAAAATTGTCCTTATTTTTGGGCCTTTGTCCCACTTCTATGCATGGCTTTGTCCAGATTTCTTGCCCTGAGGTTGAGAGGTATGACAAATGTGTCAGAGTCATCACCGTCAACCAGAGACATTTCAAATTGTGACATACGTGTTGCACCCCACTCCCCCATTTAGTGACTCTGGATGTGTCCAAGTAAGGCAAGGAGCAGTTATGTAGTGTGAGTGTGCAGAGTATTCCCCACTTCTTGTTATTCAGAAAATGCATGCTGTTGCAGTGCCCTGTTGCTCTGTGTTTAAGTAGCAATGTTTTAATGATCATCAGGTAAGATTGTCTGAGATCGTAAGTTCCAAGTAAGCTTTAATAAGCATACTTTTAAAGGATTACCAACATTGAAAGCCTTTTTGTTGTTGCCATGCAGAGAATATTTACATAACTAGATAACGTATAAGCCTTAGGTATTGAAATGCATATGACAAGGATTTGTGATAAAGAACAGTATTACAGTATTTTCAGAAGCTCATTACATTTGTTGGAGACTTGCAGTCATCTTTGCAGGCTTTACCCCTAAACTAAACAGAATGCCAATCTATCATGTGTGGTCCATAACATGTGCAGTAATCCTTTAAGCAATTTATCTTGAGCTTGTTTCTTGTTTGCTGTTCATTTTTTATTTTGATCATGTTTTCCCCATGAAACAAGTAGATAGTTGTCAGGCAGCAGGTCTTTTTTGGATAAGAACATTTTTACAAGTGGGGGTATCACAGAGATTGCTACTTTCAGCATGTTACTTGGTACTTTTATAAAGCTGAATATAAATTATAATTAGAACTGCAGTGCAAGGAGAAGTGGTTTGAGTTCAGTGCTGCTTGTTTTTTTATATATACTTGATTTTGACTGGCATTCCAGTAATGCATTTAAAAAGTAATTTATTTTTTATGCCTCACAACCTCCATCTAGATATTAAGTAAGCTGTCATGTAGCCAATGCACTGAAATATTTTTTTCTTCTACACTTCATTTTGTCTTGATTGGACTCTTGTAATGACGGTTTGGCACCCAGGGCAGCGTATTTAATTAAAGTTCCAGTTGTGGTTTTGAGCATAACCCCACTCCTTTCTATTTGGCCACACCCCTTTCCATTGGCCCACCCTTTCAGCTGTCTCCGGCAGCTCCCCTTTGATTTGAAGTCACCAGCCACCACTGTTATTAGATGACACTTCATTCATCTGGAACTTATGAGGGTTTGGAGGTAACCATTAATTGGACTATGAGGGTTAATTTTCTGACTTTATGAATGTAAGCAGGTCAGAGATTCCATCTGCAAAATAAATGAAGAGTTGTAAACACAGGCATCAAAGTCAGTCAGTCTTTTTCCTCTGTGTGTGCTATGAGTCAAAAATGATCAACTTTATACAGCAATAATGGAGAACACTGAGCATTAAGTATGTTCTGATTCAGAATCACAGTGACATGATTATGCATTAGACAGCACTAACTGTTGCTCAGTAACTGCCTAATGTTTTTTAATTTATTTTTTATAAGTATGAGAAGTCCAGCATTACATTTATGTAGATAAGTAGGCAGCTTGTTAGAGTATTGTGAATAGATAGATAGATTGACAATTCCATTTGTAAGATGGTCTGATACTATCTTACCTCCCCCACTTCTACCATATTTTAAAGATGGTAAGTTCTGAGCTTAATGGGCTTAAATAATGTTAGAAAGCACACAGATTATGTCTTCCCTTAACTGCATTGTATGTTTAGCTGCTCGAAAGCCAGTTTACCAGTTTCCTGCAGCTTTCAGAATGATGCAACAACTGTCAAATCATGAGTGCCTCATCTTTTTTGACATGCACAGTGAAATACTCCCAGGATGCAGTGTTACCTTATTGCCCTTCACACCTCAGCCTGAAAAAGATGATCGACACTACACTTCAGAATCTGAACACAGCCAAAAAATAAACAACTTTTTCAACCATAACTTTCAAATGTAACTTAAAACACTGCAGAAGAGCTTCTCAGAATGTCACTGCAAAGAAAAAAACTGATACTCTGACCAGAGACAATTAAAAGTGGGAAATCAAACCTCTTACTGCAAGTTAGTAGAAAGGTACTCCAACAGCAAATGTTCTCACTCAGTTCACTCCATTTCTCCGTCAGTTATCCCAGGGAGATAAAAAGTTTGGCTATAATATTAAATTGCACTGCATGATAGCCCCCCCCCCCAACCACACACACGCACAAATCAGAAAACAGCAAGAACCACTTATTGTCATGCAGGAACATTAGTAGTACAGAATTTAAAATCCAATTATTTTGGATTATCTGTGAGAATCTTGTCCCTTTATTTGTCACATACCTTCTGTTAACAGTTAGTGGCACATCAGATAGCATTGTTGCTTTACAGCAAGAGGTTCCCCAGTTTGATTTTCAGCTGGGGTGCTTTCTGTGCCAAGTCTGCATATCCTCTCTGTGTTTGCAGGGTTTTCCTCTGGGTGCTCCAGTTTCCTCCCACTTTTCAAAGACATGCAATAAAAATGGACTTGGCACTTTAAATTGGCCATAGGTGTGAGTGTGTAGTATGCAAGAATAACCATGGCAGAGGAAGGGGGTTGTGGATGGATGGAAAAATGGATGGATGGACCTGTTGCTAGCAGATGACTAATTCTTTACTAAAACTAAAGCTATAGAGTGTAAATCAAAATATTGCTCTAAATCAGTATGTATTATTGTTTTTTTTTCCTCAAAAGTGGCTATCACAAAACTGTGACATTACTTCAAAAAAAGGTGATTGTAAAATATTTAAAAAATAGTAAATCATGCAATTAATATAATATGGACTGAAACTGAAATTTATTATTATGAAAGTTGTTATTTTGCCACAGATGTCCTTGCACTTCTTACAGAGTTCTTGTTGCCTTCATATAGGCACCACTTCTGTTAATGTCAAATGGTCACTGGGTAAAGAGTAATAGGTCTATGCCAAAGAACAGATTCTACCAACAATATGGGTCTGCTCAATTCTACCTTACTATCAAGGTTTCTCTTTTATTAGCTACTATATACTGCTGGTGTATGAGACATATTCTTAAGCTCATGCTGTATATGGCATTAATGGATTTCTGTTAAAAGTGCAAAGACCCCGGCTGTAACCTTTGAAAGAGCGACTTGAAAGGTGCATCTGTGGGTCATTGCATAGTATGTCTGGTATTTGTGGCACCTAGATGTACTGTCTGTACTCCAGGGTACTGTTATTTCAATGATAGCAAATATAAGTAGCAAGTGTATGCATATGGGTGGGGATGGCCAGGTAAATGAAGAACCCTATAAAAGCACCTAAACAACTGTACAGGAAGTTTCAAGATTCATTGTTTTTGCTTTGCAATTTCACTTAATTTTCACATTTGTGACACTTATAATAACAAGTTTCATATGTCCGCCATTGCAATAGGTGTATAAGGTTGTATTACTCTTGGACATATGGATGGACTGGTGGAAACTTGCATCTTGAGAGACAGTCATGCAGATTGCATGTGCCTTTTAATGTTGCCATTGATAGCCTTCAAAATAAACAGACATAATACACCTGATGTTGCCACTTGACCTTGGTACTTATAAGAATGGAGTTGCAGTATGTTTGATGCCATCAACTCTTCTTTCTGTGACTGGGGTATAACATTTCTGATGTTGCTATAGAACTTTTAAAATTATTACTAATACCCTTATGGATCGGGCAACTATAACACTTTTAATATTATTGCTGATATTTTGAGGATGGGGAAACTAAGGTACTTCAAATATTGCCACTGGCACCATCAGGGAGGGGTGCCACAATGCATGTGATCTTATCATTATTACCCTTAGAGAGGGTGCTGAATTACATATGATCTTATGATTGATACCCTCTGGGAGGGGCTTTGCAGTATATATGATCTTACTACTGATAATCTCAATGAAGGGAGCTAGTGTACATATGAACTTATCACTGATACCCTCAGGGAGGGGAGCCACAATGCATGTGATCTTACCTCTATTACCCTCAGGGATGGTTGCCGCAATACTTGCAAGCTTATCGATACCCTCGGTAATGAGGGTGCTATCTGATGCTGCCAATAACAGCCTTGGAGATATACCAATGCCTCTGACTTTGCCACTGAAACAGAGTTCACAAAATGTCTGATGTAGGCACGATCCCTGAAGGTTATAGGTCGCAGTACCAGTGATGCTGCCATTTCTGTCTTCATGAGTGATGCTATTGCTTTGAGACTAACACTGCTGATTCTAGCATCCATGTGAATGTTAATGTTTTATGTATGTTATATTTTAGTTTACTTTGTTTAGTAAATAATGAATCACTTGATTGACTGACTGATTCACTGATTGCTACTGTAGTCTCTGGCAATGGATAATGGATCACAGCTCTGAGTTTACCTGTTTTGCTTTCTGGAATGGGATCATGGCTTTGATATTGTCAGAACAGAATGCAGGGGTGGGGTATACAGTGATCTTGAAAGGAGCCTTGTGTTGCTATTGATACATGCCATGGCTGGTAGACATCTGATGCTAAACATTCAGTTACTTACACCCAAACTTATAAGAGTCACACACCAAGATCTTCAGCGAGTGATGTTTTAGTAATGCATGGAGAACTCTACATGCACATTAATCACACAGCACATCTGATGAACACAAAGCAAATCTGATGAACGGTTCAGACATATTTTACTGCTTGCAACAATGATGAGAGTTTGTGTAACTTCAACAGGAAAACTGAGGATAGACATGAGATAACTAGAAAATCAACTCTGACAAATGATCACCCACCAGAATCAGTAAAACAGATAATATTTTTGCTAAAGTGATTACTTCATCAAGTTGTATGCTTTCTCATCATAGTGAAGTAGTAAGCCTTATATGTAATTATGCAAGTAAGTTAGTGAGTGTGTGTGTGTGTGTGTGTGTGTGTGTGTGTGTGTGTGTGTGTGTGTGTGTGTGTGTGTGTGCCCATGCTGTTCCTTAATATACACATATATGCATGCACGTACCCACACATGCACACAGACACAAGCACACAGACATGCGCGCACACACACACACACACACACACATACACACACACACACACACACACACACACACACACACACACACACACACACACACACACACACACGCACGCACACACACACAGTCTTGATATTGTTGACTTGATGTAAGCTCACTCATGCTTAATTAGTAATAAATTGGTAATAAATAAATAAAGGACAAGGCAGAAAGGAGAATTGATTCACTCACACCCTTCTTTAGTGTTATGCTCCTACATTTTAACAAAACTTTCAAATGATGCAACATTTAATAAGAGTTCTGGCTAAGAGAGCATGTTGCAGTCCCTCCTTCCCCTCTTTGTGTAATTATTGTATCTCTTTCTCTGTGTGTATATGTATATATATATATATATATATATATATATATATATATATATATATATATATATATATATATATATATATATATGTATATAGGTTCACTACATAATCTCGAAATTTTGAAATATCGAATTTCAAAATCTCGAGACCATGTAGCCGAAACTGCTAAATACCGAAAGACCAGAAGCGCGAAATTCAAAATACCGAACGTACACCACACACACATACACAAAACTTCCCCTAACAATCAAACATATCATCCTACACTGCAGATGCACCCCCCACACCCCTCTACTTAAATATACTAACTCCGAGATCGCACAAACAGACACACAAGGTAAACTCACACCCACACAGATTACCATCCCTCACACACTCACATCACAGTCACAACACACACTGACACACACTAAAGCCCCTAACCAACACACTTACACAAAGATACCTGAACTTCCACGTATCCATCAACAAACTGCAACACCAGAACCACTACTTCAACATCTCCAAACATCGGGATTTTGAATTTCATAGGTTCATAGGTTCATACTAGGCTATGTGCCCTAGGGCATTTATAAACCTAGCCAGAGTGTGTTTGGCTTTTGCCACCCATTTTAAATTAATGTTGCTATGCCCTTTTTCGAGGTTAGTATATTGTGCCTCTGTGTAACAGTCACACAGAAGTGATACCCGGGGTAAACCTACGATCTCCCATCCACTCATCAAGATTCCTCTTGAAGAGAGTCAATGAGGGACTCTGCCTAACCTGGACTGGGATTTTATTCCAGAGTGAATGGAGCCTCTGGGTTATGAATCTGTCCCTCCAGCATGTCCTATTTATTTCAGTGCTGAGGTTCAAGTCTCTCGAGCGCGTAGCTCGATGGGATTTGTATTTTCTGAGGTGCAGCATGTCCATTAATTCCGGGTTGGACATGGCTTTATACGTCAGGCACAGATCGCCTCTGAGCAGGCGGTATGCCACTGAGTAGAGCTGTTGTTTCTTTAACCGGGCAGCATATGGCATCTGTTTGAGCCCTTTGATCCTCTTGGTGAGGTACTTTTGGGGTCTTTACAGTTGCTGCAGGTGTCTGGTAAGGTACATCCCAAAAGGGGCATTGTACTCACTTATGGGCCTGATGAGGGATGAGTAAAGAGGCACGATGACCTCCCCTGATCTAGATGTGAATCCCTTCATGATTAGGTGGGCTATATAAAATGTTTTTCTAACCACTTTGGCCACGTGGTTGTCAAATGAGAGATTGCTATCAACTTGGGTCCCCAGGTCCCTAATTACTTCTTCTGTACTTAATGGATTACCACCTATGTGGCAATTTGTGGGCACTTTGTTTTTGCCAAAGGGGATGACTATACACTTTTTGGCATTTAGCTTGATGCCATAGCTCTGGCACCAGTTGTCTGTTTCTATGAGGCCCTTTTGGAGGATGCTTGTGTCAGCTGCAGAGTCGATTATGGTGCCCAGTTTGCAGTCATCTGTGAACTTGGTCAGCCACAGTCCTTCCGTGTTGGCCTGTACCTCCGAGAAATATATACCGAACAAGAGAGGTCCCAGGACTGAGCCTTGTGGGACGCCACTTGTAACTGGTTTGGAGTCTGACATGGCTCCAGCAATTCTAACCATGTGGGTTCTGTCCTTGAGCCAGTTTGCAACCCATCTAGTGACATAGGGGTTTATATTTAAGCTGGTGAGCTTATCTATAATGCCCGAGTGGGGTATTGTATCGAAGGCTTTTGCGAGGTCCAGGTAGGCTGTGTGGACCACCTTCCCCTCGTCAATGGCCTTGGTGACTGTTTCAAAGAAATCAACCAGGTTTAAGAGGCAGGATCTGCCCTTAACAAAGCCGAACTGGGTAGGATCCAGTGTCTGTAGGTCCCCAATATCTTTATTTATGAGGTCCATGATGATCCTTTCCATAGCTTTGCAGACCAAGCTAGTCACGCTTATGGGGTGATAGTTTCCAGGATCCGTTGAGGCACCACCTTTGTGGAGAGGGACCATTGTTGCTGTATGCCACTGTTTGGGTACATATCCTGTAGTAAGGCTGAGATTGAACAGTAGTTTTATGTTTGGGTTTAGCTCTTCTTGGAGTTCATGTAGGACACAGCCCAGGACACCGTCTGGTCCTATTGATGCTGTGTTTTTTGCTTTGGAGAGGGCAGCTCTTATCTGAGCATCTGAGATGTCAGGGGGGCAGCACTCTGCTGGGATAGATATTTGCCCTTTTGGTGGGGTGGGGGGGAGAAGTTTGCGCTGAACCTGTCAGCTAGGATGTTGGCAATGTCTGTGGGTTTGGTGTATTTTTTGTCATTTTGGACTACTTCTGAGCATATCTGGGAATTCCCACCCAGGTTCCTAACATAACTAAAGAAAGCCTTGTGATTATCCTTAGTGTCCTGTGCAATTTTTCTCTCGAAGCTGGCCTTAGACGATTTTATGAGTGCCCGTAGTTTTTTGCTAATACTGATCAGAGATGCCTTTCCTTTTTGGGATTTTGCTCTATGATGTAGTAGCATCCTCCTTCTATTGTATAGTTTGTTTATGGCTGGGGTCCACCAGACAGGACGTCTGCCTTTGGAGGATTGGGTCTTGGTTTTATTTGGGATTGCATGATCCGTGCATTCCTGAAGGTGTTCATACAATGTGTTTATAAAGGATTCTGCGGTTTGGGCCATATTTTCCACAGGCCCGGGGGCTTTGAAGGATTCCACCTCTTTTTTGAGGAGTGTAAAATTTGCCTTAGAGAAGTTTTTCACTGTGGTTTTCAGGGCAGGGGGTGGAGTCGGAATGTGAATATCCAGTGAGATTAGTTTATGGTCTGATCTTACCAGTGAGGGATACACTTCTGGTCTGGAGCATAGAGTCCCCATGTTGGTGATGATCAGGTCCAGTATGTTTTCCCCTCTTGTGGGAGTGGTAACAAGTTGTTCCATAGCATTTGAGTTTATAAATTCTAGGAACCTTTGGGCTAGGGTGTTGGAGCTAGAGTAATGCTCCCAGTCTATGTTTGGGTAGTTGAAGTCACCCAATATAATGGTGTTTGGAGAGACCTTCATATTTTCCAGTGTTCTCAGGAAGGCCGAGTGGGGTTCCTGAGTTTGGGAGGGTGATCTGTAGCAGGCTATAAACTGGAAGGCAGTTTTACCCACTATTAGTTGCACATGGATAGTCTCTGATGCTTCGTGCTGTGCCACCAACCTGGAGGTGTGGGTATCTTTGACAAATATTGATACTCCCCCTCCTTTTGTGGTTTGGTCCAAGTTTTGGGGCCGAAAAGCATGGTATGAGGTATAGCCTGGTAGTGCTGGGGTGCTCTCGGGAGCCTTGAACCAGGTTTCTGTTACTGCACAAATATCGATGTTCTCCATGCTAAGGAGAGTTTCGAGTGCGTGCATCTTGAGGTTTAGACTTCTGGCATTGAGTAGCACTACTCTTAGTTTCTTATCCCTTGTGAAACCTATGGAGGTGGGTTTGTCTTTTGAGCCTTGCCTAAAAAAGGCACTATGGGGGTAGCAAGAGCCTTTGCCAATATCCGAAAGCCCAGGGGTGACAGGTGCAAGCCGTCCCTAGCGAAGCATCGTGGCTTGTCGAGCATGTCATCCCAGGCTGACAGGCATTGGATCCCCTTTGAATGACACCAATACTTAAGCCAATTGTTGAAATTGATCATCTTGTCTTCATATTGTGGCATTATTCTTGGTGAGGGTAAGATGCTATTCAAGGTCAGGGTCATACCGGCCTGGGCTACATGCTCAGAGAGCTCCTCTATGTCTCTTTTCATGTAGTCCAGGGAGGTACATCTCAGGTCATTCACACCAGCATGGCAATGACTGAGTCATATTTGTACTTGTCTTGGAGTGACCTGAGTGCTTGTGTTATGTGGCGGATCCTAGCACCCGACAGGCAGCTCACCATGACCTTCTTTTTGTTCAGCCTGGTGAGCGGGACGTCAGTGTGCCTGATGATAGAGTCACCTATTACAAGTGTATCAGGTGTGTTGTTTAGCCTTAAGGGCTGTGACTGTTCGGCACACTGGCTTTGTGAGCTCGCACTTCTATATGGTCTCGAGATTTTGAAATTTGATATTTCAAAATTTCAAGATTATGTAGTGAACCCATATATATATATATATATATATATATATATATGTATGTATACATATATATATATATATATATATATATATATATATATATATATATATATATATGGTTCTAGGTTATAACATCGACAGCCACTTTCACCGACAACAGAAACATCGACACCACATAATCGACAAACCATAACCACGACACCTCACATGCCCGACAAACAAGTAACCGACAGTCCACAAACACGAAACCCCATACACTGCACACACCACAATAACAACAATCAACTAACAAAACACATCCCCTATCCAAAAACCACACACAGAACACAAGCACACCAAAATCCTCACAAACCCACACTAAACCTCACACACACAACTATGTACAACCCTAACCCAAACCCTTACCCTAAGGTCCGTCACTATCGCACACTCAGCTAACCCACGCACTAACCCTAACTCACTTAACCCGCCCCTAACCCAAAAACTAGTACTACCGCACACTTACCTAACCCGCGCCCTAACCCTAACTCACTTAACCAGCCCCTAACCCAAAAAATACCACTACCGCACACTTACCTAACCCGCGCCCTAACCCTAACTCACTTAACCCACCCCTAACCCAAAAATACCACTACCGCACACTTACCTAACCCACGCCCTAACCCTAACTCACTTAACCCACCCCTATCCCCACAGACTGTCACTATCCACACTTACCTTACTCGCACCCTAACGTCCGTCACCACAGCATACTCACACAGCCTTCTTTCCAAGTCACTATCCCTGGCGTCGGCGTTTTCATCCGTAGCGTCGGTCTTCCGAATGTCGATCATCTGGCGCCCGCTAATCCGTTGTCGGTGATGTCGACTGTCGATCTTCTAACCTAGACCCATATATATATATATATATATATATATATATATATATATATATATATATATATATATAATACATATACATACACATACACACACATATATATATATCTACATATGGTTCCCCTTCAAAACATCTAAAACCCATAACATCAAAACCATAACACCTAAAACCCATAACATCGAATTTCGTAGCGTCTAAAATATGTATCACAACATCGAACACTACAAATCACATGAAAAGAACACCCCCTCCACATATAACGACACCAAACTAACAAGCACTCTCTTTACTATATTTCTGCAGGGGGGCAAGCCCCCCTGCACTCCCCATGTGAGGGACTCTGCCCCCACACCCCCCATAAATTAATTATACCAACTCCGAGATCGCACTACAGTAGGAAAAAGTTAATTTCCTAACCCCACTGTATCGTGATCACCATAAAGAATGTACACATAATGTCTATATCACTTACCTGTACAGCCTAAAAAACACATAGAGTGGCAAAATAAACACTATATAAATAGTATAAATTCCTACACTATATAAATAATAACTATAGAAATAAAAACTACAACATCTCATAGTGATACCACAAGATTAACAGATTAAACAATAACATGTACATATTTGATGATATACTATTACATATTATACATTTTAGATGTTATGAAATTCGATGTTATGGGTTTTAGATGTTATAAATTTTAGATGTCATGGTCTCAATGTTTTGAGTTTTGATGTTATGAGTTTTGGATGTTTTGAAGGGGAACCATACATATATATATATATATATATATATATATATATATCAATATATGACACTTGGTCATTTACTGATATATATATATATATATATATATATATATATATATATATATATATATATATGTGTGTGTGTGTGTGTGTGTATATACTGATATATATACATATATATATATATATATATATATATATATATATATATATATATATGTATGTGAAACTCAATGATTTAGGAAAACTCCTCAATCTTCATTAAACCTTCTTTTACATCAGCCCACAACTGCACAGCATCTCTCTTTCCTTTTAAACTTATACACTCCTAAAGCCCTCTTGCCTTTACTGTCACTTTTAAAAGATTAATATCCAAACTTATAACACCTTCTGTTGCACTCTTATAGGTTCATAGGTTGGTACTAGGCTATCGGCCCTAGGGCCTATACAAGCCTAGCCATAACAATTCCCTGGCTATTTCTTCTTACAATATTTACTTCCCTAGACCCCTGTCTAGCAAGGTGACTGACGTGATACCCGGGATAAATTTCCTATCTCTTATCCAATCATCAGGGTTCCTTTTGAAGAAGGCCAAGGAGGTACTCTGCTTGACATGAATGGGCAGTCTATTCCAGAGTATGGGGAGTCTCTGGGTCAGGAACCTATCCCTCCAGCATGTTTTGTTCATTGTGATGACAAGGTTTAGGTCCCTGGAGAATGTGGCTCGGATGGATTAGGATTTCTTTAAATGTAGTATGTCCAACAGCTCTGGGTTTGGCATGGCCTTGTATGCTAAGTAGAGATCTCCTCTGAGTATGTGATATGTGACAGAGTGTAGTTGGAGTTTTTTTAGTCGGCCAGCATAGGGCATCTGCTTTAGGCCTGTGATTCTTTTAGTGAGGTGTATCTGTGGCCTTTCCAGTTGTTGCAGGTGTCTTGTGAGGTACATACTAAATGGGGCGTTGTACTTTATAATGGGTCTAATGAGGGATGAGTATAGTGGGACAATTACCTCCTTGCCACATAGAAAGATTTCCTGACTGTTGTGGTGATATGGTTATTGAAGGTGAGTCCCTTATCACACTTTCAGTGTTTAGTGTACTGCCACTTATGTGGTAATTCATGGGTACATGTTTTTTTCCCAGAGGGGATAACTATGCATTTCTTGGCATTGAGCTTGAGTCCATGGCTCTGGCACCTAGCATCTGTTTCTGTAAGGCCTTTTTTGTAGAATATCCACATCATTTGTGGATTCGATAATGGCTCCCTGTTTGCAGTCATCTGCAAACTTTGTTAGCCAGAGTCCCTTAGTATTGGATGGGAAATAGGAAATTCACCCCGGGGATCACCTCTGTGGCTCTGCTCAACAGTGGCACAGGCAAATAATTTTCTTGGGTAGCAAAAGCCAGGGTACCTTTTTGGCTGGGCTTGTATAGGCCCCAGGGCCGATAGCCTAGTAACTACCTATGAACCTATGAACCTGTACTTCAGAGAAGTAGAACCCTGAGGTATTTCACTTGTCACTTGTCTGGAGCTGGATTTGGAGTTGGCTACTTTTACAGTGTGGGTTCTGTTGGTAAGCCAGTTGGCAACCCATTGAGTAACATAGGGATTTATGCACAGCTTAATATGTTTATCTATAATTCCAGAGTGGGGGATGGTGTCAAAGGCCTTGGTGAGGTCCAGATAGGCTGTGTGGACTGCCTTACCCTCATCCACAGCTCTGGAGATTAATTAGAAGAAGTCAATCAGGTTCAGGAGACACAATCAGCCCTTCATGAACCCAGACTGGGTGAGGTCCAGTGTGTGAAGGTTGCCAATGTCTTTGTTTATAAGTTCCATGATAATATGTTCCAAGGCCTTGCAGATCAGGCTCATCAGATTGATGGGATGGTAGTTCCCAGGATCCAAGGTGGATCCCCCCCTTGGGGAGTGTGATAACTGTAGCTTTGCACCACTCAGTGGGCACAAAGTCTGAGGTGAGGCTATGATTAAACATGACACTTAGGTGAGGTGCCAGTTCATGTAGTACACAACCCGGGATGTCATCTGGTCCCATGGATGCTGTATTCTTAGCTTTGGAAGGTGTGGTTTTTACCTGTGTGTTCATGATTACCAGAATTTGGCAATCTTTCGGTATTGAGATGGGCCCTTTAGAGGGTGAGAGGGGGGTGAAGTTGGCACTGAATTGATCTGCCAGGATATTGGCAATGTCCTTGGGATCAGTATATTTGATGCCATTCAGTTGTAGCTCAGAGCAGATCTGAGCATTACCATTTAGATTCTTGACATAGCTATAGAATGCCTTGTGGTTGTCTTTGGAATCTTTGGAAATTTTATTTTCATAACTAGCTTTGGAGGATTTTATGAGGGATCTCAGCTTCTTACTGAGGCTGGTAAGGGAGTTTTTTTGCATCCTAGGATTTTCCTCTTTTTCTGCAACAGTTTCTTCCTTCTGTTGTATAGTTTATGACAGGGGACCACCAGATTGGCTTCCTTTTTTTGGAGGAAAGTATCTTGGTTCTATTTGAGATGGCAAGATTTATGCACGGGTGGATGTGCTCGTACAGTACTTTAATGTAGGATTCGGCAGTGGAACTTTCAGTTCTCATCTGCATGGGTGTCATGAAGTTTGTCAGTTCTGACTTGAGTAGCATGAAGTTGGCATTGGAGAAGTTTTTACAGATGTTTCCCTACTGGGCAGCGGGGGTGGGATGTGGATGTCAAAGGTGATTAGCTTATGGTCAGACCTAACCAACGAGGGGGGTGACCACTGGTGTGAAGCATCGATTTCCCATGTTGGTAATGACCAGGTCCAGGATATTGGAGCCTCTGGTGGGACTATGGATTAGTTGATCCAGGGCGTTGGAATTTATGAATTCCAAGAACCATTGGGCAAAGGTGTTGGTACATGATTAGTTTTCCCAGTTAATGGCAGGGTAGTTGAAATCACCCAGAATTAGGGTGTTTCGTTGTATCTTAATATTTTCCAGTATGTTTAAAAAGGTGTAGTGAGAATCTTGGGGCATGGTGGGGGATCTGTAGCAAGCTACTATTTGGATTGCAGTCTTACCTAGTGTTAGTTGCATCTGGAGAATTTCGGATGCCTTGTGTTGGACAACTAGCCTGGAGGTGTGAATATCTTTGGTGAATATAGACACTCCTCCACCTTTAGTGTTTCAGTTCTGGTTTGGTGGCCGAAAAGTGTGGTAAGAGTTGTAGCCTAGTATTGCAGGGGTGTTCTCTGGTGCCTTGAACCAGGTCTCAGTTACTGCACAGATATCGATGTTCTCCATTTTTAGGAGTGCCTCGAGAGAGTGCATTTTGAGGGTAAGACTTCTAGCATTGAGTAGCATTACCTTCAGATTTTGCATGCTTGTACCTGTTATAGTGGTGGTTTTGTCCTTTGAGCCTTGCCTAGAAGAGGCGCTATAGGGGTGGTAAGAGACTTAGCCAGTAACCTGAATCCCAGGGGGGACAGGTGCAGACCATCTCTGGCAAAGCATCGTGGTTTGTTGATCATGTCATCCCAGACAGACAAATACTGGATCTCCTTTGAATGACACCAGAAGCTTAGCCAATTGTTGAAGTCAATCATTTTGTCCTTATACTGTGGTATCATTCCGGGCAAAGGCAGGATGCTACTCAGGGCTAGGGTCAAACCTGCCTGGGCCACATGATCTGAGAGCTCTTCCATGTCTGTTTTCATGTAGTCCAGGGAGGTACGTCTTGAGTCATTCACTCTAACATGGACAATGAGAGTCGTATTTTTACTTGCTGTGGAGTGACTTGAGTGCATGCGTTATGTGGCAGATCCTGGCACCCGACAGGCAGCTGACTGTAATTTTCTCCTTGTTCAGCCTGGTGAGTGGGACATAGAGTCACCTATGACTAAAGTGTTGGGTATGTTGTCTTGCCTTGGGGCTGTTGTTGGGTGGTACACTGGTGTTGTGAGCTATGTGATACTTTGGTTGTGATTGGTGTTTTTTGCATTTTACCTTCGGTGGTCCTTGTTGCTTTGGCAGGTTACTGTTAAGGGCCTCCACATATGTGGGTTTAGTGTTGCTATTTGTGGGTATTGGTGGTGAGGGTTTTGAAGGGCTATGTGTTACTTGAGGTATAGTGTGGATGTTAACCTTCTCCTCTTGATTGTCTAGCACAATCTTGGCTGGAGAGGCTTTGCTTCCAGTTTGGCTATGTAAGTGCATCTCTCGCAAGTTGTAGTGCTGGGCGGTAGGAGGAGAGGGTTGTCTGTGTACATGAGGCAATTGCTGCACTGCCTCAGTATGGCCAGATTCACCAGGTGGACAGGAGAAATCACCGGAAGCTGACCCTTGGACATGCCTGGTTAGTGTTTTATTTATTTTTTATTTTTTGTAAAGTACAAGAGCTGTTTTCCCTTGCCTTGGCAAGGTCCTTTGCAATTATAGGCTGTTTAGTGCCTACGATTAATTTCTCCTTATTAAGAAGGATAGGTGAGGGCTTGTATCAGTTTAAGGCTTCCTAGTGCTTTCCAGCAGGTTTTATGGCATGTGCTAGTCACAGGAACTCCAACCAGGAAGAGTCAGGAATCAGTGCACTCTGCTCCTACTCTCACCAGGATCAGAATATAACCACAGATTCCAAGCTATCACCTATAAAGCAGTTATTAAGCTTTCTGGTGATCATCAGTCTCCAGGAAATAATGTAACTGCACTCCTTCTCTCACCGGTAGAAAACAGAAGTACTAATCACAAGATGACTACTGAATGTGGGCTCTCCAATAACTGGTGTTCTTGCAATAGATGCTTAAAGGTAAGATGAAAAAAAATGGTTTATCCTAAACACTGCAGTGTGCACTAGAGGAATTAGATGTGAAAGTAGGTATCTTAAGTTTTACCTGTCTAAAAAGTTAAGTTTTAATGGAGAGTCATTATTTTTAAAACAGCAAGATAGATTGAAAGGGAGTGGCCACTTTTGTATTCTGGTACTATGGAATTCAGTAGCATGGCCAATAAATTTAAATAGTTGAAGGGGAGTGATTTCACAAAATGATAATGTGGTGCTTACTCACACAAGCCAGTAAAAGCAGAGAGGAAATGAGATATATGGTCAAATTAACATAAGGGCCAGGCAACTAGAAAGACAGCGGTGTTTAAGAACACAACAGTAAATGGGTGGGAGGATGGGAAAAAATATTTCTGCTGGACTCACAAGAGACAGAGCTGTGGTCTCTTTTAAGTTTTAATATGCAGTTAAAAGCAGAATACAAGTAAAACACAAGGTAAAGAAAACCACAGTATTCAAAATAGAAAAAGGCAATAAAGTAATACAAAATACTACAAATAAAAAGCAAACTAACCTTTCCCTCACAGCAACGTGTAGTGGAGTCTGGGTGAGCCTTTCTAGTAAAGCTCTGAAATGTTTTATTTTACCCTTAAATAGAAGGTTTAGTTCCTAGCTCCACTCCTCAGTTCACAGATGAGTAACCTTAACTGACCTGTTCTATCTTATGTGCTAGTCTTTAATTGACCTGTTCTAATTTCTGCCTGACTCACAAGAGACAGCGCTGTGGTCTCTTTTCAAGTTTTAATATGCAGTTAAAAGCAGAATATGAGTAAAACACAAGGTAAAGAAAACAAATCACAGTATTCAAAATAGAAAAAGACAATAAAGTAATACAAAATACAGCAAAAAGCAAACTAACCTTTCCCTCACAGCAAAGTATAGCAGAGTCTGGGTGAGCCTTTCTAGTAAAGTTAATTCAAATTAAGCTACAGGCTGATATCTGTCCTAAGCCAGGTCCTAATTGTGACTGCTCACCCTACCAACAACTTTCTGCAGCTGTCTCTCCAACCAACTCATTCAACACTCTCACAAACATCCCTTCATATCCCTCACTAACAAAAAATGCTAAATCTGACCTATTAATAACCAACTTCAACCCCAGAAGCTTTGTAAACAAAATCACAGAATACCATGCTGCCCTAACCACCTACTCACCTGATGTAGCTGTTTTAACAGAAACCTGGTTAAAAGCCCACATCAAAGACACACAAATAACAACAAATGTTACATCATTAGACAAGATAGACCAAACAAACCGGGTGGAGGTGTTGCTGTTATGCTTAAGGACTCCTTCAAAGTAGAACAACTAAATGTCCTGCCCCCCAACATTCCCAACGTTGAAATTCTAATAACATGGCTTGAAATAAACCTTCATAAAACAAGTATTATCATAGCAACATACCTTCCCCCAGGTAACCTTCCCAACATTGAATCCCATCTCTCTTGGTCATCATCCAATTTCAACCAAGAAACTATAGTTTTAAGTGACTTTAATCTACACTGGCTCTCCTGCTCCTCCAATAACCCCACCGACCTCATCAACCTCTACAATTTTACTCAAACTATTGACTGTCCCACTATCACCGATAAACACACCAACAGTCAATACTAGACTGCATATTAACTAACAAGCCCAACCTAAGTTACCAAGCTGGCTGCCTACCAGACACCCTTAGTGACCAATCCCCTTCATTCCTAGTCAGAAAAAAATTCAACCTCAAACTTACATTCCCTTCAAATACATCCATAACAAGAACAACTTCTCTCCCACCACATTTAATTTTCTACTTTAACAATGTGACAGGTTTCCGTGAAAAACCCTACAACTATACCTTGCAATACAATATTTCAACAATAAATACCTTGAGATCTGAAATAGTCTTGCTCCCACCAGGAAAAGATGCTCTAAAACCAAACAATTACCTGGGGTTTCTTTAGACACTAAATTACTACTTAAACAAAGGGATAGAGCCTGGTCACTATGCCAAGCCACCAAAGATTAACAAAATCTCACCTCTTATCAAACACTGTGAAATTTTGCCAAGAAAAAAATCAACAAAAGATAAAAAAAATATATATATTTTGAATCATGCCAACAGAAACACCTAAAGAACCCCCAAAAGTTCTGGCAAAGTATTAACTACCTCCTAAACCCAGTATTAACTACTTGCTAAACTCAGGAAAAATATCAAATCCAATACCCTGCATTTCCAGCTCCACTGAGTGCATAGCAACACAATTCAACTCCCACTTTATTAACTCAATCACCTTCTTCTTAAACAACAAACAGTTTCCATCCCCTACCATAGCTAATACAGGCCCCTATTCCTTCAAGTCCATTCCAGCTAGTTAAATAAAAAAGCTCCTACATAAACTAAAACCCTGCTGTCTAGCTGCCTACCAATTGCCCAATGAATTCTTAAAAATAGCTGCTCCATCTATTGCCTACCCTATATTCATACTTATCAATTGCTGTCACTAAACAATATGTACCTCTACTCTGGAAGGTATCTCATATAATTCCTCTTCACAAAGGTGGCCCCTCTAAAGATCTCTCAAACTACCGTTCCATTGCCATCCTCTCTCCACTAGCCAAAATCCTAGAACAATGGGTACAGCAACAACACCTTGACTACCTGATATCCTATAATCTATTATCCAGCTCTCAGCATGGCTTCAGATGTAAGCATAGTACTAGTACTGCACTATTAGCTTTTACTGATACTATTCATCACCTCAAAAATCAAGGCCACCTGGTCTCATCTATTAATTTATTTATTATTTTATTTGACATTTGTTTACCGGGAGTGTCTGACTGGACAGCTGGTGTCCATTTTCAGTGGAGGCCTGGGGAGATAATCTCCAGCAAGTACAATAGTTACCGCATTTAGAAATAATAGTAACAAGTTACAGAGATTATGAATGTAGAATCAGTTAACATTGTACTACCAAGGTATAAAAATTCTGAAAGGAGATATTAGAATTCAGGAAAAACATAACAAGTAGATTACAATGAAGTTAGTGTAAGGCAGCAATGGAAGAAAATAAGTATAATTATTACATATTTACATATTTACAATAAGCATTTAGTAGCATTCACAAGGAATTTGAGGGCCAGAGCAATGGTGAGCATGCCACTAAGAATAGGTGGCAAAAGGAAGCAGTACTGCTGCTGTGTAGTGAGAGGTTAAGGTGGGCCATTGCAGTTGCACAGTCAGTTGGAGAGAAGGTGTGTTTTCAGTAATCTTTTGAAAGTGGGTGTTTTAATTTGTAGTCTAATGTCAGGAGGAAGACTATTCCAGGTGTTAGCAACTTCATTAGTGAAGAGGGATTCCTCAGAGCTATTTCTACATTGAATTTTTTCTATTAGGGCTTTATTGGTGGAGCGTAAATGTCTATTTGAAGTATAGAAGTTTAGTAGTCCAGATAGGGGAGGGATTTTTTCTGAATGGTATAGTATTTGGTGTGCTAGGCTGGTTTGATGGAAGCATAATAGGTTGGGGAGCTCAAGCCAATGTTAAGTAGGGACTGACAGTGGTGGGGATGGGATTTAACACTGGTAGCAAATCTGGTGATTTTGTGGTAACATGTAGATAGTTTGTTGAGATTGGTCTTATTTAGATTTGTTGGTACTGGACATGCATAAAGTAAGGTAGCTAAGAGGTGAGTTCTGGCTATAGCAGTTCTAGATTTGGAAGTAACGTACTTTTTGCAGCAGTATATTGTTCCTAGTTTTTTGTGCACTTTGGATATAGGGTTATATATTTGTTGAATCATAGTTGTTGGTCAATTGTAATCCCAAATAATTTGGCCTTTGGGACTGGAGAGATGGGTCCTGTTTGCTGAGAATGTAGTGAAGGTGGATTGGTCGATAGTCGTTGATAGGTGGAATAATATGAGTTGGGTTTTGCTTGAGTTCAGTATCAGTTGTGATTTATTTAACCAATTTTCTATCTCTGTAAAGGGTTGCTGGACTTTTAGTTGGAGATGTTGGAGATTAGATACAGAGCAGATTAGGGCTGTGTCATGAGCATATTGAATTATTTCAGCTTTTGTGGTAGCTAAATGAAGTTGGTTAGTAAAAATATTGAAGAGAAGGGGTCCAATAATGGAACCCTGGGGAATGCCTAGTGATACTGGGAGAGGTGGGGATAAGGAATCATGCCATTTAACTGACTAAAGGCGGTTATTTAGATAACTTTGGAACCAGAGCAGGGTGGGGTTGTCCATGTTAAGCTTAGAGAGATGGATTAACAGTTTATTGTGGGAAACTGTATCAAATGTTTTGGATAGATCTAGGAAGATGGCAGAGACTAGTCTGCCTTGATTTCTATGTGTATTTATAGTATTGGTGAAATTGATTAGGGCAGTAGTGGTACTGTGTGATGGTCGAAAACCATGTTGAGTTTTGGATAATAGGTTATTGGTGAGAAGGTAGGTAAGGAGTTGATAGTGGACACATCTTTCAAGAATCTTTGACAGGTGTGACAGGATTGTTATAGGTCGATAGTTAGAGAGGTCAGTAGAAGGGCCACCTTTGTGGGTAGGAATGATGTAGGCTATTGTCCACAAAGATGGAATAGTGTGTTCAGTGATGTATCTATTTATCATTAAGGAAATGGGGTACGTTATGGCCTGAGATGCAATTTGAAGGTAGCCAGCTGGGAGGTTGTCGGCAGCGAGGGTGTGGGTTTGAGTTTGGATAAGAGCTTCTGGACGGTTGATGTTGGGAATGGTTTGAGTGAGAAGGAGGTATTTATTGTTTGGTCCTTAGGGGATTGTGGTAGGTCAGTGGGATTTGTACTGTTAATAAGTTTAAGTACAGAGGAGGTAAAATAGTTGAAATTGGATGCTTGAACCTTCTAAATTGGATGGGGGGGGGGGGTAGAAATTCAAATAGGTTGGAGGATAGTGTTCACAGCTGCCCAAAACTTTTGAGGGTTGAAACTGTGTTTCATTTCTAGTGAGAGGCAATGGTTTTGTTTCATTTCTAATTAGTTTTTTTGCCTTGTTGTGAAGTTCAAGGAAGGTTTGTCTAGTTATGGGGGTTTTCAGATGGTGCCAGGTATTCCAGGCTTTATCCCTTTCTTTTAATAGAGATCTTGTGGATTTTTGTCTGTCTTCCTTGACATGTCAAAAGCCTTTGACACTATATCCCACCAACTACTACTCAACAAACGTGCAACATATAACCACAATACCATATCCCTAACATGGTTTCACAGCTACCTATCTAATTGTCAACAGGCAATTAAATGGAAGAACAAACTTTCCCCTCTACTACCCATCTCCACTGGTGTACCCCAAATGTCCATCCTCGGTCCCCTCCTCTTTAT